>NC_047089.1:254981036-255606036 GCF_902459505.1 Geotrypetes seraphini
TGAGCATCGAGGAAGGTGAGGCAAACAGATGGAGCGGCCCTTTGCTCGTTCAGTTTCAGGTCTTTTCTGAAAGATTAGTTTCCCTGAAAGCAATAAACCAGTGTTCCAGCAGACACAGAACAGACTGTGCTCATATGTTATGTTATTTTGTTTGCTTTGTACGTCGATCTGCTGCTCCGACGCTGCTCATTTCTCGGCTGAAATGAACACGTTTGAGAATCTGGTGTCTCAGGAAGCCCAAGGAAGCAGGAAAGCATGGAGCAGGTGCACGCTTCGTCTTTGCAATGCGATGTAGGCGATTGTAGAGAGCAGACCTTAATCCGACAGAGCTGAAATGCATCTGCTGACTACGGAGCAACCGAACCAGGCCCCAGCCTTTACTGGAGCAGCAATTAAAAAATGAACCAGAAATTTGGCTTGCGGAGCAATCCGTGCATCCATTCGGAAGATTCCCACTAAGCAGTTTTGAGCAGTGTGGGAGTCTTCCACCGGCATGCCCGTGAAAATGCAATATCATCGTATCTCCCTGCACCAGTAGGAATGCCGGTGGAAGTCTCTCCACTGCGGGAACCTGTCTTCTGTATATTTTAATGGTCTCCTACATTCACACTTCTGCCACTGACACTCTGTGGCATCTTGGACAAATCACGTGAAGGGGCACAATCGAAAGGGACGTCTAAGTCCGTTTGCGTCTAAGTCGCAAGTCGTCCAAACTAAAAAAAACAGCCTAGGACACATTTACAAAAAATACATCCAAAATTTTTTTTGTTTCGAAAATCGTCTAGTTATACGTCCTGACGATCTGATCGTCCAAGCCGCTAAATCGTCCATCTTTATACTACATTTTCGTCCAACTTTTCGTCCAAGTCAAAAACGCCTAGAACAAGCCCTGTTGGACGTGGGAGGGGTCTGCAAAGTGATGGACTGCACACCCAGACATGTCACCTAAATAATGGGGTACCTTACAGGGCACTGCTGTGAACTTCACAAAAAGGGTGCCATGGCTTCTCCTCACTACAGTTCCCTTATAGGTCATGGTGAGCCCCCAAACCACCTCCAGAATCCCCTAGACCCACTTATCTACCACCCCAATAGCCCTTATGGCTGCAGGAGCCACTTATATGCTAGTACAAAAGGGTTTTGGGGGTGTATAGGGCAGTGCACATGTTTACGTATCAATGCAGTGATTACAGGGGCTTATGGGCATGGGTCCTTCTCTCTATGGGTCCCTAACCCACCCCCAAGACGGTTTAATCTGCCTCTGAGCTGGATGACTAGGCTTTCCTATGCCAGGCGGCCAGGTGATGGTCTGGAAGCTGAGTTATAAAGTTGTGATTAAAATTTTTATGGGGGTGGGGGGTCTGTTTTATGTGTTTTCAGTGCTTATCTGGTGACTTTAGCTGGGGTTTTGTGACTTAGACCATGTTTTAAATGATCACAACTTCCAAGTTCCGTCGATCCTGGGCTGTATAACTTTCGGTTATACATCCTGTACGACTAAGGGCTCCTTTTATCAAGGCGTGCTACGGGGGTTAGCGCGTCGGGCATTTCATCACGCGCTAACCCCTGCAGCAAGCCTAAAAATTAACGCCTCGTCAATGGAGGCGTTAGCGACTAACGCGGCAGGCGGTTGAACGCGTGGTATTCCGTGCGTTAACCGCCTACCAATTTCTCTGTCTCTACTAAGTCCATTCCCTTCAGTATCTTGAATGTTTCGATCATGTCCCCTCTCAGTCTTCTCTTCTTAAGGGAGAAGAGGCCCAGTTTCTCTAGCCTCTCATTGTACGGCAACTCCCCCAGTCCCTTAACGAGTTTTGTCGCTCTTCTAAGGACCTTTTCGAGTAGTACTATGTCCTTTTTGTTGGACGCAGTATTTCAGATGGGGGATGGAAGTGCAAAAACCCTTCTTTTTTTTCTCTTGCGTCGCTCTAGGATTTGCCCAGCATAGAACTCGTGCATTAGTATTTTGTAGGTTTCGAAAATGTTTGAGGTTGGCTTTTGAGATCCCAGCGTATAATAGAGCATTAGAATAGTCTTATCAAGACCATGGCATGGTATATGTAATACTTCTTTGTCTAGACAGCTTTTTATTGATTTCAATCGATGAAATGCAAAAACAAATCCAGATTTAAGCACATTGGAAAGAACAGAAAGAGTACGAATGAGCTTCATGCTTTGAATGTCAGCTTTGAATGCCAAAGACACAAAAAGGCGGTATATAAGCCCCCCCCCCCCCCCAGTCCCTTCCTGCTCCATGGCCTAAGCACCCTGTTATAAAATTAGCCTGATAAAGTTATTCCTGTCATTTCTGCCCTTCCCCCCACCTTTTCGGATTAAAAATGTGTTGAACTGGCAAAGTGCAGTTTCACACACTATAGAAAAATTTATGGTTCATGTTTTTTGACAATCCATAACCCTACTCCCCACTGCCCACCACCCTAGCCAGTACATTAACCATTCCTCCTAAATGTATCCTTGACATCAAGTTTGTCTTGGCTGTTTAGATTGTAAGCTCTTTGGAGCAGGGACTGTCTTCTTTATGACTCTACAGTGCTAAGTGCGTCTGGTAAACATAGAAACATAGAAATAGACGGCAGATAAGGGCCACGGCCCATCTAGTCTGCCCACCCCAATGACCCTTCCCTACCTTTCTCTGTGAATAGATCCCATGTGTCTATCCCATTTGGCCTTAAAATCAGGCACGCTGCTGGCCTCAATCACCTGAAGTGGAAGACTATTCCAGCGATCAACCACCCTTTCAGTGAAAAAGAATTTCCTGGTGTCCCTGTGGTAGCGCTTTAGAAATAATTCATAGTAGTAGTGTAAAGAGTTTCAGCCTTTGGGAAGCAGAGCTGAGCTTGTGATGTCATAATGCTTCATTCCACCAATAAGAGCCAACCTCATCAGTGATGTCACAATGGCTCGATTGTCCTGTACTCCCCTCTGCCCTCCAACCCAGCCAGCAGATTAACCCTTCCCTTTACTGTATCCATGACATCCTGTTTGTCTGTTTAGATTGTAAGCTCTTTGGAGCAGGGACTGTCTTCTTTGTGACTCTGTACAGCGCTGCGTACGTCTGGTAGCGCTATAGAAATAATTCATAGTAGTAATGTGAAGAGTTTCAGCCTTTGGGAAGCAGAGCTGAGCTTGTGATGTCATAATGCTTCATTCCACCAATAAGAGCCAACCTCATCAGTGATGTCACAATGGCTCGATTGTCCTGTACTCCCCTCTGCCCTCCAACCCAGCCAGCAGATTAACCCTTCCCTTTAATGTATCCATGATATCCTGCTTGTCTGTTTAGATTGTAAGCTCTTTGGAGCAGGGACTGTCTTCTTTGTGATTCTGTACAGTGCTGCGTACTTCTGGTAGCGCTATAGAAATAATAGCAGTAGTAGATCATTTTTTTGGAAAGAAGCACCGAAACAGTCCAGCAGCATCATTGCCAGTAAAGCTCCGCAGAACATGAAGTTTTTTCTCTAAGGTGCCCGGTTGTAAACGTGCCTTTTTATATCTAACCATTATACTCAGAATTCTGACGATCGGTAATGCTAAATGGAAAAAACAGTGCTAGAATTTAGTGAAAATGTTACGAAGGGTACATTTGAAAATAAATTTACCTGACAGATTCATTGATCTTAATAAAGCTGTCGGCGGACGATGATTGAAAACTTGCGTCTGAACCAAGAAAGAGATTTACAAGCTCCCTTCACGGGATATGAGCAGGGCCCACGTCCGAGTGGCTCGATCAAGGGTTTCTGTTTCACTTTTTTTCTTTTTTTACTTTCCTCAACCTTTCACAGTTGCTAAGTACGGATTCTTTACTTTCTTTTATTGTCAAGATCGATGTAACACATTCCTCCGACATTCTGTGCTATTTAAACTGGCAGGAACAGTTCCTGGTCGGTTGGATAACATTTGGCCAGCGAACTCTTCATCAGTGGGAGATCGCTGGTTATCTCCGCTGAATATTTGCATGCCGTCAACGTTTTGGCTATTCAAGCGCTGGCGGACTAAGTTTAGCAGGCAAATCGGACCGTATAAATAATAATAATTTTATTCTTACATACCGCCATACCGAAAAAGTTCTAGGCGGTTCAGTAGTCCTATCTTTTAACCGCTATTAGCTGAACATTCGCTTAGCCAGTTAAGTTAGAGCCAGCCAAAAAAGCGGATACTCTAGGTGATGACGGAAACAACCAAGTGTTGAATATCCGGATTGAGCGCCAGCTGAATAGCGGGCCCAGGGTGTATTTTGGAGGCTGAATTCAGCTGGTGGTGGTTTCTTTAAACTCTGACTGCTGGGGTTAAATTTGGAGCCAATACTGACTATCCGGGCACAAGATTTTAAGAGAAAATGGGATATTCACGTGGGATCTCTAAGGGAGTAAAGTCAGGGGGGTGGGTCATTAGAGTGGGCAGACTTGATGGGCTATGGCCCTTTTCTGCCGTCATATTCTATGTTTCTGTGTTTCTAAGATGGCCACCAGGAGTTATCTGAGTCCCACTGATAGTCAATGGCAGTACCTGGCCCTATTCAATGAAGACTCTCGACAAAGTATTCAAAGGCAAAGAGGTAACACTCCAAATGAAGATAAGACTTGTCCACCTACTCATTTTCGCAGCGGTCAGTTACAGATACGAACGCTGGATACTACAGAAGCAAGAAAAGTGCAGAGTAATGCATTTAGGAAGAAAGAACAAGGAACACATAAGAACATAAGAGCTGCCATCTCCGGATCAGACCTTCAGTCCATCAAGTCCAGCGATCCACACACGCGGAGGCCCAGCCAGGTGTACACCTGGCGTAATTTTAGTCACCCGTATCCCTCTATGCCTCTCGTAAGGAGATGTGCATCTAGTTTGCTTTTAAATCCTAGAACGAGTATAGAATGTCAGGAGCAACTCTGGGTAAGAGCGAACAAGAAAAGGACCTGGGCGAACTGATAGATAAGACTCTGAAACCGTCGGCACAATGCGCGACAGCGGCAAAGAAAGCAAATAGAATGTTAGGCATGATAAAGAAAGGAATCACGAGTAGATCGGAGAAAGTTATAATGCCGCTTTATAGAGCAATGGTCAGACTGTGTCCAACATTGGTCTCCCAACCTAAACAAGGATATAAAACTGCTGGAGAGGGTGCAGAGACGAGCAACGAAGCTAATAAAAGGTATGGAGAATTTGGAATACGAGGAACGACTTAAGAGACTGGGATTGTTCTCCCTTGAGAAAAGGAGACTGCGAGGGGATATGATCGAGACTTTCAAAATACTGAAAGGAATCGACAAAATAGAGCAGAAAAAAAAATTATTTACAATGTCCAATGTGACACAGACAAGAGGACATGGACTGAAGCTAAGGGGGGACAAGTCCAGGACAAATATCAGGAAGTTCTGCTTCACGCAACGAGTGGTGGACACCTGGAATGCTCTCCCAGGGGAGGTTATTGCGGAATCCACCGTTCTAGGATTTAAAAGCAAAGTAGGTGCACATCTACTTACGAGAGGCATAGAGGGATATGGGTGACTAAAATTACGCCAGGTGTACACCTGGCTGGGCCTCTGCGTGTGCGGATCACCAGACTTGATGGACTGAAGGTCTGATCTGGAGATGGCGGTTCTTATGTTCTTATGAATAGCAAGATTCCAGAACCCCAAAGAGTAGCAACATTCCAGAGCTGAGATTGTGACACTGACAAGAGGACATGGACTGAAGCTAAGGGGGGACAAGTCCAGGACAAATATCAGGAAGTTCTGCTTCACACAACGAGTGGTGGACACCTGGAATGCTCTCCCAGAGGAGGTTATTGCAGAATCCACCGTTCTAGGATTTAAAAGCAAACTAGACGCACATCTCCTTACGAGAGGCATAGAGGGATATGGGTGACTAAAATTACGCCAGGTGTACACCTGGCTGGGCCTCCGCATGTGCGGATCGCCGGACTCGATGGACCGAAGGTCTGATCAGGAGATGGCGGTTCTTATGTTCTTAAGACAGGAAGAAGATTGACTCATTTGAGCTTTGGTGCTAGAGAAAGATTTTAGGCGTGCCGAGGACCACCAGAAGAAATTGTTTGTGTAAGATTTATATTTGTCTGCATGAACCCATTTTCATTTTTTTTTTTCTAATTGGAGCTAGGTGTGTTTTTTTCAGTTATAGTGCCTTCAATAACCTTCAAATAAATAGTAGTGGTTTAGAACTGGGGTCAATTTGCACAGCAACTCCTTGTGACCTTGGGCAAATCATAGAACCCTCCATTGTCCCAGGTACAAAAACACCTTAGATTGGACAGAGAAAGTCCAGGCACGAGATCCTTTATCCGAAATCCTTGGGGCCAGGCGTATTTCTCTTTTTGAAAGTTATCCGTTTTTGGAATGATCATGTGAAGTCGGCCCTCCAACCTTTTCGGCTTCTCACTGCCACGCTGACTGGAATCTGCAGCTCTTTGCCACTTCTCAGCCCTCTGACCTGACTTGCACAGAGTTCAGGAGAAAAGGATGCGCCTGCATCAGTTTCAGCATGGGACACGGGGAAATTGACTACATCGGCTCATGTCAAATTTTGGTTTTCGGAGCTTTTCGGTTTTTGGAATTTTGGATAATGTATAAGAACATAAGAAATGCCTACACCGGATCAGACCTGGGGTCCATCCAGTCCGGTGATCCGCACACGCGGAGGCTCAGCCAGGCGTACCCTGGTGCATACATTAGTACTACTTGAAAGGGTCCAGAGAAGAGTGACTAAAATGGTTAAGGGGCTGGAGGAGTTGCCGTACAGTGAGAGATTAGAGAAACTGGGCCTTTTCTCCTTCGAACAGAGGAGATTGAGAGGGAACATGATCGAAACATTCAAAGTATTGAAGGGAACAGACTTAGTACACAGTTCTTCAACCACCAGTTCGCGGACCTGTGCCGGTCCGCAGAAAATTCCTGCCGGTCCGCGCAGGGCCGGCGAGATGGACAACGTTAAATTTCCTGCCCTGGGGGTATTCGTGGAAATCTTCTGTTCCTCCCAGCCTCGGGCGATCAAGACAGGCTGCCGACGTCGGGCATTCCCTCTGTGAGTCTCGCCTATGCGGAAACAGGAAGTTGGAACAAAATAGGCGGGACTCAGAGAGGGAAAGCCCAACGTCGGCAGCCTGTCTTGATCGCTGCCCCTGCCGAGTCGCCGAAGAGGGCCCCGGGGAAGGTGCAGGTAGAAGGGAGATGGTCAGCATGCGTGGGGGGAGGTGGGAGTCAGCTTGTGGATTGGGGCCATCAGCTGCGTCTGTGCTGAGAGTCTGCCCATGAGCAGGATGTGGCGGGTAGGGGCCTCCGGCTCATCTTGGATGGCAGGGCCTGCGGTGCAAAGCTGTTTTTGCCGGCTTTGGGGGGTCGCGAATGTGCAGGGCACAGCAGGAGTAAGACAGTGGCTGTCTCCTCTCCTAGCAGCTCTGTACTTACCAGGGCAGTGATTCACTTTGGCAACTTCCCCTTTCCTCAGAGGCGGCAACGGACCCAAGGCTGCCTAAGGAAATTACTGCTGCAGGCAAGTACTGAGAGCTGCTGGAAGGAGAGGAAGCCACTGATGGAGGCTGGGAAGCTGCTGGATAAAGGGAGAGCTGCTACTGCATCTGGAGGGAGGTAGAAAGAGAGATGCTGCTGGGAGGGGAAGAGGGAAAGGGATGGGAAGAGAGCTACTGTTGGATAGGGGGGCGGGGGAAAGGAGAAGGAAAAAAGGAAGGGAACAGCTGGCAGGGAGATTAGAGGAGAGAAAGGGGAGAGACAGGAATAAGAAAGTAGAGAGAGATTGATGCTGGAAAGGGGGTCAGCAGAGAAATGAGAGAGGGATAAAGATGCTAGATCTGGTGTAGGAGAGATAAAAATGAAGAAAGCAGTGAAGCTGGAATGATGTAAAAAGGAGAGAGGAGGCACAGGCTGGATGGAAAGGGGAGAGGGGCATAGAAAGAAGTCAGATACATATGGAAGGGGGAGAGGCCAGACAGTGGATGGAACGGGCAGACGCTGGAAGGAAAAGAGTGGAAAGAAGATGAAAGCAGAGACCACAAAAGGTAGAAAAAATCATTTTATTTCTATTTTGTCATTACAATATATCAGATTTGAAATATATATCCTGCTAGAGACATAACTGGGGACTGCAAAGCCTAACACTATTCCTGTCATGTGTGACTGCAGTAGTCTGTTAGCATGATATTTCTGTGTAGCATTCTGTAATAATTTGGCTTGATCAGTTTTCTTGATAGTAGAGGGGATATATGTGAAGGGGAGGGGAGACAGGGGTTTTGTTGGTCCTTGCTCTGAATATTTATATTTATAAAATGAGAATTGTACAGAATATTGTTTCTTTTTATACTTTAATAAAATACATTCAATATAAAATCATAATTGAGGCTTGTGCAGATGGGATCAGATGGTTTGTGGGGACCGAGCTTGCGGAGACGGGGCGAAAATGTGTTTTTTATTTCGGTCTTAGTAGTTTGCCGGTCCACAAAATAATTCTTTTATTTCTGCCGGTCCACGGGTGTAAAAAGGTTGAAGAACACTGACTTAGTAGATAAGGACAGGTTGTTCACCCTCTCCAAGGTAGAAAGAACGAGAGGGCACTCTCTAAAGTTAAAAGGGGACAGATTCAAACGTAAGGAAGTTCTTCCTCACCCAGAGAGTGGTAGAAAACTGGAACGCTCTTCCGGAGTCATAGGAGAAAACACCCTCCAGGGATTCAAGACGATGTTAGATAAGTTCCTGCAGAACACGGACGTACGCTGATAGGGCTGGTCTCGGTCAAGGTGCTGGTCTTTGACCCGAGGGCCGCCGCATGAGCGGACTGCTGGGCGCATTGGACCACTGGTCTGACCCAGCAGCGGCACGTCTTATGTTCTTAGTAGGAGTATGCAAATCCTGGCTTTCTACATTTATTCAATATGCAAATGTAAATGCCAGTATTTGCACCTGGAACCCACAGAAAGGGCTTCTAATACAACCTCCATAAGGTCACTGAATGCAGACACTTTAAAAAGCAACTAAATGTTCTTAATGCCGAGTGATTGTACAAAACATGACCTTTCCTTCAGCGGGATCCAAAAGGAGACCAGCGGAATTAAAAAAAAGACAAAAAAACCCATGCAATTGTTTAATATTTGTTCACCTATCTGCTTCAAAGAATGATCTTAGGGTTTGTTTGTCTACGTAATGGCTTTTACCAGCTCAAAATTCAGATTTAGCTTGCAAAGGTTGTGTGAAAAATGAAGGGCAATGTAGTGAAATTAGGCCAAATTCTGAATAGATTTAGCATAGAAGAGAAGAGAACGAGCTTTTAATTGCTTTCCTTCACAACAGGAGACGTCCTGTACCAGTGAATTTTGTCATGCTTAACAGGATTAGGAGAAAACGAGAAGTGATTTGACTTATGAGCCTGCCTTTCTTGATGGAAATGTGTGAGGCAGAATTAATAGCAACAGAGGCCATTTGTACACGATGCTGAATATATCAGTGGGAGCAATAAGTCTCCTTTGACATTCGCTAATAAACCTCTGTTTGAGCTGTCTCTTTGTTTTTGGCAGATGGAACAAATGCTTATTTTCCAAATGAGTACCGTATTGGCTGGAGAGGAGCAAATGGGGATGTCCCCCTCACGCCCACCCCACTCCCATCCTTTGCCCACCTCAGTTGTGGTCGTCGTGGCCACCCTCGTTGCTTTCCTGTCTCTGGGGGGGGGTTCGATATATGGTCTTTTCAAGTGACTCATCATTGGAGATTAGTATTCTCGAGTCTTCATTAGCAATCCTTCGCAACCAAGTGAAAAGATTGTACCGCTGCCATTAACACAATAAAATTCAGGGTGGAATTTGCATTTTGATTGCATTCACTATATATCTCGCACACATCATCAGTTTTTAAACCGTTTCTGTATTGTACTGCAAGCTCGTTTGGAGGGAGCGACTCCAGGCATAACTAATTTCCTTCTAACAGGAATCTATTAGCACATGTCTCAAGGAAGACCTTGGTTCCTATCTTCCACCATCAGCTTTGGGGGACAAAGCCAGTGTTTAACGTTTTTTGGGGGGGCTGCATTTGGATAATCAGCCTCAGAGCATTTCCTAAACTTCCTCCCCGTTTTAGATTTTTCTCGGCATCTTGTTACTGTCTTTCCGAGGACTGAAATATCTAATTTTTAGAGGTGTAATGTGAACATTTGTTCCTTGAAGTACTCAGTCTTGACCAGGAAAACATCTTTTGAATGATAAAACGCAGAGAGCATGCAAAGAAGAAAATGAGAAATGAGAAAACGGTAACATCTTTGAAAGAGGTCTTCACTTACACTGATTAAAGAGACCCATTAAGGCAGTGCAGTCTTAGAATACTGATCTCTGTGGGGGCAGATATGGAATAACTCTTGCTCTGCTTAATAAATCAACATATATTTCTACTATGCATTTCACCATTCAATTATAACACAATTTTTTTTTTATCGCTGGTGGGTGTGACCGCCATACCAAAATGCTGTGTGCTTTCTTTTGCAGGTATCGAAGGACTTGCCAGGAAAACAGAAAGAAATTGAGGATCTCATAAAGAATTTTGTCCAGTTTGAACAACAGCTGAATCAGCTGGAGCTCTGGGTGTCACCAGTTAAGGACCAACTGGAGCTCTACAATCAAGTTGGCATTCCTGGGTCATTTGATATTAAGGTAATACATGAAAAGTGGCGAAGTAAGGGTAGGAGGTGCCCCCTGCACCCTCCTCTCCATGTCCCCCCCCCCCCCCCGGCTCCTTCCTGTCTTCCCCTCCCCACTCCACACTTATGCTCTCCCTCCCCCCCCATAGCTCTAAATCTTCACCAGCACGAGTGGCTTCTCCAGCATGCTCCTCACAGCAGCGTTGCATTTCCCTCTGATGTTACTTCCTGGTCCCCTGACCCGGAAGTGATCCAGAGGGGAACCAGGCTGGCGCGAGCAACAGGCAGAGGAAGTTGTTTGTGCTATCAAAGATCAATAGAGGTACGGGGTGAGGGAGAAGGATGGCGCAAGCAGGGCAGGGTGGAGAGGTGCTGGCGCCCCCACCCACACGGCGCCTGAGGGGTCCTCCCCCTCCCCCACTATGCCACTGTCAGCCACTATACTTCAAAGGTCTTAAAAACCATTCCATTTTTTCCAGATTGACAAGGTGGTTCCGTTCCGCATGAGTCTTATTTGCTAATACACTGCGTCCCCAGTTTTTGAGAGATTGTGCTAATATGATTGTGCTGTAATTGAAGGTTTTTTTTTAATGTATTTTGTCTGGAACTATTATGAATGTTTTTATTGTTAATTGCTTCGGAATCGGTGGTCTATAAATTTTAGAGATAAATGATGATCACCTTGGGTGCTGGGCTTCCTGAGGCTAAAGCCAGAATTTATCCAGAAAGTGCCAGTCTTCAGCGCCGATCTCTGAACAGTGACCCAGACCATATTGGCACTGGATAAATCTCAGTGCCACTCCTGAACCACCCCAACACTCTCTGAAGGTAAATGTACGTCACGGGGTGTCTCAAAATCTGATTCTAATCTCCATTTATGGCCGGTCTTCTCCTTTTATCAACTGGCTTAATGGTTCTGTCTGAGAACCTGATATTCTAAACTTACCGCGCCTTTAACGATCTCACTGGTTTAGCATCAAAGTATTTTACCATCTGATGCTTATAATGGTTCTGTGCAGTCTTTTCCGTGCTTCTTGGCATCCTTCGATCAAGTTTATTCAAGTTTCAAGTTTATTAGATTTTAATATACCGACCATCAAACAAATATCTGGCCGGTTTACATTAAATTATTTAAAAAAAGTAAGGCAAAAGAAATTGAAATGGTAAATATTTAAAAGTGCATAGAGTGGACATAAAAGACATTAACAGGACAAACTTGACAGTGTGGATAAAAGGGAATGGGAGGGCAAAGTTACATGTTTTGAGAGAAAAGGAGAAAGGGGAATTGGGATAAAACATATAGGATGGGGTAGGTTTTTTGAGAGAGAAATAAAAGAGAAGAAAAAAAGAAAAAGAAAAAAAAAAGATAGAAAATAATATGAATGGAATAAAAGGGAGGAGTAGAGTCTAAACAGAAGAGAATGCGTCGCGAAATAAGAAAGTCTTCAGGCTTATTTTAAATTTATCTAGATGGAGTTCGTCTCGAAGTTGTTGTGGTAGAGAGTTCCACAGAGTTGGGGCAGATACAGCAAAATTTATTTTCCTTGTATAATAGAACTCTTTTATGGAGGGAATTAAAAAAAGTTTTTGATTCGTTGATCTCAAGGTTCATGGAGAACATTGAGGAATGAGAAGTTTATGAAGGTATTCCTGGTATTCCTGGACGGATTCCTGAAGGATAAAGGGATCATGGGATACTGAGGGAGGAGCTGGGATGTAACACAAGTATAGAAAGCTAACCAGGTAATAAGTATAGAAACCCAATCAGGTCGTGCATGTGCAAGACCGGAGGGTTAGGACTTCGATAGGAAGATAGGACTTCAATGAGAAACCAAGGTGGCAAGGGAGCCACTTCTGGTGATACAGACAGGTCGTGACCTGTTTGGGCCGCCGCGGGAGCGGACTGCTGGGCGGGATGGACCTGTGGTCTGACCCGGCGGAGGCACTGCTTATGTTCTTATGTTCTTATGTATGAAGGTTGATGAGAAGACTTTATTTTGAAGGTTAGGAGGATGATTTTATAAGTGATTCGATGAGCCACCGGAGTAACATGATCATATTTGCCTAGTTTATAGATGAGTTTTATTGCAGGATTTTGCATTAATTGGAGGCATCGGATTTCTTTTCGGAGGAGACCGTTAAGAAGGGAATTACAGTAATCTGAGTGGGAAATAATTAAAGAATGAACAAGAATTTTGATTGATTCGGTCTCCAAAATTGAAGTTAACGAGCGGATAATGCGAAGTTTGTAGAAACAGGGTTTTACGACCGAACTAATATGGTCGTGAAATGATAATACTATGGGCTCCTTTTACGAAGGCGCATTAGCGGTTTAACGAGCGTAATAGCGCGTGCTAAACCACCGGCCGCGCTAGCCGCTACCACCGCCTCTTGAGCAGGCAGTAGTTTTTCGGCTAGCGCGTGATTAAAAGCCGCTAACGCGGCTTCGTAAAAGGAGCCCTATGTAAATGTAGTTCAGTGGGGTCATTAATATTAAAATGAGCACCCCGGGTGATGCCCAGACATGGCCTGGTGACGCACGGAATGAAGCGACGACCTTTAACGTTCCAAAATTACCGGCAGGTCTGGAGGTGCTGGTTGATTACTTGAGAGATGGAAGTTAAAGATATATTTATCATATATGTGTTTGTGAAAAGCGTGTCTCACGCGTGTCTCTTAAAGGCGCGTCTCATGCACATTCATTAAAAGCATATGCTGGCAGGTTTGGGGCTGCCGATGGTAGTTCCCTGCCACTCCCCTCTCTGTGGCATCGGCGGATACTGATGTGTACCTATGATCGACGGTCATGCGTGCCTACGGTGTAGCATTTCCGGGTGCATCCGCCCATTTATGCCACTTTCAGTGGACTATTCTGTGCCTGTGTCAGTCGCTTTCTCCAATGATGGAATTTCCGTGGACCTCCGCAGAGCTCTTTTCCATGCAAAATTTCTGCAGCATCGTTCATCTTTTTGAAATCGGAAAATTTACCGGCACCACAACGACCCACCGGATTTTAACAATAAGTTTAGAACATCGGGGTCTGAGAGAGGTAATGATTATAGTAGAAATCAGCACCCAAAAGTATTCTATAACTGCCAGAATACTAGAGTAAGACCGCATTTTAAGAATATAAGATTTGCCATACTGGGAAGGTCTATCAAGTCCAGTATCCTGTTTCCAACAGTGGCCGACCCAGGTCCCAAGCACCTAGGTAGATCCCAAGTAATAAAACAGATTCTCTGCTGCTTCTCCTAGGAATAAGCAGTGGATTTCCCTAAGCCATCTCAATAATGGTCTATGGACTTTTCTTTTAGGAACCTGTCCAAACCTTTCTTAAACCCCGCTAAGCTAACTGGTTTGAACACATTCTCCTAATTTCAGACATGAGCAGTTCCAGCAGCCAAATGACAGCTGGAAATGCGTACACCTAACTATAGGCAGATTGGCACATAAATGTAGTGTTCTGTAACCTGTGCATGTAACGGCAAGAAATGCTTCTGATCCATCCATGCCTCTCCCCTATTCATACCTCTCTTGGAGTTGAGTGCTCTGGAATTTGAGCAGCGGCGCACAACTTATAAAATCCCAACTAAGAGCAGTTAAGCACACAACTGCTACATAGTGCCAATTAGCACTAATTAACATCAATTATAGTCAATCATTGGTTGTTAAGAGCAATTAGAATGTAATTAGTAAATTAAGTTGGATGCTGACCCTACCCTATTCTATTATTTATCCATGCAAATTTATGGAACTTTCTAGAATTAGGGGGCTAGTCCATTGTTGTCTGAAAGTGACCACATTCAGCTTTCTTCAATTTTCTGCTTCCTTCTCAAATCTGGCTACTTTCCATGTCTTTCCTTCTCATCTATCCATGTGTGCCATTTCCTCCCTCTTTCTTCTCCCCTATTCCCATCTATCCATAAACAGCATTTCTTCCATCTCTCTTCCCTTCCCCACCCCTGCCATCCCTGTGCACATGTCCTCCCTCGCTCTCTCTCCTTCCCTGTGTACCCTCTCCTCCCTCCCGATGATGAAGACCACGCACCATTATAGTAGCCGTCCTCTGGACAGACTCCATCCTTTTTAAATCTTTTTGAAGGTGCGGCCTCCAGAATTGTACACAATATTCTAAATGAGGTCTCACCAGAGTTTTATACAGGGACATCAGTACCTCCGTTTTCCTACTGGCCATACCTCTCCCTATGCAACTTAGCATCCTTCTAGCTTTTGCTGTCACATTTTCAATCTGTTTGGCCACCTTAAGTCTTTTTTGTAACATCGCTGTCTATGTACAGTCTCTTCCTTTGTAAATCACTCTGAACTGCTTGTGGTATTGCGGTATGCAAAAATAAAGTTATTATTATTGTATGTGCAAGTTTGAGGCATGCCCACATCCCCTCTATAATCATTCAATCAGAAATTCTTCAGTGTAATATATTACTCCCAGACTTATAGATGCTAAAGATAAGAAGTAACTCAACGAGGCACCACATCAAACACCACAAAGCCAACCAAGGTGACACCTCTATAGGGAAACATTTTCAGGAGAAAAGCACTGCAGAATAGAAAAGGAAATTGTAAAACGATCCAGGAATACAAGACTCTTGAAGTTTAAATGATTAAAAGATTGTGATTGGATGTGATGATCTTAAGGTGGCCGAACAGGTTGAAAAGGTGACGGCGAAAGCTAGAAGGATGCTAGGGTGCATAGGGAGCGGTATGGCCAGTAGGAAAAAGGAGGTATTGATGCCTCTTATAAGACTCTAGTGAGACCTCATTTAGAATACTGTGTACAATTCTGGAGGCTAAAAAGGATGGAGTCGGGTCCAGACAGGAAGGCTACTAAAAAGGCATATGGGGACAGACTTAAAGATCTCAATCTGTATATTTTGGAGGAAAGGTGGGAGAGGAAAGATATGATAGAGAAGCTTAAATACCTATGTGGCATAAATGTGCATGAGTCGAGTCTCTTTCATTTGGGAAAGGAAACTCTGCAATAAAAGGGCATAGGATGAAGTTAAGAGGTGAAAGGCTCCGGGGAAATCTTAGGAAATGCTTTTTTTACGGAAAGGGTGGTAGATGCGTGGAATAGTCTCCCGGAGAGGTGGTGGAGACAGGGACTGTGTCTGAATTCAAGAGGGCCTGGGATAGGCACGTGGGACCTCTCGGAGAGAGAAAGAGATAATAATGGTTACTATGGATGGGCAGACTGGATGGGCCATTTGGCCTTTATCTGCCGTCATGTTCCTATATTTCTATTTGGGTTTCCTTATCACATTATAAATCATAGAATTATGCTGTGTTGTCACTTTCTGGTCCACCCCCCCCCCTCCCTCGACCTTTTCCTTTGAAACTGTAATTGGAATGTTTTTATGTTTTACTGTTTCAAGGCTTCCAAATTTGGAACTGCCTCTCGACCTGCTTATGTCAGACCTCCTCCTATCTTCAGTTTAGGAAAATGCTAAAAACGCATCTATTTTCGTTATAGTCTTGCTATGATTCATAATGTTTTTGTTGCTAACCTTATTAATCTTATGTAGGCATTTGCGGAGTATAAGAAACAATATGGTATGGTATGATTTTGGCCAGGTATTAGGGACCTGCGTTGGCCACCGTGAGAACAAGCTACTGAGCTTGATGGACCATTGGTCTGACCCAGAATGACTATTCTTATGTGAGTCAAGTATAGGATAATGGAGCCATTGTGACATCACTGATGAGGTTGGCTCTTAGGCATTATGACATCACAATCTCATCTCTGGAATGTTGCCCGCATTGGGGTTCCAGAATCTTGCTATTCTTTGAGATGCTGAAATGTTACTACTCTTTGGGGTTTTGCCGGGTATTAGTGATCTGGACTGGCCACCGTGAAGACGGAATACTGGGCTTGATGAACCTTTGTTCTGACCCAGTAAGGCTATTCTTATGGTCTTAAGTAGTCTGATATTGTCCTTTCCTCATATTGTCCTGACCTGAGGAAGAAGGTTCTGGCCTTCGAAAGCTAGTCAAAATGTATTAACTTACTCCAATAAAAAAAGAATCGACTTATTTTTCTTCTTCTATTTATTAACATATCAAAGTGAAACAAGATTAGCTTCTTCCCTGTAGTCGAATGACAGCATTGCAAGATAGCCACAAAATATTTTGACAAGTTTTAAATCAACCCATTTCACAAACTCTGGAAAACACTGCTAATGAGAAACAGATAGTAGACATGATTTTAATAAGATCTTTATTTTAAAAGAGAGTAAGGCAGCAATGTTCTCTCTGCGTATTTGTTCTGAAATACAATGGGGGATGAATACCAGGTGTGAAATGCAAAATCCGTTCTTCTGTCATGGATGTCGCTTGGTTTGAGCCATTACAGGAGGGTGCTGAAACGTTCTCAGCCCAACCAAGAAGGGAATGACGTGGAGCCATGAAACTTACTACTTATTCCACACTTTTCTTGACACTTTTCGTATCAATGAGGCAAATACATCTAGTAAGCGGGCACAAATAGAGGGAAATCACTGATGAGGTTGGCTCTCAGGCATTGGTGGAATGAGACATTCTGACATCACAATAGGAGGGGCCACTGAAGAGTTCCCAGCCCAACCAAGAAGAGATCGATGAGGAGCCTCGAAACTTACAAGTTATTCCACATATTCACCCCTAAGTTCAACACACTTGGCACATTGTGTCTGAAGTTTCTGTAACCCTACCCAAAAAATTATCTGATGGCTCGTCACTGAAATAGTGCTCTGCTGCTGCAGTCACCTCCAAATCACTCAAATTGTTTGGAAACAGAAATTAGTCAGATGGAGCAAGATCTGGTGAGTAGGGTGGATGGTCTATGCACTGAAACCCAACTGCGTCAAAACATCCATCATTTTACCAGCCTTGTGAGCAGGTGCCTTGTCTTGCAAAAAGAGAACTCCTTGCCCCAGCTTCCCTCTCCTTTTTTCTTTCAATGCCTCCTTTAATCCGCACAGCAAGTTACTCCTTGGAAGATAGTCAATTATTACAACACCTTCCTGATCTCAAAACACGGTGGCCATGGCCTTTCCTGCTGACTCTAGGGTGACAAAATAACGCTCTGAATTGAGGAGCTTCACAGCACCCCTTCGTATAAGAAACTTCACGAGCACTGAATTTTCAAATGGCTCATTGGCAGATGATGATGGCATTTCATAAGATTTCTTTTTTCAAAAAAAAAAAAAAAAGATCTTGATGTACACCAGCGGTTCTGGGTAATTGTGTCTTTCTTCTGTGCTAATTGCGTTCTGTTCACCGAGCGTCGCCACTTTGGGTAATATACTTTCCAACAGCATGTGGTCAGCAAGCATCTGCAGAGCAGAACCGACTCCTGGTTTTTATTATTCCATATGCTGCTTCAGATGTTAATGTCTGCCTAAAAAAAATTACTGCTGGGAGTCGTATAATCTTTCTTTACGTCTGCTGAACAGCTAATATAGAAAATGTCAGAGGACGTTTTACATCTGCCAACTGCCAGCTTCCATTCAGATGTAGGCAGAGGATGTATACGAACTGGGCAAATCGACTTCTGCAGAATTGTATGGTTCCTTCACCTTTAAGTACACAGCTATTAAAATGCTGTCAGAAGAGAAAAAGTGTGCATGCAGTTTTCTAGAATTTTCTGTATTGTATGACTGAATACTATCGATTGAGTGGGCTGAGAGCAGCTCCGTGCGACCTTGGGCAAATCGCTTAACCCTCCGTTATCCCAAATTTAGAAGAATTATTAGAATATCAGCCCCCTCTATGCATGTAGCAGGCTGTCTCGGCTTTTCCAGGAGAGGTCAGCAGATAAGAGGACACAATGGCATATGAGTAAGTGCTTCTTATTTCTTTTAAGTTTGCTTCACACTTATCTTTTCTGGTTTAGCATTCTCTTAGGTCGGATTTCTTTCTAAAGGATAATTAGCGTTACGCTGGTTTGAACTTTGGGGGGGGGGGAGATTTTCAATTGCAGCCATTACATTTTGTATTTTAGAATCTGTATTTTAATACTTATTTAAGTCTCTTGTTTCTTACTTTTCTTTCGAAACCGCAATGATGTTGTAGCAAAGAGTGGTTTATAAATACAAACCAACATAAACACACATTAATGAGCCAAACCTTTTGGCTTACCTCAGTGAAATGCTGCATCTGCTCAGGACCTCTCTCTCACTGAGACAGGTCTGGGCAGAAATACTCCTCCCTGAGCCCCTGGGCCAAGCAGTGCAGGGCACTCTGGGACCTGAGGTCTTTTGCAGTTGTCCAACGCCCTCTGCTGCCCAGGGGCATAATAATTATATATAGGGAAAAACCCCCGCTCTGCCACAGTGCACTTTAGAAAGCTTTGAAAAACATACCTTTTTGCCAAATTCTTGTTACCTCTTCCTAAGAAGTACACTGGTGTATCTCGAGATAAGTATCATTCCTTTTTTTCTGAAGAGCTACATGGACAATTTAATGTGTAACAGAAGCCTTAGCGCCAGTGGCGTACCTAGCATATGTGACACCTGGGGCCCATCATTTTTTGACACCCCCCCATCTATATGAAAAATATGATTTTTAGTAACAATCCACATATTGCACAACAAGAGTGCATCTAGGAAAAGGCAGCATCTTAAACACTGCAGTGAGCACTAGAACACCAACACATACATTGTAAAACTAAACAAGCCAGATCCCGCACAGTCAATTGATCCTGCAGTCAATGCCAACTGAAAACTATGTTCTTTTCATACACACAGAACATAGATACACCCTCGCCCAATATGGAATAATCACAAACTAAAAATAGAAATATGTAGACAAAAGTTAAACTGAACCGCCAAGAAACCAGACTCTGCATACAATGCAACACCACAAAAACAGTAACACATGTCCTCTAATTCTTTGCAAAATATAAAGACAGTAGATGTAAATTTGAAAAAACTGATACATAACAATCACCACTTTACAAATTAACAAATAAAAATAAAACAAATAATGAGAAATAAGAAAATAACATTTTATTGGACTAATCCCCGTAAGCTCGGTCCCCATCCCCGCAAACCACCTGATTCCATCCACACAAGCCTTGAATTGTTTTATATTGAATTTATTATATTAAAGTATAAAAAGAAACAATATTCTATACAATTGTCAATTTATAAATCAGTGTCTTCTCCCCACTCTCTCTTCCCTATTTCCCTTCAGCGTCCTCTGCCCACTCTCTCTCCACTTTCCTTCAGTGCACGCACAGAAAAACAAGCAAGTAATTTTATATCATTTTCATTATATTCTTTCATAGAAATTAAAGTCTAAATAATGCCAGTCACATAACAAAACATGATTTTACAAAAATAATTCCCTGCACAGTCAAGCCTGCAAAAATTACTAGATGTCTTTCAGCAGCTCCCCGCCCTTCCTCCCCCTTACCTTCGTGGCCAAGTCAAAATGATCTACCAACAATAAAATTTTAAAAACACAAAGCACACTGTATGCAGAGAAAATATTAATTATCATTTATATTCCGCGGGTTTTCAAAGAAGTCAAGGCAGATGACTTTATGCAATGTCACCTCAGTAACAACTATACAAAAATAGACAAATATACCCCCTCCCTTTTTACTAAACCGCAATAGCGTTTTTTAGCGCAGGGAGCTGTGCTGAATGCCCCACGCTGCTCTCGACGCTCATAGGATCCCTGCGCTAAAAACTGCTATTGTGGTTTAGTAAAAGGGGGCCATAGTGCAAAATATAGACAGCATATATAAATTCTCAAAACAGACACATTTTGATCACTAAATTGAAAATAAAATCATTTTTCCTACCTTTGTTTGGTAATTTCATCAGTCTCTGCACTTTATTCTTCTGACTGTGCATCCAATATTTCTTCCCTTCTTTCAGCCTCCTGTATGCTTCCTCTCCTCCAGACCTCATTCCCTCCCCCAACTTTTTCTTTGTTTCACCCTGCCCCATTCTTTCTTTCTTTCTCCATGCCCCCTTTCTTTCTCTATGTCTGTCTTTCTCTGATTCCGTGCCCAATTTTTTTCTTTGTTTCTCCTTGCCCCTTTCTTTGTTTCTGGCTCCCTGTCCCCCCCTTTCTTTCTTCCTTCCTGCCCTCCCCCATGCCACTGCCGCCGGGGAATAGGCTGCTGCCGCTGCCATTGCCGCCATCGGGAACAGGCCGAGATCTCCCTGTTTCTCTTCCCCAAGGGGCTGACCAACTCTCGCCGCCCAACGTCAGTTCTAACATCGGAAAGGACATTCCGGACAGCCAGGCAGCAATTGGCTAGCCAGAACGTCCTCTCGACGTCAGAATTGACGTCGGGTGATGAGAGTTGGTCAGCCCCGCAGGAAAGAGAAGCAGGGAGATCAAAGAACACACGGCGCCGGCCTGTTCCCCGATGGCAGCGGTGAGAAGGGAAGGGAAGCAGGTTGGGCACCCCTGCTCTAAACGAGCCGCACTCTAGGGAGAACAGTGGAGGGTGGCCAGCTGTGCACCCTCTTGGGGCGTGCACCCGGGGCGGACCTCCCCCCCCCACCCACCCCCCCTTGATACACCACTGCTTAGCGCTCAGGATTATGTGCTGTGATTAAGAACCCACAGTATCAGCAACTTCGTATCTCTACATGGCGCCCTGTTGAAGCATCTATGAGCACACAAAAAATTGTAAAAGTATTTTGCAAAACTGCAATGCTGCAACACTTACTAAGCTTGATATAAGATTGTTCTGGGTGAGGGATTTTGTTTTGGTTTAACTACATTCATCTTTGGCATTAACTTTTAACATTCAACTTTCTCCCATTTTTCTGCTTTCTTCTCAATCTACATTTTCATGTCATAAGAACATAAGAATAGCCTTACTGGGTCAGACCAATGGTCCATCAAGCCCAGTAGCCCGTTCTCACGGTGGAAAATCCAGGTCACCAGTACCTGGCCAAAAACCAAAGAGTAGCATGGCTTCCCCCATGTCTTTCTCAATAACAGACTATGGGCTTTTCCTCCTTCCCTTCCCTTCCCTTCTATCCATGTGTACCATCTCCTCCCTCTTTCTTCTCCCCTATTCCCATCTATCCAAGAAGCATTTCTTCAATCTTTCTTCCCTTCCACACCCAGCACTTGTGCACCATCTCCTCCCTCTCTTTGCCCTTCTCCTTCATCCCTATACACCATCTCCTCCCTCTCTCTCCCTCTTCCTTCCTCTCCTGTGCTCTGATATCTCTATCTTCTCCCTGTCTTTCTCCTCTCCTTCCCTCCCCCTTCCTGTGGTACAACATCTTTCTCCTTCCCTTCCCCCTTCCCGTTATCTGGTATCTCTCTCCTCTCCTTCCCATAGTCTGGTATCTCGCTCTCCTTCCCCTTCCAGTGGTCTGACATCTCGCCCTCCTTCCATAACCATTTTCCAGAATCTGACATCTCTCCCTTCCTCGAATCATCTCACCTCCCTCCCAGTGTAACATTTCTCCCTTCCTCCCTACTTTTTGCTCCCTGCAGTCCAACATATCCTCCTCCCTTCCTCCTTTCTGGCCCCCTCCCAATCCAACATTTCTCCATCCTTTCCCTTCACCAGTCCAACATTCTGTCTGCTTCCTGCATGCTTCCTCTCCTCCAGTCCTCATTACCTCCCCCAACCAACATCTCTCCCTCCACAAGTCTAACTTTTCACTCTCTACCCTCTCCTCCTTCCCCGGAGAGAGACATTTCTTCTCCCCTCCTTTCTCCCTCTCTCTCCATGAGTCCAACATTTTCTGCCTCCTGCACACTTTCTCTCCTAGCTCCTTCCCTCGAGTGTGACATTTCTCCCTCCTTCCTCTCTCCCTGTCTCCTTGTGTGTTCTCTCTGCCCTGATTCTTCTCTATCCCACCCCACGATCTACCTTCATTTGCAACCCAAATCACTTGTGGTAGCCAATCATTTACACTACCTTGCCGCTGCACTGGCTTCTCTTTTCTACTGCAGGTCCGCCTCTGATTAAACAGAACTACATCAGAAAGAATAACTCAAATCACAGTTACCGGATACTAGGGGTTAGCACCCAAGAAAAGAATCTGAGTGTCATCGTAGACAATACGATGAAATGTTCCACCCAATGTGTGGTGGCAGCCAAAAACCAGGATGCTAGGAATTATTTTTTTAAGGATGGTTACCAAGACTAAGAATGTTAGAATGTCCCTGTATCGCTCCTTGGTGTGACCTCACCTGGAGTATTGCGTTCAATTCTGGTCTCCTTATCTCAAGAAAGATATAGTGGTGCTAAAAAAGGTTCAAAGAAGAGCAACCAAGATGATAAAGGGGATGGAACTCCTCTCGTATGATGAAAGACTAAAATAGTTAGGGCTCTTCGGCTTGGAAAAGAGACGGCTGAGGGGGAGATAGGATTGAAGTCTACAAAATCCGGAGTGGAGTAGAACGGGTAAAAGTGGATCGATTTTTCACTCCGTCAAAAAGTACAAAGACTAGGGGACACTCAATGAAGTTACCTGGAAATACTTTTAAAACCAATAGGAGGAAATATTTTTTCACTCAGAGAATAGTTAAGCTCTGGAATGCGTTGCCAGAAGTTGTGGTAAGAGCAGATAGCATAGCTGGTTTTAAGAAAGGTTTGGACAAGATCCTGGAGGAAAAATCCATAGTCTGATATTGAGAAAAACATGGAGGAAGCCACTGCTTGCCCTGGATCAGTAGCATGGAATATTGCACTCTTTGGGGTTCTGGATTCTTGCTTACTCTGAGATAATGGAATGTTGCTACTCTTTGGGTTTTGGCCAGGTACTAGGGACCTTGATTGGTCACCGTGAGAGCAGGCTACTAGGCTTGATGGACCATTGGTCTGACCGAGTAAGGCCATTCTCATGTTCTTATGTAAGGGTTGGCTGCAGTAGTGAGAAGATGCAGCAGGGCGTTGTATGCAATTGGCTTCCACCAGAGACGTCCTTTGGACCGCCCCTGCTCTGGACAATGTTGGGGGGCAATGGCCCCCTTATTCTGATACCTGTGGAGGGTGGGACAGGTGGAAGGTAGGAAATGGTAGGGTGAGGGCGCTACAGCAAAGGTGGTAAAGTAAGGGGGTGCAGGGGGATGGTCCACTCTGGACGCCATCTTGGTGAGGACACAGGCACCCATCTTCCTATCCGCCCCCCCCCCCCCACCACTGCCACACATGTGTGCCGCTTCCCTTCCCCTGTACCTCTGTAACATTCCTGGCAAGAGCAGCAACCTCCAACCTGCTATCATGTCAGCATCGGCTCTTCCTCTGATGTCACTTCCTGGACCCACGCCTAGGAAGTGACACCAGTGGAAGAGCTGACATTGGCGCAACAGCAGCTTAGGAGTTGCTGCTCATGCTTGGAACGTTACAGAGGTACATGGGAAGGAGTGTGTGCAGCAGGTGGGGCGGGGAAGGTGCGGGAGAGGGGCACTACTGCTTCAGGTGCCTCACATTCTCGTTACACCACTGTGGGACAATACAACCTCCTGAGCAGGCCCTACTCAGGGTATATCACGAAATGGAAGAAAGGAAACAAAATATTTGAAGGAGTGACCCTTCCTTAGATAATGTCAGGAAAAAAAGGTGTTACAGAAAGAGGATTAGTGCAAGATCAGATTGGACTCTAAGGCATCACAAGTCCTCGGCATTTTGAGAAAACCAAGGCTACCTCAGCTTTTCATACAGGAGCTGAGCTAAGTTAGAGGACTAACACGGAAACAGTCCCAAGTATCTAAAAACCAGGAGAAATCATGGAAGTTCTTCATTTATTGGAACTCAGGAGTAATCCAACAAGCCAGGAAAAGTTCACAATGAGCGATGAACAAAATACAGCAGGAGATCAATGAAAGACTCCCAAGTTAACAAGATCGAAAAAAATACAGAATATAAACTTCCAATAGTTTTACAAGGTTTTGTAGAAATATAATATAAAGAAAAATCCCACCCACACCCTCCCTCAGCCACAGAAACACAAAATTATAGGCAACCATGCACCAGAACACATAGCAATGATTAAGCACAAGCAAGATATGCATCTGGAACGCTCTTCTGGAGGCTGTTATAGGGGAAACACCCTTCAGGGATTCAAGACAAAGTTGGATAAGTTCCTACTGGAACAGAACAGACTCAAATAGGGCACTGGTCTTTGACCTAAGGGCCGCCGCATGAGCGGACTGCTGGGCACGATGGACTACTGGTCTGACCCAGCAGCAGCAAATCTTATGCTTTTATTTCAAACTAGTTGTTTAGCCCGTTACATTAACGGGTGCTAGCAGCCCTTCTCCCTTATTTTTACCTCCTCCCTGTCCAGCAACACCTCTCCCCCTTTCCCTGCTCCCCCCATATAGCAGTAGCCCTTCTCCTTTTATCTCCCCCTGTCCAGCAGCACCCCTCCCATTCCCTCCTCCCCCTGTCCAGCAGTAGCTCTTCTCCTTTATGTCCTGCTCCCCCTCTGTCCAGCAGTAGCCCCAGGAAAAAAGTGAGGATCACAGGACCAAAGCTTTTACTGACATCCAAGTAGGGGAAATCCACTCTCCCCACCTCCTTGCTCCTGCTGCACTTCCTCCTTGGCTATACACACGCGCGCGCACACACTTACATACAGCTCTCCGGCTCCTCGCGCCCCTCCTCCACATTCCACTTCTTCGGCGGGGGCCAACGTTTTCTTTATTTTGTTTTCTTTTCACGTGTTCCTCCTTCATGGAAAAACAGCACTACCGGCCAACTTAGTCCCTTGCCGCCCCCTTCCCGCGCCGCACAACCACCTTTCCTTCCCTCCCTCCATCAGGTGCAGTGAATCCACCAATGTTAAAAGGAGCCACGTCGAAATCGGAGGCCTGCCACTGCCGTAGCACTTTCCCCTCTGCCTTGGCAGAGAGGAACGTGTTACGGTGGCGGCAGGGCTCCAATTTCAAAGCAGCTCCTTTTAACATAGGCGGAGTTGAACTGACCTGATGGAGGAAGGGAAGGAACGGTGGGGCAAATTTCGGCAACAGCAGGAATTGTTTGGCGGGCCAAGCACCGTGAAACTTTGTTTCTTTAGGCAGCCCCGGGGGGGGGGGGGAGGGGGTTGAATCGTCGATGTGCAGGCCGCTGAGACGGGAGTGAGCAGTTCGGCTTCCCCTATCTGGGGAAACCGGGGAAATCGCCGTGCCGAACTCAGCTGTGCGTCGGGAGTGAGTTTTTCGACTTCCCCTATCTGGGGAAACCGCCGTGCCGAACTGAGCTGCGCATGGGGCCGTAGTAAGCGCGGGGCATGCTGCAGTCTTGGCGGCCACGGACATACGGATCATGGAAGCACGCTGATAAGACTGCGCATGCGCCGCCTACGGTTTTATTATATAGATAGTAGAAGCCAACAGAAAAAGGACCCTTATAGACTCCCATTTAGCATAGGTATGTTTACGAAGTGAAATAAGATCCCAGATCCACAGATCCCGACGCATACTACGTCTATTAACCATGTATTCTCCCTGGAAATGGCCAGGCCAACTCTTGTTGTAAACCACCTAGAACTGAAAGGTATTGGCGGGATAGAAGACACCAATGTAATGTAATGTAAGACGTTCCATCTCACAAATGTAATAAACTCTAGTGATCTGGTCAGAGAGAGGTGGAACAGCCCAGTATTTCCAATGTTTAGCCATAATGGAAGTTATTCTTATGTAGCACTTAAATCTGAGAGTAGAAGAACCCAAAACAGCAGCTCATTCTATGTGTTTATAGAGCATCCATTAAGTCCTAAGACCTCCGACCAAGGGATTCTTGGAGAAGAGATCTTTAGTGGATACAATGAGTGTGAGTTCTGCCTCCGGGAAATTTCAAAGTGTTTTTGGTAAGAGGGGACATATTTGAGTGGTCGGTGTCTAGCTGAGGAAGTGCGTTTGACCTTGATGAACTTGAGCTGACAGTGGGGGGCGACTGTCATGGCTTGTCAATCACTTCATTATGTTCTCCACATTCTGAAATGGGAGTGTGAAACGAGAAAACCTAATTGTAGGTGAAGAAAAGAACATTCCACCCGCATGAGAGGAATGAAAGGGGGGGGGGGGAGCCCTGAATACATAATGCTCCGTTCCCCATCCATCAGGCTTCATTTGTCAGTGGTTGCTTGACAAGCCGGGTTGCAGGAGTCAGGCTTTAATACAATATTGATTCCTTTTCATTTTCAGTTGTTGGAGCCTTTTTAGAAAGCAATTTGTTTATGGAATGAGAGATAGGGGCAGCTGGGTGCTGAGACAATGCAGTTTATTTTTCTGCTATAATTTTGGTTTTTTTTTAACTTTCTTTGGCTCTTCATTTACTCAGAGCACTTCCCGAAATCTTCCTTGTACCCTGCCTCCCCTGCTAACAAGTGTCGTATTTCCCTCTGACTTTCATCTCTAAATTACTCAACCGCACGTCATATTTTTTTCTCATCTCTAACCATTCTGCATGCGTTCCAGTTTAACTTTTCATCCTGCGCATTCAACAGAAACGACTCTTGCAAAAATCTCCCGTTATCTCTTTATGCTCGGAGCCAGGGCAGGATTAACCAATAGGCCCAGTAGGCACGTGCCTAGGGCCCAAAATGGTCAGGGGGGCCCGTTGAAGGAGGGCATCAACATATTTTTTTTCTAAACGGCGATGGGCCCCTCCAGCATCAATCGGCAACGCAGGCCCCCCCCATCAACAGAAAGTAAGCCAAGCAAGCAACGCGGGTAAGAAAGGCAACGGGAACTGTAATTGTGCAAGCGGTGCTGCTTGCCCAAAGCTTCCCTCTGGCGCAGCTTCCTGTTTCCGCCTGGGTGCATGGTGGGGTGGGGCAGGGCAGGGGGCCCAGTGTACTTGTGTGCCTAGGGGCCCTCGACAAATTAATCCTGCCCTGCTCGGAGCCAAGGGCCTTCGCCCAATCTTCGTCTTTCTCCAAGGACGAATCAGCTCTTTAGAAACATATCCCCTTCTTTTATGAACACATAGTGTGGGTTTTTTTCGCCGGCAGCAGCAGTAACTGCTCCGATGCTCAGATGAGCATCATTCTTTCTGACAATTTTTCTCACAATGTTATGGATTGGAGTTAAATATTACATATTTCTATATTGTCATGTTTATATTTTTCTCAGATCAAAATAATTTTTTTTTCTACCCCCTTCTTTTACAAATGCATAGAGTGGGTTTTCGCGCCGGCAGCATTGGGAACTGCTCTGACGCTCATATAATTCAGTTAGGTGCTATATGCGTGTCGGAGCAGTTACCACCACTGCCGTGCCAAAACCCTCATTATGCATTCATAAAAGGGGGGTTATGTTTCTAAAGAGGTGACTAGTCCTAATGACATCATTAGTGATGTGACGGCACAGGGAAGGCCCCGGCGGGGAAGGTCATGAACCAGTTCAGTGCTGCCACCACTGCTGTTTGGAACGGAAGAATGTTGGCCTTGGGGTTCTGCTGCTCAAGATGGGAAGGAGGGAATGGAAAGATGTTGCGCAAGGGGATGGGGGAGAGGGGGGGAAAGATGCACATGGGGGAGGGGGAGAAAGCACTGCTGCCGGCGAATCAGGAGTGTTGGGGACATTTGGGAGGGGCTTTGGGGGTTGATCCAACTAGGGCTTATTTTGGGGGTAGGGCTTATATTAGGACCTACCTCGAAAATCTTGCTAGGGCTTATTTTCGGGGAAACACAGTGCTACTATTATCTAGAGCTCTACCAGGTAAACGCAGCGCTGTCCATTCACAAAGGAGACTCACTGCTCAAAGGAATTTACAATCTAAACAGGATGCCAGGATGGGGATCTAGTTAGGAGGGATGGCTAGGGTGGTGAGCAGTGGGGAGAAGGGTTGTCCTTTGATACTCAGCTTCTGGAAGTCAATATGGGGACAGATTAACCTCATACCTTTGACGTATGAGGAACATTGCTGCATATCAAGCCTTCCATGGATCGCTACAAAGGCAGGCTCTAATTGGAAGAATTGCGATCGCCTCAACTTTCCATTTTGGTGGGCCAAATATGAATGCGGATATGTTGGGCAAAGCAAATTATTTAATTTGGTTTGCGGCCCGTTGACATCGTTTGTTAACCCTTTCAGGACCAAGGGACCTATTTGTCCCATAACTTTAAAATCCTATACATTTTGATTGGGATAGTCTACAGTTCTAAATTTGATATGTACGGATTCCATATGATACTGCCTTTATGTAAACAAACTGGTTCCGACATTCATTCATTAGCGTCGTTGCTAGATTGACGAGAAGATTCACTTGCCACACTGTCCATAAGCCAGAAGTGTGATTTTTTAAATAAAAATAATGATATTTCACAAAAAAAAATCAATTTTTTGGCATCTGCAAGCCCTTTTTACCATAAAAATGTCGTCAAAACCACAAAAATTGGCTTACGATCCTTATGGTCCTGAAAGGGTTAATACAACATAGTTGTCTTGGTTTACATTTTCTGTTTATTTTTATACATGTCCAGGATGGGGAGGGTGGGTGGTGGGGATATCTTTTTGGATTATTTCTTGATTAAATTGATGGAGCGGAGGGGAGGGATATTTTATCTTCTGTATTATTGTTATTAATTGAATTTAAGTGTTTATTTTGTTATTAATGTCTGTATAATTTATGGCACTTTGTATTAGCTTTGAAAATTAATAAAGATTTTTTTTTTTTTTTTTTTAAAGGTGGGGCTTCAGTCTGCTTTTAAACAAGGGAAGGAGCTTGGCGGACAAACTCGGGTCTTTATTCTAGGCATAGAGGGGGCAGCTAGATGAAAGGAACGAAGTCGGGAATTGGCAGCGGAGGAGAAGGGTAACGCTAAGAGCGACTTATCTGAGGAACGGAGTTCTCTGGGAGGTGTAAGAGAGGAGAGATATTGAGGGGCAGCAGAATGAACCCACTTGTAGGTCAGCAATAGGAGTTTGAACTGCATGCGAAGGCGGAGAGGGAGCCAGTGAAGTGATTTAAGGAGAGGGACGACATGAGCGTAGCGAGGTTGGTAGAATACCCCCACAATGAACATAAATGTTTAAAAACCTGAACAGAACAAAACATTCTACGCTTCTCCCTCCGTATTCGCTGTGATAGGGGATTAACAGAACTGCAAATACAGAAAAACCACAAATAACTTTTTCATATGTGATTGGCTGTTTTCTTTTAAAAACCATCGTGAATATGGTGAAACCGCGAATAACATGGTGGGAGACCTGGCCTGTTCCTGAAGGAGAGGCAAAACACGGTGAAGAAAGTGCTGGGAATCGGCAATTTCTCTATGCAAGCTGATGTAATTTGGGGGGAGGAGCCAGCATGCTAAAAACCGTGAATAATCGAAACCACGAATACGGAGGGAGAAGTGTATAAACAACCTGAGAAACTAAGCAAAACAAGAATGCTTCTCCTGCATATCCCTCGTAATTACCTGTAAAACTAACCATCATCAGACCAGTCCTAAAACCTGGAGGGAACAGAGCAAAGGCCGCTAGCTTTCACCCTATCTCTAATATACCATTTCTGGCAAAGATGGCTGAAAAATGTTAATACCTCAGCAATCGAAGAGGTCCGCTGATAAACCAAGAGCTTTACTTGAGCGTTAGTATGGTTCCGGACTAATTAGAGTATAGGGAGTAGAGGAGTGGCTTAGTGGTTGTGAGTTTAATCCCAGTGCCGCTCCTTGTGACCTTGGGCAAGCCACTTAACCTCCGTTGCCGCAAGTACCACACTTAGATTATGAGCTCACTGGGACAGATAGGGAAAATGCTTACCTTGGGTGAATCTCATCACAAAGGCAGTTAATACTGTAAATCCTAATAAGCATTCAGAGAATAGTTTAACTCTGGAACACGTTGCCATAGGTTGTGGTAAGAGCTGATAGCGTAGCTGGTTTTATGAAAGGTTTGGATAAGTTCCTGGAGGAAAACTCCATAGTCTGTTATTGAGAAAGACATGGGGGAAGCCACTGCTTGTCCTGGATCAGTAGCATGGAATGTTGCTACTCTTTGGGGTTCTAGAATGTTGTTACTCTCTGGGATTCCGGAATCTTGCTATTCTTTGAGATTCTGTATGGAATGTTGCTACTCTTTGGGGTTCTAGAATGTTGTTACTCTCTGGGATTCCAGAATCTTGCTACTGTTTCAGATTCTGTATGGAATGTTGCTACTCTTTGGGATTCTAGAATCTTGTTACTCTCTGGGATTCCAGAATCTTGCTATTCTTTGAGATTCTGGATGGAATGTTGCTACTCTTTGGGGTTCTAGAATGTTGTTACTCTCTGGGATTCCGGAATCTTGCTATTCTTTGAGATTCTGGATGGAATGTTGCTACTCTTTGGGGTTCTAGAATGTTGTTACTCTCTGGGATTCCGGAATCTTGCTATTCTTTGAGATTCTGTATGGAATGTTGCTACTCTTTGGGATTCTAGAATCTTGTTACTCTCTGGGATTCTAGAATCTTGCTATTCTTTGAGATTCTGGATGGAATGTTGCTACTCCTTGAGTTTTGGCCAAGTACTAGTGATCTGAATTGGCCACCGTGAGAATGGGCTACTGGACTTGGTGGACCATTGGTCTGACCGAGTAAGGCTGTTCTTTTGTTCTTAAACAAAGACCCTGATTGTTCCTAGTCTAAAATTGTCTACTTGCATTAGAATCTAATGTAGTCATTATAGCAGCAATTTTAGATACGTCCATAGTATTCCACAGTGTAGCTGGAGAGATCTAATGTCAAAGGTTAGCGTTGTTTGGTATTCAGGAGGCCATCCTGAGATGGTTCAAATCGGATTCAAATGACAGGCAGCACTGAGTGAAAAATGATGATGCCCATTCGAAGTGCTTTTCAATCGTTAAAGGTGTACCACAAGGATCAGCATTGCCTTCCTCTTTATTTAATGGACTGTAGATTTGCAACCTCACGGTGAATGGCTGATGCGGTTAGCATTGATCTTTCACATAGATGCAGATGATTTCCTTGCTGTATTTGTCAAATTCACAAGGCACTGGCGCGCCTCCAGGAATGTGGTCTAGGTGCCTCAGCCATTGCTCCAATCGATCAAAATAAGGAAGTGTTGAGATTAAATGATCAGAAATAAAAGTTGTGGTAATTACAACTCAATCAACCCAAAAGGCTATAATTTGGTGACAGTGGAATTCAGACCATGAAAGAAGTGAAATATTTAGGTATAATAGAGGATGAATAGACAGAATTGCATGAAACAAATGCAAAAATTGAGGCTTTTATGGAAATTACATTGACATCTTAGGTAAGGTCATGCATTTGGACTGCAAAAACCCAAGGCAATGGTACAGTTTAGGGGGTGAAGAACTTATGTGCACGACAGAAGAGCGGGACTTGGGTGTGATTATTTGTGATGGTCTTAAGATGGCCAAACAGGTCAAAAAGGTGACAGCGAAAGCTAGAAGGATGCTAGGTTGCATAGGGAGAGGTATGGCCAGTAGGAAAAAGGAAGTATTGACGCCCCTATATAAGACTTTGGTGAGACCTCATTCCCCCTCCGTATTTGCGAATTCCATATCTACGGATCTGCTTATTCGTGGTTTTAAACTAAAATAATCACTTTCATTTTTCGGGCTATTTTAAGCCCTGTAAGCCCTCCTTAAGCCTTATCTGGTGGTCTAGCGGGTTTTTGGGGCAGGAGCGATATTCCTATGCTCCTGCCCTGTGCAGATCGCTCACAGGAAATGACTCGAGAGACTACAGGAGCTCAAGGCAGCCATTTCCTGTGAGTGATCTGCACGGGGCAGGAGTGTGGGAAGATCGCTCCTGCCTGAAAACCCGCTAGACCATCAGGTAAGGCTTAAGGGGAGGCTCACAGGGCTAAAAATAGCTGGGGGACGCAGGGAATAAGGGTAGAACCGGCCCGAATATTATTTGCAGTTTTTCCATATTCGCGGGCTGCCTCTGCCCTTAACCCCCATGAATACGGAGTGGGAAGTGTATTGTGTACCATTCTGGAGGCCGCACCTTCAAAAAGATATAAAAAGGATGGAATCGGTCCAGAGGAAGGCTACTAAAATGGTCTGTGTTCTTCATCATAAGGCATATGGGGACAGATTTAAAGATCTCAATATGTATATACTATGGAGGAAAAACAGGAGGGGAGATTTGATAAATACCTACATGGCATAAATGCTAATGAGGTGAGTTTCTTTCATTTGAAAGGAAGCTCTGGAACGAGAGGTCATAGGGTTGAGGAGTAATCTAAGAAAATACTTTATTACAGAAAGGGTGGTAGATGTGTGGAATAGTCTCCCAGTAAATGTGGTGGAGACAAAGATTGTCTGAATTCAACTTAAGGCGCCATATACAGAATTCAGGGGGTTCATGCCTGGCATGTGCCCTTTGTCTGCTTAACTCGGTGGAAAGATGCTGCCTCTAATAGTTACTGCAGAGCCTTTGTAGTTAACTTCGCGTTGATGTTTGCATCTAACACACGGTAACTGCAAATTTTCCCCGCACCTTAATAAATTGGCACCATCGTTTTCCGAAACCGCTTTCATAACAATGTGCATTGTGTTGGCCAGAGAAAGCATCCCTGGAACAAGAACACTCTTCCTTACACCGTTTTAAAAGTGGAAGTGGGCATGTAATCTCATTGAAAACTGAAATAGAGATCATTGGTAGAGAGCGCCAGTTGGCTTTGGAGCTGTGCAGGTAGTTTCAAAGTGATCAGTAGTCCGATCTATCTTAAAATTTGACTTCGGCTGCAGTAATTCTGCCAACATCTTTATTAAGCTTCTGATCGATGGAAAAGCCTCGATACTGCGAGAGGTTTGTAGAATTTAAGTTGTGTGTCTTTAATGTTCAACGCGTGATTCCCTAGATGGATCCAAGTTTATTTTTCATTTCGCGACCTTAGAATTACTGTACCGCAGTTAGAACCTTGCAATCCCATGCATAGACTAATTTCTGTCCATAGAACCATGTAATTTCTGATGAAATGAAGGAACGGTTAAGTTGCACTAAATCCTCGTGAGTGTTGTAACATCTACATGTGAGATAGAACCCGGATGTCATCGGAGTTAAAAATACTGAAAATTGTCACTTAGAACCCTGTGATATACCATCTATCAATAATTTATCTAGACGATTTATAATTATTAAGAAATAAAAACGTAATAAAATCAAATCTCATACTTAGAATTTACAGGACCTGTAAAACAGATTGGACAGAAATGGGAAGAACGATGGGTAGCGAAAAATACATCGAGATAAAAATAAAAATGGGAGAGGTAGATGGATAACGCATGAAGGGAAAGAGGATTAGGATCAATGCTGTAACTACCGTAAATGTAATTTCATAAGAAAGATCATTAAAATGCGACCACTGTTCAAGGACACTGACGTCATTGACAATACGGTAGTTTAATAATAATGATAACATCAAGCTTTGGGATGTGATATCTAATTTGCAACTCTCTTTGGGAACCCAAATGCAGCCACTTACAGCAGTTGTTTCAGAAAATTTGGATTTGAAACATAGATTATCTAGCCTGGAAAATAAAGTGGATGGCCGTGAGACCAGAGTACAAAATGCGGAGTCCCAGGCCTTAACCTGGGTTAGGGGCGGTGGAAATGCTGGAAAACATGACCAGGAGATGGAATCTTCTCCATACCAGCACAAGATACATTTAATAATAATAATATAACTCGCAGGACCGTGAAGTTCTATGCGGTTTACAATAATTAAAAGATGTTACAGATTGAGTGGATTTAACAAAGTTCTGCTGGTTAACATTGATTGAAAGATGCTACAAATTGAGTGGAATTAACAAAGTTAGAGATTAGTGACTAACAGTTCTAGAGATCAATTGTTGTGGGAGAGGTTATGCAGGAACAGACATGTTTTTAGAGGTTTCCTAAATTCCCCGTAAGAAGGAGGCGTAAGCAATTGATCTAACATAGAAACATAGAAACATAGAAATAGACGGCAGATAAGGGCCAAGGCCCATCAAGTCTGCCCACCCCAGTGATCCTCACTATCCATCTTTGCGGATAGATCCCACATGTCTATCCCATCTGGCCTTAAAATCCGCCACACTGGTGGCCTCAATAACCCGAAGTGGAAGACTATTCCAGCGATCAACCACCCTTTCAGTGAAGAAGAACTTCCTAGTGTCACTGTGCAGTTTCCCGCCCCTGATTTTCCACGAATGCCCCCTTGTTGCCGCGGGACCCTTGAAGAAGAAGATGTCTTCTTCCACCTTGATGCGGCCCGTGAGATATTTGAATGTCTCGATCATGTCTCCCCTCTCTCGACGCTCCTCGAGTGAGTAGAGCTGCAAATTCCCCAACCGCTCCTCGTACGGGAGCTCCCTGAGTCCCGAGACCATCCTGGTGGCCATTCTCTGGACCGACTCCAGTCTCAGCACATCCTTGCGGTAATGCGGCCTCCAGAATTGCACACAGTACTCCAGGTGCGGTCTCACCATGGATCTATATAGTGGCATAATGACTTCAGGTTTACGGCTGATGAAACTCCTGCGTATGCAACCTATGATTTGCCTTGCTTTGGATGAAGCTTGCTCCACTTGGTTTGCCGACTTCATGTCTTCCCTGACAATCACTCCCAAGTCTCTTTCTGCTACAGTTCTTGTCAGGATCTCGCCATTTAGGGTGTAGATCTTGCATGGATTCTGGCTTCCCAGGTGCATGACTTTGCATTTTTTGGCATTGAAACTGAGTTGCCAGGACCTAGACCAGTGCTCCAGCAGAAGTAAGTCATGCACCATATCGTCTGTCATTGCTTTTTTGTCTGTTGTGCTTTTGCTCACTACATTGCACAGTTTGGCATCATCGGCAAACAATGTTATTTTACCTCGAAGCCCTTCTGTCAGGTCTCTTATATAGATGTTGAACAAGATCGGGCCTAGGACGGAGCCCTGTGGCACTCCACTTATCACCTCCGACATCTCGGAGGGAGTGCCATTCACCATCACCCTCTGAAGCCTACCTCCAAGCCAGTTCCCAACCCATTTTGTTAAAGTGTCGCCCAAACCTAAAGAACTCATCTTGTTCAGCAACCTGCGGTGTGGCACGCTATCAAATGCTTTGCTGAAATCCAGATAGACGATGTCCAGGGACTCACCAACATCCAGCTTCCTCGTCACCCAGTCAAAGAAGCCGATCAGGTTGGATTGGCACGATCTCCCCTTAGTAAATCCATGTTGGCGGGGATCCCGCAGATTCTCCTCGTCCATGATCCTATCCATTTGGTGTTTGATTAGGGTTTCCATTAGTTTGCTCACTATTGAAGTGAGACTCACATCTAGATCTTTACCCCATAATGCTGCCTGATGTGAGAAAAGATGTTGATGGTGCCTTTTAAATTTACATCCTGTAACCCAGGGGTGTCCAATGTCGGTCCTCGAGGGCCGCAGTCCAGTCGGGTTTTCAGGATTTCCCCAATGAATATGCATTGAAAGCAGTGCATGCAAATAGATCTCATGCATATTCATTGGGGAAATCCTGAAAACCCGACTGGACTGCGGCCCTCGAGGACCGACATTGGACACCGGAGGGGAAACAAAATTGAAGTGTGAGCTTCTCTTATGTCTGTTGGCTGAGAAAGAGAAAAGGTCCGTTATGTATTTAGGGGCTAAACCGAATAGTACCTTAAAACAGAAACAACCAAACTTGAACTTCACACGTGTCTCCATCGGCAGCCAATGCAGAAGTCGGTAGGAAGGTGTAACATGGTCAAACTTCTTCATCCCCAAGATCAGTCTGATCGCTGTATTTTGCGCTAGTTGTAGTCGCCGCATATTCTTCAGGGAAATTGCCAAGTAGGCGATGTTACGGTAATCAAGTTGACTCAGTACGAGGGATTGTACCAGAATTCTGAAATATCTGCGAGAAATTGTGAAAGTTCCTGAGTCCACCTATCCGGCTCTCTCAAAAATGTACTATTTACCAAGTCGACTTTCGGCTCAGGATCCAAACCAGCAGATAGTTTGGATTTGACAAATTTCCCGGAGAGGTCAGAAAATGAGGCACCGGCAAATGCTACGCTGCCTGTACAATTTGCGATTGACTCGGACAGGGAATGGATATAAGGATATTCCATTTAAGTCAAAAATAGTGAGAATGTATCCAGATGCGTCACGATCTCTCCAAAAGAGAAGAAAAGAGTTTCTCGTTTTGAGACCTCGGGTATTACAGTTGGGTGATGGTCTATCAAGGGAACAGATCTGGCTTTTTCGAACCTTGCTAAAGAGCAAGAGGAGGAATTCATGAGATTCCCCACGTCAATATCGGCTCAGGGAAGTTCATTTCCCTTTTATTAAGGACTAACTATACAAACCAGTATATTGGATTCCTGGGTTTAGGTCTCTATCTTTGAATTTATGGAAGGAATTTTCCTGACATATTGTTTTTTCCTTTTTTTTTTTATTCAAAGATGTCCAAACTGGTATTGTATTATTTCCTTGTTTTTGACTAATGTTTTGTCAAAAGGATAAAATGCAAATAAAGAATTAAAAAAAATAATCATCTCAAGCGTGCTTTGGACGGGTGGTAGCAGAGAGTCTGTTACATCTTATTGGTAACTGAGGCCCTTTAGCGGTTTTAAATGCAGGAATATAATTCAGTGTCTTTCAGAAAAGGATGACTTATTCCTCGGAAACCTTTCATTTTCCTAATTTATTAGGAAATTATGCGCAAGTTGCTACCTTCGATTCATCATAGTAGTTAAACTTGATGGCTTTCCCGAACACTATGACACATATTTCATCTCACTAAGATGGTCTTTTGTAGCTATTGAAATACGGTGATCCAAGAGTTTTTATTGTCAGACTATCTGTTCAACGTGTAGAATCCTGACAGGCTTTCATCACAGATGTTGACATATTTTGTGGGGAAGATGTTGCTGTTTAATGTTGCAAGGCATCTTGGCTTCATTTTATTCTATCTTCAGGAGATGAAATTGGACAAGCTAGGAAAAAATAAATTCACAAACAAGTACATAAGAACATAAGCATCGCCTCTGCCGAGTCAGACCATAGGTCCATCGTGCCCAGCAGCCCGCTCCCGCGGCGGCCATCCAGGTCAAAGACCTGTTAGTGATCTTTTACTTACAACATTTTGCCTTGTATAATATCCCTCTCACCATACCCCTCAATTCCCCTTTCCTTCAGGAACTCGTCCAATCCCATTTTGAACCCCAAAATCGTACTCTGCTCTACCACCTCCTCTGGAAGCGCTTTCCAGGTGTCCACCACCCTCTGAGTGAAGAAGAACTTCCTAGCATTCGTCTTAAGAACATAAGAACATAAGCAGTGCCTCCGCCGGGTCAGACCATAGGTCCATCCTGCCCAGCAGTCCGCTCCCGCGGCGGCCCAAACAGGTCACGACCTGTCTGAATCACCAGAAGGGGCCCCCTTGCCACCTTGGTTTCCCATTGAGTCCTATCTTCCCATCGAAGTCCTAACCCTCTGGTCTTGCACATGCACTACCTGGTTGGGTTTCTATACTTATTACCTGGTTTGCTTTCTATACCTGTGTTACATCCCAGCACCTCTCTCAGTATCCCACGATCCCTTGAATCTGTCTCCTTTCAGTTTTTCTGAATGCCCTCTTGTTTTTGTTGCCCCCGCAAGTCTGAAGAATCTGTCCCTCTCTACCTTCTCTATACCCTTCATGATTTTGTATGTTTCTATCATGTCCCCTCTAAGTCTCTGCTTTTCCAAGGAAAAGAGCCCCAGCTTCTCCAGCCTCTCAGCATATGAAAGGTTTTCCATGCCTTTTATCATTTTTGTTGCTCTTCTCTGAACCCTCTAGAGCATCGTCAACTGTACAATTGATAAATTGCAACCTCAACTTCAAAATGTCCATTCATGGATCAAAGGTCCTGTTTTGGTTGACCCAACAAACTTTTGGGGGGGCTGTTTGTCCGTTGTAATCTATGCCTGCGCAGAAACTTTAATGGACGAGCTTTTTGAAGGAAATGTGCATGATAAGGTCTAACCCTTAAAGGGTTTGACCACTCAACATATTTTTGCTTTGATTGGCTGTCTCTGTTGACCATCTTCCTTTATAACGATCAAGTCCTCTGAGGAACATGTTGGCCACTTGAACCATCTAAGCATATTTTCCGCTGTGGTTTATCGATTGTTCAGTGTATTTACCACGTGGCTTGTCTCCATCGACTTATTTATTGGTTTTGAATCCCCTTTGGTTTTTGCTTGCCTTTTATGCACTGGGGTGAGCCTCTGTTTATCAGATTACAATATCTTTAGGTCACCACCATTCAGTGAGGCCTGACCTACTGGTTTGAGCAATGGGAAGGCAGGAGAGGGATTTTTTTTGTTTTTGTTTTATATTTTCAATGCTTTAATTAAATGAAATTATAGAAAGCAACTAAAAAGCCGGCCTTTCTGGAAATCAAACACCTGAAACAGGTAAACAATAACTGATCTTTCTTTTTTTCTCTCCGCATCCATAATTCAAAAGGTCAATTGTCTTTGTCCCCCTTCCTATTGTTTTTCCCCTGAATTTAATTAAATATTTTAAATTTGAATTAGTGATTGTATTATCGAATGTAACCATTAAATATTTTTCCTTTTGTTTCACTATAACCTATTTAAATTACCTTTAAATGTAACGTTATTTGTGTTATGTGTATTTTAGATAATTGTATGTTTAATTTAATAATTGCAAGTGTGTCACCAACTATTTTATTTGTACATCGCCTTGAATTTTGAATTGGCGATAAATCAAAAATACCTAATAAACTTGGATAAACTTGGATAAAACTTGGAATGCACGCTATAACCAGATCGTACGCACTTTCACAGATATGCATTTGTCTACACAATTGTGGCAGTGTGGATGACTGGTTGACCGGGTTCTGTATTTAACCCCCTCATTAATTTTAGGTATCTGGGTGTTAATTTCGATTTCCTCTTTGGCAAAGATATCTTTCTGTTTTCTACATCAATTTCATGTGGTCTCCCAGATGTTCTAGTGCCAAAGAAAACCCTAAAGATGTTTCAGGAAGATATAAGCTACAGTCCAAATACAAAAACCCTCCCGATAGATTGTTGTTTGGAAACTATGGGCTAGATTCACTAAGGGCACGGGGGGCTGATTTACGAATTGCCCTCAAGCAAATGAGGGCGATCGGAATCACGCCTCCAACCGACTGCTGGGATAGCTCTCTAGCGATCCCGACACATGCGCAGACCATCTGTAGATGGTCTGTGCAAACGCTGGCCCTCCATGCCTGGCAGAGCAGCACAAAATCTTTTTTTTTTTTTTTTTAACTTTGTCGTGAGCCCGTGGTTTTAACCCACTTTAAACCCACGTGTTTTTGGAAACTTAATAAAAACTTTGAACTATAAAACCACGGGCTCGCAGTGCGGGGAAGGGCAGGAGAAATTTGAGGCGAGAGCAGAGCGGTGAGTCGGGGCGGCCAGAGCAGGAGATTGGGGCTGACAGGAGCAAGAGATCGGGGCAGAGAGTGGGGTTTTTACACAAGCGACTGGTCCTGAGCATGCACGGATCGGAATCGGGTCGCAAACCAATCGGTTTGCTTAGTGAATCTAGCTCATATATAATCTGAATACAATTATTCACATTTCAAAATCACCGCTCATTCAAAACGGTGCATTTGAAAATTATGTAAAAATGAGTGAATTCAGTATCAGGGAGTCCAACAAAAAGTTTTAGTTTCACCCCATGATCTTCTTTTAGGTTAACTCAAACTGGGTTTTATCCTCTATCTCAGTGATTCCCAACCCTGTTCTGGAGGAACACCAGGCCAATCGGGTTTTCAGGCTAGCCCTAATGAATATGCATGAGAGAGATTTGCATATGATGGAAGTGATAGGCATGCAAATTTGCTTCATGCATATTCATTAGGGCTAGCCTGAAAACCCAATTGGCCTGGTGTTCCTCCAGGACAGGGTTGGGAACCACTGCTCTATCTGTTCCTTTACATCAGTGGTTCCCAACCCTGTCCTGGAGGAACACCAGCCAGTCGGATTTTCACGATAACCCTAATGAATATGCATGAGAGAGATTTGCATATAATGGAGGTGACAGGCATGCCAATCTGCCCCATGCATATTCATTAGGGCTTTCCTGAAAACCAGACTGGCTGGTGGTCCTCCATGTGCCGAAGCCAAAATAAATCCATAATAGAAATTTGTATAAAGTGTAAGTTCAAGTAAATTGCTCCACAAAGTTTCAAATCAATTCCTTTGAAGACTCTCCAAAGCGTTTTCATTTAGATTTTCCAGGACTATATGATAACAAGTTATAAGTCTTTGCATATCTTTTACGGTTTCGTTCTTTTTCTCTGACGTTTGCAGGAAGAGTGGGACTCTATATTAAATCAAAATAAACCATAGTGTAGCCCCCTATAGAATTTTACCTCCCAATACCACACGTCAAGTGTGATCCTAGCCTGTAACTTCTCATCACGAAAGGGGTCTTTTACTAAGGCAAGTTATCCGATGTAGTGTGCGCTAAATGCTAAGCGTCCATAGAATATATGGTGACGGGACAAAAGCGCACGAGACGTTTGAGAGCGGACAATTGAGCGCAAGACTTCAGCGCGCCGCTCTAAAAGCTTATTTTAAAGGGCTCCGACGGGGGGGGTGTGGGGGAACCCCCAACCCCCCCACTTTACTTAATAGTGTTGGCGCTGCCGTTGGGGGTGGTTTTAGGGGTTGAAACCCCCCCATTATACCGAAAACTTAACTTTTCCCTGAAAAAATAGGTATAAAGTTAAGTTTTCTGTAGAATGGGGGGGTTACACCCCCCCAACATGGCAACGTGAACAGTATTAAGTAAAGTGGGGGAGTTCCACCCACAGCCCCCCGTCAGAGCTTTTAGAGCGGCGCGCTGAAGTCTTGCGCTCAATTGTCCGCTCTCAAATGTCTCGCGCGCTTTTGTCCCGCCACCATATATTCTATGGACGCGTGGCATTTAGCGTGCACTAAATCGGGTAGCACGCCTCAGTTAAAAAAAACCCTCAATTTCACTGTTGTATCTTAGCATCGTGAAAGCGTGCGATACTCTCTTTCCAAATATGAAATGACAAGCTTGCAGGGAACTAATTAGTTTCTAGGTGGTCTTTTCAACTCCATTTGCTTTTCACTTCTGTCCGTAGGTCAGAAGGGCATAAAATTGGCCTAGAACCTCAACTTGAAAAGAAGCCTCTCAATCTTATCTTCTTTCAAGCGAGATCCTGAGGGACTTAAGCTCAGCCATGCCATGAAATTCCCCCTGCAGGATTACAAATATTTTCATGTATTTCAAAAGTCAAGACAATGATCTCAATGCACCAGCTGTGCAGACATTTACAACTACGGGTCTTCTTTGCATGTTAATCGTATATTGTGAGTTTATTCGCTGAAATACTAAATTAGGCTTTATCATTGGTTCCCTAATGCTTTCTGTCAACTGAGGTCAAATACATGGATGACAGAGAGCCACACGGGGGGGGGGGGGGGAGGAAGTATAAATATCTTGAAGGGAAGACTTGTATTTCTACAGAAATTCTCCACAATAAAATTGCTAAACATGAACACTGAATCCATCCCATGGCACAGATTTACCGAATAAACTGCAAAGCATTGTGTGAATTCCAGATTAATTACTCTTGCATAGTTGGTTAGGGATCTCATCCAGGGCTCCACATTGTGGCATTTCCATCGGTTGCTGGGTTTCTGCCAGACGTGGTTAGCCAGCCAGCAGATTAACCCTTCCCTTTACTGTATCAGTGACATCCTGTTTGTCTGTTTAGATTGTCAGCTCTTTGGAGCAGGGACTGTCTTCTTTGTGACTGTACAGCCCTGAGTACGTCTGGTAGCACTATAGAAATAATTCACCGTAGTAGTAGTAGTGTGAAGAGTTTCAGTCTTTGGGAAGCAGAGCTGAGGTTGTGATGTCATAATGCCTCATTCCACCAATAAGAGCCAACCTCATCAGTGATGTCACAATGGCTGCATTGTCCTGTACTCCCCTCTGCCCTCCAACTCAGCCAGCAGATTAACCCTTCCCCTTGACTGTATCCATGACATCCTGCTTGTCTGTTTAGATTGTAAGCTCTTTGGAGCAGGGACTGTCTTCTTTGTGACTGTACAGCCCTGAGTACGTCTGGTAGCACTATAGAAATAATTCACCGTAGTAGTAGTAGTGTGAAGAGTTTCAGTCTTTGGGAAGCAGAGCTGAGGTTGTGATGTCATAATGCCTCATTCCACCAATAAGAGCCAACCTCATCAGTGATGTCACAATGGCTCGATTGTCCTGTACTCCCCTCTGCCCTCCAACCCAGCCAGCAGATTAACCCTTCCCCTCAATTGTATCCATGACATCCTGTCTGTCTTGTCTGTTTAGATTGTAAGCTCTTTGGAGCAGGGACTGTCTCCTTTGTGACTCTGTACAGCGCTGCGTACGTCTGATAGCCCTATAGAAATCATTCATAGTAGTAGTGTGAAGAGTTTCAGTCTTTGGGAAGCAGAGCTGAGATTGTGATGTCATAATGCCTCATTCCACCAATAAGAGCCAACCTCATCAGTGATGTCACAATGGCTGCATTGTCCTGTACTCCCCTCTGCCCTCCAACCCAGCCAGCAGATTAACCCTTCCCTTTACTGTATCAGTGACATCCTGTTTGTCTGTTTAGTTTGTAAGCTCTTTGGAGCAGGGACTGTATTCTTTGTGGCTGTACAGTGCTGCGTACGTCTGGTAGCGCTAAAGAAATAATTCATAGTAGTTTCTACTTCAGTCCAAAGCTCAACTTGGAACAAAATGGTTTTCTAAGACCTTGAATTCAGATTTCTGTCTCAGATCATCAGACCATAAGAAGCATATCGTAGGCTTTGTGGCTTCAAATCCTCATAATACTTGGAGCTGTGGTATTAAGTAATTGCTGGTTTTCCCAACCTGTAGCAGAATAATTTGTGGAGTTTGGCTCAAGTTACGGCTTTATTTTGTCCTGAATGAGAGATCAGATTTAAAAAAATATATAAACTTTTATGCTTAAAACTTTCATTCAATTCTGATGCAGAAAACCAGATCCATTGCTGGAGCATCCCTGGGAAAATTGGTGGTTGATATTTCAAAAGACTCAAGTTCATGAAACAAAAATTCCTTCAAGTAAAGCTGCCCTGAAAGGTTACAAAAGCAACCACGTATTCTCTCACACATCTGACTTATGCTGACAAGGCCACCCAAGTCTTTATAGGGTTCAATTCCCTGTGCCCCTGAGGTATCAAGAGTGGCGTTATGAATAACCGCTAGATGGTTACTGGGTCCAGGAATAATAATTATTCTATGTCCGTGGGGCCCATAAATTCCCTTTGTAGCCCTGTCTTCTCATGACTATCCAGACAATGAATGGCCAACCAAATGTTAGGAATATTGTAATGCCGGCATCCACAGATGAATCAAATGGGGGGAAATGGTCTTCTGGTGCTGGCGATCTGAAAAGCCAGGCAGTGGGACCATGGGTGTATTTTGTAACTTGTACCAACACAATCAGAGCTTGATAGCTGATGTCTCTATGTATTGAGAGGGGCATAATCAAAAGGGACATATAAATCCTTTTACGTCCATCTCGCAAGTCGTCCAAAGTAAAACAGCTTAAAACACATTTTTGAAAGAGACGTCCAACTTTTTTTTCGTTTCAAAAATCGTCTAATTATACGTCCTGCCGATCTGATCGTCCAAGCCGCTAAATCGTCCATCTTTATACCACATTTTCGTCCAACTTTCCGTCCAAGTCAAAAACACCTAGAACAAGCCCTGTTGGACGTGGGAAGGGTCTGCAAAGTGATGGACTGAACATCCAGACATGCCACCTAAATAGTGGGGTACCTTATAGGGCACTGCTGTGAACTTCACAAAAAGGGTGCCATGGCTTCTGCTCACTACAGTTCCCTTATAGGTCATGGTGAGCCCCCCCCAAACCACCCCCAGAATCCCCTAGACCCACTTATCTACCACCCCAATAGCCCTTATGGCTGCAGGAGCCACTTATATGCCAGTACAAAAGGGTTTTGGGGTGTATAGGGCAGTGCACATGTTTACGTATCAATGCAGTGATTACAGGGGCTTATGGGCATGGGTCCTTCTCTCTATGGGTCCCTAGCCCACCCCCAAGACGGCTTAAGCTGCCTCTGTGCTGGATGGCTAGGCTTTCCTATGCCAGGCGGCCAGGTGATGATGGTCTGGAGGCTGAATTTTAAAATTGTGATTAAAATTTTTATGGGGTGGGTCGGTGATCACTGGAGTAGTGTGTGTGGGGGGTCTGTTTTATGTGTTTTCAGTGCTTATCTGGTGACTTTAGCTGGGGTTTTGTGACTTAGACCATGTTTTACATGGTCTAAGTCACAACGTCCAAGTTCCGTCGATCGTGGGCTGTGTAACTTTTGGTTATACATGCTGTACGACTAAATCTAAGCTGGCCCTCAGTCTAAGTTTCCCCTGGATTCTATAAAGGGCGCAGATCCCACATCGGCACCCAAAATAAGCACTTAATTGGCGTTAAGATTTAGGCGTCACTCTGGCAGTGCTCTATTCTGCGATAGTGGATTGCATGCCATGCAAAAGGGATTTGGCCATGGAAGAGGCTTGGGTAGATCAGCGGCATTCACAAAAGAGGTGCAGTGTGTTACAGAATCACAGGGATTTATGCCAGGCTTCAGCAGGCAAAACTCTTTGCATTCGGATTTGAGCATGAATTTCAGAACCGGTAGACCGCTACTAATGACTTGGAAATCATTTCAAAGTGGTTTTCAAGTGCTTCTGTAATGGTGTTACATTACAGTCAGCGTTTTTTTTAGCATTAAATCTTAGCTGCCAAATTGCAGACCACACCATCAGGGGCGTCTACAAAGAGGCAAGCCTTACCAAACAGTCCTTCTTCAATATTCCTTCCAAAAATGTATTCAGCATTAAGATGTGATTCATTTTATTTGACGCAAAAGAGAGTGGGAACGGACAATGAACACTCCACTGAGGATCCCTGATGTGAAAAGGTCTTGTTTATTTCAGTAGAGGACACGCGCAAACTGTTCATTGTCCGTTCCCACTGTCTTTTGCGGGATTTTGAACCCGTGGGTTTTTTTGTCCTGTTGGACTTTCGGTGTTTGTCATGCATTTTATTTGCCCACGTCAGTGGATAGGTTGGTGCTAGAAAGGGTGTTTTAAGTCCTCCTAAGTTGAGTTTTGTTGTATCGCTAAAGGACTTTAAGATCTTAGGGTCCAAGGATAACTAAATTCTCACTGTCCTCTTTCCTCAGGAAACCGAAGACGCAGTTGACGCTAAGAGACCGAGTGTGGATGCGATCTTGTCTATGGGACGTTATTGGTACAAAGAAAAGCCAGCCACTCAGCCAATAAAGGTAACGAAGGAACAACTGATAAAGGGCACCAGTCTCCATGCTTGTCCGTCTTTGCTATGCTCTAGCTGAAATCAATGAAAAAGCTTGAAAGTCACATTCTATTTTATAACTGACAGCAAATTATCACTGGATGCTATGATTAGATTTTCCTAAACAGCATATAAGCGTGGCGTATTGTTCTGCTATTGTGCCTTGGTGTGGGTCTGAGACCTTCTCGGATTTAGAAACATAGAAACATAGAAAAAAGCGGCAGAAAAGGGCTATAGCCCACCAAGTCTGCCCATTCCAAGTATCCCCTCCCCTGAATTTACTCCCTTGAAGATCCCACGTGAGTATCCCATTTTCTCTTAAAATCCGTCACGCTGCTGGCCTTTATCACCTGGAGTGGGAGTCTGTTTCTATAACCATAAAGCCCTATGACCTCACAATGCAGATGGAAAGAGCTTTAGCCAATAGGAAGAGGAGATGCAAATGTTAAGAGCCTTAGCCAATAGGGAGAGGAGGAGATAGTGGATGCTGTGGCCATTTGGCCTTTATCTGCCAACATAGAAACATAGAAAAAAGCGGCAGAAAAGGGCTGTAGCCCACCAAGTCTGCCCATTCCAAGTATCCCCTCCCCTGAATTTCCTCCCTTAAAGATTCCACGTGAGTATCCCATTTTCTCTTAAAATCCGTCACGCTGCTGCCCTTTATCACCTGGAGTGGGAGTCTGTTTCTATAACCATAAAGCCCTATGACCTCACAATGCAGATGTAAAGAGCTTTAGCCAATAGGAAGAGGAGATGCAAATGTTAAGAGCCTTAGCCAATAGGGAGAGGAGGAGATAGTGGATGCTGTGGCCATTTGGCCTTTATCTGCCATCATAGAAACATAGAAAAAAGCAGCAGAAAAGGGCTGTAGCCCACCAAGTCTGCCCATTCCAAGTATCCCTCCCCCCTGAGTTTACTCCCTTAACGATCCCACATGAGTATCCCATTTTCTCTTAAAATCCGTCACGCTGCTGGCCTTTATCACCTGGAGTGGGAGTCTGTTCCAATGATCCACCACTCTTTCGGAGAAGAAGTACTTCCTGGAGTCGCCATGAAACTTCCCTCCCCTGACTTTCAGTGGATGCCCTCTGGTGGTCGAGGGTCCCATGAGCCAGAAGATATCCTCTTCTGACTCGATGCGTCCCGTGATGTACTTATATGTTTCAATCATATCTCCCCGTTCTCTTCTTTCCTCAAGTGAGTACAGCCGCAATTTCTTTAGTCTTTCTTCATACGTGAGATCCCTGAGCCCCAAGACCATCCTGGTGACCGTTCGCTGCACCGACTTGATCCTCAGTACGTCCTTTCGGTAGTGTGGTCTCCAAAACTGAACACAGTACTCCAAGTGAGGCCTCACAATGGCTCTGTACAACGGCATCATAACTTCAGGTCTCCTGCTGACAAAACCTCTGCGGATACACCCCATCATTTGTCATGCCCTGGAGGTAGCCTTCTCCACTTGATTGGCAACCTTCATGTCCTCACTAATGATCACTCCTAGATTGCGTTCCGCCGTGGTCCTAACCAAGGTCTCACCATTTAGTACATAAGTTCTGCGCGGGTTTCTCTTACCCAGGTGCATTATCTTGCATTTTTTAGCATTGAAGCCTAACTGCCAAGTAGTCGACCATTGTTCCAGAAGCAGTAGGTCGTGTGTCATATCATCAGGTAATAAGCTTCTGCCTACTATGTTGCAAAGTTTGGTGTTGTCGGCGAACAGTGATACCCTTCCTCTAAGTCCCTGCGTCATATCTCTTATGAATAAGTTAAATAGAATCGGGCCCAGGACCGAGCCCTGCGGCACTCCACTGATCACGTCCGATGCTTCGGATAGGGCACCGTTCACCACCACCTTCTGAAGTCTACTGCTCAGCCAATCCCCAACTCATGTAGTTAGAGTGTCTCCTAATCCTATCGATTTCAGCTTGTTCAGTAATCTTCGATGAGGGACGCTATCAAATGCTTTACTGAAGTCCAAATACACTACGTCCAGTGACTCTCCGGCGTCCAGTTGTCTAGTAACCCAGTCAAAAAAGCTAATCAGATTAGATTGGCAGGATCTACCCCGGGTGAACCCGTGTTGGTGTGGATCACGCAGTTTTTCTTCGTCTAGGATTGTGTCAAGATTCTGTTTGATCAGTGTTTCCATGAGTTTACACACTATAGACGTGAGACTCACTGGTCTGTAGTTTGCTGTCTCTGTCCTGCAGCCCTTTTTGTGGAGTGGGATTACGTTGGCGGTTTTCCAGTCCAAGGGGACCCTTCCTGTGCTTAGGGAAAGATTGAAAAGAACAGATAATGGTTCAGCCAGGACTTCCCTTAACTCCCTGAGCATTCTGGGATGTAGGTTATCCGGTCCCATGGCTTTGTTTACTTTGAGTCTTGATAGTTCGTCGTAGACGCTACTGGGCGTAAATTCGAAATCTTGAAACGGGTCTTTCTGGTTATCTCCCGTCTGCAGCTGTGGACCAGCTCCCGGCATTTCGCGGGTGAACACTGAACAGAAGTATTGGTTTAGTAGTTCTGCCTTCTCAGAATCTGATTCCGCAAAGTTACCGTCCGATTTCTTCAGGCGTACTATCCCATCTTTATTTATTTTCCTGTCGCTAATATAGCTGAAGAAAGATTTATCCCCTTTCTTAATTTTCCGTGCTAGCTCTTCCTCCATTCGGAGTTTGGCCTCTCTGACTGCTGTTTTGACAGCTTTAGATCTGTCTAGATAGTCCTCTTTTGCCCCCTCTCTGCCTAAATGTTTGTAGGTGATAAATGCGTCTTTTTTCTGTTTAACTAGGTCTGAAATTTCTTTACTGAACCATTGGGGTCTTTTGTTTCTCCTGCGTTTACTTACTGTCTTTATGTATCGGTCTGTTGCTTCGTGTAGGATGGACTTCAGAGACGACCACATATCCTCCACATTGTCAGATATTGCTTGTTTATGTAGCTCCTGATGGACAAAATCTCCCATGCGGTTGAAGTCTGTGCCTCTAAAGTTGAGAACCCTTGTTGCTGTGTTTGTCTTAGGGAAACCTTTCTTGAGGTTGAGCCATACCATATTATGGTCGCTGGAGGCCAGTGTGTCTCCTACTGAGACTTCCGTGACGCTATCTCCGTTGGTGAGAACTAGGTCTAGTAACGCCTGGTCCCTGGTGGGCTCCAATACCAATTGCTTGAGACGTGCACCCTTTATGGAGTTTAATATTCTTTTGCTGCTACCCGTAGTCGCGGAGAGTGTGTTCCAGTTTGCATCTGGCATGTTGAAGTCTCCTAGCATTACTGAGTCCCCGCGCAGTGTGATGTTCTCTATGTCCTCGATTAATTCTATGTCTTTGTCCTCCTGTTGCCTGGGAGGTCTATATATCACACCAAGGTATAGGCATTTTTCATTCCCTCTGGCCAGGTTCACCCAGAGGGATTCCCCAGTGTATCTAACATCTGTGATTCTGGTGGTTTTGATGCTTTCCTTAGTGCATAGTGCTACTCCTCCCCCCAATTTACCTACTCGGTCGCAACGAAGTAGGTTGTACCCTGGTATAACCATATCCCACCCATGCGATTCTGTGAACCAGGTTTCTGATATCGCTATCACATTAAGATCGGCGTTTGTTATCTCAGTCTCTAATTCTAGAATTTTATTGCCCAAGCTGTGTGCATTAACATACATAGCCCTCCATATCTGTGAAGAGTTTCCTTTATGAGTTAGTGTGGCTCCTAAATTATTAGTGATATTTCTCCCTGAATTATTGTGGATATCATTGGTACTTACCTTAGATTTGGTAGTGTGAGTGCGACTCGCCTCCTCAGGGTGGTTTCTTACTGCTCTGGGATATAAGTATGTACCCTCCCCCAACTTACCTAGTGTAGAGCCCTGTGGAGTAGGCGGGCCAATCGATGTCCAAATACGTTTCTACCTCTTCTGGTCAGGTGGAGTCCTTCTGGTCCCTGCAGTCCCTGGAGCGTATCGCCGTGGTTCAGGAATCCGAAGTTCATTTCTATGCACCATTCTCAGAGCCATTCGTTAGTCCGTTGAATACACTCTTCTCTCACTCTGCCTCTGTTTCTCACTGGAAGAACTGACGAAAAGACCACCTGTGCTCCTGTCTGCTTCAGCTTCTTTCCCAGCGCTCCAAAATCTCTGGGGATATTCTCTGTGTCGTTCCTAGCAGTGTCATTTGTGCCTACATGGATGAGAAACATGGGAAAATGATCATTAGGTTTTAGAATTTTGTCCAGGCTAGTGGTAATATTCTGGATCCTGGCTCCAGGGAGACAGCAGACCTCTCTTGATTGTAAATTAGGCCTGCAAATTGGTCCCTCGGTGCCCCTTAGCATGGAGTCACCAATGACTACCACTCTTCGTTCCTTTTGAGGGGGTAGGTCTGCGTGCTCTGGATTTAAGCATCTTCTGCTTGACATGGGTCACTAATCTCATTATACTGAACCATTCTGTCCTTGCAAAGTTAGTCTGACCTACACCCACTTTTAGGTCACAGATTTCTTATGTAGCGAAATCCAGACATCTGGTAACCCTACCAGAAGTCATAGTTACTGGCCTCTAGTTTCCTACTCCTTCCATACATCCACTTTTGTGGCGAGGGACCACCTCTGCCTTTCACCAGTCCTCTGGTACCACTCCCAACTCTAGAGATTCATTGAAAAGGTCAGAACTTCCCTCAGTTCCTTCTGAACCTATGGATATACACCATCCGGCCTCATTGCCTTGTCCACCTTTAGTTTAACGAGCTCCTCACAAACACAATCCTATGTAGCAATAGTCCAGTCGTGAAACTTTGGGAGCTGAGTTGATTTGTCAAAATAATAGCAACTAAATTCTCTGGATTCCGTACAAATGTAAGGAAGTTCTTCTTCACCCAGAGAGTGGTAGAAAACTGAAACGCTCTTCCGGATGCTGTCATAGGGGAAAACACCCTCCAGGGATTCAAGTCAAAGTTAGAGAAGTTAATTCTGAACCAGAATGTACGCAGGTAAGACTAGTCTCAGTTAAGGCACAGGTCTTTGACCTAAGGGCCGCCATGTGAGTGGACTGCTGGGCACGATGGACCACTGGTCTGACCCAGCAGCAGCAATTCTTATGTTCTTATGTAAGTCAAAGAAACCAATGATCAAATGTTAATTCATGAAGTAGAATAGCTCCAAAGCGAGTAACCGCAGTGATTGGTATAGAGGAGTGTGTGGCACAGTGGGGTTGTGGGTTCAAACCCCGCACTGCTCCTTGTGACCCTGGGCAAATCACTCAGTCCTCCGTAGCTCCAGGTCCATTAGATAGATTGTGAGCCCACTGGGACAGATAGGGAAAATGCTTGAGTACCTGATTGTAAAACCGCTTAAATAAGTGGTATATAAAAACCTAATAAACTTGAAACTCTAGGCAGAGATCTACCAGTATTCGATGAATGGATCAAAATAAGATGGTTCCTGTGTAGTCAAACTGAACGTAAAACTTTCTGGAACTGAGATTTGTCAAGGTGATGTGATTTGATAGAATTAATGAACAAAACGTTATCTTCATAATCAACCCGCTCTTTTACGAGCGCATAGTGTGGGTTTTAGTGGCGGCAGCTGCTCCGATGCTCATAGGAATTCAATGAGCGTTGGAGCAGTTACCGCCGGCACTAAAACCCGTGCTATGCATTTGTTTTTAAATTTGTTTTTTATTATCATCAATAAACAACCAACATAAGGTACAAGTCATACATAGAGCAATGCAGAAGAAACATACCCACCCCTCCCCTTCCCACCCACCCCCCCACCCCCCCAAAGGGAACAGCCCATATCATACATGCCTGTATATATTCACTCCAACAATCTAGCTTTCGCTACAGGAGACAAAGTGGAACAAAAAGGTCTCCAACAACGGAGAAATAGCACCCCTTTTTTGGAATGCATGTCTAGAACAGCTTGTCTTTCATAACCAGCCCAATAAATCATCTGAGTCCTCCAATGTGAGACAGTAGGCGTCTGGGGTGACAACCAGCATTGCAAAATGGTCTTTATGCCCACCAAGATCGCCCTTTGGACAAATGCCTTTACTCCAGGCCTAATTGGGTCCAGTGAGAATTTCAATGTAAAGAGGAAAGTCGACGTCTGTGTCCAGGAGCAGTTCCATAGGGACTGTATGAGGAGCCCTATGCGCCGCCAGTAGGCTTGAATACCAGGGCATAACCAGAACATGTGTCCAAGAGTTGCTCCGACCACCGCACATTTGGGGCATCTAGCTGAAGTGCTGATGCGGGCTTGGTAGGCTCTAATGGGCGCCATGTAAGCGCGAACCAGAAATTTATAGTACCGTTCTCGTTCAGTGGCTGCCACCAGGATACCTTTTCCCAATTTAAAGCTCCTCTGTAGCATGGATTCAGTAATTGTGGTTTGTAAGTCCGAGGACCAGGATTCGGCCAGAGTTCTATAATTGAGGTCCCCCGCCAGCCCCTGCAGGTAACGATGATAAACACTAAGCGGGGTGGGATCTTGCGTTGTTAAACAGAGGGCTTCAGATAATGTATCTTGAACAGTGTCCGATAAGGCCAATCTGGGTAAGGAGTTCACATAGTACAATAGTTGTCCATAACTCAGCCAATCATTAGCAGTTAAAGTATGTGCCTCTATCAATTTCTGGAACGAGTGCAGGGTTCCATCCGCGTTTAATACCTGAGACAGATAAAACACCCCTCCCTGGGCCCACCTAGAAGGGGCCCCTAGACCTATTCCAGGAGCAAAAGCAGCATTGCCATGTATTGGCAAATATGGTGTCACATCCGGTCTGATGTGCAATTGTTTACATAGTTTCTTCCAGGTTTTCCTCAACGGTACTAGTAATAACTCCCCATAATGCTGTGTACGCACCGGTAATGTGGTAGTATGTAGTAAATAGCTGCAATGAAAGGGAGTAAATGCAAGGCATTCAGTCTCCGCCGCTGAAAAATGAGAGGTCCCACAGAGCCAATCGTTGAGATGTCGGAGTTGGCATGCCATATTCATTCTCCCCAGATGTAATAGGCCAAGACCTCCCTGAGATGCAGGTAAGAAAAGTGTACGGAGGGGTATACGTGCACTTCTGCCGCCCCACAAATACCCATTTAGTGATCTGTGGAGGGTGCAGAGGTGACGTTGTTGTAACAATAAGGGTAGTGTCTGAAGCAAATACAACCATTGGGGAATGATCATCATGTTGTATAGAGCTATTCGACCCAATAGAGATAAAGGGTAAGAGCGCCAGGCTCGTAATCTTTGTCCCGTTTGCTGGAGCCGGGGGAGTACATTAAGCTTGTATAATTGAGTTAGGTCTTGCGGGATCCATATCCCTAGATAACGCAAGGATTTTGATGCCCATTCCAACTGAAAGGGCCCCTGCCAGGAGGTTCGGACTTCGTCTTGTAAGGGCATGACTAAGGACTTCTGCTTGTTTAGGATTAGGCCGGAGAATATATGGAACTCGTCCAATAATTCAAGAGCTCTAGGCAGGGATTGCTGGGGGCACGCCAGGGTCAGCAAGATGTCGTCAGCAAATGCTAATACTCGCAATTGTGATGCTCCCTCCTGTAATCCAACTAAGATGTCGTCTCTTTGAATCGTTCTAAGGAGAGGTTCAAGGTATAGTATAAATAGTAATGGCGACAAAGGGCAACCCTGGCGTGCCCCCCTGCCCACCTCAAAGGACGGTGTGAAGACTCCATTTACCAGTATGGATGCCGTGGGGGTTGTGTACAGTGCTTGCAATGCGGCTAGAAAATGTCCGCCTATACCTACATATTCAAGAACTGAAAACAAGTAGGGCCATAGGACCTGATCGAATGCTTTGGCCGCATCCAGGCTCACCAAAATGCCCCCAACGCGCGATTCCTGCGCCCTAGCCATTGCTAAAAGAGTACGTCGTACGTTGAGGACAGAATGGCGACCCTGAACAAAGCCTACCTGTGCCGGGGATATGATGTGAGAGAGAAGCGGAGTCAGTCGATTTGCCAATAATCGGGATAGGATTTTTATGTCCACATTGAGCAGGGATATAGGCCTATAGGAGTCAACCTCCTCTCTGGATTTATTCGGTTTAGGGATCAATGTAATGGTGGCCGAGTTAGCATAAGCCGGGAAGGCTCCAGTGTCCGACACCTCCTCGTAGTAAGATATCAGTGACTCACAGAGCTGAGGTGACAGCATTTTATAGAATTCCGCCGAGAACCCGTCTGGGCCCGGGGCTGTGCAGGAACGCAAGGTCTTAATGGCTCTCTGGATCTCTTGGCCCTGCAATGGTCTGTTCAGAGCTTCCCGTTGATGTTCTGTGAAGCAAGGCAGGCCGGCATCAGTTAAGTAATCTAGAACATCGGGGCCTGAGTATGGTCTGGGAGTCGCATAAAACGCCGATAAGTGCTGATAGAACGTGTCCGCAATGTCCGTCGGTGAGGTGTGATAAGTAGTGGGACCATGTCTAACTTTTGGAATATATCTGGAGTCTTGCCAGTTCTTTGTTAAGGAGGCAAGCATCCGGCCCGGTTTGTTTCCATACCTATGAAATTTATATTTACGGTAAATGATAGAGCGTTTAGTACGGTCATGTATTAGTGTGTTGAGAGCTACTTGGGCTACATGAAGTTCGTCCCTCAGAGCATTAGTAGGGGAACTCAGAAACTCCGCCTTCAGGGCTGAGTATTTTCCTTCCAAGCTTATAATACTAGCTGCTATGCGTTTATTTCTTGCCGCAATGTAAGCTATGATGTCTCCCCTGAGGACCGATTTCGCGGCTTCCCAAAACAAACATGGTTCTGTACGATGTTGTGCATTAGTCAGCGAGAAGTCTTCCCAGCGTGCTCGGAGGTAGGCCCCAAAGTCCGGGTCCTCGTGAAGGTAGGATGGGAATCTCCACCGGCGGGTTCCTAGAGGTGGTTGTCCCCAACCCAAGTCTATCCAAATGGGACAGTGGTCTGACACCTCCATTGGGCCTATAGTAGCTTCAGAGACTCTGACAAACCAAGACTCTGAGACCAGTACATAGTCTATGCGTGAATATGAACCATGTACCCGCGATTGATGGGTATAGTCTCGCTCTGTTGGGTGTAGCAGTCTCCACGGGTCCACCAAACCTAGTGATTGGCAAAGAAAGGGAATGCCCTTGTTTAAATTTGGCACCGTCGATGATTGGGAACCGGAACGATCTAAAGAAGTGTCCAGTACCTGGTTAAGGTCCCCAGCTATTATCAAAGGCAGTGAGGGGTCCTGCAAGCCCAGGGATACTAATTTATCAAAAAATATTTGAGAGTACGTGTTTGGTCCATATACAATCAGCAGCCGGAAGTCCGTGCCCTGCATTGAAATCTTTATGAGTAAATATCTACCCTCAGGATCCTCAGAAAGTAACGTTACAGAGCAGTGTAGACCCTTACGTATCAGCAGACATATCCCGGCTCTTTTCCCTGAGGTAGAAGCCGAATAGACTGAACCCACCCAGCCCCTTTGCAATTTTTGATGTTCCTCCCGGGTCAGTTTGGTCTCCTGGAGGCACGCCAGATCAGCCCTATGGTGTTTTATCTGTCTCAAGAGCTTTGTGCGCTTAATTGGTGATGAAATCCCCGACACATTCCATGACAGAATACGGAGAGAGTGATCACCCAGGGTCAAAACACCAACAGCTTGATCCATCCAGCTGCGAGTATTCTACACCCAGGCGCCCAGCCTCACCTAGGTGAATGATAATATCCCTGTAGCATCTGGCAAACAGGCAGAAATGAGTGTACCACTTCCCCAATAACATTTCAATAGGCTGTTCCCCACACATCTGCTCCCTCCCCCCCTTACCCCCAGAATGCCCAAAATCCATATCCCCGAAGGAATATGTGGAGGGTCCGAAAATGGCGCCTCGCAAGACCCCACCCCTACCCCCGCAAACAGTGAAACAATTGTGCCCCCATCATGTCAAACTTTTCTAGTCTGTATTTTCAACATTACGATTGCTGGAACCACCGTCTGGTGCAGGAAGCGTCGCCACTCCGTCCGTTCCTATGTCGGCTCTGATGTTAGTTGTACAGTCTTGTTTATATAGTCTGCGGCTGCCAAGGCCTCGGTGAACACGTGCCAGGAGCCCTCATGATGAATCTTCAAGACCGCTGGGTAGATAAATTGAAATCGATGCTTGTTTTCCTCCAGCTTAGCACACAATGGGTAGAAGGCTTTTCTGCGTTCGGTGAGAGCTGTTGAATAATCCTGACTTATCCGAATTGCAGAGCCTCTGAACTTCACTGCGTCGCGTTTAGTGCGGTACTGTCGCAGGATCTCCAGTTTGTGTCTGTAGTTGAGGATTTTCACGATCACCACCCTGGGCCTGGAGTCCTTAGTCGGACGGGGGCCGAGGCGATGTGCTCTTTCCAGGCACAGTGGGCCCAGGGATGTTGTGTCTGGGAATTCCAGCTCCAGCCAGCCCTCCAGTTCAGCAGTTAATTGATTGTCGGGTATAGTTTCGGGCACACCCATAAAGCGCAGGTTCCCTCGGCGAGAACGGTTCTCTAGATCATCTATTTTAGCAGCTTGTAACTGAACCGTCTCTTGCAGGGCCGAGAGATCCATTTCGTGGGAGTTTAGGGTGTCTTCCGCTGCCGACACCCGGTGTTCCAATTCGGTCGTTCTGGCCGTCGTGTCCGACATAAGCTGTTCCAGCCTGGACATTTGATTTGTTAGGGCTTCCATCTGTGGGCCCAGGACCTGCGCCACCGCCGCCTTCAACTCCAGCAGTGCCCCAGCCGAGAACTCCGTGACCGCCGTTCCGGATGCGGCCGCCATCTTGCCTGCCCCGGGACTCGCACGCTCTCTGTCTTTGCGCGTTGGTTTCGCGCGTGCCGCCTCCTGGGAACGGGTTATATACCGTTCCATGCGGTCTTGCGTTTGTTGCCAAGCAGTCTTCGCTCTCGGCGGTCCAAATGTCGGCGGTATGTGCGGGGGCAGAGACGGGGACTCGGAGCTGAGCGGGAACACGTCCTCACTCGCTCATGGCGTCAGGACTCCTCCCTATGCATTTGTAAAAGAGGGGAAAGTGCCCTACCTCAAGAGCTTAAATGAGATACCTATGTTGAAGATGACCTTAATTTGCCAAGGTGCCAACACCGAGTCCTGGGTAAATTAGTGGGTGTTGAAGATGACGTTGACAGTGCAAAAGCGTTTTTTTTTTTCTACTGGTTATTTCTAGGTATCAAAACCATAACTTCTAACAGCTAGACCAGTGGTTCCCAATCTTGTCCTGGAAGACCACCCAGCCAGTCGGGTTTTCAGGATAACCCTAATGAATATGCATGAGAGAGATTTGCATATAATGGAGGTGACAGGCATGCAAATCTGCTCCATGCATATTCATTAGGACTATCCTGAAAACCTGACTGGCTTAGACAGTCCTTTCTGTTCCTGAAATCTCCGATTTATTTTCCCTCTACTGAAGGATTTTGTCCCCCAGGCCACCTTGATCATTAACACTGGGCAACTAGCAGAGTTGGAATGGGCCCTGCAGATCTCAAAGCCTGGAATGATTTATAGCCGGACTGTGCAGGCGGTGATTTCCAGAAAGGGGCATGAATGGAGTGGCATTCGCAATTTGCAAATGAGAGAAAACGCAATGGCCTGCTTTCAAGCTGAGATTCATGCCCAGTGTTGATTCAGTCATTACCCTGGCCTTAGTGATAATATGAACCTGAAATAATATTGGCACCTGGATCATGGCATGAGGACGAGATACAGATCGGAAGTATCTAATTCCTCTTTAATGCTTGGGTTTTATGGCTTGAAGAGGAAGAAATGAAGGGAAACATTTCATGTGCTGCTTTGCTGAGGTGGAACAAGGGACAAGTCCCTTCCTTTCCTGTAAGACTCAAACTTACTGACTGCCAAAAAGTGAAAGAGCTTCATGGATTGTGACGGACTGTTTGCTTTATGTTTCCAAAATGCTCGGAATACTAGTCAGGGTCCAAATTATAGTTTATTTATTTTCTGCCTTTATTATTCACAGATCATAATCCACAATCTATTAATAATAAGGCTTACACTGTACCCCAATTGAAGTTAAGTTCCCACCCCAGTACTTCTCATTTTTCTTCCAGATGAACTGAACCCAATTCTAGAACAGCTGTGTTTGATGTTTAAGGCGCTCCAAAGCAACTGTCCTTCGGTTGTTCGTTCCTTTTTTGGTGGCGTTCTCCTTCACGTGAGTCACGGTCTGCAGACAGCCTGCGATTGGAAATTCCATGTATGGGAACTGTGAGGCTACATAGAAATATAGAAATAGACGGCAGATAAGGGCCCACGGCCCATCCAGTCTGCCCACCTTAATGTCCCTCCCCTACCTTTGCCCTGTGAATAGATCCCATGTGCCGATCCCATTTTGCCTTAAAATCAGGCACGCTGCTGGCCTCAATCACCTGTAGTGGAAGACTATTCCAGCGATCAACCACTCTTTCAGTGAAAAAGAATTTCCTGGTGTCACCTCGTAGTTTCCCGCCCCTGATTTTCAACGGATGCCCTCTTGTTGTCGTGGGACCCTTGAAAAAGAAGATATCTTCCTCCGCCTCGATGCGGCCCGTAAGATACTTGAACGTCTCGATCATGTCTCCCCTCTCTCTGCGCTCCTCGAGCGAGTATAGCTGTAATTTGTCAAGCCGTTTTTCATATGGTAGATCCTTGAGTCCCGAGACCATCCGGGTGGCCATTCTTTGCACCGACTCCAGTCTCAGCACATCCTTGCGATAATGCGGCCTCCAGAATTGCACACAGTATTCCAGGTGGGGCCTCACCATGGATCTATACAATGGCATAATGACTTCCGCCTTACGACTGACGAAACCCCTTCGTATGCAGCCCATGATTTGTCTTGCCTTGGACGAAGCCTGCTCCACTTGATTGGCAGACTTCATGTCCTCACTGACGATTACCCCCAAGTCTCGTTCTGCTACCGTTTTTGCTAGGATCTCGCCATTAAGGGTATAAGACTTGCATGGATTCTGGCTGCCCAGGTGCATAACTTTGCATTTTTTGGCATTGAAGTTGAGTTGCCATGTCCTAGACCATCGCTCCAGTAGGAATAGGTCATGCATCATGTTGTCGGGCACTGAATCTTCGTCTGTTGTGCATTTGCCCACTACAATACTCAGTTTGGCGTCATCGGTGAATAATGTTATTTTACCTCGAAGCCCTTCTGCCAAGTCTCTTATAAAGATGTTGAATAGGATTGGGCCCAAGACTGAGCCCTGTGGTACTCCACTAATCACCTCCGTCATTTCGGAGGGGGTGCCGTTCACCACCACCCTTTGGAGCCTACCTCCAAGCCAGCTCCCAACCCATTTCGTCAATGTGTTACCTAATCCTATAGAACTCATCTTGCTCAGTAACCTGCGGTGTGGTACGCTATCGAATGCTTTGCTAAAGTCCAGGTACACGATGTCCAGGGACTCCCCAATATCCAGCTTCCCCGTTACCCAGTCAAAGAAGCTGATCAGGTTGGATTGGCAGGATCTCCCCTTAGTAAATCCATGTTGTCGGGGATCCCGTAGATTCTCCTCATCCAGGATCTTATCTAATTGGTGTTTGATTAGAGTTTCCATTAGTTTGCTCACTAAATCTCACTAAATCTGTGTTGTCTGTTCATGGTCTGGCACTGTGGAATGCCTTACCGTTCTCATTGCGTCAATTGACTGGGCTTTGGCAATTCAGAAAAGGAGGAAAAACTGCGTTGTCTGAGCGCGCTTTTGGTGCAGCCATGGCCCGCATGAGGATATGTCGTTTTTTTGCTTCAGTCCGCTGGTTGTTCTGGCACTGAACTGTCCGCTTGAGGATATGTTATGCGACAGAGTCTAGGTCTGCAGGTTCTTTTAATTGTTTTAATTATATTTTTGTGGTGGTTTTGTTTCTATTGTATTTTATTGTTTGTTATTTGTTGATATTATATATTTATATTGTTCCCCGCCTCGATTTGTAGATAGGCAGGTTATAAATAATTTTAAATAAATAAATACATCTTCACACCAACTGCGAAAAGAGAACTGAAGTGGGGGTGACCCACTTGGCAGCCTGCAGCATTACCACGGAGCCATTGATTCAGCTCCGTCTGAACTAAAGGGGTGAATTTTCAGTGGCGCCAGGGAGCTTTGAGTTCCACAGGTGTTTTGTGCCCACGAATGTGCGGGGGTTTTAGAGTCACGACAGTTTTGAAGCAAAGTCCGCACGTACTTTCTCTTTGAGAATTAGTGCAAACCCATTCGTAAAAAGTGCACTTATACTTTGTGCCAGTGTAAATAGGTAAAAATTGTCCCGAAATACTCATCATTGCAAAAGCTGGAAACCAATTATTCCTTAGAAATACAATTCTAATAGAAAATGGAACATACATAACACTGAAGCATTGTCTGGTGTGTTAATCTATAGTTAAGTTTCTGTTCCCTTTCAACAATATTTCTTTGTGAGAATGTTTTTAAACATATTTAATTGATTTTTAAACTGGAAAGTATTTTTCAGTGCCAAATTCTTTCTTTCCTGGATATTACAATGTGAAAGGTATTGGTCATGAAGTCTCCCAAATCCCTCTTGTTTGGAACACGTCCATTTTTTTTACAACCTGGCAAATCTTTCCTCCTCGTTAAGACATGTTCCTTTTCAATTTCTAAAACAGCAGAAACATCAGATTCTGCATCTTCTAACTGTCCAAAGGTTTTTCGTTTTATTTCCAACACAAAATAATTGTTGAGAACAAGAAGACAAGAGAGTAATTAGAACATGACAGCCATCATTCCCTCGAATAAGGGCTGCCACAATGACAGCATCGTTAGTCAGATTCAGCCCTAGTCAATCAAAGCAGCAAAGGTTCCCTTATCCTGCTTTTATTTTAATGCAATTAGGAAGATTAAACTGCCTGTTCTGTACCACCATTCCTGGCAAAGTCTGAGCTTGTGACATTTCTAAGACTAATGAATTCATATGCTGCCACTTCCACCGTTGACGCTTGCTATGAGCTTCGACTTGGTCGGTAGGAGGTTGCAGGTCTAGGGTGGTTGGTTGAGCAGTGGAAGCTTTTGAATTAGGGACATAGAGGTAGTGACGGAATTTGCAGTTTGGTGTTGTGTTAAAGTCGTTGAGATGCTGGGGAAAGGAAAACTTGTTGACATCCGATTGGTGTGTAGGAACTTCTGTGGTAGGGTGTATGTAGTGACACGATGTTGATGTGGCCAGCCAAGTTAGAAGGTTAGCACTGAAATCTAGTGTTAATCATCCGTCTTCCTTACTTTAACATCTAGGGGCGGATATTTACATAGTACCATAGTAAATGACGACAGATAAAGACCCGAATGGTCCATCCAGTCTGCCCAACCATACCTTCTCTTTAAATTACTGATATAATTTAAATTGCCCTTTTTCCTAGCTATTTCTGAGCCAGAAACCCAAAGCTCTGCCTGGTACTGTGCTTAGGTTAAGAATATAAGAACATAAGAATAGCCATATTGGGTCAGACCAATGGTCCATCAAGCCCAGTAGCCCGTTCTCACAGTGGTCAATCCAGGTCACTAGTACCTGGCAAAGCCCAAAGGGGTAGCAACATTCCATGCTAATGATCCAGGCCAAGCAAGTCTCCATCAAAGCTCACTTCAGCCCATCTAAACCATCCCAGCCATCGAAGGCCTCCCCAGCCCATCCTCAACCAAATGGCCATATACAAACACAGACCATGCAAGGCTGCCCAGTACTGGCATTAGTTCTTCAATATATACCATTATTTTCTGATTTGAGATCATCTGTGTTCATCCCATGCTTTTCTGAACTCTGTCACCATTTTCCTCTCCATCACCTCCCTCAAGAGGGCATTCCAGGCATCTACCACCCTCTCCATAATTTCCTTACAGTACTCTTGAGTCTACCTCCCCTCAACCTCAAATGTATTTATTTAGTGATTGATTTGTACCCACCTGGTCTCTCAGCAGAGTGTGTGGCGCAGTGGTTCGAGCCTCGGCACCCTGAGGTTATGGGTTGAAATCCCACACTGTTCCTTGTGGTTAATGAACATAAGAACATAAGAATTGCCCACCAGTCCGCTCACGCGGCATCTCTCTGGTCAAAGACCAGGGCCCTAACTGAGACTAGCCCTATCTATGTTCATTCTGGTTTAGCAGGAACTTATCCAACCTTGACTTGAATCCCTGGAAGGTGTTTTCCCCTATAACAGCCTCCGGAAGAGCGTTCCAGTTTTCTACCACTCTCTGGATGAAGAAGAACTTCCTTACTTTTGTACGGAATCTATCCCCTTTCAACTTTAGAGAGTGCCCACCAGGACAGATAAGAAAAATGCTTGAGTACCTGACTATGAACCACTTAGGCTATTAGGCAATCAATTTTCATAAATGGACATACCTTAATAAACTTAACCACTAATATAGTACACAAAGATATACAGTCCTTGCAATCCGAGCAGGAGTCCTCCACCAACGAATGGGGTGCTGTTTTACTAGTGAGGGACAAGCAAGCCTCTGTAGGGCTCCAGGGAACCTGCCTGTCCAAAGCAATTGAAGCACCACCCCACACTGGCAGCAATGCAGTTGGAGGATTCGCCCTCAGGTTAGAGGGCAAAACAAGAAGGTACATTCCAAGAGACTTACACTTAGGACTTCCAGACTTCTCGATTTCCCCGGACATGTTCTCCTTTTGAGGCGGGACTGGGACGGGATGGGTGGAGCTGGGCGGGCCTGAGGACGGGTCTAGGGGTCCAGATTTTCCAAATGGAAAATCTGGTAACCCTACTTAAAATCTTTGTTATCCAGAAAAGGTCTGGTCCAGAACATCTAAAAAAGAGTCCTATTCGCCAGGATGTCCAAGTGCCAATTTTTGAAACCATCTTTCTAGACATCTTGCAAGGAGTCCTGGCTGCCGTGTGACCATAACTAAAGGGTGTGTCAGAGGCGTATTCTGGGCGGGCTTTCAGCATGCATAAACTTGGACATTTTGCAGTGATAATCAAATCTTTCTCAAGACGCCCTGGATGGAACTTAGACGTTCTGAGCTATTCCTGTATTCAAAGCATCTAAGTGCCATAAAGGTACTCAAACTGACCATCTGACCACTGAAAAGATTAAGTTATGAACCTCCATGCTCCCCCAATGGTCACTAATCCCCTCACACCCCACCAAATGAATGCCTATCCCTAGTACACGCGTTCATTGGGTCGCCTTCCAAGTTACAAAGTCAAAGAACATTGTCCACTACCTCAACCATTTTTTTTGTTGTTGTTGTTACACCTACACCATACCATACATGAAAATAGATCTAAAGTTTTCAATTGGTTACTGAAATCTTTAATATCCCTTTGGTTCAAGACTTACTAACAAGTGGCATTTTCAGGCGCTGAGTTGGACTGAGTAGAGATGACTTGACAATGACCTCCAAGGCTAGTCAAGTTTCAAGAGTGTGTTCAGACCTTCGTACGCATCATAAAAGTGATGGGTAGCCTAAACTTTGCATGCAGACTTGTTCTAAAGGGATTGGGTCTTTCATTTTACAGGTTAGCCTTGCCATCAGCAGCCGAAGTTCTCACGACCATATTTTCATCCGCAGGATGAGTTGGCCATGTAGCAATGCAATAATGTATCTGCATAGTGGGCCCATGTGTATCATCTCATGAATTTGACCTTTGCTCCGCATTGGGAAGGTCATGGCGCATTGCAAAATGTCCAATTGACTAGATAGAATCTGCACTTTTCAAGAATTCAATGCAAAATACATGGGAGGAGGGGGTTACCATATAGCATCATTCGAAAATGTCGGCACTTGTAATATGCAGCATTTGCTCCCCACATCAAGACCTCCCCAGACCTGTGGTTTTGTTTCAGGACTGCCTTTGCCATAAAAATAAATTATCTGGCTCATTAGGCAGTTCTGTACTTTGTGGACAAGCAAGCGAGCAACATTGTGACATTATGGCATTATCACGGTCTGGCAAAGAGACCAAATTCGATAGATGGGCAGGTGGAAATGCTTTGGCCTCTCCCCTCCCCCCTTCCGTTCCATCAGCTGTTCTGCATTGTGATTTAGGGTATTGACAAAGGAGCCACCCTTATTCCAAGAATGGCTATTTTGGGTGGAACACAATTCCTCAGAGGTGTTAAGTCCATTTCAATCTATTGAACTTTGATTTCTACAAAATTGATAGACAAATTGGTCTCTGGATGCACGGAATGGTGGGTTGCCAGATCCACAAAAAATAAGCATTGACTTTCTGTCCCGATTTTTAAAGGGATGGCAGCAATAATTTATCTGATATCTGACAAGATCTTTTTGCCAACATAATTTAGAAGGCTTTGGAGCCCTTCATTAAAGGTCTGGCTGCAGCTCCAGTAACAAGAACAGTGACTGGCTCAGGGATGTGGCTGGGGGTACGTGAACCGAGAGGTCATTGGCAGAGACGATCATAGAAGCCTGGGCCGTTTTCCTAGGGAGGAAAGGACTGGACATGTCCCATAACAGTAGGGATGACCCCAGAAGCAATGCAGGCTTGCTTGCATACATTTTTTTGAGTGCAAATGATTTCATTTTGGGACATAAGTAAAGCTGTGGTTTTTGTTTCTTTTTTCTTCTATGATAACGAAATTACAGTAATATAAGAAAAGAAATGAAATCCGGAAAACAAAATTACTTAAGGCAGTCCACCAATTATTGGAAATAGGATCCAAGATACCTGGAAATAATTGATAAAGGAAAAATGAAAAATTCTGGAGGCTTCCCTGCATCATTATCTCAGCCCGAACACAGCTTTCCCTCCCCACAGGAGAGTCATACAGATACCCTGATCTCCTCTTTAGCTACAAGAAAATCCAAAAGCTGTTTAGGGTAAAAAAAAACAAAAAAAGTAAAAGTTACACCCTCAAGTAAAATAATACATATACAGCAGAAGGCCATTTTAGCATGTTTCCGAAGGAGGAGAGACATAGGGAAAGTCAAGGCTGATCTACAACATTGCATTTGGGAAGCTAAAGGGAGCTGCAAACCCCTTTCTGATTTACTGTGTGTCGCACAGTGGATTAAATTGTAATTCTGCGTACGGAGCATTCGTGTTTCAGGACTGAATGCTTGCTTCTGGGTTCTGCAGTGGCGGAAACGTCCCCGGCAAGAGCCTCCTGTGACTATCCCAGACTCAAAAGAGAAACGAGGCAATTACAGAAATGGCTCTGCCTAGCAAGAAGCTCTCATGGGCTTCTTTTCAAATCTATGTATGTACCTAATTGGTCCTGATCTGAGCAAGGGGGGGATTTAGCGCCTGAAAGCTTGTCAAGAAATGTATTATTAGCCTAATAAAAAGGTATCAGATTATGGGCTCCTTTTATCAAGGCGCGCCCAAGGGGTTAGCGCGTCAGACATTTTATCACGCGTTAACCTCCTCGTCAATGGAGGCGTTAGGTACTAGCGCGGCAGGCGTATTCCGTGTGTTAAACCACTGCCGCGTCTTTGTAAAAAGACCCCTATGTTTTGGGTGTTTTTATTCATTCAGTTTTCTCTACTGTTCTCCCAGGGCAGCTCAGAACGGTTTACATGAATTTATTCAGCTACTCAAGCATTTTTCCTTGTCTATCCTGGTGGGCTCACAATCTTGGGGCAATAGGGGGATTGAGTGACTTGCCCAGGGTCACAAGGGGCAGCGTGAGTTTGAACCCACATCCTGAGGCTGTAGCTTTAACCACTGAACCACTCTGGAAATCAAAAGGTAGCAAAAGTGATCCACGTGTAGGACAATGAAGCCATTGTGACATCACTAATGAGGTTGGCTCTTATTGGTGGAATGAGGCTTTGTGACTTCGCAGGATCAGCTCTGCTTACCAGAGACAGACACTTTGCACACTATTTATTTATTCAATTTTCTATGGTTTTCTCCCAGGGCAGCTCAGAACGGTTTACATGAATATATTCAGGTACTCAAGCATTTTTCCTTGTCTGTCCTGGTGGTCTCACAATCTGTCTAATGTACCTGGTGCAATGGGTGTATTAAGTGATTTATCCAGGGTCACAAGGAGCAGTGTGGGATTTGAACCCACAACCTCATGTTGCTGAGGCTGTAGCTTTAACCGCTGCACCACTCTAGAAATCAGAACGTAGCAAAAGTGAGCCATTGTGACATCACTGATGAGGTTGGCTGTTATTGGTGGAATGAGGCATTGTGACATCACAGGATCAGCTCTGGTTACCAGAGACAGACACTTTGCACACTAGTTATTCATTCAATTTTCTATGTCACTCTCTCAGGGGAGCTTAAAACGGTTTACATGAATATATTCAAGTACTAGAGCATAATTCTGTTTGTTCTGGTGGACTCACAATCTATCTAATGTACCTGGGGCAATGGGGGGATTAAGCGACTTGCCCAGGGTCACAAGGAACAGCATGGGATTTGAACCCACAACACCAGCTCTGGTTATCAGAGGCTGAAACTTTTCACACTATTTATTTATTCAAATTTTTATACTGTTCTCCGAGGGAAGCTCAGAACAGTTTACATGTATTTATTCAGGTACTCAAAGTATTTTTCCCTGTATGTCCCGGTGGGTTCACAATCTATCTAATGTATCTGGGACAATGGGAGGATTAAGTGGCTTGCCCAGAGTCACAAGGAGCAGCGTGGATTTGAACCCACAACCTCAGGGTGTTGAGGCTAAAGCTTTAACCACTGTGCCACACTCTCCCCTTTGTCAGTGTTTTGAAGTGGACTAACATGGCAAACATTCAGTAGTCACAGGAATAAAGAATGTAATAAAAGTATTTGATTTGAATTCTGTCTCATAAAAATTATTTTATACTTAAAAGTATTATGTTGCATATACAGTACTGACAATCACATATACAGCTGGCCATTAGTCTATCAACCAATATTCAAAATATACTGTATATAACTTCACATCTATATGGCTCAAATGTATATTTTTTATGCAATATTAGTGTACTAATATTTCTTCTCCAATAGATCTTTGATTCTTTAAAGAACTAGAATGAAAAATGTTTGTTCAGGTGCAGCCACTGAGGTATTTCTCCAATCAAATGATAATTTAAGTTGGGAATAAGCCAAATAAATATTCTTTAAAGAATCGAAGAGAAGATCTATTGGAGTGTATCTAGATTTTCAGAAAGCTTTTGATAAAGTTCCTCACGAGAGGCTCCTTAGAAAATTAAAGTATCATGGGATATGTGGCAAAGTTCAGTTGTGGATTAGGAATTGGTTATCGGATAGAAAAAAGAGGGTAGGGTTAAATGGTCATTTTTCTCAATGGAGGAGAGTAAACAGTGGAGTGCCACAGGGGTTTGTACTGGGACCGGTGCTGTTTAACTTATTTATAAATGATCTGGAAATTAAAACAACGGGTGAGGTGATTAAATTTGCAGATGACAATAAACTGTTCAAAGTTGTTAAAACGCATGCAGATTGTGAAAAATTGCAGGTGGACCTTAAAAAATTGGAAGACTGGGCGTCCAAATGGCAGATGAAATTTCATGTGGACAAATGCAAAGTGATGCACATTGGGAAGAATAACCTGAATCACAGTTATCGGATGCTAGGGTCCACCTTGGGGATTAGGGCCCAAGAAAAGGAGCTGGGTATCATCGTAGACAATACAATGAAACCTTCCACCCAATGTGTGGCAGCAGCCAAAAAAGCAAACAGGATGCTGGGAATTATTTTAAAAGGGATGGTTAACAAGGCTAAGAATGTTATAATGCCCCTGTATCGCTCCATGGTGTGACCTCATCTGGACTATTGCGTTCAATTCTGGTCTCCTTATCTCAAGAAAGATATAGTGACACTAGAAAAGGTTCAAAGAAGAGCAACCAAGATGGTAAAGGAACATAAAAATTGCTGCTGCTGGGTCAGACCAGTGGTCCATCGTGCCCAGCAGTCCACTCACGCGGCGGTCCTCTGGTCAAAGACCAGCGCCCTAACTGAGATTAGCCCTACCTGCGTACGTTCTGGAACTTGTCTAACTTTGTCTTGAATCCCTGGAGGGTGTTTTCCCCTATGACAGACTCCGGAAGAGCGTTCCAGTTTTCCACCACTCTCAGGTTGAAGAATTTCCTTACGTTTGTACGAAATCTATCCCCTTTCAACTTTAGAGAGTGCCCTCTCGTTCTCCCTACCTTGGAGAGGGTGAACAACCTGTCTTTATCTACTAAGTCTATTCCCTTCAGTACCTTGAATGTTTCGATCATGTCCCCTCTCAGTCTCCTCTTTTCAAGGTAGAAGAGGCCCACTGTACGACAACTCCTCCAGCCCCTTAACCATTTTATTCGCTCGTCTCTGGACCCTTTTGAGTAGTACTGCGTCCTTCTTCATATACGGCAACCAGTGGTGGACACAGTATTCCAGGTGGGGGTGTACCATGGCCCGGTACAGCGGCATGATAATCTTCTTTGATCTTTTTGTGATCCCCTTCGTAATCATTCCAAGCATTCTCTTCGCCCTTTTCGCTACCGCCGCACATTGCATGGACAGCTTCATCAACTTGTCGACCAGTACTCCCAAGGCTCTTTGCTGGGGGGTCTCTCCGAGTACTTCACAAGACATCGTGTATTCGTGTATAAGATTTTTGTTACCGACATGCATCACCTTACACTTATCCACGTTAAACCTTATTTGCCATGTCGCAGCCCATTTCTCGAACGTGTTTATGTCACGTTGCAGGTCTTTGCAATCCTCCTGCATCTTCACTACTCGGAATAACTTCGTATCGTCTGCAAATTTAATCACCTCGCTCATCATACCAATTTCCAGGTCATTTATAATTATGTTGAAGAGCACAGGCCCAAGCACCGAACCCTGCGGCACTCCACTCGTGACGCTTTTCCAGTCCGAGTATTGTCCATTTACCCCCGCTCTCTGTTTCCTATCCGCCAACCAGTTTTTAATCCATGTGTGTATTTCACCCTCGATTCCATAGCTCGCAATTTTTCGAAGTAGACGTTCATGCGGGACCTTATCGAATGCTTTCTGAAAATCCAGATATACAATGTCGACTGGGTCGCCCTTGTCTATCTGTCCGTTGACTCCCTCAAAGAAGTGCAGCAAATTCGTCAGACACGATCTGCCTTTGCTAAAACCGGGCTGGCTGGTCCTCATCAGATCGTGTCCGTCCTTTATCAGCGACTCCACACGATAATGTAGATGAAGAAATGACTCGCTCAATTCTCTTTATGTCTCTTAGTCTTCCATAGATAGTTCAGAAATGAGAAGTGGGGCAGTTAACAAGCCTGAAACTGAACCTTTCTTGATTTAAAGACATTGCCACATTAATGGCCTGAGATCAAGACAACCCTTAAAATGTGAACCACTTCCTTTTCTTTGACAATAACTGTCCCATGTTGAAAACATTTTTTAAACTCCTGCATTCTCTGAGCCAACTCCAGAGACCTAGAAATGCTACTGAAAGGAGCTTCCTGACTGGCTGGGTGGCAGCAGCTGATGCTCAGTGAGAATCAGAAGTGACTGGTGATACTGTCGAAGTCTCCGAGGCAGCTTCCCTGAGACACGATGGCTCCAGCAATGTCAAGTCCTGATCCCAGTTGTCTAAATGAAATAAATAAAATATTCAGGCTCCAGAACCACGTTTTATGCCTGCTGGATATGATCTACTTTTCTGCGTCTCTTTCTCTCTGCAAGTTAATTATCTAATGATGTTTTGGACCAACCCATGTAATATTTAGCAAAAAGTGGATGCCAGTAAAGAGATAGGATGAAGTTAAGAGATGATAGTCTCAGGAGTAATCTAAGGAAATACTTTTTTACAGAAAGGGTGGTAGATACATGGAACAGTCTCTCAGAAGAGTTGGTGGAGACAGAGACTGTGTCTGAATTCAAGAAAGCCTGGGATAGGCATGTGGGATCTCCTAGAGAGAGGAAGAGATAATGGTTACTATGGATGGGCAGACTGAATGGGCCATTTGGCTTTAATCTGCCAGCATGTTACTATGTTTCTAAAATTCTATGACATCACAAAGCAGGGGTAAAGAGCCTTAGCCTATAGGAAGAGGAGATGCAAATGTTAAGAGCCTTAGCCAATAGGGAGAGGAGGAGATAGTGGGTGCTGCGGATGGGCCATTTGGCCTTTATCTGCCATCATGTTTCTATGTTTCTATAACCACAAAGTGCTATGACATCACAATGCAGCTGTAAACAGCCTTAGCCAATAGGGAGAGGAGATGCTAATGTTAAGAGCTTTAGCCAATAAGGAGAGGAGGAGATAGTGGATATTGCAGATGGGCAGACTGGATGGGCCACTTGGCCGTTATCTGCCATCATGTTTCTATGTTTCTATAACCATAAAGCTCTATGACCTCACAATGCAGGTGTAAAGAGCCTTAGCCAATAGGGAGAGGAGGAGATAGTGGATGCTCTGGTTACGCCATCATGTTTCTATATTTCTCTAAGGGTCTATAGAAAAGAGCAAAAGCTCATTAATATGCAGTCTAACCGAATATATGCTAATGGAGTGTGATCTCTCTTCCTTCTCTGAGCAACTCCAGAGCTTTTCTGAATAATGCCTTCTCCTCTCTCTTAACAGAGGAAATTAGAAGATTTAAACTCAGACTGGACTGTAGTCAACGGTCTTCTTCAAGAACTGAAGAGGAAACCAGCTGCTCCAGTCCCCGGAGTCCTTGCTCCCAGCTCCAGTGAGTAGCGTCACACTTTAAAATGCAAAATAATGCAGGGCTCTGGTTCCCGGTGGCGCCCCTCCTCTGCCCCCCCAACCCCCGCTCCTTCCCCCGCCCTCCATCCTTCCCTTGTACCTTTAAAATTTTTCCAGGCAAGAGCATCAGTATGAATTTGCTGCCTGCATCATGTCTGCTATTCCTCTGATGCCACTTCCTGGGCCCAGAAGTGATGTCAGAGAGAGGCAACACGATGTAGGCAGCAAGTTCTTAATGCTGCTCGCACAGGAAAAATTAAAGAGGTGCAAGGGAAGGGAAAGGGCACATGCACACGGTAAGGGGGGGTCAGGAAGGAGCAGGGGAGCGCAGGGGAGGACGGGTGCCTGTGTCCTTTACAAAGACCGCCTCCAGGGCAGACAGCAGCCCCCCCTTATACCAGTACTGGTGCCCAACAGCTCTGCGTGAATTGACTCTTACCTTGTTGGCAGTTTATCAGATTCATAACCTTTTACCCTTTATCTGTTTCGTCATCTGACATGTTCTACCTCAATGGTCTCAAACTCAAACCCTTTGCAGGGCCACATTTTGGAATTTGTAGGTACTTGGAGGACCACAGAAAAAATCGTTAATGGCTTATTAAAGAAATGAGGTAAAACTCTTTATAGTTTATAAATCTTTCCCCCCCCACAAAGGCCTGCATGTTCCCCCCTTCTTTGCAGCGTCCTCCAGCTTCCCCCCTGGCCTCCCGCTCTTACCGTCAGATAATTACCGTAGTCTAAAGAGAGGATCACCGGTGCTGTAGAATTCCTTGCAGGCTGCCATTGACCTCTGCAGCATGTTCTCTCTGCCGTGGTCTCGCCCCCTCCTCTGACGTCAGGGGCAGGATCACGGCAGAGGGAATGTGCTGCTGAGGATGATGGCAGCCTGCAAGAATAACTACAGAACCGGCAATCCTTTCTGCAGGCTGTGGTAATTATCTGAAGGTAAGAGCAGGAGGCCAGGGGGGAAGCCTGAGGACGCCGCAAAGAGCGGACAGCACTAGTACATACCGCGGACCGCAAAATAGTACCTGGCAGGCAGCATGTGGTCCCCGGGCCGTGAGTTTGAGACCATGGTTCTACCTGGTGCCCCAAAGAAAAGACCTTTCCCTGTTCAGGAAAATGTGGTCTTCAGAAGCCGCAGTCTCTTTGCTTGCCCTGATGGACATTGAACTCTTGAGGTTTTAGGATGTCTTTATGAGGTTTGAGCTTGGAATACTAAAGACTGCAAGTGACTAAATTCAGCAATCGCCCGGCAAACCCGATCTCCAGCTATTCGCATGGTCTCGCCGTACAGAACCACGACATCTAGCTGGACTCACTAGGTGGATACATTTAACAAGCCGAAATCTGGACGGACCCTGGGGCCTGGTTGAGGTGAGGGGGGTCATATAACAGGTCACCTAGGATGGGAAGTCGAGGAGGCATCTATTTTTAGGTTATTTTGTAAAGTCACATAGACGCTGATGTATCTTTATAAAATTGTGTCATAAAAGATAGGGGGATCATTGCTAAATTATGACCTGGTTGATTTAGACCGAAGCAAGAGCCGAAGCATGCCCGTAGGTGCTTAGTTTGAAAATAAGGGTGTCCTTTATGACTTTATCCAGGTTCCACCCAAAAACACAGGTGCGGATGAGGGAACTAAGGCCAATATCGGACAGAGGTCTACACTCTGTGTCCTGCACATGACAAAAGACAGATGAAGATCGAATCTGCATATTGTATATCACTTTATTATTGTATGTTGGGGGTAGTACTTTGAATCTGAAGGAGGAGGGGAAACATCTTAATACTGAGATTAGCAAGTTAAACACTGTTTGGTTATAAAATATGGTGCAAGATTGCGTCATATTTAGCTGCCGATCCTATTTATTTATTCAGTTTTCTCTACCGTTCTCCCAGGGGAGCTCAGAACTAGAGGTCTGCACGGGAACGGGGATCGCAGGAATCCCGCGGGTCCTGTGGGGTTCCCGCGGGAATCCCCCCTAACTCACGGGACTCCCACGGGGACCCCCCCCCCCTCTACCCAACGGGACTCCCACGGAGATGGATGGCTTTGGAAGCAGGGTTCGTCCATATAACATAATGGACACGTCAGCCTTAGTAAAAGAGGGGATTTATAAGTTAATTACCTGAATAGAAAACAAAAAAAGGGTTCCACCAAAGAGATTCCACAAGGAAAACAGCAGCGCAAACACAAAAGAAACTGTGGAATTGATGATCCTGTCAGAAGTAATTGCTGCTTTTTATGGGGACGGGCAGGGATGGGGGTAATTCCTTGCGGGGACGGGTGGGGACGGAGAGGATCCCGGCGTGGACAGGTGGGGACGGAGAGGATCCCGGCGGGGACGGGTGGGGACGGAGAGGATCCTGACGGGAACGGGTGGGGATGGAGAGGATCCTGGCGGGGACGGAGAGGATCCTGGCGGGGCCGGGCAGGGATGGAGGGGATCCTGGTGGGGATGGGTGGGGATGGAGAGGATGCTGGTGGGGATGGGTGGGGACGGAGAGGATCCTGGTGGGGATGGGTGGGGATGGAGAGGAAATTGGCGGGGAAGGGTGGGGACGGAGAGGATCCTGGCGGGGACAGGCAGGTATGGGTGGGATTTCTGTCCCCGCGCAACTCTCTACTCAGAACAGTTTACATGAATTTATTCAGCTACTCAGGCATTTTCTCCTGTCTGTCCTGGTGGGCTCACAATCGATCTAATGAAACTGGAGCAATTAAGTGACTTGCCCAGGGTCACAAGGAGCAGCATGGGATTTGAACCCACAACCTCAGGGTGCTGAGGCTGTAGCTTTAACCACTGAACCACTCTAGAAATCAAAATGTAGCAAAAGTGAGCCAAGTCTAGGACAATGAAGCCATTGTGACATCACTGCTGAGGTTGGCTCTTATTGGTAGAATGAGGCATTGTGACATCACAGGACCAGCTCTGGTTACCAGAGACAGACACTTTGCACACTAGTTATTTATTTAATTTTCTCTACTGTTCTTCCAGGGGAGCTCATAAAGTTTAGATGAGTTTATTCAGCTACTCAGGCATTTTCTCCTGTCTGTCCTGGTGGGCTCACAATCGATCTAATGAAATTGGAGAAATTAAGTGACTTGCCCAGGGTCACAAGGAGCAGCATGGGATTTGAACCCACAACCTCAGGGTGCTGAGGCTGTAGCTTTAACCACTGAGCCATTCTAGAAATCAAAATGTAGCAAAAGTGAGCCATGTACAGGACAATGAAGCCATTGTGACATCACTGCTGAGGTTGGCTCTTATTGGTGGAATGAGGCATTGTGACATCACAGGACCAGCTCTGGTTACCAGAGACAGACACTTTGCACACTAGTTATTTATTTAATTTTCTCTACTGTTCTCCCAGATGAGTTTATTCAGGTACTCGAGCATTTTTCCCTGTCTGTCCAGGTGTGTTCACAATCTACCTAATGTACTGGAGGCAAAGGTGGGATTAAGTGACTTGCCCAGGGTCACAGGGAGCAGCAGAGGATTTGAACCCTCAACCTCAGGGTGCTGAGGCTGTAGCTCTAACCACTGGGCCACACTCTGTCCCTTAAGCATAAATAAGTATAACACAGACATAGTGATAGGTTCAGGTTTGCTTTGTTGGGCCAACTGGATGGACCGTGTGGGTTTTTATCTGCCGTCTGTTACCGTGTTGCGTCCTAACCATGTCTACACCCAGGTTATGCAACAGAACGTGCTGCCACGTCATCGCAAGTAATTTTACCCCTGAGCAGTGGCGTAGCGAGGGCTGGCACCCCTCCCCCGCCCTCATTTCCACCCCCCCGCTCTGTTCCCTTCCCTTCCCCCGTCCCTCTAGTTGTTCACCCCAGCGAGCAACAACTTTAACGTGCTCTTCGCGACCCCGTCGTCTCTGCCGCTGATGTCACGACCTGTGCACAGCACCCGGAAGTGACGTCAGCAGGAGAGGCGACGCGGTCAGAAGGAGCATGTTAAAGTTGTTGCTCGCTGGGGTGAACAACTAGAGGGATGAGGGAAAGGAGGGGGTCTCGTGTGTGGCGATAGGTAGAATGGAAAGAGGAGGAGGGGTGCCTTCCCCCCAACATGGTGCCCAGGGCGGATACCCCACCCCCACTACGCCACTGATGATTGCTGATGGGGACTCAAAGCGCTTTACACACAGGCGCTTCAAACATTTTCCCTATCCAGCGGCGTAGTAGGAGGCGCCTTGGGCAGTGGCACCCCCTCCCTCGTGCCCTCCCCTCTGCCCCCACTCCTCTCCCTTCCCCCCTCCCGTACCTCTAAAACTTAGGGCTCCTTTTACTAAGCCACGTTAGCTTTAACGCGCGGAATAGCGCGCGTGCTAGACCTTAACGCCAGCATCGAGCTGGCGTTAGTTCTAGAAGCATAGTGCGCGGTGTAGCATGTGGTAATTTCCTGCGTGCGCTAAAAACGCTAGCGCACCTTAGTAAAAGGAGCCCTAAGATTTGTAGACCGGGTCATCACCAATTGGAGCTCGACTCGGTTAACAATAAGGAAAGTAATGCAAAGAAGAATGAAGGAAAGCGGGACTCAATTTTTGGAAAGATTTAAATTTGCCCTTAAGAGAAGGAAAAGAAAGTTTCAGGTTTTGAGATCTTCCTGCAAGATGAGATCTGTACACGTTGCATTCTAAAGGAACAAGAGGAATGAATTGAATTCTCGGATGAGTTGGGAGGCAATGGAGACACAAGCTTGAATTTTCTCTTGCCAGAGATGAGTCTGGCAGTCAGCTGTAGAGAGCTGCACGGGAACGGGGACGACGGGAATCCCGCGGGACCCGCGGAGATCTCGCGGGTTCCCCGTGGGGACACCCCCTAGGGTCGCAGGGATCCCGTGGGGACACCCCCTAGGGTCGCAGGGATCCCGTGGGGACACCCCCTAGGGTCGCAGGGATCCCGTGGGGACACCCCCTAGGGTCGCAAGGATCCCGTGGGGACACCCCCTAGGGTCACAGGGATCCCGTGGGGATGCCCCCTAGGGTCACGGAGATCCCGTGGGGGCACCTCCTAGGGTCGCAGGGATCCCGTGGGGACACCCCCTAGGGTCGCAGGGATCCCGTGGGGACACCCCCTAGGGTCGCAAGGATCCCGTGGGGATGCCCCCTAGGGTCACGGAGATCCCGTGGGGATGCCCCCTAGGGTCACGGAGATCCCGTGGGGGCACCTCTTAGGGTCGCGGGGGATCCTGCGGTGTTCGATGCAACTCGAGCCGCGAGGCTCGTCTTCTTTTTCCTACCTGTTCTGCCGCAGCACACAGCCGACCGGAAGTCTTTCCTGATGTCAGCGCTGACGTCGGAGGGAGGACTTAAGCAAAGCCCTCCCTCCCTCCGACGTCAGCGCTGACATCGGGGAAGACTTCCGGTCGGCTATGTGTGCTGGGGCAGTGCAGGAAGGAAATAGAAGACGGGTGGGATTTCTGTCCCCGCGCAACTCTCTAGTCAGCTGGAGTCTTTGCAAGCTGACCTTAGATAAACCCAAATGCGTTGCATCGCAGTAGTCCAGAGAAATGTTGTCGATGAAAACACTCTCTTACTCTTCTGAAAATACTGAGACTAAAAAAGCATTTTTTTTTTACAAGAGAATTGATGTGATCCTTAAATGTGAGTGATGAATCAATAAGGACACCTAATATTAACAAAGAAAACTCAATTTTCAAAGATTCCCCTGAATCCAAAATCACAGCAGAAGGGAGGCAATCTAATTGCGGACTTAACCAATGCAAGTGGCTTTTCTCCAGCATGCTCCTCGAGCCAGCTTTGGATTTCCCTCTGACAACACTTCCTGGCCCCTTGATCCGGAAGTGATTCAGAAGGGAAACAGGCTGGCATGAGCAACAGGAAGAGAAGTTGCTTGCAAGGGCTAGCAAGGATCTACAGAGGTACGGGATTGAGGGAGTGATGGCGTAAGTCTAGCATAGCTTGGTGTGGCGGGGCAGGGTGGAGAGGTTCTGGCGCCCCCATCGACATGGCACCCAGGGTTCTTCCATCCCCCTCCCCCTTATTACACTACTGTCCCCTATCTGTCCTGATGGGTTCAATATCTGTCTAATGTACCTGGGGCAATGGGGGGATTAAGTGACTTGCCCAGGGTCATGAGGAGCAGTACAGGATTTGAACCCACAACCTCAGGTTGCTGAGGCATGATCCCCTTCTTAATCATTCCTAGCTTTCTGTTCGCCCTTTTTGCTACCGCCGCGCGTTTCATTGACTTGTCAACCAGTACTCCCAAGTCTCTTTCCTGGGAGGTCTCTCCAAGTACTGCACCGGACATCCTGTATTCGAGTAGCTCTAACCCGATTGCGCTTATAAAAGATTAGTCCAAGATGCTCTTTTCCTGCTAATGACTCTGGAGTTCTCTGACTTGGTGTGTTCCCTGTTTGACAAATAGTGGTGTAGCTCAGACCTTCTGACTGGAAGGATTCTTCAGGCTCACGAGAAGCTTTATTTTTCACTGTGGCAGGCACAAGCTGAAAGACCAATTTGCCTAATAAAGCTTTCAGATTCAATTTACTGTAAGTGTAGCTGAAAAACTCCCTGGAGGTCAGGCAGGCAGAAGCTACGTCACCAGCACAGAAAAGCAGCGGAAAGGGCCTGAGCGAAGCTGACCTCGGTGCTCCTCAAATTTAAAGATGATAAGCAAGCCTACAGATGTTCACTTTCCTCTCTTCAGTTGTGATGACTCTAAGGCATTTTCCACACCAAAAATAATCCATTCGAGGTCTTCAGATGAGGATTCTGTGTAGCCAAACCCCAGAACTCTATGAGTGGCAGGAGCAGCACAGAACATTTGCAGTTTTGTAAAAAGGGAGGGGGGGGGGTGTTATTTGTTATCTTATGTGTCTTATTTGTTTTAGTTTTTATGAATTTGTCCATATTTTGATTCAGCTGGTCGGTTTCAGTTATGTTATGGCAGCTCTTATGTCAGCCAATTGTAGGACAGTCAAGCCATTGTGACATCACTGCTGAGGTTGGCTCTTTGGCATTGGTGGAATGAGGCATTATGACATCACAATCTCAGCTCTGGAATGTTGCTACTCTTTGGATTTCTGGACTTGGGTTGACCACTGTTGAAAACATGATACTGGGCTTGATGGACCTTCGGTGTCTCCTAGTATGGCAACTCATATCTTCTTATCTGTTGTCATTTGCTACAGCAGGTTTGTAATCTATCCCTGAAAACAGGGGTGATCCCGGAGGATTGGAAGATAGCAAATGTTACACCCGTCTTTAAAAAAGGATCGAGAGGCGACCTGGGGGACTAAAGACCGGTAAGTCTGACTTCGGTTCTGGGGAAGATGGCGGAAGCGCTGATAAAAGACAGCATCGATGAGCATCTAGAAAGGAATAAACTGAAGAAAACAAGCCAACATGGCTTCTGCAAGGGAAGATCGTGCCTAACGAACTTATTGCACTTCTTCGAAGGAATAAACAAGCAAATGGACAAAGGGATCCCCATAGACATCGTATACTTGGATTTCTAAAAAGCCTTTGACAAGGTACCCCAAAGTACCCCATGAACGCCTACTATGGAAACTGAAGAACCGTGGGGTGGAAGGAGACGTACATAGGTGGATCAAAAATTGGTTGGCGGGAAGAAAGCAAAGGGTAGGAGTGAAGGGCCACTACTTGGATTGGAGAAGGGTCACGAGTGGTGTTCCACAGGGGTCGGTACTCGGACCGCTGCTGTTCAATGTATTCATAAATGACCTAGAAACGGGGCTGAAGTGCGAAATTATTAAATTTGCAGATGGCACAAAACTTTTTAGTGGGGTTAGGAATAAAGAGGACTGTGATGATTTACAAAGGGACATGAACAAACTGGGAGAGTGGGCAAATAAATGGCAGATGAAGTTTAACGTAGAGAAATGTAAAGTCTCGCTTGTAGGAAACAGAAACCCGATGTACAGCTATACGATGGGAGGGCTGGTAATGGGAGAAAGTAGCCTAGAGAAGGACTTAGGGGTACTGGTGAACAAAACAATGAAGCCGTTGGCACAGTGCGCAGCGGCCTCAAAGAAGGCGAATAGAATGCTAGGTATAATCAAGAAAGGTATTACAACCAGAACGGAAGAAGTTACCCTGCCATTATATCGGGCGATGGTTCACCCGCATCTGGAGTACTGCGTCCAATATTGGTCGCCGTACCTTAAGAAGGATATGGCGATACTCGAGAAGGTTCAGAGGAGAGTGACGCGACTGGTAAAAGGTATGGAAAACCTTTCATACGCTGTAAGATTGGAGAAACTGGGGCTCTTTTCCCTGGAGAAGCGGAGAATTAGAGGGGATACGATAGAGACTTACAAGATCATGAAGAACATAGAGAAAGTGGAAAGAGACAGATTCTTCAAACTTTCAAAATCTGAAAGAACGAGAGGGCATTCGGCAAAATTAAAAGGGGACAGATTTAGAACCAATGCTAGGAAGTTCTTCTTCACCCAAAGGGTGGTGGACACCTGGAATGCGCTTCCAGAGGATGTGATAGGACAAAGTACGCTATTGGGTTTCAAGAAGGGATTAGATGATTTCCTGAAGGAAAAGGGGATAGAAGGGTATAGATAGAGGATTATTATACAGATCCTGGACCTGATAGGCTGCCGCGTGAGCGGACTGCTGGGCATGATAGACCTCTGGTCTGACCCAGCAGAGGCACTGCTTATATTCTTATGTTCTTATGTTACATAGTATGTCCTGGTTTGAGAACTAAGGCCAAGGCATATTCCAGGGACTTTCTTTTGGGGATGGCTCACAGGAAGTAAGAATTTTTTCAAGGTGCTGGTCCCTTTAAGAGACAACCCAATGTTCTCTGGTTTGCAAACAGCATTAGTTCTTTACCAAGGGGTCAGCAACAGGTTGGTGATCCCCATGGTACCCACAGCCTGATTGCGTTCCCCTCCCCCACATCTACTGTTTTATTCTAGGGCTGTAATTAAATAAAACTAGGGATTCTAGACCGTTTATGTCAGGGATCTGCAAAGACGGTAAAGGAAGAGGAGAACAGCTAGATTTCAGGTGGGGAAGGGTAGCTGGAGAAGAGCACGGAGCTGATGAGAGGAAAAAAAAAGGGCATTGAAGGAACCTTTCTTGCAGGCTGCTGCATTAACACCTATGCTGTGTTTCCTTGGTCCTAAAACTAGCAGAAAATGCTTAATAAATTATTCCTATCCCTAAATAACAGCTCTTTCAACCCCTTTTCTCAGGAAAAGCGAAACTGAAAGTAATCTGAAATTTAAAGAGCAATGGCTAGAGTTAAATAGCTTTATAAAGCAAGGCTATAAACCCAACAAGGCAGAGAACATGAAGAGAAAGGCTAAAGAGTCTAGAGCAGTGGTCTCAAACATTCGGCCTGGGGGCCACATGCGGCCCGCCAGATACTATTTTGAGGCCCTCAATATGTTTATCATAATCACAAAAGTAAAATAAAACAGTTTCTTGGTCATATGTCTCTTTAGCTATAAAGTACAATATTATTATTAAGACAGCCAAAAGGAAAGATTTATAAACTATAAAGAGTTTTACCTCATGGAGGGAGGGTAAAAAGCGTATCAATACCAGGGGCCAGGGGGAAAGGGAAAGGGGGCTGCTTTGGGGGGGGAGGGGTGTGCTGAGGGGAGACAGAAGGGGCCATGGAGAGATAGGGAGAGGGAAAGGGGGCTGCTTTGGAGGGGAGGTGTGCTGGGGACAGACAGCTTTGCTCTGGGGGGGAAGACAGAAGGGGCCAAGGAGAGACAGGGAGAGGGAAAGGGGGCTGCTTTGGGGGGATGTGTGTGCTGAGGGCAGACAGCTTTGCTCGGGGGGGGGGGGGGGAGGGGGAAGACAGAAGGACACAGACAGCGGCCAAGGAGAGAGAGATAAAGAAACACAGACAGACAGACACATCTATTCTAGCACCCGTTAATGTAACGGGCTTAAAGACTAGTTTCTTTACTAAGACATTAACTATTTTTTCTGCGGCCCTCCAAGTACCTACAAATCCAAAATGAGGCCCTGCAAAGGGTTTGAATTTGAGACCCACTGGTCTAGAGCTCTTCTGCTAAGAGAAGAGAAAGCTGTGTGGAGATATCATAGAGGTCTATAAAATAGTGAATGAAGTGGAATGGGTAGATATGAAGCGTTTGTTTCCTCTTTCTAACAATACGAGGGCTAGGGGGATGCAGTGAAGCTACTAAATGATAAATTTAAGACAAACTGGAGAAAATATGTCTTCACTCAGTGAGCAATTAAGCTCCAGAATTTATTTCCAAAGTATGTGGTAAAAGAGGTAAGCTTAGCAGGGTTTAAAAAAAAGTTTGGATACGTTCCTAAAAGAAAGGTCCATAAGCCATTTTTGAGGTGGACTTGGGAAAATCCACTGCTCATTCCTATAATAAGCAACATAAATTCTTTTTTTTATTATTATTATTTTTGGGATCTTGCCAGGTACTTATGACCTAGATTGACCACTATCGAAACAGGATTCTGAGGCTGAAACAAAAGAACTGTATTTAACCAGGTAGAATAGATGATAGCTACGGACAAGGACTAGGAGCTCTAAAGGTGTTAAATGAAAAAAGGAAGATATAATTCTTACAGGCATTATAAAAAGAGAGTGACATACCGCAGAGAGTTTACCTCCCCCAAAGCGCTAAATGCTCCAACGCTGCTCCGACACTCGTAGAATTCCTATGAGTATTGTAGCAGAGTCAAGAGAATTTAATGCTCCAGGTTGGGGTAGAAACCTCTACCATGGCTTACTAAAGGAGTGCCTTAGAATTTAAAGATAAATCCACATGGGGGAAGCCACTGCTTGCCCTGGATTGGTACCATGGAATGTTGCTACTCTTTGGGGTTCCGTAATCTTGTTACTTTTTGGGTTCCGGAATGTTGCTACTCTTTGGGGTTCCAGAATGTTGCTACTATGTTGGGTTCCAGGATGCTGCTGTTCTTTGAGATTCTGTACTGAATGTTGCTACTCCTTGGGTTTTGGCCAGGTACTAGTGACCTGGATTGGCCACTAGAGAACAGGTACTGGGCTTGATGGACCATTGGTCTGACCCAGTAGGGCTATTCTTATGTTCACATTGAGTCGCATCAAAGGTGTTTCAAGCCCAGCAACCTGTTGTAGCAATGGCCAGACCACTAGGAAGTGCTTGGTATTTATTTTACTTATTTAAAAAATTTATATTCTGCATATCCTGCAATTCTACACGGAGCACAATAAGACATCCAAAATAGAAATGACAAATTACAACCATCGCATACAACACATAAATCAATAAGACAGCAAAGGAACATTATAATACAACCACCAAACATATAACGATAGAACCGACTATAAACAACACAAACAGAAATACTCAATTGCTGAGACTTGGCTGCTGGTTCATTCCTCGCCGTTACTGATTGCAAAAGCGCGCAAGAACAGAGACCTTTTCAGCTGTTTTCTAAACTGTAAAACCGAAGCTGCTCGCTTAAGATCCATAGAGCGCCTGTTCCGACCAATAGGGCCCTGAAGCGAAAACATCACTTTCCGGCGACTCAAACGTTTAACCACGAACAGGGAGGGCACCTCAACACACAGCTGATCTCTAGAGCGTAACTCCGTGCCCGATCCCCAAGAACAGATTCTATGCCTTGGTTGTTCCTTGGCTTTCTCTAATTTCTCTCCGGTCCCCTGCCTCTCAGTTTCATGAAATGCCCCCCAGTTCCAGTACATTTGAAGGTCTAAATGTATTTCTTGACTCCTCTGTAAGTGTCATACGCTGTAAATGAAACTGCTAAGCATGACATATTTATAACAGCTGCGACTAGAAAAAAATATAAGGCAGACCAATTAATAAACAAAGCGCCAATAAAACATTGATTACAGTCATAAAATCCATCGTTAAAATACAGTCCTTCCAAATCCCTTTCATTGGTAATCAAGACTTAGATGCTAGCAGTGACTAACGTCATCTCCGCCCCTAACCTAAAACTGCTGCTATTTCTCACTTATATAGCACAGAAAGGTGTACGCAGCACATACATTTTGACATTTATAGACAGTCTCTGTTAGGAAGAGCTTACAATTTAACTTGGACAACCAAGCATGACATATAGGGTTGAGGATGCAGAACCTAAGATGAGTGGAGTTAGGAGTTGAAAGCACTCTTAAAGAGGTGGGCTGACATATATAGACGGTCCCTGCTCTGAAGAGCTTACAATCTAACTTGGACAGACAGACATGACATAGAGGGTAGGGGATGCAAAACTCAAGGTGAGAGGAGTTGAAAGCACTCTCAAAGAGGTGGACTGACATTTATAGATGGTTCCTGCCCAGAAGAGCTTACAATCTAACTTGGACAAACAAACATGACATTGAGGGTAGGGAATGTAGAACCCAAGGCGAGAGGAGTCAAAAGCACTCTCAAAGAGGTGGACTGACATTTATAGATGGTCCCTGCCCAGAAGAGCTTACAATCTAACTCTCAAAGAGGTGGGCTTTGAACAGTGCCAGAGTCAGAGCCCGCTGTAGGGATTCAAGGCTACTTTGACCTTAGGCACTGTTAAGTACCTCGCTGTAGGTGCACTTACGATGCCTGCCTTTTTTAAACCCTGCTAAAAAGGCTTGGATAATTTCCTAAAGCCAAAGTGCATGAGCCATTATTAAAATGGACTTGGGGAAATCCACTGCTTATGCCTAGTATTAACCTAAAGACACGATGATGATAAAAGATGACTTGACGACGTTAAATGCCACCGTAAGATTCGTACATTTCACCCGCCATTCTATTGGAAGCGTCAACAAATAGTGTGAAATACGTTTCCCCGCTTCTATATCCAGTATTAACGTTTGAAGCGGAATCTGTGCAGGCTTTAAAGATTTTAAACTCGATAGGGCCAATCGTACTGAGATAACATAACGGCGTAGCAAAGAAAATATTGTGCGTCTGTGATAAGGTGTAAAAATTCTGCAGTGAAAGGTGAGGTTTCAGGTGGCCTAACATTACAGGTCTGATTCTGTAAACGGCGCCATAAGGTAACCAGTGGAAGGTGCCCTACCTCCCTCTAATTTAATTGTTTTAATTGGCTATAATCAGCACGGTCATTACCACGCCATTAACCAATTGAAAAGTCACTCCAGAAAGTAGGCCTTGTGATTACGTCTACAACGAGGCACCTAACGGGTTCAAAGGTCAAAGTAGGCGGGGTTAGGGGGCAGAGAGGCGCGATTCTCAAAAGATCTCGGGGGTCTGCAGTGTAGGCCAGTCCAACTCTGGTAGGTGGTCGGTGCAGTGAGTCGTGATTCTTTAAACGGCCCCTGCAGCTGCCGACACGGGGGGCCGTTTAGAGTAGCGTGCTGCAAACTTTTTAAACTGGCGGCACCCTATTCATGGGGCTGCGGATGTCGACATGATGATGTCGCACGCATGCGTGGATGTCCTCCAGCCGTGGCCCCTGAGCCTCCTATTACCGCCGGAGGGAGGGGTGCTGCCGAAGGAGAGGTGAGGAGGAGGCGGAGAGGTGCAGGCGCCGGCTGACTTGACTACAGAAGGCACGTTCTGTAAGCAGTGAGCAGGCGCCGGCATCTCGGGGCACACAGTTTGCGATACACTGGTTTATAGAATGAGACCCTAAATCTCAATTTGGGTTTATAAGATAGCTCAGAATCAATCGGGACATATTTTTTAAAAAACAGGAAAGATATACAGAACCTTTGGGAATCCAATCTTGGACTGATGCAACACGGGGGGGGGGGGGGGGGGGAGTATGATCTCCCTTATCAGCAATGATTACCCAACCATCTTTTTTTAGCACACAGGGAAGGGATTAAGCGAAACGTCTACCTGGGGTTCCAAAGTTGACTGATGTGCGGCTGTTGTTATATTCTCTAATAGCAGAATCGAGACACTTTTCAAAATCTGAATCTTTTTGCCATGTTGGTCGGTCTGTGCTCCCTTGGCCCGGAGTCATTGGCAGCTTTGCAAAGCACAACACTTGTGATGTGTGTGTGAAAAATAGAAGGTCACATCTGGTGTAACGCCTGTTGCTAGGTGCGATTGTACGCAAAGGCTATAAATACGCACACGGGCAATGTTTGATTGTTCAAAGCAGAAGAAACGGTACAGCATCATGATGGCGGCTTTTGGTACATCTTCTGTCTTTAAATAACAGCATCGACTGTGTACAATGTATAGTCTCTGGAGCTCTCGAAGGCATCAAAGGGGAAAAATCAGAGCCCAGGTCCTGGCAGCAGAAATACATGTTTCACAAAACCGCAGTTACTTCTGTTCCAATTAGTTGCCATTAAAAAGGAAAGGAACAGTCTTGCACAGCTGGTGTGGCATAAAAGCCCGGCTTAAATGACATGATCATCAAATTCTGTTCTTTTTTATCGCGTGGGACAATAACTTATTCATAACACATTCGTCTTCATTATCTACCCCTCCGCATTTTATGAACTCGCTCGCACTGCGCACAGCAGTATGGATGGGGTTGTTGAAATCTGCTTAGGTCTGTGTGGATCCCGCCTTAGCTTGCTGCGTTTCCAGCCTCTGCGGTCGGTTATACAGCGATGAAGAGAGGGAGTTTTTTTCTCGACAGTGACGGCTACTCCATTGCTTTCCATGGCTCCATGCTTTCCATGGCTCCATTGCTTTCTGAACTTTACCAGAGCCCGTCCCTTTTCTCTGCAGGACATAGGTGCCCAGGGAAGAATTACCAGAATGCTTTGGGGAGAGCTCATGCATATTGGAGAAGAGACTTCGTGGTTACAGCAGCTGCCTCAGCAACCTAAGATTGCGAGCTCCGTTCCCACAGCAAGTCACATAAAACCTCATCACTTCAGGTGCAAAATAAGCACCTGTCTACAACATGTAAACTGCTTTGATTGTAACCACACGGAAAAAGCAGTAGAGCAAGTCCTTTACAATCAAGCTGTTGTGACATCATTGATGAGGTTGACTCTTATTGGTGGAATGAGGCATTATGACATCACAATTTTAGTTCTGGTTACCAGAGGTTGAAACTTTTCACACTAAGGGGGGAAGTTAGCAACATAGGCCGCCAGGAGTAGAGGAGTGGCCTAGTGGTTGGAGCAGCTGCCTCAGCATCCTGAGGTTGTGAGTTCAATTCCCACTGCAGCTCTTTGTGGCTCTGGGTAAGTCACTTAACACTTCATTGCTCCAGGTGCAAAATAAGTACCTGATTGAAACCACACGGAAAAAGCAATAGAGCAAGCCCTTTACCCTTTACAATCAAGCTATTGTGACATCATTGATGAGGTTGACTCTTATTGGTGGAGTGAGGCATTATGACATCACAATCTCAGCTCTGGTTACCAGAGACTGAAACGCTTCATACTAAGAGGGGAAGTTAGCAACATAGGCTGCTGGGAGTGGAGGAGTGGCCTAGTGGTTGAAGCAGCTCCCTCCGCACCCTGAGGTTGTGAGTTCAATTCCCACTGCAGTTCCTTGTGGCTCTGGGTAAGTCACATAACACTTCATTGTCCCAGGTGCAAAATAAGTACCTGTTTAACATATGTAAACTGCTTGATTGTAACCACGCGGAAAAAAGCAGTAGAGCAAGTCCTTTACAATCAAGTTATTGTGACATCATTGATGAGGTTGACTGTTATTGGTGGAATGAGGCATTATGACATCACAATCTCAGCTCTAGTTACCAAATATAAACTCTTCACACTAAGGTGGGGGAAATTAGCAACATAGGCCACAAGGCATGGCCCAGTAGTTAGAGCAGCTGTCTCAGCATCCTGAGGTTGTGAGTTCAATTCCTGCTGCAGTTCCCTGTGACTCTGGGCATCTCACATAACACTTCATTGCCCCAGGTGCAAAATAAGCACCTGTCTACAACATGTAAACTGCTTTGATTGTAACCACCCAGAAAATTAGCATATCGAGCCCCATCCCTTTTACCCCAGAGCAGTATCAATGCCTTGGCTATTTCTGGCTCATACTGTGTTGTCAACCATTGTCAGACTGTCCCTGAAACCACAATTTCCAAAGGCATTTATACACTTGACTTGGCATTCTGAAATTTGCCCTTTCTCAAAGTATCTACAATATGTCTCTTGTTCGATACATTTGGGTTGATATTCAACTGCCAACAGGCCATTCACCCGATGCCAACGCTCAACCTAGTGACCAGCATTGAATCTCCGAGGGGTCTTTTGACCAGCTCTAACTTAACCAGCTAAGCGAATATTCAGCGCTGGCTGGTTGAGTTAATAGCAGGGAAAGATAGGGCTACTATATACTGTATACGGCCCAATTTGCCCACTAAGCTTAGCCGGTCAACACTTGAATAATCACAGCTAGCCACCAACTGCGAATATTCAGCAGAGATAACTGGCTATCTCCGATGGAATATTAGCGGTTAACCAGCCAACACGGTTTAACCGGGTGGGGCAAGTCCCTGGCTGGTTAAATTGGACTGACTATCGGGAGGGAATGTGTTTTTGAGCCCAAACTAGGGGAAGCATTTCTGGGGCATAGGATTGGAAAATATGTGTAGGCTAGGCGGCTCATTTTCAAAAAAGATAGACGTCCAAAAGACAGCATAAAACCAGCACTTTGACGTCTTATTAGTCTAAACGTCCGAGTGGGAATTCTCAAAATTCACTTTCCAGACGTCTTTCTGGTCACTTTCTCTCCAGTACGTCTACATCTTAAGGAGGCGTGTTAGAGGCATGTTTGAGGGGGTTTAGGACTTGGACATTCTGTAGGGATAATCGAACTTTTAACAAAGCGTCCGGGGCACCATTTAGTTGTTTGGGCTAGACTGGGGGTCGGCAACCCGCGGCTCCAGAGCCGCATGCGGCTCTTTTTCACCTTTGCCGCGGCTCCGGTAGTGTGTCACGCGGGCCGGAGTCTTTCAGTGGCTGCGGCGCGCTCCTGAAGAATGGGAGGCGCGGAGGATGACGTGTGATAGAGGTCTGCACAGGAACAGGGATTGCGGGGATCCTGCGGGTTCCCCCCCTGGCCCACGGGACTCCCACGGGGATGAAAAGAGCCTACCTAAATTCTGGCGATGCAGGCATGCAGCTTACAAGTCCGGCGTCGCGGCGGGAAATAGCCATACTGAGCAGTGAGCTCAGCACGTACACAGATGAAAGCCTTGCTTGCTGATTGGTCCGGCAGCCCCGCCCCGCCGTGCCGCCGGACCAATCAGCATCTAAACATTAAGATAAGAAACAATATATGCAGTGTTAGATTTGTTTTATAATGGTTTTGCGGCTCCAAGTTTTTTTTTTCTTTTCGAAAACGGGTCCAAGTGGCTCTTTATGTCTTAAAGGTTGCAGACCCCTAGGCTAGACCTGTTCTAAAAATGAATAAGGATCAAAGAAGAGCGACCAAGATGGTAAAGGGGATGAAACTCCTCTCGTATGAGGAAAGACTAAAACAGTTAGGGCTCTTCAGTTTGCAAAAAAGACAGCTGAGAGGAGATAGGACTGAAGTCTACAAAACCCTGAGTGGAGTAGAACAGGTACAAGTGGATCGATTTTTTACTCCGTCAAAAATGACAAAGACATGGGGACACTTGATAAAATACTTTTAAATCCAATAGGAGGAAAAAAATTTCACTCAGAGAATATTTAAACTCTGGAGCGCATTGCCAGAGGATCTGGTATGAGCGGATAACGTAGCTGCTTTTAAGAAAGGTTTGGACAAGTTCCTGGAGGAAAAGTCCATAGTCTGTTATTGAGAAAGATATGGAGGAAGCCACTGCTTGCCTTGTATTGGTAGCATGGAATATTGCTACTCCTTGGGTTTGGTCAAGTACTGGTGATCTGGATTGGCCACCTTGAGAACGGGATATTGGGCTTGATGGACCATTGGGCTGACCCAATAAGGCTATTCTTATGTTCTCATGATCAAAAAGGTGCCCAAACTAACCAGATGACCACTGAAGGGATTAAGGCATAATCCCCCTTACTCCCCCCAGTTGTCACCGACCCCCTTTCACCACCCAAAGCTCTTCTGAACAGGGACATAAGAACATAAGCAGTGCCTCCGCCGGGTCAGACCATAGGTCCATCCTGCCCAGCAGTCCGCTCCCGCGGCGGCCCAAACAGGTCACGACCTGTCTGAATCACCAGAAGGGGCTCCCTTGCCACCTTGGTTTCTCATTGAAGTCCTATCTTCCCATCGAAGTCCTAACCCTCTGGTCTTGCACATGCACGACCTGTTGGGTTTCTATACTTATTACCTGGTTTGCTTTCTATACCTGTGTTACATCCCAGCACCTCTCTCAGTATCCCACGATCCCTTTATCCCTCAGGAATCCGTCCAATCCATGTTTGAATCCTTGTATCGTACTCTGCCTGATCACTTCCTCCGGTAGCGCATTCCAAGTGTCCACGACCCTTTGGGTGAAAAAAAACTTCCTTTCATTTGTTTTGAACCTATCTCCCTTCAGTTTCTCCGAATGCCCCCTCGTACTTGTTGTCCCCTTCAGTCTGAAGAATCTGTCCCTATCCACCCTCTCCATGCCCCTCATGATCTTGAAGGTCTCTATCATATCTCCCCTGAGCCTCCTTTTTTCCAGAGAGAAGAGCCCCAGCCTTTCCAACCTCTCAGCGTATGGGCAGTGTTCCAGCCCTCTTACCAGTTTGGTTGCTCTCCTTTGGACTCTCTCAAGTACCGCCATGTCCTTCTTGAGGTGTGGCGACCAATATTGAACGCAGTATTCCAGATGTGGACGCACCATCGCTCGATACAATGGCATGATGGCTTCCCGCGTCCTGGTTGTTATGCCCCTCTTTATGATGCCCAGCATCCTGTTGGCTTTTTTCGAGGCTGCTGCGCACTGTGCAGATGGCTTCAGTGATGCATCCACCAGCACACCCAAGTCCCTCTCAAGACCTCTGTCTCCCAACAATGCCCCCCCCAATTTGTAGTTGAACAATGGATTCTTTTTCCCTATATGCATGACCTTACATTTTTCCACGTTAAAGCGCATTTGCCATTTGTTTGCCCAGTCTTCCAGCTTGTCCAGGTCCCTTTGCAGGTCCTCACACTCCTCCCTGGACCTAACTCTGCCGCACAGTTTGGTATCGTCTGCAAATTTTATAACCTCGCACTTTGCCTCCTTTTCTAGGTCATTGATGAATATATTGAAGAGTAACGGCCCCAGCACCGATCCCTGTGGCACACCGCTCGTGACTCCCCGCCAGTCAGAATATTGGCCCTTTACTCCGACCCTCTGCAGTCTACCCGACAACCTGTGCACATCCCCTCCCACCCCGTGGTTCCACAGCTTCCTAAGCAGCCTTTCATGTGGCACCTTGTCGAAAGCCTTTTGAAAATCGAGGTAAATGATGTCTATGGGTTCCCCATTGTCCACCCGACTGCTTATTCCCTCAAAGAAGTACAGAAGGTTTGTCAGGCATGACCTTCCCTTACAGAATCCGTGCTGGCTTGTTCTCAGTAGGCCATTTCTCGCAAATGCCATCCTTGATCATAGCTTCCACCATTTTCCCTATTATTGAAGTCAGGCTCACCGGCCTGTAGTTCCCGGGGTCACCCCTCGATCCCTTTTTGAAGATGGGTGTGACATTTGCCAATTTCCAGTCCTCTGGTACCTCTCCAGTTTTCAAGGATAGGTTGCAAACATGTTGGATTGTGCCCGCTATTTCTTGTCTTAGTTCCTTCAGAACCCTTGGGTGGATCCCGTCCGGGCCCGGTGATTTGCCGCATTTTAACCTGTCTATCTGTTTGAGGACATCCTCCTTACTTACTCCAATTTTTCAGCCTGTTCCCCACTCATGAATTCCTCTGAGTCCGGTATATTAGATGTGTCTTCTCTCGTGAAAACCGATGAGAAGAACGTGTTCAACCTCTCAGCTACCTCTTTATCCTCCTTAATCGCTCCCTTCCTATCCCCATCGTCCAACGGCCCCACCTCCTCTCTCGCTGGTCGCTTCCCCTTAACGTAACTGAAGAATGCCTTGAAGTTTTTCGCCTCCCTGGCCAGCCCCTCTTCGTATTTCCCTTTTGCTTTTCTAACCTCTCGGTGGCATTCCTTTTGGCATTTCCTGTGCGTCTGGTGATTTTCCTCCGTTGGATCCTTTTTCCATCTCCGGAAGGATACTTTTTTGTCATTTATTGCCCTCTTTACTTCTGTTGACATCCAAACCGGGTCCTTTGACCGCTTGTTCTTGCAGCCTTTCCTGAAACTGGGGACGTACATTCTTTGTGCTTCCTGCAGGGTGTCCCTGAATAGGGTCCAGGCGCTTCCTACAGTCTCCATCCTAAAGATGTTTCTGAGCTTCCTCCCCACCATTTTCCTCATAGCAACATAGTTCCCTTTACTGTCAGCCCACCTCTTTGAGAGTGCCTTTGACTCCTAACTCCTCTCACCTTGGGTTCTGCATCCCAAACCCTATATTTCATGTCTGTCTGTCCAAGTTAGATTGTAAGCTCTTCCAAGCAGGGACTGTCTCTAAATGTCAAAATGTACAGCGCTGTGTATGCTTTTCAGTGCTCTATAAGTGATAGGATAGTAGTAGAAACATATTATTTAAGTACTTATAAGGGAAATGTAAGAAAAAGGTCCGACCTAATGGCAAAACTCCATTTGTAAGTTGGAAAAATTGCTTCCTCATAAGTTGGGTAGTCCTAGAAACATTGTCGTTTCATCTTTAAGCACACAAAAAGCAGAAGCAAATATCTAGATACTACTGCTAGTTGTTGTGCTCGAGTCCTAGCGACCTGATGAATTGCGGAGCTAAAGAGAGATCAGTTTGTGCTATTCCGGAAAGGTCCTCCAGCGTCGTCCCCATGGTTGTTTTCAGCGTGTCCAGCCATCTGATTGCAAGTCGCTCTCTTCACTTGCTTCCTTCAATCTTCCCAAATACAATGTCCTTCTCCAGTGATCTCGCTCTTCTGACGATGTGACCAAAATAAGACAGTCGTAAGTTCATCATTTGGGCTTCGAGTGACATAACCAGTTTGATCTCTTCCAGAATTGATTTCTTAGTTCTTCTGGCAGTCCACTTATATAGAACTGAAAGGCGTATCATCTAGACATTGGGACACTGGTTCATCTGTTGTTCTATTGTCCTTTGATACTCAACTTTTGAAAGTCGATATGGGGACAGATGAATGTTATACTTGAGTCATCAATTCCGTTGACTTATGAAGCAGTAATATGTGGAACATTATTACATATTAAGCCCCCATGGACCGTTATAAATGCCGGCTTTTCCTAATTATGGCTGGGATAGCTATACAGATTGCCTAAATTTTCCTTTTTGGTGGGCGAACTTATGCTTCAGCTACAGGTATGAAAAAAATGAATGCTGAAATGTTAGAGCATAGTAACATAGAAACATAGAAAATGACGGCAGAAAAGGGCCATAGCCCATCAAGTCTGCCCACTCCAACAACCCTCCCCTAATCTACACTCTATCACTTGTCCCCAAGCTGCCCTCCTCTATGCTACCCTCGTAGGGATCCGACGTGGGCATCCCATTTATTCTTAAAATCTTGTATGTTGCTGGCCATGATCACCTGCTCTGGGAGCTCGTTCCAATGGTCCACCACTCTTTCAGTGAAGAAGTACTTCCTGGTATCCCCATGAAATTTCCCCCCCCCCTGATTTTCAACGGATGTCCCCTTGTGGACCAGGGTCCTTTTAGAAGGAAAAAGTTGTCTTCCACCTCTATTCGACCAGTGATGTACTTAATTTGGTTTGGGGCCTATTGACATCTTTTATTACGATTCTATAGTCGTCTTTTCTTCTTTTTTTTTTAAAAAAAATCTTTATTCATTTTCAAACTTACAATAAGTGTGTCAATATGTTAAAACAGATTAACAATAAATATATCACTTAATAATCAGCAATAATACAAATGATATGCTCTTATCTCCCACCCTTTCCTATCATAGAATCGAATACTTTGTACAATATGTAATTATAAAATTACCCTCCCTCCCCCCTCATAATTGAACCTGTAAATTTAAGGGAAAAAATGTCATCTAATCAGTGCAATATTTTGTTAATGGCTCCCACACATCTTGAAATTTCCTGAAACATCCTCGCTGGATTGCAATAAATCTTTCCATTTTATAAATATGACACAAGGAATTCCACCAGAAATTATAATTTAATCAACTCCAGTTTTTCCAATCATAGGTCATTTGTTGAATTTCTTTTCTTCTTAATTTCTGTTCTTTTTCCTTACACATCCAGGGTGGGAGTGTACTACTATTTTAAATAAGAATAGGTTATTGAAAGATTATATGCATTTGTGTTTTTGAGTAATTAATGGTGGGTGGGTGGGGGGAAAATGATTGATATTGAATATCTAGGCTGAATGTGCTTTTCTTGATTGGTTATATGTGTATTGCACTGTTAATATTTGAAAATCGATAAAGACATAGGGTCAGGGATGGGTGGAGGTGAAAGGAGTTAAGATCTTGAGTCAGTCTCTGGCTTTTAAACTTCCACAACTATGGAATGAACTCATCTTAACTCTGAGGAGCTCCAGTCCCTTCCAATCTTTTCGTAAATTTCTAAACACTTTTTTATTTGCTAAACATTTTGAAAATGAATCTCTTTTGAAACCTCTGTTCTTTCTTTTTTCAGTTCTTATTTCATTGTTGTAAGCCGAGTCGATGACCCGGTATATAAAGTTAAGCTTTAGTTTAGTTTAGTTAGGAGTTGAAAGCACTCTCAAAGAGCTGGGCCTTGAACACTGCCGAGAAAAAGCAGAAGATTGAAGGAAGCCCAAAGGATCCCTAACTATACAGAAGTGAAGGAAAAGGCAGAAATCTGCTGGTATGAGTGCCATTGCAAAAAGAAACAACCTGGGAAGCTGAGGTGAACTTTTAGGAGAAATTCAATGTACAGAAAGACTAATCCAGACGTAGGCAATAGACAGTTTACAGCAGAAGAAAATACAGTATTCAAATAATAATCTAGATTGCTTACAATGTTGACACAATGACATTAAAACATCTTAATAGCATGGGGTGGAAAAGGAGGTGGAATATATAAACGGATAAAATACTCTCAAATAAGAATTAAATAGAAAAAAAGCAGGACAGTCTTAAGGAAAATGTGTATATAGGGTCAGAAGGGGCTGCAAAAATGATCACACGCTGGGAAGGGAGCTTCTGCATTCGCCTTTTCTCAGTGGGTGACACCCTCGTCTCAATTAAGGCATAATCCTCCCTCTCTCTTCCTCCTGAGTGTCCAGACACAGGAGGCTTGTATCATTGAAACATTTGAAGTCAATCGTTTGGTCTTTTTAAAAAAAAAAAAAAAGACCCGCATTTGGAAATCGGCAGATTGGAAGAAGTAAATTGTTGTACTCGACTGCTTAAAGGAATTTTCCAAAGCGACATCAAATGTCATTGGACTTGATATGCCACATAAACCAGACTTTTGCTCCACAAAAGCCAAGAACATTGCTAACGGATCAGCACATCTGCAGGGTCAGTGGTCAAGATATTGTAATGCTTTCAATAGCAGACTCTCAATTAATGGAACAGATGTGCGCCTTTCTATAATCATACTGTCACAGGGTGATTTATGAACCTCCCCTCCCCCCCAGCTCCCGCGTGAATCTCCTAGTTTTATATACATGTTATCTAAAAATAAGTATTGCAATTTAGAAGAGATGTTTCCGACATTGACTGCAGGGCAGGATTAATTCGTCGAGGGCCCCTAGGCACACAAGTACACTGGGCCCCCCTGCCCTGCCCCACCCCACCATGCGCCCAAGCGGAAACAGGAAGCTGCGTCAGAGGGAAGCTTTGGGCAAGCAGCACCCCTTGCACCATTACAGTTCCCGTTGCCTTTCTTTACCCACTTTGCTTGCTGGTCTTACTTTCCGTCGATGGGGAGGGGCCCGCGTTGCCGATCGTGGGGGGGGGGGGGCCCGCGTTGCCGATCGATGCTGGAGGGGACCATCGCCGTTTGGAAAAAACAATGTCGATGCCCTCCTTCATCGGGCCCCCCTGACCATTTCGGGCCCTAGGCACGTGCCTACTTGGCCTATTGGTTAACCCTGCCCTGATTGACTGGACAACTTTGGAGAGTTAATATTGTTTCAGTTGCATGTCAAATATAGAGATGAATTTCACAATTTACATGCCAAAAAATGTCTCATGGTAGAACCGATGCAAGTTTCTCGCAAACAGAATTTTAGGGCTCCTTTTACTAAGATTAGCACGCTCTAAATCAGTGATTCCCAACCCTGTCCTGGAGGAACACCAGGCCAATTGGATTTTCAGGCTAGCCCTAATGAATATGCATGAGAGAGATTTGCATATGATGGAAGTGATAGGCATGCAAATTTGCTTCATGCATATTCATTAGGGCTAGCCTGAAAACCCAATTGGCCTGGTGTTCCTCCAGGACAGGGTTGGGAACCACTGCTCTAAATGCCAAGGTGCCCATTATATCCTATAGGTGCCTTAGCATTTAGCGTGAGCAAAATCGATTAGCGTGCGTTAATTTGGTTAGCGCGCTTTGGAAAAGGACCCCTTAGTTTGATTAAAAAGCTTTCAGACAGACGAGGCAAATAAATACCAGGGGTGGGCAACTCCGGTCCTCGAGGGCAGGAATCCAGTCGGGTTTTCAGGATTTCCCCAATGAATATGCATTGAAAGCAGTGCATGCAAATAGATCTCATGCATATTCATTGAAACTTAATTCCAAAAACCAAAAAGAGCAATGTAGCCATTGCAATTAATAGAATTCCATCAATTCACACAATCAATCATTCAAAATTTTATTCCTTTTGTTATATTTCATATAAACCACAAGTGTACTCCTTTTTTTTTTTTAAATATCATTTTTATTAAACAAGAAACGCATGAACATCCACAAACAGCAGTGGTACATCGAGACACAGTGGTACATCAAGAAAGCAATGCATAAATGCAGCAGTAATCAGCTATGCACCTGGGGAGCGAAGACACATCCCAAGAATACAGTGTGCTCACCCACTCAATCAAACAAACAAAGCAAATAAAAGCAGATCATAATCATGAACGGGCTCAGAATATGCTCATAAAAGATAACACAAAAGAAGTACCTCGCACACCTTGGAGTAGTGCACAGTGGAGAAAAGAAAGAACAGTGAACTGTTCAGCATTCCTCGTTCCTATTTTTGGGAGGTAAACTAGAACAGCGGCGAGGATCCCCAAACGATCCTCCACAATCACACATCAGGCATACTACAATCAAACACACACACAACCCAAGCGAACCACAATCAACCCATCAGGCACACTCTTATACTGCAGCATATTAATCAGAAGAGCTCTATCCGCCTGAGCAAGGATGGAATGGTATTTGGTTAAACATAACACTAATATTCAGTGAAGCAGATGTGAACTTGTTACACCCCGTTCGAGAGGAGAAAAGAATACATGAAATAAGCATGACAGTGCATTGTAAGGGGATACTGAGATATGATACACAAAAGTGGGAGTCGTGAGGGACTCGTGTAATACATAATGCAATACAGAAATGCTTAAGCCATCTAACCACCGAGAAGCTAAGTTAAGCAATCCGAGCCAAAGAGTCCTTCCAAAGGGAACAGTACTGCTTCCAGTGGGGCTGGGGGCGGGATCCATAAGTGTCCAATTCGAATTGTGCTTGAAGTTGCATCCTCGCTGTCCACATACAATAGGTCGGAACCTCTGCGGCAGCCCAGAACTGTAGGACGAGTTGTTTGCCCACAAGAATCGCGTGGAGAATGTATTTGTGGGCCGAAAACTCTAGTCCATTATGGGTAAGATCCGTGACATCTCCCAGCAACAGGGCAGGTGGGTTCCATGGCACAGCATGCTGCAAGACGGCCGCCATATGGAGCCGTACCTGACTCCAAAAAAGTAGTTTGGGGCATGTGAAAAAAGAATGAACGTAATCACCCCTAGCAGACGTACATTTAGTGCATGTGTCAGAGTCCCACAAGCCCATGTGATAGCCTCTCGCCCTGGTGAGGTAGTATCTATGTAATATCTTGTATTGTGTATCCTGCAGGCCGGATGCCTTCACATATAAGTACAGGGTTTGAAATAGAGGCCTAAGATCATCACCCGTCACCCGCATACCAAGTTCTGTGGCCCACTCTCCCCCCACAATACGTAGGCAACCCTCTCCTAGATGATCCCTCCCCGCCTTATACCACGTGGAAATTTTGTTTGAAGCAGTAGGGGTGGTGAGGAAGAGTAGATCCAAGGGGCCACCTCTCCAGGCCTCCCCATGTGTACGCGCCCAAGAGTGAAAATAGTGATGAATTTGTAAATAAGTGTACATGTGCGCTGGGGGTATTTGCCATGCTGTCCGCATTTGTGCAAAGGAAGGGAATTCCCCCCCACCCAGGGCTAAGACATCCCCCACGGTCGTGTTACGTGCGGTTCTATCCCTCAATCCCGCCAGACTCCCCACTCCAGACGCAAAATTAGGGTTCCCAAAGAGAGAAAGAAAGGGCGATACCGTGGGCGACCTACCCTGAAGAGAGCGCCACCAACGCCATGCCCGTCTGAACGGAAGGAGAAATGGTAAAGCAGCTGAGCGGGGTCGTACACCCCCCCTCCCCGCTCCATGAAGAAAGGACGAAAAGGTCCACGGCAGACAACAGTCCTCTAATAAAGAGTCAGGGGAATAGCGGCGTGAAGAAACTAGTTGCTCATGAATCCAGCGAAGGAGTGCAGCCACATTGTATAAGCGAAGAGATGGTAAGCCCAGGCCCCCACGTTCTCGGCTCTGGGACAATTTAATAGCATTTATACGTGCTTTCCTCCCCCTCCACACAAAAGAGCCAATAATGGACTGATAGATTCTCTCATCCGCACGAGTCACCCAGACGGGTATAGTTTGTAGGGGGTAAAGAAGTTTCGGGAACATCACCATTTTAACCAAGGCTACACGCCCCATAAGCGAGAGAGGTAACGAGTGCCATTTAAGGCATAAGGTTTTGATCTTTCCAATAGTAGCGGATATGTTAGCCTCGTACATTTTGCGTGGGTCCTGGAAGAGCATAATACCCAAGTATTTCAACTTTCCTGGTGCAATACCCACTCCAAGGTTCCGACACCATGACTCCTTCCGGGAGCCCCCTAAAATTAGAGCTTCCGTTTTCTCAAAGTTAATCTTCAGACCAGAAAAGACTCCATACGCCTGGATGATGGACATCAGGGCGGGCATCGTCCGGTCAGCATGGTTAACATATAAAAGCATATCGTCCGCAAACATGCTTATGCGAAATTCATTAGAGCCCACCCCTAAGCCCTCCAGCTCTGCATCCTGGCGGATACGCGCCGCTAGAGGTTCCAGCGAGAGAAGAAAAAGGAGGGGTGAGAGTGGGCAACCCTGTCGAGTTCCCCGTCCCAGAGGAAATGATTGGGAAAGTCCTCCATTCACCAAGAGTTGGGACGTGGGACAATGATACAGAGCTGAGAGCCAGGCCATGAAGTCCCCCTGGATCCCAAATCTACCCAGTGTCTGAAAAAGATGGGGCCAAGAGACCATATCGAACGCCTTTTCTACGTCCAAGCTAGTGATAAGTGCCCTGTCGGAGGCGGTACGTGGGTGTTGTAGCACAGCGAGAACCCTTAGGAGATTCATGGACGCATGCCTACCAGGCACAAAACCAACTTGATCTTCATGAATGAGTATTGGTAAGAATTTATTAAGACGCGCCGCCAAGATGCTAGCCAGGAGCTTTACGTCCTGATTAAGCAGGGAGATGGGACGGTACGACCCCAAAGCATCAAGTGGGCGTCCGGGCTTAGGAAGAATGATCACGTGTGCCCTATTATGCGAATTACCTGGAGGTCTGACGCTCCGTAGTCCCATAAAGTATTGTTGAAGAGAAGCTAGTGCCGGGGGGTCCAACAATTTATAGAATTCAGGGCCAAAGCCGTCTGGGCCTGGCGTCCTGGCCAACCGGAGCTTTTTAATAGCAGTCTGTAGTTCTTCTCCTGAGATGGGATCGTTAAGGGCTTGGCATTGCGCATCCGTCAGGGTCGGTAGACAGAGGCCCTGGAAGAAACACTCACTAGCGGTCTTGTCATAGGGTTGCGCGGAATATAGGTCCGTGTAAAAGCGTACGAATTGGTCTGTGACGGCTGAGTGGGTAACATGTGTACCGCCCCCTTTGTCCTTGATGGAGGTAATGGTGTGGCGGGTTCTGTGTGGGCGCACCAGGTTAGCTAACAATCTCCCCGTTTTATCCCCCCAGCGGTGAAGTTTATATTTGTAACAATAGATGTTACGGGTAGCTCTTTGGTCCAGCAGGAGATTAATTTTTTGCTTAACGTCATGCATAGCCTGTCTGGAGGCATCGTCCAAGCGAGAGATGTGAAGAGAACGAAAGCCGGCGAGGTCCCTCGACAGAGCCAAAAGTTCCCCGTCTCGTTTTTTATTCAGGGACGCCGTGTATGCCAGTATATGGCCACGCATGACTGCTTTAGCCGCCTCCCAGTAGACAACAGGGTCCACGTCAGTAGGCGAGTTAAAGTTGTGGAACTCCTCCCATCGTTTGTGAAAGAATTCACGGAATTCCGCGTTTTTGTATAGGAAGGGAGACATCCGCCAGATACGCCCTTCAACCTGTGTCCCAAAATGTAAGTCAAGGCCGAGCATAGCATGATCAGATACAAGAGGTGGCAAGATAGACGAGGCCGATAGGGTCGAAAATAGAGAGGCGGAAATTAGGAAATAGTCGATGCGCGAGTGAGACTTGTGAGGGTGCGAGTAGAAAGAAAAGTCAAACTCAGTGGGGTGTAGTGTGCGCCATGTGTCCAGCAATCCAAGTTCCTTAATGAGGAAGTGTATACCCCTAGAGAAGTGGCCCCTTGGCACTGGTCTGGCCGGTTTACGATCCCATTGGGGATTAGCAACAAAATTGAAGTCACCCCCCATGATGGTCGGTTGGGGCATGAGAGGTGCCAAATGACCCACCACTGAGGTGAAGAAAGCATGGGTGTAATTATTAGGGGCGTAAATATTGCATAAAATTAAAGGTTTGCCCCAGAGTTCACCCACCAAAATTAGAAATCTCCCCTTGGGATCATCGATTTGGCTGTGGACATGGAAGGGTATGTTCCTGTGGATAAGAATAGCTACTCCGCATTTACGAGAAGTAAATGGGGCCGCGTGTACCTGGCCCACCCAGCCCCTGCGCAGCTTCCCGTGCTCCCCAGAGCTCAGATGAGTCTCCTGTAAGAATGCAATGTCAGTGTATTCACGCTTAAGGTATGCTAGGATTTTAGTGCGCTTAATGGGTGAATGAATGCCATCCACATTCAGTGATTTAACATGCAGTTGTACCATGGAACTTACAGAAGTGCATATAACAAACAATGAAAAACCATAGGATGAGCTGTGGAGGCCGTCCCAGCCAATGCCTCCACCCGCTCTCAAAATACCAAGTCAACCTGCTCAGGCTAAGCCATCCATCACACATGTCCCTCATACATACCCGAGCTATACACGTACACACTCCCCCAGTCATTCTCATTCGTCCCTCCCCTTTCCTTGCAATCTTCCCCAAAAAGACATACAAACCTTTCAATCCACAGGCACCCCCACACTCATTCTCCCACCCCTCCCTACCCACCCAATATGCTTCACAGCGAGGAAAGTCCTCGCTAATCCCCAACTGTTATGGCAAAAACCAACAGGTAGCCCCGGGCCACGGCAATACATGATAAGGGCTGATACATCATGACCAGGGCCCTTACAGAGATAAGGCGCGTCAAACCCAGACAATATCAACAACAAATAAGAGTAAAATAATTATCAGTATGGAGGACAGATGGGGCCGTGATATCGGTCACTCAGGCCTCCTAGAAAGAAAAGTGTACTTTGTTTTTTGTTGTGTACATGAGGACATACATGCTAGTCAGTCAGAGGGGAGCACCTAAGGCCGACAAGTCCCATAAGGCAAGTATGGTGCACAGTTATCATTGGGCAGGTACAGCAGAAACATTTGCACCACAGTGTGAGCAAGACTGAAAGGAAAACAGGGAGCTCGGTATAACAGTATAACAGTATAACAAGCAGCCGAGCCCGAGCATTATTGAAAGGGCCGAGCATTACCCAGAGATAGACCCCAATAGATCACATATGCCCAGGCTTAGCTATAAGGTCACCCCTTGCCGGGAACATGCAGGAGCTGGCAATCTCATCGTATCGCTGCCCAGCGTAGGAGTTTCGAAAGAGACGCCCCTGGCTCACCAGTGCAAAGTGAGGGGTCTACATACCAGCATCCACATCAGCAGATCCCCGCCAGGCCGCTCGCCCAACAAGGATCAAGAGAACAAGGCACATGGAGGCAGTCCAGAGATCAGGAAAAGAAGGAGTCCCTCAAAGATCAAGAGATCCCCCGGTCCCCTCGTGCCATCGCAGGAAGAGATTTGATGAAGCCCTCCAATGCCTCTGGAGTATCATAAAAGGTGGTGGTGTTGTTGTAAGATACTCGCGCCCTAGCTGGGTACAAGAGGGCAAATCGGATGTTGCGCTTGAAGAGCTCTCCGCAGTACGGCGCCATGGCCCGGCGTTTAGATGAAACCTGAGGGGAGAAGTCTTGGAAGAGAAGAATCTTTTGCCCCTCAAATTGCAAGGTCATATTTTTGTCACGACGGTAGACAGCAAGCACCCTCTCCTTCACAGCGTAGTTGTGGAACCTTGCAATGACCGGTCGGGGCCTGATGTCGTCCTCTCGCCGTGCTCCCAGCCTGTGGGCACGCTCAATAAAGAACGGCGCCGGTGTGTCAGGTAGGCCAACAGCCTTAGGCAGCCAGTCCTCCAGCCAACATCTCAGATCCACATCACGAATAGTGTTAGGGATCCCCACAAATCGGAGATTGTTACGTCGGCTTCTGTTTTCCTGATCTTCGAGGCGGTCCAATAAAGTTTTATTTGTAGATTCCAGAGTTCTCAACCGCTCTTCATGGTTAGCCACAGCGTCCTCCTGCTGAGCAATGCGGTCTTCAGCTCTCTGCAGCCGCCCAGCCTGGGAGTCAAGGCCCTCCTTAATGCCTTCCATGAAGGTGTGGATGGTGGCCAGCTTGTCCTCCATGACCAACGTGAGGGACCGGGTCAGCTCCTGAACTGCTGCTGCCTCCAGGGTGAAAATCGGCGCCTCGTGTCCGTCCGCCATTTTGGCGTCCGTTCCCCTCGGTTTGTCCCGCGCGGTTCGAGCGGGTTTAGCGGCCATCAATGTTTCCCGCTGCCAGTAAAAAGGAGGAGAAGGTATCGGTCACTTAAGCAGGATCGATGTCGCTCGTGGAACGGGATCGGCGGGCTCAAAAAAGCAGTGAGTTTTAGCGAGATGTGTGCACGCGGCCCGGAGCTACACAGAGGCACGTCCGATAACCACAAGTGTACTCCTAATTCATATCATATAAGTATATCTAACCATTAACAACCTACCCAACCAACCCGTTAAAAGTTCATATCAAACATGCGTCACTGTCCACATGTTGAACTTCAAAATCTTCAAATACTGTGCAAACTTTTCCCTTTTCTTGGTTTGTTTATCCAATAAACTTTTTTGTCATGCTCCATCATGTATTATAGAACATATTATCAAATTGAAGCTGAGAACAACTTATAGCCCCTGACGCCGCCGACGGGTGAAACACAGACTTGTGTTGGGCGTAATAGTTCCAGTTGTGGAGAGAAATGGTGCATGGAGCATGCCGAAAAAGTTTATTGGTTAAATAAACCAAGAATAGGGAAAAGTTTGCACAGTATTTGAAGATTTTGAAGTTCAACATGTGGACAGTGATGCATGTTTGATATGAACTTTTAACGGGTACACTTGTGGTTTATATGAAATTTTACAAAAGGAATAAAATTTTGAATGATTGATTGTGTGAATTGATAGAATTCTATTAATTGCAATGGCTACATAGCTCTTTTTGGTTTTTGGAATTAAGTTTTAATATATGGGAGCTATTGCATTGAAATTATAAATCCCGTCGTTGTTTAGAGAATGCATATTCATTGGGGAAATCCTGAAAACCCGACTGGATTCTGGCCCTTGAGGACCAGAGTTGCCTACCCCTGGCAAAGACAATATTGTGATCACCGTCACTGAATAACATTGTAAGTCATAAACCACCACTGCAAGGAATGCTATATCAGTGCATTTCTTTTCTTTTTTTCTTTATAGTTTTCATAAATACATACCAAGTATTAAACACTTGTACAGAATAGTAGAATAAGACGATAGACTTAGATGAAATCAAACAATAATTTAACAGGAAAAGGAAATTTGCTTCCGGAGGAGGTGATAGGCCAGAGCACTTTACAGGGGTTCAAGGAAGGTTTGGATAGGTTCCTAGAGGATAGGGGGATTGAGGGGTACAGATAGAACTAGAGGTAGGTTATAAAAATGGACAAAAACCACTTCACAGGTCACGGACCTGGTGGGCCACCGTGGGAGCGGACCGCTGGGCGAGATGGACCTCTGGTCTGACTCAGTGGAGGCAACATCTTATGTTCTTATGCTTAATCTACAATTTAGAGATCCAAGATTAATTCAGAGTGAGAGAAAAAAAAACAAAAAATGATAAACCTATCAAGAAATTTACAATCTCCTGTTGAGTGGGATTCTTACTCCTCTTCTCTCACAAGGCATTTAAGAGATAAAAAACTGGATAACTGAGATGGCTCCAGGAAAACATACTTTAAAGACTGATATTTCATCACACCCTTGCAAGGAAATCTTAAGTGGAAAACACCTCCTATCTCAGTTACTGCTGGTCTCAAAAATAAAAAAAACTGTCGTCTCCTTTTTTGTGTCTCCCTTGAGACATCAGGAAACATTTGGATTTTATGTCCCAAAAACTCCTTGGATCTCTTCTGAAAAAAACATCCTTAAAATCCATTCTTTATCCGGTAAAAGAGCTACCGTCAACAAAAGTGTAGCTGGAGAAGAAAGAGAAACATCAGATGCTTTCAATAAATTGGAAATCATAAATCAAATGTTGGCAAATATAATTCTCTAGTTCAATATGGATGAGGATATTTCATAGACACACACTCTAACAATTATATCCCCATTTCCTCGTGCATATAGAACATTTTTTTATTAAAAAAAAAAAAGTCTTCTGATATACATCAAGAATCTTCTGATATACATCAATTTTTAAATTTTTAAAGCAAAAGAAAAGATGAATGTCTGGCAAAATGAAGAAGGAAAATAATATGTATATCAGAAGATTTTTAATGTATATCAGAAGACTTTTTTTTATTAAAAAAGTTCTATATGCACGAGGAAATGGGGATATAATTGTTAGAGTGTGTGTTCAATAAATTGGAACCATCTAGTGGGGGTCTCATGTTACTGATCTTTTTTCTGTGGAAGATAATAGACCCGGACAAAGGGAGGTATAGATTGCTCCGGTATATTTAAGATCTCTTTAAAGTACCTCTTTAGAATTTCTAATGGAGTAACAATTAGAATCTTTGGAAAATTCAATATACGTAAATTATTAGCTCTACTTTAGTTTTCCAGTACTTCCAATTTCATCCGTAGGAAAATATTATCTGTTACCAATGCTTCCTGAATTTTCTTAACTGAAGTCACCACCGTGGAAATTTTTTGTAAGTCATTTTTAGTTGTTAAGTATCTTGTTTTAAGGCAGGGGTAGGGAACTCCTGTCCTCGAGAGCTGTATTTCAGTTGGGTTTTTAGGATTTCCCCAATGAATATGCGTGAGATCTATTTTCATGCACAGCTTTCAATGCATATTCAATGGGGAAATCCTGAAAACCCGACTGGAATACGGCTCTCGAGGACCGGAGTTCCCTACCCCTGTTTTAAGGTAAGGAGTTCTTTTGCCTGTACATTCAGTTTCTCCCCTAATTCATTAACTTGTGGTGCAATCGATTTTCCCAAATTAACCACAAGATCCCACGAGGCATCCACAGTAACCTCGGGTGGTTTAGTTACTGTTGAAAAAGTTACAAGTGGCAAAGAAACTTTCTCGGTTCCCAGGCATACCTCTTGTCTGCTTTGGTCTGCCTCCGTTGATGTCCCTTCCTCAGGCAGTTTCACCGGGGATACCAAAATCCCTTCAGAATCCGTTAACATGCCCTCACCGGCCTCCCTTGGCTCAAACACTGCCCCCCTCGGACATGTCGAGCCCACGTGGAGAGCTTGTTCTCTGAGGCTGCGGGGGCGGTGCTCTGATGTCGGGGCTCAAGGTTGCATCGAGCCCTGGGAGATCAGCCTCGGCATCATTCCCCGCCGGTGTCTCCAGCGGGCAAAGCCCCAACAGTACTGATTCCCATTGTAGGCGCCGCATAAGTTAATCTATGGAGCCAACTGAAAGTACTACTGGGCGTCAGGAGGTACTAACAACGCTCTTATCCCCTCCTTTTCGGCATACCTGTAGGTAATTCTCGCTGGGAGAGAGAAAGATTTAGCAGCGTCTTTCTCAACAGCAGGCTGCCACGGCCATCTTGGATCTTCCAGTGCATTTCTAATCAAGTATAAATGATGAAATGTCATAATCATAGGTCTTATTAACTATTTATGGTCCATCCACAAAGCAGTCCAAATTCCATGAGAAACAAGCAAGCACCAACGGTGACGGGCAAGTCCTTGGCCACCGCTCTCAGATCTGTTCTCATGTTCGATGTGGAAGGGAACTTCATACAGGTCAGATAAGGTGAGGATTGCACCAGGAATTGGGGTCACTTAGAAGTCTGCTGGTATTTTAATTTATTTGTTTATTAGCATTTATTAACCACTTTTATGAAGAGATTCACCCAAGGCAAAACAGAACAAGTAGAGCTTGAGATCAACAACTTGTGTTGTGTTAACAGCGTAACCATAGTAAAATGACAAACTGTCAGGATAAATAAGAAGAACATAAGAACATAAGAATTGCTACTGTTGGTCAGACCAGTGGCCCATCGTGCCCAGCAGTCCACTTACGCGGTCAAAGACTAGCCCTACCAGCGCACATCCTTCTTCAGCAGGAACTTGTCTAACTTTGTCTTGAATCCCTGGAGGGTGTTTTCCCCTACGACATCCTCCAGAAGAGCGTTCCAGTTTTCCACCATTCTCTAGGTGAAGAAGAACTTCCTTATGTTCGTAGGGAATCTATCCCCTTTCAACTTTAGAGAGTGCCCTCTCGTTCTCCCTACCTTATCTACTAAGTCTATCCCCTTCAGGTCCTTGAATGTTTCGATCAATAATTTAATTTTATATACTGCCATACTCGGAAATTCTAGGTGGTTCATAACAATTTAAACATGATACATACAATACAAATCATTTTAAATTCAGCAAGTTAAATACATACGATATAGGAGGAAATACAAACAATTCTAAAATGAATAAAAGATAGTAAATTAAATATTAAAATACATTAGGAACCCTGTCTATTGAAATCAAGATAAAAGGAGGCTTCTCACACAGTTTTGGCAAGCCATAAGTTCAATTTGGCTGCCTGAAAAGAAAAGGTTCTCTCAAGGAACCTTTTGTAATAACAAGATTTTATTGAAGGATATGCAAACAAGTGTATTCTTCGAGAGCTCTTGTTAGTATAATTCAAAGTAAAATGAGGAATAAGATAACCTAGTAGCATGCCAAATACTGTTTTATAGCAAATACATGAAAACTTAAATAGATGTGGATTCCAATGGCAGACAGGCTTTTGATAAAAGGGGGCAACATGCTCCCATTTCTTGAAATCGAAAATAAGTTGAACAACCCTCAATTTTCTGAGAATTTTCTTGAAAGCACCCAAGTATATGATATTCAAGTCCATTCAAGTCTACTCAGAATGGAAGATTGGACTAACAGACATAAAGAGGCTTCATCAAAGTACTTCTTAATGGTGCGGAGTTTCCAAAGCACCGAGATACTTTTCTTTAATACTAAATCAGAATGTTTATCCAATGTAAGGTGTTTATCCAAAGTTACTCCCAATATTTTTAAGGATTGTTCAATATTATAATCCATCCCACTTACATGCATCATAGTTTCCTTGATTTTATCGTTAGGAGCTGGAAGGAAAAATTTTAGTTTTTCTGTATTTAATTTTGATTTGAAAGCAGTCATCCAAAGTTCAACCTGATTTAAAATAATTGATAAAGAATTTATGAACTCGGATGAGCGACAAATTAGCGGAATGACTAGTAATGTCATCCGCATAAATGTGAAATTTGAGCTTTAAGCTCTGCAAGTAATTTCCCAAGGAAACAAGATAGATGTTAAACAGGGTGGGAGACAAAGGGGAGCCCTGAGGAACTCCACAGGGATTGTCTCAACCATAGGAAAAAGCATCATCATTGAACACCTGATAAGATCTTTTTCCCAGGAACCCACAGAACCAATTCAGGACATTTCCCGAGATTCTGATGGATTCCAAACAATCCAGAAGAATGATATGATCAACCAAATCAAATGCACTACTCAGATCAAGTTGCAAGATCATAGCACTTGAACCTTGGCTGAAGAGTGAGTGCAAATAATCAAACAGTGAAGCTAAAACTGTTTCGGTACTGTAACTTGACCGGAAACCTGATTGGTTATTGTGTAGGATGTTATATTTTTCCAAGTATGTAGTCAGTTCAACATTTACCACTCCCTCCAATAATTTGGTGGTCAGGGGAATGCTAACAATAGGTCTAAAATTAGATGGGATATTAGATGATTCTTTAGCATTTTTTTTTTATTGGTGTAATCATAATTTGACCTTGTTCTTCTGGAAATTTTCCTAAGGATAATGAACAGTTGACCCAAGTCAACAGTTTAGCCTTAAAATTAACCGGGGCAGTTTTCATAACATTTGGAGGATAGGTGTCTAGTCTATAATAAGATTTAGCATACTTATTGTATAATTTACTGAATGTTTGCCTGTGAAATTATTCCAACTCAGATCTGCTCTGAGAGCATCAGAGTCCTGCAGAATGGGGTAACACCAATGAGGCTTAATAGGAACAGTTAGAGAAGATCATAATTTTTGTATTTTGGAATGGAAAACACCAGCCAAACTGTTCGCAGATAGAATAAGTTCTACAGCAGTATCAGTAAATATCTCTGTCATATAAATAATTTACTAATTTGAAAAGACTGCTACTATTGATTGACACACTACCTATTTTTTGAGCTTAGGAATGTTTTCATTTCTCCTTTGTTAAATTTTTATAATTTATCAATTTTACTCTCCATGCATCTCTGTGCTCTTGGGTACCTAATTTTAGCCATTGTCTTTCCAGTTTTCTTAAATCCCTCTTTACCATTAGTAACTGTATCAAACCATCCCTCTAAATTTCTAATTCTCTTTCTTCGAATTTTAATAGGGGCCATCTCATTTAAAATATGGGTACTATTGTTAATCCAAGTGTCCATAAATTGTTCGGTCTCTTCGTTTTGTTTTGAAATTATCTCATAGTGGGACCAAAATTCCACGGGATTTATCCTACCTCTGCTGGCATGAAATTTTTTGTTTCTTGTTTTCTTGTTTTTGTTGTTTTTATTTTCCAGTTTAGTTGTCTTTAATTGCCAATCAATTTCAAAATTACAAAGTCTATGGTCAGACCATAGAGAGTCAGCCCAGTATTCTTGTTTCCAATTAATTTTGGAGCTAATCAATTCTCTAGAAGAAAATGTAATTAAATCTAATTGGTGACCTCTTTGATGAGTTTTAACTGGTGAGGGTTTAAAGTAACCTAATGAAGAGGTAAAAGACCAAAATTCTGTCATTTCTGGTTGATCTACTTGTTCAAGATGGATGTTGATATCACCACACAATAAATTATATGGACCTAATATCGAATTAGTTAATAGAAATTCCATAAAATCCTCCTTTGCTATGTTCCATTTTTTTGGTGGGACATAAAACAGAATCATTTTCGGGGAAAAAAAAGAGACCAACTGATTTTCCTGCCAAAATTAAAATTGGTGACCAACGGACTTTCCTGCCTCATTCACCTCAAGCCCCAACCAATCGGGATTGAGGACCCACTATATACAGTATAAAGACAGAACTGTAGACCTCATAGCATATCCCAAATAAAGTCACAGTGTGATGACTGAAATGTCAAAACTACAAAGGTGATGCCAGCTGCAGAAGCCTAAGAAAGTATATAACCCATTCTATGAGAAAAAGAGACCAACTGATTTTCCCACCAAAATTCAAATTGGTGGCCAACCGATTTTCCTGCCTCATTCACCTCAAGCTCCAACCAATCGAGATTGAGAACCCACTATATCGAAGACAAATTGCAGACCTCACAGCCACAACATGATGGCTGAAACATCGGTTCTACCTGACCAGATGCAGAAAAAGCCGGAAAAAGGCAAGTTATGATAATGAAGTAAATTTGGAGATAGGTTAATTAAATAAGAACATGAGAATTGCCACTGCTGGGTCAGACCAGTGGTCCATCATGCCCAGCAGTCTACTCACGCGGCGGCCCTTAGGTCAAAGACCAGTGACCTAACTGAGACTAGCCTTACCTGCGTACGTTCTGGTTCAGCAGGAACTTGTCTAACTTTGTCTTGAATCCCTGGAGGGTGTTTTCCCCTATGAAAGACACCGGAAGAGCATTCCAGTTCTCCACCACTCTCTTGGTGAAGAAGAACTTCCTTACGTTCGTATGGAATCTATCCCCTCTTAACTTCTCGTTCTCTCTACCTTGGAGAGGGTGAACAACCTGTCTTTATCTATTAAGTCTATTCCCTTTGTTATCTTGAATGTTTCGATCATGTCCCCTCTGTCTCCTCTTTTCAAGGGAGAAGAGACCCAGTTTCTCTAATCTCTCGCTGTACGGCAACTCCTCCAGCCCCTTAACCATTTTAGTCACTCTTCTCTGGACCCTTTCGAGTAGTACTGTGTCCTTCTTCATGTACAGTGACCAGTGCTGGATGCAGTATTCCAGATGGAGGCATACCATGGCCCAGTACAGTAGCATGATAATCTTCTCTGATCTGTTCGTGATCCCCTTCTTAATCATTCCTAGCATTCTGTTCACCCTTTTCGGAGCCACCGCACATTGCACAGACGGTTTTATTGACTTGTCGACCAGTACTCCCAAGTCTCTTTCCTGGGGAGTCTCTCCGAGTAGTGCACCTGACATCCTGTATTCGTGTATAAGATTTTTGTTACTGACATGCACCACCTTAAACTTATCCACGTTAAACCTCATTTGCCATGTTGCAGCCCATTTCCCGTCATGGCTCATGTCCCTTTGCAGGTCTTAGCAATCTTCCTGCATCTTCACTACTCTGAATAACTTCGTATTGTCCGGAAATTTAATCACTTCACTCATTGTCCTGATTTCCAGGTCGATTATAAATATGTTGAAGAGCACGGTAATAGCTTGTAATATATTACTAGCATAGTAAGGGGGGCTAGGGGGGCGGTCTGGCTCAGATGCCATGTTGGTGGGGGTACAGACACCCCTCCTCCTCTCCGCCACACCTCTTCCCACTCCTCCCATCGACACACATGCGCCCCCTACCCCCCACCCACCAGTTGTTCAACGCCACGAGCAACAACTTCAACGTGCTTGAAACTTGGAAAACAAGGTGGACAAAGCGATGGGACCGGACGGAATCCAACCCAGGATACTGAGGGAGCTCAGAGAGATTCTGGCGGGTCCTATTAAAGATTTGTTCAACAAATCTCTGGAGACGGGAGTGGTTCCTGGTAACTGGAGAAGAGTAGATGTGGTCCCTTTTCACAAAAGTGGTCGCAGGGATGAAGCGGGAAACTACAGGCCGGTGAGCCTCACTTCGGTTGTTGGAAAAATAATGGAAGTGTTGCTGAAAGAAAGGATAGTGTACTTCCTTGAATCTAATGGGTTACAGGATCCAAGGCAACATGGCTTTAGAAAAGGTAAATCGTGCCAAACGAACCTGATTGAATTTTTTGATTGGGTGACCAGAGAGCTGGATCGAGGACATATGCTAGATGTAATTTACTTGGATTTCAGCAAAGCCTTTGATACAGTTCCTCATAGGAGGCTGTTGAACAAACTTGAAGGGCTGAAGTTAGGACCCAAAGTGGTGAACTGGGTCAGAAACTGGCTGTCGGACAGACGCCAGAGGGTGGTGGTTAATGGAAGTCGCTCGAAGGAAGGAAAGGTGACTAGTGGAGTCCCTCAGGGTTCGGTGCTGGGGCCAATCCTGTTCAATATGTATGTAAGTGACATTGCTGAAGGGTTAGAAGGAAAAGTGTGCCTTTTTGCAGATGATACCAAGATTTGTAACAGAGTAGACACCGAAGAAGGAGTGGAAAATATGAAAAAGGATCTGCAAAAGTTAGAGGAATGGTCTAATGCCTGGCAACTAAAATTCAATGCAAAGAAATGCAGAGTAATGCATTTGGGATTAATAATCGGAAGGAACCGTATATGCTGGGAGGTGAAAAGCTGATATGCATGGATGGGGTGATAATGTCCGAAGATCTAAAAGCGAAAAAACAGTGTGACAAGACAGTGGCTGCTGCCAGAAGGATGCTGGGCTGTATAAAGAGAGGTGTAGTCAGTAGAAGGAAGAAGGTGTTGGTGCCCCTGTACAGATCGTTGGTGAAGCCCTACTTGGAGTATTGTGTTCAGTTTTGGAGACCGTATCTAGCAAAGGATGTAAGAAGTCTTGAAGCGGTCCAGAGGAGGGCAACAAAAATTATAGGAGGTTTGCGCCAGAAGACATATGACTGGAATTCATGGAAGTCACTGAAAGTCACTGAAAGTCCTCAATATGTATACCCTAGAGCTGGGGTGTCAAAGTCCCTCAAGGACCGCAATGCAGTCGGGTTTTCAAGATTTGCCTAATGAATATGCATGAGATCTGTTAGCATACAATGAAAGCAGTGCATGCAAATAGATCTGATGCATATTCATTGGGGAAATCCTGAAAACACAACTGGATTTTGGCCCTTGAGGAGGGACTTTGACACCCCCTGCCCTAGAGGAAAGAAGGGACAGGGGAGATATGATTCAGACGTTCAAATACTTAGAAAGGTATAAACATAGAACAAAATCTTTTCCAGTGTGCACAAATAGAAATCTCACATTTGAAGAGAAGGAATAGACTGATTGGGCTGTATTCCTGTTTTTGAATTTCAATGTTGGATCTTAGAGAGGTAGCCCACTGCTGTTTAAAGACAATAGACTGTTTTCAGTCCAATTCTTTATATGTGAGGTTGCAAACCATTGGACCCCTGAGGAAGGCGTGTTCGCCGAAACACGGACCGTGTAGGGTCCGGTTGGATTTTTATCACAGTATTTTTTAATTGAATTTTCATGGTTTTATATGTCAGTGTTTAATAAATTATCTCCAGAACATCTGTATCCATAGTTTTTGTTTTCATCGGTGGATCATTGGATCTCCTCATTTTTCTTTGTTGGGCAGACTAGATGAGCCATTTGGCCTTTATCTGCCATCATGTTACAATGTTTCTATAACCATAAAGCCCTATGACCTCACAGTGCAGGTGTAAAGAGCCTTAGCCAATAGGAAGAGGAGATGCAAATGTTGAGAGCCTTAGCCAATAGGGAGAGGAGTAGATAGTGGATGCTCTGGATGAGCAAACTGGGATGGGCCATTTGGCCTTTATCTGCCATCATGTTACAATGTTTCTATAACCATAAAGCCCTATGACCTCACAATACAGGTGTAAAGAGCCTTAGCCTATAGGAAGAGGAGATGCAAATGTTAAGAGCTTTAGCCAATAAGGAGAGAGATAATGGTTACTGCAGATGGGCATTTTTTGCTACTTCAGCTTGTCTGCGGTGATCTTTGCTCACAGGTTTAAAGACAATAGACTGTTTTCAGTCCAATTCTTTATATGTGAGGTTGCAAACTATTGGACCCCTGAGGAAGGTGTGTTCGCCGAAACATGGACCATGTAGGGTCCGGTTGGATTTTTATCACAGTATTTTTTAATTGAATTTTCATGGTTTTATATGTCAGTGTTTAATAAATTATCTCCAGAACATCTGTATCCACAGTTTTTTGTTTTTGTTTTCATCGCTGTATTCCGGTCCGCCAGGATAGAACGAACAGACAAATGAAGACATGTTTATAGAAATTAGGGAAGCTGGAAAACGGTAAAGATTTTGAGCTTGAAGGTGGTAGAACAAAAGTTGTAAAGAGTTTTAATCTTTTGGGCTCTTTGGTAAACAAGGAAGCGACTAGCAGTGAAGAAATACACAGAATAGCTATCGGTTGCTCTATAATGAAGGCTCTTGATAAAGTATTTAAAGGCAAAGACATTATAGTTAATATGAAGATCAGATTGGTCCACACACTCATTTTCTCAGTGGTCAATTAGGGATGCGAAAGCTGGACATTACGGAAACAAGACAGAAAGAAGATCGACTCATTTGAACTCTACTGCTGAAGAACAATTCTGTGCATGCCTTGTACTCTTTGCAAAAACACGTGGACTGAGGGCACACAATGAAGCTACTAAGTAGTAAATTTAAAACAAGTCAGATTATATTTCTTCACTTAACATGTAAGCCACTCTTGAATTTGTTGCCAGAAAATGTGGTAAAAGCAGTTAGCTTAGCAGGGTTAAAAAAAAAAAAAAAGATTTGGCGATGTTCCTAAAAGCAAAGTCCGTAAACCATTTTAGGACAATCAGCATAAAATCTGTTGTACTCATTTGAGATCTTGTCAGGTACTTCTGGCCACTGTTGGAGCAGGATACAGGGCTAGATTGACCCTTGGTCTGACCCAGAAAGGCTATTCATAGATTTTTAGGTTTTGAAAATGACAACAAATGTTTAGCTATGACTTAATATTTTAAGTACAAATGACACACATTTTGCATGTCATACAAGGACTAGTAAGCCACTAATAAAAATGCTTTGGATAACGGAGTAATTACTGGCACAATTTGTGTGTCATTCTTTGTCATTTCTAATTGGAAAAATAACTAGAAAATAAGAAATCATTTTCCCAAACAGTGAGGCATGAGATACAATTTTAGAAAAAGCGAGCTGCTTGCCAATTGAAATGGCCCCATGTTTCAGCCTAGCTCATCCTTGCTATGTTATGTCATTAAGACCCTCATCATCTCGTATCGTTATCACCAAAGGCTCCTTTTACTAAGCTGAGTTAGGGCTTTAACGCGTGCTACACCTTAACGCCAGCATTGAGCTGTCGTTAGTTCTAGAAACGTAGCGCGCAGTAATTTCCTGGGTGTGCTAAAAACGCTAGCGCACCTTAGTAACAGGAGCCCTAAGTCTGAATTGGCCAGAAGAGGTGATTAGGTGAGGGTGGAATACATTTCTCCAAAATAAGGAAGCGGAGGCTCAGAGGAGACATGACAGAGACTTACAAGATCATGAAGGGCATCGAGAAGGTGGAAAGGGACAGATTCTTCAGCCTATTGGGACCTACAAGAATAAGGGGGCACTCGGAGAAACGGAAAGGGGACAGGTTTAGAACCAGTGCTAGGAAATTCTTTTTCACTCAGAGGGTGGTGGACACCTGGAATGCGCTTCCGGAGGATGTGATAAGACAGAGTATATTAAGGGGATTCAAAGAGGGATTGGACAAGTTCCTGAAGGATATGGGGATTGAGGGATATAGATAGAGGTAGAGATAGGATCATAAAAGGGTATAGATAGAAGAATAATGGGGATTGAAAGGTTTTAGTCAAAGGATCACTTACAGGTCATGGACCTGATGGGCCGCCGCGGGAGCGGACTGCTGGGTGCGATGGACCCCTGGTCTGACCCAGTTCTTATGTTTAGCAAGCGTCTAGCTATACTGCAGTTCCCAAGAGTGGTCTGAGTGAGCCAAAGTGTCTTTTACGTTCTGGAATACACTTCCCCCTCCGTATTTGCGGGGGTTAGGGGCAGAGCTGGCTGGCAAATAAGGAAAAACTGCGAATAATATTTGGGCCGGTTCTGCCCTTATCCCCCGCTTCCCCCCCCTTAAGCCTTACCTGGTGGTCTAGCGGGTTTTCAGGCAGGAGCGATCTTCCCACGCTCCTGCCCCGTGCAGATCGCTCACAGGAAATGGCTGCCCTGAGCTCCCGTAGTCTCTCGAGCCATTTCCTGTGAGCGATCTGCACGGGGAAGGAGCGTGGGAAGATCGCTCCTGCCTGAAAATCCGCTAGACCACCAGGTAAGGCTTAAGAGGGAGGGGCTACAGGGCTAAAAAAAAAAAGCCCAAAAAATTAAAATTTATTTTTTGGTCAAAAATTGCAAATAACTGAATCCGTAGATACGGAATTTGCAAATACAGAGGGGGAAGTGGTACTTTCTTTTCTTGGCAGAGTCCTTTCCAGCTGGGAAGGAGACTGGTGCTTTCAAAGGAAGAGAGAGAGAGGGGAAAAAAAGACATTTATCACACTTCAAAAAAAAAAAAAAAAGAGAAATTTTGTCAAATGAAAGCTGGCAACATTACAGAAAGATTTCACTCTGCTTCCCCTGGATAGTTCAGAGCTGTTTACATTACTTAGGCGATATTATGGTTGCCATGGATTTGGACGCCCACGGTAATTATGCGCATTGTTGGACTCATTCACCAGCATTTATGCTTCCTTGTGTGTAACCGTAAGAATCAAATGAAACAATCGCGGTATGAGCTGGGATACGGCTGAGTCTCTTTGGCTGTGCAATTAACAGCTGCCTGGGTGTACAATGGAGATACAGTAGGACGCCAGAAGCAGGGTTAGATCGTACTTGTGTGCAAGTCATGGAGCTGTATGTCGCTATCACACCGATCATACAGATAAAGCCCAGCTCCTCTTTCCCTGCCATCGGTCTTCCTTCTCTCTTCATGCAGCGTGAGTGCTGCATTAAATCCTTCTGCTCCCGTTCTCTAAATTTCACCGAAAGATGCCGCCTCTTTGATATCGCCTTGGATTTGTGACGGTTCTCTTCTATAGAGAAGTTTCTTTCTTTATTTTAAAAATTTCTACACCGTTTAAAACTAAACAGTTTACATCATTTGATAAAAACATGGTCAAACAGACACAATCATCAGAAATCCTAACTGCAAACTAATACCACGGCTTATATAATGAGAATCATGAATAATTCATCAATTATTGGCTAAAAAAGGCATCTACAAATCATTGCGTCTTGAGTAATTTTCTAAACCTGCCCTTTCGTATTGGGCCTACGAGGAAGTTCCATATTTCAGCTCCAAGCACAGTCTCAACAAGCCTCGGGTTCACATTCGTCTTCAGCAGAGCTAAATTCTCAGAATGTAGTGATCTGTTTGGTGTATAGCTAAACATACTATTTTTAAACAATTTTGGGATGTTACCATACAAAAATTGATGGCCAGTCATTACTGCTTTATATTGTATTCTGAAGGCGTTCTGGTAGCCAATGCAGTTGTTGAAAATATGGCGAAATGTGATCATATTTTGCCAATCCCATTATCAATTGTGCTGCTGCATTATGAATGACCTGCAATGCCCTACACCTTGCTTTTGTTAGGCCAAGGTACAGGGCATTGCAGTAATCAAGACTGGACAAAAGCATAGCCTGGACTATAGCACAAAAATCATAAGGCGATAGCATTGGTTTTAGTTGGTGTAGCAAATGCTGGAAGAGTGGGCAGGCAAGGTCTACGGAGATGGCCACTGGACTTGGCATCATGGGTTCAGAAGAAGATAGGGCGGGGTCTTCTCCTTTCAATGACCATCTTACCTTCAAGTTGCCTTCTGGTCTGGTGACCACCAGGTCTTCGCTGCCTGACCTGAAAACATGAGATAAGAGAACTCCACAAGGAACTCGCCAATGAAAATCTTGTCAGGCGTAAAGTGCTGTATATACTCGAATATAAACTGGGATTTTTGGGCCAAACATTTGGCCCAAAAATGGGGGGGGCCCAGTTTATATTCGAGCAAGTGCCCCCTCCCAGAATTATTGCAGGCTGCTGCCAGTCTCTCCACCTTGTCCCCACTCCCTGCCCTGTCCTCCTACCTCCTCTGCCGATCCCTGGTGATCCAGAGGTGCAGCGGGCAGGAGTAAGGTTTCCACACTCCTGCCTCGCTCCTAACCCAGTGGGTGGTGGTTGCCGTGAGATTGGGTTTCTTCAGCCACTGAGGAGAAGCATGCTCCTGCTCAGCACTGAGCGGCTTCCTGACTGGCTCCCGTTGTGTGCAGGTTGGGTACAGAGCTTGATAGGGGAGTGAGGGAAGGAAGGGGGCTGGGTGCAGAGCCTGACAGCAAGGGAGGGAAGAGGGCTAGGTGCAGTGCCTGACAGGGAGGGAGGGAAGAGGGCTGGGTGCAGTGCCTGACAGGGAGGGAGGGAAGAGGCCTGGGTGCAGTGCCTGACAGAGAGGGAGGGAAGAGGGCTAGGTGCAGTGCCTGGCAGGAAGGGGGCTGGGCGCAGTGCCTGACAGGGAGGGAGGGAGGGAAGGGGGCTGGTGCAGTGCCTGACAGAGAGGGAGGGAAGAGGGCTGGGTGCAGTGCCTGACAGGGAGGGAGGGAAGAGGGCTAGGTGCAGTGCCTAGCAGGAAGGGGGCTGGGTGCAATGCCTGGCAATAAGGGAGGGAGAGGGCTAGGTGCAGTGCCTGACAGGGAGGGAGGGAAGAGGGCTGGGTGCAGTGCCTGACAGGGAGGGAGGGAAGAGGGCTGGGTGCAGTGCCTGACAGGGAGGGAGAGAAGAGGGCTGGGTGCAGTGCCTGACAGGGAGGGAGGGAAGAGGGCTGGATGCAGTGCCTGACATGGAGGGGGTTGGGTACAGAGCCTGACAGGGGAGGGTACTTGAATATTAAGCTGCCCGACTTATATTCGAGTCAACCATTTTTTTTTTTTTTCCCCCTTTGGGGGTAAATGGGGGTTTCAACTTATATTCGGATCAACTTAGATTGAAGAATATTCGGTATCCCAAATCCAGTCAAACAGTTCATCTTCCATTTTCCATTCGTGTCCTTTTACACCTACACTTGAATCCGGTCTCGAACTTATGATTTTGCCTTTTCGGGCTCCTTCTCTCCACTTAGGCATCACTTCATTTACGTTTCCTTATCTCCCAGTCTCTAGATCTTCATGTCTGCTGGAACCTGAGCCTGGTGTCCCTCCTCTGGTCCTTTCAACATCTCAGTCCAGTACCAAAAACCAACTGGCCGCTGTGAATTCTTTCCCTTGAATCATTTTGCACTCCCACATTTCTTTGGTTGACTGTCTTTGCATTGTCTCAAAGACTATTGACATTGCTGCAAAAAGGTATAAGCTAAGGGCCTGATTTAATATCATAAATTGCAGCGGATATAAACAAACAGACTCGTCTAGTTTGGCCAGATCTTTGCTCTGATTTTATTTAATTTAGGTACAATGAACAAACTAACACCCGCTCCCTCTCATGTCTCCCATCCTCCCCCCGCCAGACCTGTCCTAAGCCCATGCCTTTCTTTCATATCTTCTGCCTATTAATTCACACCAACTCGGCTCTGTCTTTTCTGAGCATTTTCAACTTCTATCATGTTTGGTTGCATCTACCTTTGCCAATAGGCTGTTCCGTACATCGAGCACTCTTTTGGTAATGACGCATTTTCTGAGGTTTTCTTTGTACCTTCTTCCCTGCAAGGTCACATCATTTATTTATTTATTTAAATGATTTCTTACCTGCTTACACCTAAGTGGCTTATAAGATACAGGCATAATATTAGGACCTACATACAATAGTATACAAAAAAGATATATCTCTATAAAATTATTATCATTCATTTAAACATCTTCACATACAATGATACCAATGTCTCCATAAGATATTACATAAGAACATAAGAATACTGGGTCAGACCAAAGGTCCATCAAGCCCAGTAACCTGTTCTCACGGTGGCCAGTCCAGGTCACTAGTACCTGACCAAAACCTACCAGGGCAAACAGTGGCTACCTCCATGTCTCTCTCAATAGTAGACTATGGACTTTTCCTCCAGGAACTTGTCCAAACCTTTCTTAAAACCAGCTACTTTGCCGAATGCCCTCTTGTTCTTTTATTTTTTGAGAGGGACAGATTCTTCAAACTTTCGAAAAATAAAAGAACAAGAGGGCATTCGGGAAAGTTGAAAGGGGACAGATTCAAAACGAATGCTAGGAAGTTCTTCTTTACCCAACGGGTGGTGGACACCTGGAATGCGCTTCCAGAGGACGTAATAGGGCAGAGTACGGTACTGGGGTTCAAGAAAGGATTGGACAGTTTCCTGCTGGAAAAGGGGATAGAGGGGTAGAGATAGAGGATTACTGCACAGGTCCTGGACCTGTTGGGCCACCGCGTGAGCGGACTGCTGGGCAAGATGGACCTCAGGTCTGACCCAGCGGAGGCATTGCTTATGTTCTTATGCTATCCGGCAGCGCATTCCAAAGCTTAACTATTCTCTGAGTGAAAACAAATGGCCTCCTCACAATCTAGTCGATCAAGACAGACAAACAGGATGCCAGGAAGGGGTTAATATCCGCAGGGGATGGATAAACTGCAGGCTAGGGTGGTGAGCAGAGGGGAGGAGGGTTTGGAGTTGAAGGCTGTCTCAAAAAGGTGGATTTTTCAGCCTCCTTTTGAACAACTGTACCCCCAATTTTGAGCCCCAGAGAGTTATGTTCTTCCCTTGGCGATGCTTCCTTGTCTTCAGTCTCTTCCAAACGTTTGGGGGTAATTCTGTAATGGCATCTGTGCACCAAAGTGCCGTCATTGAAACTTCTACAGTTGGGCAGACTGGATGGACCATACAGGACTTCACCTGCCCTCATCTACTACGTTGCATGCCATGGACATAACTTATAGCAATTTATAAGTTAGGCAGGTAAGCTGGAGACTTGCCTATGTAGCGAGGAGCCCCCCCCCTTCCACATGCCCCTTCCCCACCCCTTTCTGCTGCCGCTTCCCTTCCCCCGTACATCTGTAACCCTCGCACTGCCGTCGCACTGGCTCTTCCTCTGACGTCCCTTCCCTAGGCGTGGATCCAGGAAGTGACATCAGAGGAAGCCGCTTGGGGTTTGCTGCTCGTACCAGGAATGTTACAGAGGTGTGGGGGGAAGGGAAGCGGCAGTGTGGGGGTGGAGAAAGAGCAGGAGGGCAGGTGCCTGGGTGGACCCCCCCCAGCACATACATGCTAATGCGCCAATTTATAAAATTGCAAGTAGTGCACATGTATGTGTTACTAAGTAGTAATTATCTTGTACTCGCCTGTGTGAAGTGATAGAATTGCCCTTTTGTAGATTGCCTTTGGTATTCAAAGTGGGGGTGCACTGGAGGATTAAGTGACTTGCCCAGAGTCACAAGGAGCAGCACTGGGTCTATCAGTGAGCCACACCTTCAGTCTGTCCCAGTCTGGCAGTTCTAATGTGAGCTGAGTATAGGACAATCGAGCCATTGTGACATCACTGCTGAGGTTGGCTCTTGGGAATTGGTGGAACGAGGCATTATGACATCACAATCTCAGCTCTGGAATGATGCTGCTCTTTGGGTTTCTCCCAGGCACTTGTGACCTGGGTTGGCCACTGTTGGAAACAGGATACTGGGCTTGATGGACCTTCAGCATCTCCCAGCATGGCTGTTCTTATGTGAGCCAATTACAGGACAGTCGAGCCATTGTGACATCACTGCTGAGGTTGGCTCTTAGGCATTGGTGGAATGAGGCATTATGACATCACAAGCTCAGCTCTGGAATGTTGCGACTCTGGGTTTCTGCCAGATAGTTGGGACCTGGCTTGGCCACAGGATACTGGGCTTGATGAAAGGGAATGGGGACTTGTATACCACCTTTCTGTGGCTTTGTCATTTCAAATGCTTATATTCAAAGCAGTGGGCTTGCCTGGGTCACAAGGAACAGCACTGGCATTTGACCTCACAGCCTCTGAGTGCTCTACCAGCGAGCCACACCTTCCCCCTATAGTGACTGTGGTCAGGAAGTACAAGGTGACCATTCCATGCCAGAGGAATCCCTTGGAATATAGGTCTCCTTTCCATCCATGCTAAGCTTCAATGGAAATAGTCATCCCAGTGTTGATCCGTCCAGTGTCACGAGCTTGAAATGTGGGTTGTTCTTTTTTTTTTTTCTGGTGCTCTGGTTCTCCTGTCCATGTCACTCGGCTAATTCCAGTAATGTACTGGCATCACAGGTCAGGGATTTAGCTAAGATATTACATTAATAGACCATGCAAATAAAAATGAAAACTGCTCTATGCAAACGAGCTGATTACTTTGCAGAATTGTTTTCTGATTTTCTTTGTGACTTAGAATGTGTGGGCATGCCCAGTGCAGACTATATTGTATGGATCTTTGGTTTCCATTTGCACGTAGCAAAGTGAAAAAAAGAAGCCTTACAAATGACACATTCCCAGCATGAATTACTCCAGATGAAGGAGGGTGATTGAGTTATTTTGATAAAGATGAATGGCTTATCAAATCCCTTTATCTAATATATATGTTGTCTTTTCTTTCTGCAGTTACTTCCGCTGGTCATCCCATTACTCTGGTGACTCAGACTCTAGTTACCAAGGATACAACCTTCTCTAAAGTTGCAATGCCATCTTCTCTGCTGATGGAGGTGCCGGCCTTGGCTGATTTCAACAAGGAATGGGCAGAGCTCACCGACTGGCTCTCTCTGTTGGACCGTGTGATCACGTCGCAGATCGTGACCGTTGGGGACGTCGATGAGATCAACGACATGATCATCAAACAGAAGGTATGGAGTCAACAGGTTGGCGATTAACAGGGAAGAAATTGAAAATTATGAACGTCAAGATGGCAAAGGGGGGGTCAATGTTCAAAGAGATTTAGCCAGGCAGGAGGCGATATTCAGGCTGCCAACTGGCTAGGACAGCAAATGACTATCGGCCCGGCTAACTTCTTGGATATTTAATGCTGGAGCCCAAACATGGCCTGCAGCTTTATGAAGAGAAAGAAGTGCATAAGTATAAACCTCCTATCTTTTCTTTCCATTTAAACTACAGTTCTTTATTCTATCGGCTGAGCTGATCGGGGGGAAAATACCCCTGCCGCGATCAGCTGAGCCAGGTGTGGCAGAGGTCCCCCCTCCCCGACACCAACCCCCCAAATTGACAGGAGGGATACCATCATGTCGCCAACCCGCCTCCCACCACCAAAGTGTCGACACCTCCCATCAAGCATCAGCAGGAGGGGTTGCTACTCCCTCCTGCCACTGATACCGCCCGAAGCTCCAACAACCCAACAATCAAAGAGTGGCAGGATGGATGTCCATTCCCTCCTGCTGCCGTCCCTCCTGAATCCCTGACACCACCCAAGCAAAGAGTTGTAGGAGGGATGCCCACTCCTTTCTGCCACTGACCTCCCTGAAGTCCCGAACCCCCCATCCTCTGTACCTTTTTGAAGTAAGACTAGCCAGAGGGATGACTCCTTCTTCCGGGCGACAGGCCCACCTCTTCCAAAATGGTGGCCTTCTCTCTCTCAGTGCATCCTGGAATGCACCAGGGAGGGCCATAAGAGTGGCCTTAGGTATCGGCCATTCAGAGTCTTAGGCCACTCCCAGTGCATCCCAGTATGCACTGGGAAGGAGGCCTAAGGCCCTCATTTGCCCAGGTGCCTAAAGCCCCTCATATGGGTGGGACTTTAGATATCTGGGCCAATCAGGGCCTTAGGTCTCTCCACAATACATCCCAGGATGCACTGGGAAGGGGAAGACCACCATGGTTTTAAAAACAGAACTCGTTCTTAACCCTGGGACGGCCTGTACAGTATATCTTAAATAGCAGCTGAGCATTAGCATTGTTTGTTTCGGGTGACTTGTATTATTTGTCTAAGAGGGGTATTTTTGATAGCACCTCTAAGTCTGAGGTTGGACATTTTGGGCAAGACGTCCACAAACCCAGCAGAAATAATCTCCATTTTCAAAACTGCCAGACGTCTGTCTTTTATTTCTGAAAATGACCTATGTAGAAGTTTTGGTCCTTAGGACGTCTATCTTTTTTGACCCTTTTTCAAAAATAAAAACGTCTGGAAGAAAAATGCAGAAAAGCAAGTTTTGTGGATGTACCCAACGACTTTGTCTGATGATGGCAGAGGAATCCCCATCAGCTGAGCCAGTTCTGGGGACTGCTGTGGGCTCAGCTGATAGGAATTCCCCCTCCCAGGACCAGCTCAACCCAGGAGCCCCCGACATTCCACAACATCCTTCTGACCTCCCTGTATCCTCCCCACATCCCAAGACTCTCCCCGCCATCCCCCCACATCCCCCAATATGGCTGGTCCTCCCCTCCCCCATTCTCCTCATGTTATCATTATCTCCTTTTTTTTAAACTAAATGCTGTCGTGTCGGATTTCCTGGGTGAACTTATTCCAGGGATTGTATCAAATCTGACCATGTTTTAGTCACTGTGATCAAGCAGCCCTAGAACTTTTATCCCCTGCTCCACTAAGAACAAGATCTCAAATTGTTTTGCCTCTTGTCGGTTCCTGAACCAGCTGCTCTATAAAGTGGTCCTTGATTTCATCAAGGAATTTTACCTCCCCAGCCTGTCCAACATTACATTTACCCAGTCAAGATTGGGGTAGTTGAAATCACCCATTATTATAGCTTAAATATAGTCTCTATCTTATTCTCAAAGTATGACGCTAGTGAGTTGGGTGTGGGCAGTGGTGTGGTAAGAGTGATCAGCGCCTGGGGTGGTGGCACAGCTTCCCCCCCCCTCCCTGCCAAGAGCACCCCTCTCCTCCCTTTTCCTTTCCCCACCCCTTCCCAGCATGCCCACGTCGGTGTCTGCTCGCCCTGTTACATCACTTCCTGGAAGCGGGTCCCAGAAGTGACATCAGAGAGAGCACCGATGCCAACGCGGGGGAAGAAAAGAAAGTTTTTAAAAAAAAATGTATTCAATTTTCTCTACCGTTCTCCCAGGGAGCTCAGAACGGTTTACATGAATTTATTCAGGTACTCAAGCATTTTCCCTGTCTGTCCTAGTGGACTCGCACTCTATCTAATATACCTGGGGCAATGGGGGGGGGGGGGAGAAATTAAGTGACTTGCCCCGGGTCACAAGGAGCAGTGTGGATTTGAACCCACAACCTCAGGGTGCTGAAGCTGTAGCTTTAACCACTGCGCCACACTCTCCACACAGGGGCGGAGAGCAGGAGGGGTGTAGCGCCCAGGGCAGACCGCACCTCCCCCCACCCCATTATTACATCACTGGTGGTTTAAGCTACGTTTGAGGCAGTCTGTCCGTTATGTTAGAATTTTGAACAGCTTCCTGAAGTCCGAGTAGCATTTGTATTCGTTTTGCTTGTTTCGTCCTCCCATCTGTTTCTAAGTATTTGATCTCTCAATTTTCTCCAAGCTCTTTCTAGCTTTTGCCATTCTCTTTTCAGGCTTCTCACTTCCGCCAAGTACCACGATTTTTTCTCTCACTTCCGGGTACTTTTCCTCTCTACTAGTGTAATGGGATTTCTATGGATTCTGTCCATGTCTTACGATTTTGGTCTGGGTTTGGATCTGCCATTTGTAAAGAGGGTTCCAGCTTTTCCCATAACATTTGGGTACTGGTTTTCCTTCCAAATTTTAAGGTGAATCTACATATATAGTAGCCTGACCATATTAGTGGCGACCATTCGATGAAGGGCAGCAGTTTTGGACCATGTCTACTGAGTGGCCTTTAACGTGAGCAGATCCAGTTGTGTTGTATAGAAAAGAGAGGGTGTCTGTCAAGGTATCGTGTACCGATCGGTTTGCGACCCCTGATTCACTTACCTCTCCTGCGATCCGCTTCGAAACCGTGCATGCAAATAAGGTGAAATGCATGCAAATTGGACAGCGACCCGATTCACTACACCAGATTTCCGATCCGACTGGGCTGGCTGATCACCTGAAGAAGCGACTGCTGGGGACCAGTCGAAAACGTCTTTACGACTGGAAGCCCTGCTCTCTGCCCTGCAATCTCTCCTGCCTGCTCGACCCGAATGCTGCCCTGCTTCTTATCTCCCGCTGCTCGTCTTTCCGATGCTCTTCTCCCGTCTGCCCATACTGCTGCCTGCCCCGAACTGCCATGATTTCCTGCCTGCCTCGACTCTCCCACCCTTCCCTGCAGTGCAAGCCTGTAGTTTTAACCCGCGGGCTCTAAGCGGCTCCATTTATCTTTTTATTAGCCTTGGTAACTGGTTAGTTTAGTTCCTTGCTCTATTTTTATCAGCCACGAGCACGAGGAACTTTTTCTCTCATGCTGCACATTACAGTGGCAAGGTGAGGGTGGCAGCTGGCAAGAGCGGGACCAGCTTTCTGAGAGCCACGCAGGTTGGGGTCACTGGAGATGCCGGCGTTTGGTTCAATCTGTGGCGAGGGAGGAGAAATAAGGGCTTGATAGAGCAGGAGAAGCAGGAGAGTCGGTGTGAATCTACTAGTTAAAAATCTCCCCAAAGTCCTGCCGCCCTGCATTGCCCTTCCCCGCCCTGCGAGCCCATGGTTTTAACCTGCGGGTTAAAACCATGGGCTCACAGGGCTCAAAAGTACAAAAAAAAAAAAGTATAAAGTTTTTTTTTAAAATTGCTGCTCTGATGGTCTGCGCATGCGCAGACCATGCAGGCAGATGGGGGCATTCCTCCGATCGCCTCCATCTGCATATTTTACTTTCGTGAGTTTGTCAGACCTGCCCGGATCGGACCCGATCGCGCAGGTTAGTGAATCCAGCCCTAAGTTCCATAACGTCCCCATTGTTGAGGGATTCTGGAGTTTTCAGGTGCGACAGGTGGAAAGAAAGCTGAGTTGCAGGATTAAAACAATACTAGGCTTCGTGAATATAGCGAAACTAACGGCTCCTTTTACTAAGGTGCGCTGGCGGTTTTAGCGCGCACTAGACGCTAACGCCTCCCTAGAGCTTGCGTTAGTATTTTCTGTGGAGCGCGGGGTTTGCGCGTGCGTTAAAAACGCTAGCGCACCTTAGTTAAAAGGAGCCCTAAGTGAACAGATATTAAAAGTTTGGGAGTTTAGTGAAAACGCATGAGATAGTGTAATTAAAGACCTGCACTCAGGCTCATGTTCTAAGAGATTTAGAACTTGTTGAACTCGTCCGTCTACAGCTGCAAATGCAAGTGAATTTGCCTAACTTTTACTTTTGGTCCGGCATGCAAGAGGTTAATTGAATAATTACATCAAAAAATATATGTTTTTGTAAATGGACGTGCATGCAAAGAAGACGATTTTGGAAAGGCCTGGCTGGCTACGTTGCCTTTGGGAGAACATTATCCGGAGGATTTTAACGGGTCTTCTTTTCTCCCCTTGGATACAAAAGAACGCTGTTATATTATTTTTACTTTATATCTTTAAATAAACTCGAATAGTCGGCCGATTAAAGCACAGAGCGTTTTATGCCGAAGTTCTTTTAACAACCACCGAGACGGAAAGTCTTCTTTTCAGCATAAGAGAGGAATTTCCATCCTGTGGAACTTCTCCTGTACCTGTATCCAGGTAAATACCAGCCGCCCTGGATACCATATCGATTGTTTTCTAACGGTTGTCAGCCAGTATGTTACACTGTGGGTGAAACAATAGATCCAGTAATGACTTCCCCTCCCTCTCTGGCTCTAATAAATTCAGACAGTTGTCTCGGCTCAAACCCATCTTAATATTAAACCGTACCATGCAGTATCACAGGATGATCACCCACTTTAATACTCAAAAGGGTCCAGAGAAGAGCGACTAAAATGGTTAAGGGGCTGGAGGAGTTGCCATACAGCAAGAGATTAGAGAAACTGGGCCTCTTCTCCCTTGAAAAGAGAAGAGTGAGAGGGGACATGATCGAAATATTCAAGATAATGAAGGGAATAGACTCAGTAGATCAAAACAGGTTGTTCACCCTCTCCAAGGTAGGGAGAACGAGAGGGCTCTCTCTAAAGTTAAAAGGGGATAGACTCCGTACGAACGTAAGGAAGTTCTTCACCCAGAGAGTGGTAGAGAACCGGAATGCTCTTCTGGAGGCTGTTATAGGGGAAAACACCCTCCAGGGATTCAAGACAAAGTTAGACAAGTTCATGCCAAACCAGAACGTACGCAGGTAAGGCTTGACTCAGTTAGGGCGCTGGTCTTTGACCAGAAGGCCACCACGTGAGCAGACTCCTGGGCACGATGGACCATTGGTCTGACCCAGCAGCAGCAATTCTTATGTTCTTATATTCCTTGTTTGTAAACACTAAGTCCAGTTTGACCATTACCAGCTGCTGGAGCAGTTCTCCTTGTAGAGAATCCAGAATCTCCCAACTTCTAGAAGACCCCCATCAACATCCGACATGTTAAAATCACCTGTTAGTAAAACTTCCCCTTTTTTACATATATTCTGAATGTCTACTATTAAATCTCTATCTGCGTCTTCCGTCTTTATATCACACCAATGAAAATATATTCACCATTCCCTCTTTCCAGATTGATCCACTGGGCCTCTTCCTTGCCCTGCAATTATGTGGCTTTAACATGTTAACAACTGATGTGCATTTTGACCATAGGCCGGGAAGCCTGTGTCAGAGGTTGAGGCCTAGAGGTGGTTGTGCAGGATCAGGTCTAAGTTGACAGAATGACAGCTCCATTTCTGCTTTGCGTAGGGAGCTGAATTTTTTTATTCTAGAAAACATTGCTCTATCATTGCTACTGCTCCTCCCGTTTTCCTGTGTCTCCTGCTCTGTATCATCTTCCTGCTGGGCAGATGTTGTTGTTACAGGATCAGATTTATGTCTCTGTGATGATCATTATTCCTAGTTCACGCTGCATTATCATATCTCTGAACAGGGTGGTTTTCGTGCGTATGGATCTTGCATTTACCAAGCAGCATGGAATGGATAGGGTTGTTGAGCGGGATACAGGCCTATCGCACGTGATTGGTTTTAAGTTTCTCCTGGAGTTGTTTGTGTGGTTTCTGTTCCTTTGTGTTCTACTGTTTGGAGTAGTCAAAAGCGCGCAGGATTTTGGCATGCTGACAATCCCGCGGCAACATTTACGCGCACTGCTGCTTCTGCCATTCCCGTTTGCGCTCTGGGGGGGAGGGTGTGGGGGGGGGAACCCCCCTACTACGCATTCAAGTACTCGCGCTCCCGAACATCGAAAAGGGAAGGAGAACAGGAGTTTTCATTGTACTGGGGGTTCTCCCCAACCCCCCCTAACGGGAGCACGAGCACTTCTAAGTGTAGTTGGGGGTTCCCCCCCCCCCACACACCTCTCCTCAGAGCGCTAACGGGACCGGCGGAAGCAGCTGCACGCATCTGTCCTGCACGCAAGCGTGCCATAGTCCTGCGTGCTTTAGTTATGGTACCGTGGCATCCTGTCTGCACAGTTTATCAGACGTATTTTCCCTTTAGGCTGACCATAGCTTTTGAAAATCAGGTATAAGAACTGGGATTCTGTTTGGGGTTTTTTTATATCGGGGTTTAGTTGCAGACCTAAAAGGTTCTTGGTGGACTCCAGACATATGCAAGATAATTGTACCCACTTCAATGTAGTCGGTTTGCTATGTGGCCCAGGGAACAAAGGCTAGCTCCCTCGTGGTATTTTGATATCAGGAATGGATAATGTGGATGTTGTGGGTCAGTCGGGAAGGAGTCATTTCAAGGTCTCCGTGTCTAAAATCTTTGGCGTTTCTGCACTTTAGTTGGCCAAACTGTCTTTTCTGAATTCAGTGGGTCACTTTGGTTGAGCTTTAATCACTAGTATTTTGGGCCCATTTCTGCTTTCCGAGTTCATTCCTTTTCTATAGAGTTTATATAATAAGTTAATTGAACTCAAGAAAGAGAGATTTTCCAAAATCCCTTCTATGGTGGTGTTTCATCAGTAAGTGTCTGCATAGATGCCATTCAGGTGCCTAATTGGGATATAACGACAAGGTGAATTACCGCAATATTAAGGGCCAGTGAAGACACTTAACTTTGAGAATCTGGGCCTTTGTGTCTAAATTTGGGCATCATTTACTGAATCCAGTCCTCTGTGCATAAGTGACCAAAAATGGCAGTGTTTTAAGCATTGTTAACCTAACATAGTAGATGACGGCAGATAAAGACCCGAATGGCCCATCCAGTCTGCCCAACCTGATTCAAATTAAATTTTTTTAGTTTTTTCTTCTTAGCTATTTCTGGGCGAGAATCCAAAGCTTTACCCGGTGCTGTGCTTGGGTTCCAACTGCCGAAATCTCTGTTAAGACTTACTCCAGCCCATCTACACCCTCCCAGCCATTGAAGCCCTCCCCTGCCCATCCTCCACCAAACGGCCAGACACAGACACAGACCGTGCAAGTCTGCCCAGTAACTGGCCTAGTTCAATCTTTAATATTATTTTCTGATTCTAAATCTTCTGTGTTCATCCCACGCTTCTTTGAACTCAGTCACAGTTTTACTCTCCACCACCCTCTCCGTAAAGTAGAACTTCCTAACATTGCCTTTGAATCTACCCCTCAACCTCAAATTATGTCCTCTGGTTTTACCTATAGCAGTTCTTCCAAGATTCTAATAAAGTGAATTTTAGAATGCTGGGCGTAATCTCACTTTCGTATTGCACCTCTTAGACGATGTCCTAAATGTCTTATCAAAACAAGAAAAGCTGCAGATGAGCATACAATAATGCAGGCAAAGTTTATTGTGACAAATACGGTTAAAAACATCGCCTAAAGGCAAACGAACCAATGGACCCAACACGGTCCATGTTTCGGAAAATACACCTTTGTCAGGGGTCCCAGATGGAGAAAAAATCGGTATAAACCACAAACAAGCTTATGTCCATATGCAAGGAACTCCGGGAGGGAGTCTGTGCGTGTGTTGCTTAAAAGCATATGGGCATAAGCTTGTGTGCGGTTTTTACCGATTTTTTTCTCCATCTGAGACCCCTGACGAAGGTGTATTTTCCGAAACACAGACCGTGTTGGGTCCATTGGTTTGTTTGATTTTAGGCGATGTTTTTAACCGCATTTGTCACAATAAACTTTGCCTGCATCATTGTACGCTCGTCTGTGGTTTTTCTTGTTTTGGTTTGCCCTTGTAATCTCTGACTGCAGACCCTGTTGGTTTCCTCTTTTTGTTGTTTGCTCTAAATGTCTTATCTTCACGATCCTCAGCAGGGCCACTAGGCACTCAAATACTTTTCATAGTGCTTGGTTTTAATTAGAGAATGACACGGTGACAAAATTCATCACCGTCCCGGTAAGAGGGCTGGAACACTGCCCATACGCCGAGAGGTTGGATAGGCTGGGGCTATTCTCTCTGGAAAAAAGGAGGCTCAGGGGAGATATGATAGAGACCTTCAAGATCATGAGGGGCATAGAGAGGGTGGATAGGGACAGATTCTTCAGACTGAAGGGGACAACAGGTACGAGGGGGCATTCGGAGAAACTGAAGGGAGATAGGTTCAGAACAAATGCAAGGAAGTTTTTCTTCACCCAAAGGGTCGTGGACACTTGGAATGCGCTACTGGAGGAAGTGATCAGGCAGAGTACGATACAAGGATTCAAACAGGGATTGGACGGATTCCTGAGGGATAGGGGGATCGTGGGATACTGAGAGAGGTGCTGGGATGTAACACAGGTATAGAAAGCAAACCAAGTAATAAGTATAGAAATCCAACCAGGTCGTGCATGTGCAAGACCAGAGGGTTAAGACTTCGATGGGAAGATAAGACTCAATGGGAAACCAAGGTGGCAAGGGGGCCCCTTCTGGTGACTCAGACAGGCCATGACCTGTTCGGGCCGCCGCGGGAGCGGACTGCTGGGCAAGATGGACCTGTGGTCTGACCCAGCGGAGGCACTGCTTATGTTCTTATGTTCTTATGTCCCCGCGGATAACCGCGGGAAACCATCTTCATATCATTCTTTAAGGAGAGAGGGAAGAATCAGAGTATGAATGGCCACAACCACTGACCCGCAAGCTTTGCTTTGAAGAATGCTGGTGTAGAAGGACTGAGGTTGAGACAGACACTACAGAATGACAGTCTCTGGTATCCAGAGCAGATATTGTGATGTCATAATGCCTCATTCCACCAGTGCCTAAGAGCCAATCACATCAGTGATGTCACAATGGCTTCATTATCCTTGGCTCCCATAAGAATCAGAGTATGAATGGCCACAACCACTGACCTGCAAGCTTTGCTTTGAAGAATGCTGGGGTAGAAGGACTGAGGTTGAGATAGACACTGAAGAATGACAGTCTCTGGTATCCAGAGCATATATTGTGATGTCATAATGCCTCATTCCACCAGTGCCTAAGAGCCAATCACATCAGTGATGTCACAATGGCTTCACTATCCTTGGCTCCCATAAGAATCAGAGTATGAATGGCCACAACCACTGACCTGCAAGCTTTGCTTTGAAGAATGCTGGGGTAGAAGGACTGAGGCTGAAACAGACACTACAGAATGACAGTCTCTGGTATCCAGAGCAGATATTGTGATGTCATAATGCCTCATTCCACCAGTGCCTAAGAGCCAATCACATCAGTGATGTCACAATGGCTTCATTATCCTTGGCTCCCATAAGAATCAGAGTATGAATGGCCACAACCGCTGCCCCGCAAGCTTTGCTTTGAAGAATGCTGGTGTAGAAGGACTGAGGTTGAAATAGACACTAGAAAATGACATGGGATTATTTCCCGCAGTTATCCGTGGGGACGGGAACGGTGAGCATGCCTAAGTCACCTTTTAGTAAATTCTGATCAGAGCAAAAGTGGGCACAAGCATATGTGCCCATGGACAGAGTGTGGGCATTAGGAGCAAGAATGTGCATTAATAAAAAAACACTATAATGTATGTACATATTTGCAAAACATAGGTGTGCTCATTTACAAGCCTGAAGGCACATTTTCAACCACTTCTGTTTATAAAATAGGTTTAATATAGGCCCAGTTTGGCTGCCTTAAACCAGGTGCCCGTTTATAAAATTTCCCTTCGTAGGCATCTCAGAGATCTGGCAGAATGAGGATAACTATGACTGTACGAAGACACAAAAAGACTCTGGGGTGGTCAACGCCAAAAAGGCAGCCCAACTTCACACAGCCAAGGACCTTGGTGCCACAAAAGTAAATGATGAAACAAACAAAAAAATGGAACCCAGTCCTGGACTTGCAGGACATTTATTGGTGTATATTAAAATGATATAAAAAGGTTATACTATGAACTCTGGTCGATGCCAACAGTGTATAAAACATAAAAATAGTGCTATATATGAAATCAACAGACCCTACATGGTCCGTGTTTCGGCAACGAGGTTGCCTTCCTCAGGGGTCCTTAGCGCAGTGAGCTGAAAGTCAGGCAGCCGATTACATCAAAGAAAACACCTGTCCCAGTCCTCCAGCCTCTCACAGTCTGGCTGGGAAAACAAGCGTCCTCTTCTGCTGGGAAGGAGGAGCTGGGAACTGAACAGAATGAGCCTCCTCCCAGTGCTAAAGAATCACTCCGGCAAATGATGAGCGGGTGAATGCTGAATCTGCTCCTTATATCAATGCAGTATTTGGAAACTTCCGGCAATCTGAGTCAATAGTACCATGTGGTAGACTATCCTAATTTGGCAGGCTAGCCTGGCCTGCTAGGAGTAATTAGCACACAAAACCCTTTTCACAGAAACAAAAACACTTTGCTTTATTGTTTGCCTCACACAAAATAGAATGAATTTGGCTTATTTCAGCCAAGCACATACAGGCACCAATCTATTTTCCCAAGGCCTGCCTCTGTCTATCTCTAGGGAAAACTTGAGAGTTCCTCTTTCTCCCTCGGGGAGAATAAATCCAACTGAGTAGAAATACCTCTCTCCTGTGAGTCATGCCCCTGTGATTCAACACTGAGCTCCAACCCGGCCCATGTGCTTAAGGCCCCGCCCACAGGAGGAGCCTAAGGCTCCCAGGCCTATTCTGATTGGCCCAGGCGCCTCAGGCCCCACCTGTGGGCAGGGTTTCAGCTGCCTGGACCAATCCGGCCCCATTCCGGAGCCGTCTGGCCTGCTGGACAGGCGAGCTTGGCACCTGTCCGTCCGGCCAACGATTTGAGGTACGAGGAAGGGGGGTGGGGGTGGGGGTGTTCGTGGGGTCGGCGGGGGGAGTCGCAGGTCAGCGGGGGGGCCGATCAGAGGTTCGGGGGGGGCGGACATTGGGGGGAGGGGGGTTGTGTCAAGGGCAGGAGGGCCTGGGATCCTCCTGTCCGTATTGTAGTGGGGAGTGGGGGATAGGAGGGTCCGCCTGGGCAGGAGGGGTTGGGCTCCCTCCTGCCTGATCATGTAGGGGGGTGGGGGGCGAGAGGTCAGGAAGGCTTGGGCTCCCTCCTGGCCTGATCGTAATTGGGGGGGCCCACAGGGCAGGAGGGCTTGGGCTCCCTCCTGCCCCGAACGTAATCGGTGGGGGGGGGGGTCGCAGATTGCTGGGGCTAGGAGGGCTTGGGTTCTCTCCTGGCCTGATGTTGTCGTGGGGTGCCACGGCTGGCGGGGCAGGAGGGCTTGGACTCCGTCCTGCCCCGATGTTGTCGCGGGGTGCCGCGGGTGCCCGGGGCAGAAGGGCTTGGGTTCCTTCCTGCCCGACTGTAATCGGAGGGGGGGGGGGGATAGGGATCGTGGGACAGGAGGGCTTGGGTTCCTTCCTGCCCCGATGTCGTGGAGGGGGATGGTTGGGGTGGATTCTGTAACCGGTGTTGTTTTTGACAGACACCAATTACAGACTCCAGCTTTTAGGCGAAGGACTGGCTCCTCCGCCTAAAAGCCCTTGTGTTGGACGTTTAGGGCTTAGGCATTTTTTTGGTTCATTATGGGGTATAAGTGTAGACATTGTGGGGGTGTACTTGTAGATGTAGTGGTTGACTGGGCGTTTAAACAGCTGAAGGTAGAGGCAGGCCATTATCAAAACAAGGACGTTTGTTTTGGTTATGGACACTTTCCCTGCTTCTGCTTTCAACGTTTAAGGCCTTAGGCCCAAAAGAGACTTAGACGGTTTTTTTGATTTTGCCCCTCTTGGTGTCTCTTTAGGACAGTGACTGAAGCAGAGGTTTATTTATTTATATACCACTTATATCCTAAGTGGTTTTACATTCAGGTACTTTATCATATTTCCCTATCTGTCCTGGTGGGCTCAAACTCTATCTAGTGTACCTGGGGATTAAGTGACTTGCCCAGAGTCACAAGGAGCAGCGAGGGATTTCAACCCCTAACCCCTAACCAGTGCACCACACACACTCCCCACAGAGACACAAGCAGAGCCTTGTTTTCTTTAAGGAATATCCCTCTGCTATCTTTGAATACACTCGGTCCAAGATCTGAGTTAATTTGCATATTGTTGTTACTCAAAATACCAGACCTATTATTATCTAATATATATTTTGGCTCAGATCTAAATCTCCCTCAGGATAAAGTAATTTCTATATCACTTTGCCAATTTCCAGCAAAGTGTAAATTCTATTACTCTCCCAGAGTATAAATTTTATGGGCTAATGTCCTAGAAAACAAGCCTAGCACATAGGATACAGGGTTCAAAACCCCCTTTCGCTGACCTGGGTAAGACATTTCACCTTCCAATTCCTGAGATGCAATTTAAATTGTAAAGCCTCTAAGGCAAGGAAGTGGTATAGTGAGTGAACTGTAATTTGCCTTACACTTGGATTTGGGGAAAGCTGAGAAAGGCCGGTAAATCTGACTTCCGTGGTAAATAAATTAATGGAAGCGCTAGAGAATAGTGACGTTTCTGGAATCCAGTGGATTACAAGACCCGAGGTAATATGGATTCACTAGAACAGTGGTCTCAAACTCCAAGCCTTTGCAGGGCCACATTTTGGATTTGTCGGTACTTGGAGGGCCTCAGAAAAAAATACTTAATGTCTTATTAAAGAAATAACAATTTTGCATAAGGTAAAATGCTTTATAGTTTATAAATCTTTCCTTTTGGCTAAGTCTTAATAATAATATTGTAATTTATCAGGTGCAGCTCTGGGTAAGAGCGAACAAGAAAAGGACCTGGGTGTACTGATAGATAGGACCCTGAAGCCGTCAGCACAATGTGCGTCGGCGGCAAAGAAAGCGAATAGAATGTTGGGCATGATAAAGAAGGGAATCACGAGTAGATCGGAGAGGGTCATAATGCCGCTTTATAGAGCACTGGTCAGACCACACTTGGAATACTGCGTCCAACATTGGTCTCCCAACCTAAAGAAGGATATGAAACTGCTTGAGAGGGTGCAGAGGCGAGCAACGACGCTAATAAAAGGTATGGAGAAACTGGAATACGAGGATCGACTTAAGAGACTGGGATTGTTCTCCCTTGAGAAGAGGAGACTGTGAGGGGATATGAACGAGACCTTCAAAATACTGAAAGGAATCGACAAAATAGAGCAGAAAAAACTATTTACATTGTCAAATTTGACATGGACAAGAGGACACGGAATGAAGCTAAGGGGGGACAAGTTCAGGACAAATATCAGGAAGTTCTGCTTCACGCAACGAGTGGTGGACACCTGGAATGCTCTCCCGGAAGAGGTTATTGCGGAATCCACCGTTCTAGGATTTAAAAGCAAACTAGATGCACATCTCCTTACGAGAGGCATAGAGGGATATGGGTGACTAAAAATTACTCCAGGTGTACACCTGGCTGGGCCTCCGCGTGTGCGGAACACCGGACTTGATGGACCGAAGGTCTGATCCAGAGATGGCGCTTCTTATGTTCTATAGCTAAAGAGACATATGATCAAGAAACTGTTTTATTTTACTTTTGTGATTATGATAAACATACTGAGGGCCTGAAAATAGTACATGGCGGGCCGCATGTGGCTCCCGGGCCGCAAGTTTGAGACCATTGCACTAGAAGTAGATCTTGGCAGGCAAATCTGATCGATTTCTTTGACTGGCTGACCAGAGAATTGGGTAGAGGGAGTACGCTAGATGTGGTGTATTTAGATTTTAGCAAAGCCTTTGACAGTGTTCCACACAGACATCTAATAAATAAACTGAGTGTCCTCGGGATGGGTCCCAAAGTGACGGGCTGGATCAAGAACTGGTTGAGTAGAAGGCAACACAGGGTAGTGGTCAATGTACTCTGAGGAAAGGGATGTGGCCATTGGTGTGCCTCAATGTTCGGTTCTTGGGCCTGTTCTTTTTAACCTTTTTGTAAGTGATAATGTTGCAGGACTATCAGGTTAGATTTGCCTCTTTGCTGATGACACCCCGGATGATTTGAATAGCACGATGAAGGACCTAACAAAGCTTGAAGAATGGTCTGAAATTTGGCAGCTGAGAATCAATGCTAAGAAATGCAAGGTCATGCTTTTGAGCTAAAAACCGTAAGGAACGGTACAGTTTAGGGGGTAAAGAACGTTTGTGCTTGAAAGAGGAGCGGGACTTGGATGTGATAATATGTGATGATCTAAAGGTGGCCAAACAGGTTGCAAAGTCGACGGCGAAAGCTAGAAGGATGCTTGGGTACATAGGCAGAGGAATAGCCAGTAGGAAAAAGGCTGTATTGATGCCCCCTCATTTAGAATATTGTGTTCAATCCTATGGACCGCACCTTCAAAAAGATATAAACAGGATGGAGTCGGTCCAGAGGAAGGCTACTAAAATGGTTGGTGGTCTTCATTGTAGAGCATATGGGGTCAAAATTAAGAATCTCAGTCTGTATACTTTGGAAGGAAGGCGGGAGATGGGAGATACGATAGAGACATTTAAATACCTAAATGGCATAAATCGTCAACGGTTGGCACATTCAATAATATTGTTTATAACTGGTCCCGATTTTTCTGACATTTTGATATTTAGTTCTGCAATATGATCTGTTTGCAGACAATGTACAGTGACATACTTTTAGCCGTCTCAGGGAGGACGGATAAGAATCGGTTAACTTTAAACTTGAGTTAAGTCTGAGGTTTTTTTGCTGACTCATTTTTCTTATTTCTTGCCCACATCTGTTCAGTTTTTGGGAGCTAACATTAAAGTTTCTACCCACAACAACATAAGACTGCTTTACTGGGTCAGACCAATGGTCAATCAAGCCCAGTAGCCCGTTCTCACGGTGGCCAATCCAGGTCCCTAGTTCCTGGCCAAAACCCAAGGAGTAGCAACATTCCATACAGAATCTCAAAGAAAGGCAAGATTCCGGAATCCCAGAGAGTAACAAGATTCTAGAACCCCAAAGAGTAGCAACATTCCATTCAGAATCTCAAAGAATAGCAAGATTCCGGAATCACAGAGAGTAAGAAGATTCTAGAACCCCAAGGAGTAGCAACATTCCATACAGAATCTCAAAGAATAGCAAGATTCCGGAATCCCAGAGAGTAACAAGATTCTAGAATCCCAAAGAGTAGCAACATTCCATTCAGAATCTCAAAGAATAGCAAGATTTTTGAATCACAGAGAGTAACAAGATTCTAGAACTCCAAAGAGTAGCAACATTCCAGACAGAATCATAAAGAGTAGCAAGATTCTGGAATCCTAGAGAGTAACAAGATTCTAGAACTCCAAAGAGTAGCAACATTCCAGATAGAATCATAAAGAGTAGCAAGATTCTGGAATCCCAGAGAGTAACAAGATTCTAGAACTCCAAAGAGTAGCAACATTCCATACAGAATCTCAAAGAACAGCAAGATTCTGGAATCCCAGAGAGTAACAAGATTCTAGAACTCCAAAGAGTAGCAACATTCCATACAGAATCTCAAAGAACAGCAAGATTCTGGAATCCCAGAGAGTAGCAACATTTCATGCTACCATCCAGGGCAAGCAGTGGCTTCTCACAATTTCTAATGGAACTCTAGGCTTTCGATGAAACCGTATATTGGCTGATCATTCGGTTACATTTTTCTGACTCGATTTAGCTGCTGGGCTTGTAACAGGTATGCTAAGATCACACCACATTTCTCCAATTGTGTGTGATTTACACTGGCTACCCATCTCATTTTGGAAAAGTTTTAAAGTATTGTTATTAATGAGGCTTCTCTATACTTAAACTCAGTTTTAAAGATTTATAAGCCTTCTCGTTTCTTGGGGTCCATTGGGACACATCTATTACTAATTCCCACAATTCAAAAAGTGCATTTTGCGGAAACAAGGAATATGGCTTTTTCATTAGCTAGACCACCGGAATGGAATCATTCACTATTATTCTTGATAACAGAGGCTGAGACAGGAGATTTTAAATGGCAGTTGAAATCCTTCTTGTTTTCTCCAGCTTTCACACAATATCGTAGTGGATAACTGATGGTCGCTCTGAAGTGATGTGATACGAGGGGCTGCTGAAAAGTTCTCAACTCAACCAGCAAAGTCGGGGCAGTCTGCATCGAGGGTTATTCACTTAATCCAGTGACTTTCCATTTTTTTCGTTCCGGCGGAAACATACGGAATGAAAAAGTGGAAAATCGCTGGATTAAGTGTATAGCCATCGATGCAGACTGCCCCAACTTTATTGGCTGGGCTTAGAACTTTTCAGCAGCCCTTCGTACTTACCTGTAACTCGGCATGGTATGACCAAGATTATCTGGCTACATAGGGTTTCTGTCTTACGTTCCTGGAATTTCTGATTCTTGTTCATCTCTAGCAGTGATCTCAAACTTGCGGCCCGGGGGCCACTTGAGGCCCTCGGTATGTTTATCACAATCACAAAAGTAAAATAAAACAGTTTCTTGATGATATGTCTCTTTAGCTATAAATTATATTATTATTATTAAGACTTAGCCAAAAGGAAAGATTTATAAACTCTAAAGAGTTTTACCTCATGCAAAATTGTAATTTCTCTAATAAGACATTAACTATTTTTTTTGCGGCCCTCCAAGTACCTACATATCCAAAATGTGGCCCTGCAAAGGGTTTGAGTTTGAGACCACTGATCTATAGCAATGGTTCTCAACCCTGTCCTGGGGACCCCCCAGCCCGTTGGGTTTTCAAGATTTCTCTAATGAATATGCATGAGAGAGATTTGCATACCTGTCACTTCCATTATATGCAAATCTCTCTCATGCATATTCATTAGGGATATCTTGAAAACCCGATGGGCTGGGGGGTCCCCAGGACAGGGATGAGAACCACTGATCTAGAGGCAATGAGGGATTTAGGATTTTCTCTGTATTATGTTACATTGATTTTATGTATGGATTTCCATGAGCTGCTTAGATCTGAGCTAGCTGGACTATAAAATATATATATTTTGTGGTAGATTTTCTTTTCTATTTGGCTGTCATGCGTCACAGAAAAAATCAAGTGGGGTTGGTTCTCTAACACTACTGAATTAATAGAACTAAACCGATCTTCTAATTAAACTGAATTTTTTTTTAGTATCCGAGTACAGGAAACAATTCCCTCTCCTTGTTCAGATTATAGGTTATGGCAGGGTATATTACAATATTGTGCTATTAGTTCCCACTAAGGAAAGCAAAAAAAAAATTGCACAAATTCTTGTTAAACAGTTAATATAAGGACATTAAAAGTCAATTAAATGGAAATTGACTGTTAACATTGCTGTGAAAGGTTTCTATTAAGGCTCTGAAGAATGCGAGATAAAAGGCGCCAAGGCTCTTTTGTTCCCGCCTTGCCCTGCTGACGTGCCTGAAGCGAAACCCTAACGGAATCCAGATTATATCCCCCAAACGCCAAGGCCTAAATCAGGGGTGTCCAATGTCGGTCCTCGAGGGCCGCAGTCCAGTCGGGTTTTCAGGATTTCCCCCATGAATATGCATGAGATCTATTTGCATGCACTGCTTTCAATGCATATTCATGGGGGAAATCCTGAAAACCCGACTGGATTGCGGCCCTCGAGGACCGACATTGGACACCCCTGGCCTAAATGAAGAATCCGAAAAGGCAACTATTTTCAGACTGTGCCTTTATAAACTGGGTGGTTGATTTTTTTAAGTGATTTAAACCGTCCAAAAATTATTCCTGACTAAATCCTGGTAAACTTTGGGGGGGGGGGGACATTGCCATCCCTGCACAGTCTCTGTCACTCCTGCTCTTCAAATTTCACTCCCACACCAGGTTTTGGAGAGGAAAAAAAAACCCCAGTTCAACTTCATTCACCGAAAAACTCCTGTAAGCAATCGCATCCACGGTCCTTAACAGCTGTATACTCTCCTCCCAATCTCAGCGGGCTCAGTGACATCCTGCCAGTCTGACTGTCAGAAAGGGCCCACTGGGTTTTCTCCCAGGCTGCCAGATTCACTTGCGGCCTAGGCCTTCCTCATCCGTCCACCTCGTTGAGCTGCAGTTCTCCTCGCCCACCTCTGTCTCCAGCAGGTCAGGCTCAGGGTCTCTAGTCTCACTCTCCCAGATCCCTCGGGTCTTCGACTCATTCAGCATCCGCTACCGCGCAGAAAGAAATCCACTTTTTCTGCAGCCCTTGCTTTTTGTGCAAGGAGAGAAAGCCCCCTTAACTAGGGTTACCAGATATCAGGATTTCCCCGGACACGTCCAGGGGTCCGGACAGCTTTTCAAAACCCAGCCCTATGTCCGGGTTTTGAAAAGCTTCCAACAAATCGCCTTCAGGCAGCGGGGGGTGGGCTCCTTCAGTCAGTCCATATTTATGGCTTGGACAGAACTGGAGGAGCTTTTCGATCGGCTGTCATCACATCCACCTCCTAGAATGAACTTCAGACTCAGCTTCCACTTATCCGACTCTCAGATCCGTGTGTCCAGAACAGATAACATGTATTGATCCAAGCAGTTGCTTGTCACCTTGATCAAAGCTCCATGATAGGATTTTCATCGGCCGAAGCTAAGAGCTCCAGAGAACACACACGCTCGGTTCTCACGTGGTTTATATTTCTAATTCTGGACATCCCCCACTTTTTCTTTTGGCTTTCTGACTGGTTTAGCTGCTGAAACTTTTAGGAGAACTTTTACTAAGGTATGGTAAAGGTTTGCGCTGAATGCATCAGTCAGCACGGAGCATGTGCAGTAACTCCAGTATGTCCCCACACAACTATTGCACAGAAAAACTCTTTATTGGGTGGTAAGTACGCTGACAGTGCGGATAAACTTACCACCTCCTGCCATCATATATCCTATTTCACGGACACATGTGCTTTCAGGACCATGAAGGATCTTCAGATGCAAGGACACGACCGAAGACAAGAAGCATTGGTAGCTGGAGAATGTGTGGGGTGGGAACATGCATAGGAGGGGGGGTCATCAGGCCATTTAACAGTGACTACCCCCGGTCACGAGTACCTGGCAAGATCCCAAAGATTAAAACAGATTTTATGCTGCTTATCTTAGAAATAAAGAATGGATTTCCCAAGTCATAGAAACATAGAAATATGATGGCAGATAAAGGCCAAATGGCCCATCCAGTCTGCCCATCCGCAGTAACCATGATCTCTTTCTCTCTCTGAGAGATCCCATGTACCTATCCCAGGCCCTTTTGAATTCAGACACAGTCTCTTGTCTTAACAGTGGTTTATGGACTTTTCATTTAGGAAATTATCCAAACCTTTTTTAAACCGAGCTAAGCTAATTACTTTCACAACATTTTCTGGCAATGAATTCCAGAGTTTAATTAAATGTTAAGTGAAGAAATATTCTCCTCTGTTTGCTTTAAATCTACTCCTTAGTAGCTTCATCACATGCCCCCTAGTCCTAGCATTTTACGAAAGAGTGAACAAGTGATTCATATCTACCCTTTCCGCTCAGTATTTTATCAACCTCTACCATATCCCCCCTTGGCTTTCTCTTCTCCAAGCTGAAGAGCCCTAACCACTTTAGCCTTTCCTCATGGGGAAGTTGTCCTATACCTTTTTAATTCTGCTATAACTTTTTCTGAAATGTGGTGACCAGATTGCATGAGTTTTCAAGGTGTGGTCGCACCATGGAGCAGTACAATGGGAGGGGGGGGGGATAGGATTTGATAGAGTGCCTTTCTGTGGGAACTTACAATCAAAGCAGTTTGCATATTTTATACAGGTTCTTATTTTGTACCATGAGGCAGTGGAGAGTTAAATTGAAAGGTCACTTTGGTCAGCCACAAAACTTAGAGACTTGAAGAAAGCACAGATGTTTTATTCAGCATATGCGGACCCCTGAGCCCAAGCTGGCTTCAGAAGTCCCGAAACCAGGAAGTTACAGAGATATTTATACATTCTTCTGGCTATACAACTGAATTCTAGAAAGAACTTCTCATGTGTTTCTTTTCTTAACAATCATTGGTCCTAAGCTCACACTAGCAGGTCATTAGCAGGTCACTTATCTAAGCCCTGCAGTCTTTCTGTTACATGTCCAGGAGGGCGGAATACAATATCGTGTATGCTGAGATAGCCATAAGAAGCTAAAACACCCAGTGCAGACAGGCTAGAACATGAGATAAGTTAGGTCTGCAGCTAAACATAATTCAGCATTTTATTAAAGAGAAAACTTAGTTCAACACTTAGGAAAACCAGTCCCAGACTCCTTCAAAATGACTTCCCAGAGTCACAAGGAGTTGAAGTTGGGCTCAAACCCCCTTCCCCAAGTTTTCAGGTCGCTGCACTAACCACTAGGGCTACTCCTCCACTCAACTCCATGTTATAAAGGTATTACACTTCTCCCTCCCTATTCGCAGGGGTTAGGGGCAGAGCCGTCCCGCGAATAGCAAAAAATCACGAATAACTTTTGGCCGGCTCTGACCCACCCCTGGACCTTACCTGGTGATCTAGCGGTGAGGCAAGGCAGGAGCGATCTTCCTACACTCCTGCCCCGTGCAGAGCCGTGCTGCTGAGTTCCTGTGGTCTCACGACACTACAACAGGAACGTACCACGGGAACTCGCAGCACGGCTCTGCACGGGGCAGGAGTGTAGGAAGATCGCTCCTGCCCCACGTCACTCCTAGACCACCAGGTAAGGCCCATGCTCTGATTGCCCCCACGCCACCTCCGATCACCACGCCCCATCCTCTGATCACCACCCCCTTCCTCCCCCCCCCCCAGATCGCCTCACTCCAAGTCCCGTGGTCGTTTTTTCTCAAGGGGGGGCTTGCAGAAAAAAACGCGGATAATCGAAACTGCGAATAGGGAGGGAGACGTGTATAACAATCTCATCTTTGCTTTCCATTCCTTTCCTGATAATTCCTAATATTCAATTTGCTTTCTAAGCCGCCTCTGCACAGTCAGCTGAGGGTTTCAAAGCATCATCATTTGGAAAAGGTACAGAGAAGGGCGACAAAAATGTTAAAAGGGATGGGACGACTTCCCTATGAGGAGAGGCTAAAGCAGTAGGAAAAGGTAGATTTGAATCGCTTGTTCGCTCTTTCCAAAAATACTAGGACTAGGGGACATGCGATGACGCTACTAAGGAGTAGATTTAAATCAAACCAGAGAAAATATTTCTTCACACAACATGTAATTAAACTCTGGAAATCGTTGCCCAAGAATGTGGTGAAATCAGTTAGCTTAGCAGGTTTTAAAAAAGACTTGGATAATTTCCTAACAGAGAAGTCCACAGGCCATTATTGAGATGGACTTGGGGAAATCCACTGCTTCTTCCTAGGATAAGCAGCATAAAATCTGTTTTACTACTTGGGATCTAGGTAGGTACTTGGGACCTGGGTTGGACACTGTTGGAAACAGGATACTGGGCTTCAGTCTGTCCCAGTATGGCAACTCTTATGTCCTTATGTGAGCTGAGTTCAGGACAGTCGAGCCATTGTGACATCACTGCTGAGGTTGGCTCTTAGGCATTGGTGGAATGAGGCATTATGACATCACAATCTCAGCTCTGGAATGTTGCTACTCTTTGGGTTCCTGCCAGGCACTTGGGACCTGGGTTGGCCACTGTTGGAAACAGGATACTGGGCTTGATGGACCTTCGGTCTGTCCCAGTATAGCAGCTCTTATGTTCTTATGTGAGCCAAGTATAGGACAATCAAGCCATTGTGACATCACTGCTGAGGTTGGCTCTTAGGCATTGGTGGAATGAGGCATTATGACATCACAATCTCAGCTCTGGAATGTTGCTACTCTGAGTTTCTGCCAGGCACTTGGGACCTGGGTTGGCCACTGTTAGAAAAGGGATACTGGGCTTGATGGACCTATGGTCTGTCCCAGTCTGGTAACTCATTTGAGCCAAGTATAGGACAGTCGAGCCATTGTGACATCACTGATGAAGTTGGCTCTTAGGCATTGGTGGAATGAGACATTGTGACATCACAATCTCAGCTCTGGACTCTTTGGGTTTCTGACAGGTACTTGGGACATGAGTTTGCCACTGTTGGAAACAGGATACTGGGCTTGATGGACCTTCAGTTTGCCCCAGTATAACAACGCTTATGTGCTCTTATATTTGTGTAATGATCACGATTGTTGAGTTTTGTGTTTAAATTTGTTTTATTATTTTCGATAAACAACAAACATGAGATACAAGTCATAACATAGTGCAATACACAAGAGAATGACCTCCCCTCCCATTCCCCCCCCCCCAAAGGGAACAGCCACTGTTAAACTCGCCTGAGTAAGTTCACTCCAATAATCTAGCTTTTGCTACGGGAGACAATGTTGAACAAAAAGGTCTCCAGCATCGAAGAAATTGAACCCCTTTCTTAGAATGTATATCTAGAACATCTTGTCTTTCATAACCAGCCCAATAAATCATCTGAGTCCGCCACTGCGAAACAGAAGGCGTATGCGGGGACAACCAGCATTGTAAAATAGTCTTTATGCCCACCAGAATAGCCCTTTGTACAAATGCATTCACCCCTGGCTTAGCCGGGTCCAATGAGAATTTCAATGTAAAGAGAAAAGTCGACGTCTGTGTCCAGGAGCAATTCCATAGAGATTGTATTGTGAGCCCTATGCGCCGCCAGTAGGCTTGAATACCGGGGCATAGCAAAAACATGTGTCCAAGAGTAGCTTTGGCAGCTGCGCATCTGGGGCATCTTGCTGAAGCACTGATGTGGGCTTGATATGCTCTTATGGGTGCCATATAGGCACGAACCAAAAACTTATAATATCGTTCCCTCTCTATTGCTGCTACCAGGATGTTTGATCTCAATTTAAAGCTCCTCTGTATCATGGACTCTGTGATTGTGGTTTGTAGGTCCAAGGACCAGGATTCAGCCAAGGTTCTATAGTCCAGGTCTCCAGCCAACCCCTGCAGATAACGATGGTAAACACTGAGTGGGGTGGGGTCTTGAGCTGTTAGGCAGAGGGCCTCAGATAACGTATCTTGAACAATGTCCGACAATGCCTGTCTAGGTAAGGAATTCACATAGTAAGACAGTTGCCCATAACTCAGCCAGTCATTAGCAGAAAGGATTTGAGCATCTAACAATTTCTGAAATGAATAAAGGGTTCCATCCGCGTTTAAAATCTGAGACAGATAAAACACCCCCCCTCGGGCCCATCTAGTAGGGGCCCTGAGACCTATTCCAGGAGCAAAAGCAACGTTGCCATGTATTGGTAAATAAGGTGTCACGTCTGGTCTAATGTGCAGTTGTTTGCACAGTTTCTTCCAGGTTTTCCTCAACGGAACCAGCAAGAAATCCCCATAATGTTGAGTACGCATAGGCAGTGTGGAAGCATGTAGTAAATAGCTGCAATGATAGGGGGTAAATGCAAGGCATTCAACCTCGACCACCGAAAAATGGGAAGTCCCACATAGCCAATCATTAAGATGACGAAGTTGGCATGCCTTATTCATTCTCCCCAGATGTAAGAGTCCTAAGCCTCCCTGTGATACGGGTAGAAATAGTGTACGGAGGGGTATACGCGAACGCCTGCCACCCCACAGATACCCAGTTAACGACTTGTGAAGAACACTAAGGTGACGGTGTTGTAACAGCAAGGGTAATGTCTGTAATAAATACAACCATTGGGGGATAATCATCATATTGTACAGGGCTATTCGCCCTGATAAAGATAAAGGGTAAGAGCGCCAGGCTCGAAGTCTCTGTCCCGTTTGTTGGAGTCGGGGGAGAACATTGAGCTTATACAATTGAGTTAAGTCCTGCGGAATCCAAATCCCCAGGTAACGTAAAGATTTCGTGGCCCATTCCAATTGAAAGGGCCCCTGCCAGGAAGTTCGGACGTCATCTTGCAAAGGCATGACTAAGGATTTTTGTTTGTTTAAGATTAGGCCAGAGAATAAATGGAACTCATCCAACAGCTCGAGGGCTCTAGTCAAGGATTGCTGGGGGCAAGCCAGGGTCAGCAAAATATCGTCAGCAAATGCTAATACCCGTAATTGGGATGTTCCCTCCATTAATCCGACCAAAACATCATCTCTTTGTATTGTTCTGAGGAGGGGTTCCAGATATAGTATGAATAGTAATGGTGACAATGGGCAACCCTGGCGTGCCCCCCTGCCTACCTCAAAGGATGGTGTATGGATTCCATTTACCAGTATGGACGCTGTGGGGGATGTGTATAAAGCTCGCAATGCGGCTAGAAAATGCCCGCCTATACCTACATATTCAAGAACCGAAAACAAGTAGGGCCACAGGACCTGATCGAATGCTTTGGCCGCATCCAGGCTCACCAAAATGCCCCCAACGCGCGATTCTTGTGCCCTAGCCATAGCCAAAAGAGTGCGTCTCACGTTGAGGACAGAGTGGCGACCCTGAACAAAGCCCACCTGTGCAGATGATATGATGTGTGATAAAAGCGGAGTCAAACGGTTTGCCAACAAACGGGATAAGATTTTTATGTCCACATTAAGTAGGGATATAGGTCTGTAGGAGTCAACCTCCTCCCTGGGTTTATTCGGTTTAGGGATCAGTGTAATAGTGGCAGAATTAGCGTAGGCCGGGAAAGCTCCAGTCTCCGTCACCTCCTCATAGTAAGACATCAGTGACTCACAGAGCTGGGGTGACATCATCTTATAAAATTCTGCCGAAAACCCGTCAGGGCCTGGGGCAGTGCAGGAACGCAGGGTCTTAATGGCTTTTTGTATCTCCTGGCCTTGCAGGGGTCTATTTAGAGTTTCTCGTTGATGTTCAGTAAAACTAGGCAGGCCAGCATCGGTTAGATAATCTAGAACATCAGGGCCTGTGTATGGTCTGGGAATCGCATAGAATGTCGAAAAGTGTTGGTAAAATGCGTCCGCAATGTCTTTTGGTGCGGTGTGATAGGTAGTGGGACCATGTTTAATTTTGGGAATATATCTGGAGTCCTGCCAGTTCTTAGTTATTGATGCAAGCATCCGGCCTGGTTTGTTTCCGTACCTATGAAATTTGTATTTGCGGTAAATAATAGAGCGTTTGGTACGGTCATGTATTAATGTATTGAGAGCTACTTGGGCTACATGGAGCTCTTCCCTCAAAGCAGCGGTTGGTGTACTTATAAAGCCCGCCTTCAAGGCTGTGCATTTTCTTTCCAAGCTTATAATACCAGCCGCTATGCGTTTATTCCTTGCCACAACGTAAGCAATGATCTCCCCCCTGAGAACTGATTTTGCGGTTTCCCAGAATAGACCCGGTTCGGTACGATGTTGTGCGTTATTTGTCAAGAAATCCTCCCAACGTGTTCGAAGGTAGGCCCCAAAGTCAGGGTCTTCTTGAAGATAGGATGGGAATCTCCACCGGCAGGCTCCATGAGGAGGCTGTCCCCAAGCCAGGTCTATCCAAACAGGACAGTGATCTGATACCTCCATAGGGCCTATAGTAGATTCTGTGACTCGACCAAACCAGGGTTCCGAAACTAGCGTATAGTCTATACGCGAGAATGATCCGTGTGCCCGAGATTGGTGTGTGTAGTCTCGTTCTGTTGGGTGGAGAAGTCTCCATGGATCTACCAAACCCAATGATTGACAGAGAAAAGGGATACCTTTGTTTAAATTTGGCACCGTCAACGTTTGGGGACCGGAACGATCTAAGGAAGTGTCTAGCACTTGATTAAGGTCCCCAGCTATTATCAAAGGCAGGGTGGTGTCTTGCAAGCCCAGGGATACTAATTTATCAAAAAATACTTGGGAGTACGTGTTTGGCCCATAGACAATCAGCAGCCGGAAATCTGTGCCCTGCATAGATATCTTTAAGAGTAAAAATCTACCCTCAAGATCTTCAGCAAGTGACATCACTGAGCAGTGTAATCCCTTGCGTATTAGCAGACATGTCCCGGCTCTTTTCCCAGAAGATGAAGCTGAATAAACTGATCCCACCCATCCTCTTTGTAGTTTTTGGTGTTCTTCCCGGGTCAATTTAGTCTCCTGGAGGCATGCTAAATCAGCCCTATGATGTTTTATCTGTCTCAAGAGCTTTGTACGCTTAATTGGTGATGTAATCCCAGACACATTCCATGACAGGATACGGAGAGAGTGGTCACCCAGGGTCAAAGCACCAACAGCCTGAACCGTCCAGCCGCAAGTGATCAACACCCAGGTGCCCAGCCTCACCCAGGTGAACCATTATGTCCCCGTAGCAGCTAATAATCAGGCAGATATGAATAAGCAACATCCCCAATAACCAATCAGTAGGCTGTTCCCCACACTTCATCACCCTCCCCCCCTTACCCCCAGAAATTCCGATAACCATATCCCCGAAGGAATATGTGGTAGGTCCGAGAATGGCGCCTCACAAGACCCCACCCCCACCCTTGTACACAATAAATCAACAGTGCCCCCATCATTTCAAACTGATAACAGTTCCGTAATATTCAACATTACGATAGCAGGATCCGCCTTCCGGTGTGGATCACGTCGCCTCTTCATCTGTGCCTATGGCGGCTCGGATGTGGGTGGAATAGACTTGTTTATATAGTCTGCGGCTGCCAAGGCCTCAGTGAACACGTGCCATGAGCCCTCATGGTGTATCTTTAGGACCGCTGGATAGATGAATTGAAAACGGTACTTGTTTTCTTCCAGCTTAGAACACAGTGGGTAGAAGGCTTTCCTGCGTTCAATGAGAGCTGCTGAATAATCCTGGCTTATTCGGATTGCAGAACCTCTAAACTTCACGGTGTCACGTTTAGCTCGATACTGTCGCAGGATCTCCAGTTTGTGTCTGTAGTTGAGGATTTTTACGATCACCACCCGAGGCCTCGAATCCTTGGTCGGCCGTGGGCCTAGGCGGTGTGCTCGTTCTAGGCACAGTGGGCCCAGGGATTCAGTGTCTGGAAATTCCAGCTCCAGCCAGCCCTCCAGCTCAGCAGTTAGTTGGTTGTCCGGTATTGTTTCAGGCACACCCATAAAACGCAGATTCCCTCGGCGCGAACGGTTCTCTAAATCATCTATTTTAGCTGCTTGTAGTTGAACCGTTTCTTGCAGGGCCGAGAGATCTAGTTCATGTGAGTTTAGGGTGTCTTCTGCTGCTGAAACTCGGTGCTCCAATTCGGACGTTCTGGCCGTCGTGTCAGACATTAGCTGCTCGAGTCTGGTCATTTGAGATGTTAACGCTTCCATCTGGGGGGCCAGAACCTGTGCCACCGCCGCCTTTAGTTCCAGTAGTGCCCCAGCCGAAAATTCTGTGACCGCCGTTCCGGATGCGGCCGCCATCTTGCCCGCCCCGGGGCTTGCACGCTCCTTGTCTTTGCGCGCTGGTTTCATGCGCGCCGCTTCTTGGGAACGTGTTAAATAACGTTCCATGCAGTCAGGCGCCCGTTGCTAGGCAGTTTGTGTCCATGTGCGGTCCAAATATCGGCAGCAAACGCGAGGGTAGAGACGGGGTCTTGGAGCTGAGCAGGAACACGTCCTCACTCGCTCATAGCGTCAGGTGACCTCTTGTTGAGTTTTGAAGTAGGGTTGCAGGGCTAGATTTTGAGTGGTAATTGACTGGGGTGGGTGGAGGGTATAAGACTGAAGGTTTGCCTGGGGCACCCTCTGCTCTTGGACCGGCTCCGGATCAAGTATAAATTCCTTTGAATATCGGCCCATATGTGAAAACTAACAATTGGTGTTAATTGTGTGGATGAGAGGAAGCCAGTAAAGTATGCGCAAACGCACCAAAGAGATCATAAAGAAACCGCAAATATATTTCCCCAGAGCCTGTGATTTTTGCAAAGCATTTTCCATGTACCGATAGATATTTTGCATAGCTATGCATCTCATTGCCTCATTTGCATAGGTTTATTGTTAAAACGAATGTGTTGGAGCAAAACTAAGGTGTGCAGAAGAGCTGTTGACGTGTGCTAAGCACTTGTGATATAATTAAATGCAGAAAATATTCCGAGCTCCTTAGGAACATGAGAGGAAATAAAAGCTAATGCGTTCCTGTATTTATTTGACTCTTTTGTAATGCTGGATGCTCTCGGGGTTGCTTCGGATTTCTGCTGTCTGCGGGAACTCCCACATATCTTCTCTGCCACGTTCTGAAGCGGCTTCTGTGATTTTGTTAGCAAAACTAAAGCGTAGGGAAAAAAATAGAAATTCTGTAAAAAAGCAAAGCTATAACAAAACCCTAAATACCAACAGGTCACAAGGTCTGCCTTGCAATTACGAGACTAACAGGCTTGATATAACTTACCATAACTTGCCAAGATGTTCAAATCCAAGCTTTAAACCCACTTTTGTAAAGCTGCTTTCAACTCAGCTCCCACTCACCGTCAGGAAATTGGAAGGCTGGGCATCCAAATGGCAGCTGAAATTTCATGTGGACAAATGCAAAGTGATGCACATTGGGAAGAATAACCTGAATCACAGTTACCGACGCTAGAGATCACCTTGGGGGTTAGCGCCCAAGAAAAGGATCTGGGTATCATTGTAGACAATACGATGAAACCTTCCGCCCAATGTGTGGTGGCGGCCAAGAAAGCAAACAGGATACTGGGAATTATTAAAAAGGGGATGTTTAACAAGACTAAGAATGTTATAATGCCCCTGTATCGCTCCATGGTGCGACCTCATTTGGAGTATTGCATTCAGTTCTAGTCTCCTTATCTCAATAAAGATACGGTGGTGCTAGAAAAGGTTCAAAGAGCGACCAAGATGATAAAGGGGATGGAACCCTCTGGTATGCAGAAAGACAAAAAAGGTCTTCAGCTTGGAAAAGAAATGACTGAGGGGAGATAGGATTGAAGTCTACAAAATCCTGAGTGGATCGATTTTTCACTCCGTCAAAAATGACAAAGACTAGGGGACACTTGATGAAATTACAGGGAAATACTTTTAAAACCAATTGAAGGAATTTTTTTTTTCACTCGGAGAACGTGTTGCCAGAGGTTGTGGTAAGAGCGGATAGCGTAGCTGGTTTTAAGAAAGGTTTGGTCAGGTTCCTGGAGGAAAAGTCCATAGTCTGTTATTGAGAAAGACATGGGGGAAGCCACTGCTTGTCCTGGATCGGTAGCATGGAATGTTGTTACTCTTTGGGATTCTAGAATCTTGTTACTCTCTGGGATTCCAGAATGTTGCTATTCTTTGAGATTCTGTATGGAATGTTGCTACTCTTTGGAGTTCTAGAATCTTGTTACTCTCTGGGATTCTGGAATCTTGCTATTCTTTGAGATTCTATATGGAATTTAGCTACTCTTTGGAATTCTAGAATCTTGTTACTCTCTGTGATTCCGGAATCTTGCTATTCTTTGAGATTCTGTATGGAATGTTGCTACTCTTTGGAGTTCTAGAATCTTGTTACTCTCTGGGATTCTGGAATCTTGCTATTCTTTGAGATTCTATATGGAATGTAGCTACTCTTTGGAATTCTAGAATCTTGTTACTCTCTGTGATTCCGGAATCTTGCTATTCTTTGAGATTCTGTATGGATGTTGCTACTCTTTGGGATTCTAGAATCTTGTTACTCTTTGGGATTCTAGAATCTTGTTACTCTTGGGATTCCGGAATCTTGCTATTCTTTGAGATTCTGAATGGAATGTTGCTTCTCCTTGTAAGGCTATTCTTATTTTCTTATGATTGTAACCACAGAAAGGTGGTATATCAAAGCCTATCCCTATATGAAGGGCTCTACCTATGGTAGAAAGAGCCAGCAAAGTAATCGAGAGGCCATAAGAAACTTAGACTAGAGATAGGTCTGCAGAGGTTCAAATGGTGTGCCGGTAAAAAGGTGTGAAAAGTCTATGTTTTGCTTACTAATTTCATTTTGCCATAGGAACCTTTTCCTCTGATCTCATTTAGGTGCCATAAAAAGTCTTTTCCTTAAGGGTAATTGCAGACAGACTGTGAGTGGCAAAGAGCCAAGATACCAGTCTGAAAAGGGAAAAGAGAGAATGAGATGAAAAATCTCAGTCTTTCCCTTTGCAGACATTTTTATGAGTTGTCCTCGGTCTCATATGTAGGCTGGAGGTGTCATTCTACTTGGTTTGATGAATCAGACCTCTTCTATCACATGCCAATCAGATCAGATGTCCTGCCTTACCTCTCGCAAGATCAAGGCAGGTGGTGATGACCTGTGTACCAGAGTTTGGTCCATGTTGGTTTGCAACGGTGGAGCAACCTGAAGGTCTTCAGAGCTGGTCTCAGGAATGTATTCTTTGGAAGAAAGGAACAGAAGTCGTAAGGTCCAACAAAATGAAGTGTCGAAAATGTGAAGGCAGTCAGTTAAAAAAGGCTTGACACGGCTGTGTTTCAGCAATGCTCCTGCTTTGGGAGTCTGTCAATATCTACAGATATTAGCAAAATAAAACACACTAATACGCTTTAGCTGTAAAGGGCACAAAAAAGCGCCATGCGCTTGGAACAAGCTGCCTGAATCCCTACAGCGGGCTCCCTAAAAGGCCCAGTTAAAAGCCTACCTCTTTGTGAGTGCTTTTGACTCCTAACTCCTCTCACCTTGGGTTCTGCATCCCCAACCCTATATGTCATGTCTGTCTGTCCAAATTAGATTGTAAGCTCTACCGAGCAGGGACCATCTATAAATGTCATCCCACCTCTTTGAGAGTGCTTTCGACTCCTAGCTCCTCTCACCTTGGTTTCTGCATTCCCAACCCTCTATGTCATATCTGTCTGTCCAAGTTAGATTGTAAACTCTTCTGAGAAGGAACCTTCTATAAATGTCAGCCCACCTCTTTGAGAGTGCTTTCGACTCCTAACTCCTCTCACCTTGGGTTCTGCATCCCCTACCCTCAATGTCATGTCTGTCTGTCCAAGTTAGATTGTAAGTAGAGAATGACACGGGGAAAAAATCTGTCCCCGTCACCGCCCCGTCCCCGGCCCACCATCCTCTGCACCGCCCCGTCACCGCCATTCCATTCACCGCCCCGTCACCGTCACTGCCATCCCTTTCACCGCCCCGTCACCGTCACTGCCATCCCATTCACCGCCCCGTCACCGTCCCCGCAGCATCCATATAAGCCTTAGTACTCTAATATTTAGAGTATTCCATTCTTATAAATCAAAGTTCCTGCTGCTGAACTAGAGAAAGAGATGTTCAGCTGGCAGGGCTTTGTTTATAAATTTTTATTAACACAACTAATATACCACCATAATGTTTCCGACAGAGGACAAGTATGCAATAAATGCATTTTGCTGTTTCAATGCCAGTGCTCAGCAGAACAACAGACAGCAATATGGACATTCACCTTATGTAGTACTTTTTTAATATATAAAAATAGGCAAAATTAGTTGCTGTTTTATCATTATATTTTCTTGCCATTATAGTATTCTTCATTGATCATTTTTCTTTTTAAATTCAAAACAAATTCAACCTATCTTGTGTCCCAGCATGAATTCATGTTTCACTCAATTGGCTGTTTCAAGGGAATTAACCCTCCAACTTCCATTTGCAAAAATACCCAATGTTGTTCCTTCTATGAGCAATATTTAAATTATGAGGAACAACATTGGGTATTTTTGCTGAATTGTGTGACACCATTTGGGCTGAACATGAAGACTGAAAATGCTTGGTTAGCCCTGGACAGATGATTTGAACAGCCAGGAGCCTGTCCTGGCCATTTAAATCATTTTGAATATCTAGTCCAATGATAACAGAATTAGGGTGATTATAGAAACATAGAACTTTGTTGATCACTAAAAACAGTGGAGACTAAGGGTCTATCAAGCTCAGCATCCTGTCTTTGACACTGGCCAGTCTTGGTCTTTGGAACTGCCCATTGTGTCAGAAGCAATAGGGATTAAGTGACTTGCCCAGGGTCACAAGGAGTGTAGTGTAGCTCTAACCACTGGATTTAGAAGTTGGCTTCTTTTGGGATCTTTAACTCATCATCGCTAGGACTCGAATCTGAGTCCGTGGCACCTAACATAGAATGGAATTAGTATGGCAAAGTAATGAAGAATGGTCCAGCAGCCCCCACCCTCCCTCCACCTCACCTTATATTCGTTCCGAGTTTTCCGGCTTCCTTTTTTCCAAGCCGCACGTGTTCAAAAATCCGTGCACGCGCGGCTGCGCGAGTCAATCAAACTTCTCCTCTCCTGCAACTTCCTGTTTCCGGTTGCGTCAGAGGAGAAGATTGATTGACTCGCGCAGCCGCGCGTGCATGGATTTTTGAACGCGTGCGGCTCGGAAAAAAGGAAGCCGGAAAACTCGAAATTTAAGGTGAGGTGGAGGGAGGGAGCTAGCTAAATGCTACGGGCGGGCGGGCGGTGGCTGCGGGGACCGCGTGATCCTTGATACCTCACTGCGGAGACAAGACCATTCACCGCTCCACGGGGTGGTGAATGGCCTTGTCCCCGTCCCCGCAGCGACTGCTTCTTTTCTTTCACCGTTCCGGCGGGTTACCCGCGGCTAAAGGCGGTAGCCGCGGGTAAACCGCCACCGTGTCATTCTCTATTTTGAATCTGTCCCCTTTCAACTTTTCCGAATGCCCTCTTGTTCTCTTATTTTTCGAAAGTTTGAAGAATCTGTCCCTCTCTACTCTCTCTATGCCCTTCATGATCTTGTAAGTCTCTATCATATCCCCTCTAAGTCTCCTCTTCTCCAGGGAAAAGAGACCCAGCTTCTCCAATCTCTCAGAATATGACAGGTTTTACATACCTATTATCAGACGTGTTGCTCTCCTTTGAACTCTCTCGACTAATGCCATATCCTTCTTAAGATACGGCGACCAATATTGGACTCAGTACTCCAAATGCGGGCGCACCATCGCCCGATACAACGGCAGGATAACTTCTTTCGTTCTGGCTGTAATACCCTTTTTGATTATACCAAGCATTCTATTCGCTCTCTTAGCGGCCGCTGCACACTGTGCCGACGGCTTCATTGTCATGTCCACCATTACCCCCAAGTCCCTTTCCTGGGTACTCTTATTCAATAACATCCCTCCCATTTTATAGTTGTACCCCGAGTTTCTGCTCCCCACATGTAATACTTTACATTTCTCAATGTTGAACTTCATCTGCCATTTCGCCGCCCATTCTTCTAATTTGTTTAAGTCCCTTTGCAACTTTTCGCAGTCCTCTGTAGTCCGAGCTCCATTAAATAATTTGGTGTCGTCCGCAAATTTTATTATCTCGCACTTCGTCCCTGTTTCTAGATCATTTATGAAGATATTAAATAGCAGCAGCCCGAGCACCGAGCCCTGCGGGACACCACTCGTGACCCTCCTCCAGTCGGAGTAGTGACCCTTCACTCCTACCCTTTGTTTTCTACCCTCCAACCAGTTTCTGATCCATCTATGTACATCTCCTTCCACCCCATGGTTCTTCAGTTTCCGGAGTAGACGTTCATGGGGCACCTTGTCAAAGGCTTTTTGGAAATCTAGATATATGATGTCTATGGTGTCTCCTTTGTCCATCCGTTTGTTGATCCCTTCGAAGAAGGGTTACTGTGGTTACTGTGTGCCGGTTGCCCTTCCCAACACAATGTGTGATTTAAAAAAAAAGGTATGATAGGGCACGGTAATTGACAGGGAGAGAGATTGAAAGAAAAAATCCAGACAGCGGCCAAGGAGAGAGACAGCAAAAAAAGAAAGACAAACAGCAGCCAAGGAGAGAGCGAGACAGAAAGACAGACAGACAGACAGCAGACAAGGAGAGAGCAAGACAAAGAAAGACAGATAGACAGCGGCCAAGGAGAGAGCGAGACAGAAAGAAAGACAGACAGACAGTGGCCAAGGAGAGAGCAAGACAGAAAGAAAGACAGCGGCCAAGGAGAGAGCGAGACAGAAAGAAAGACAGACAGACAGACAGCGGCCAAGGAGAGAGACAGCAAAAAAAGAAAGACAGACAGTGGCCAAGGAGAGAGTGAGACAGAAAGAAAGATAGACAGACAGCGGCCAAGAAGAGAGCGAGACAGAAAGAAAGACAGACAGCGGCCAAGGAGAGAGCGAGACAGAAAGAAAGACAGACAGACAGTGGCCAAGGAGAGAGCAAGACAGAAAGAAAGACAGCGGCCAAGGAGAGAGCGAGACAGAAAGAAAGACAGACAGACAGACAGCGGCCAAGGAGAGAGACAGCAAAAAAAGAAAGACAGACAGTGGCCAAGGAGAGAGTGAGACAGAAAGAAAGATAGACAGACAGCGGCCAAGAAGAGAGCGAGACAGAAAGAAAGACAGACAGCGGCCAAGGAGAGAGCGAGACAAAAAGAAAGACAGACAGACAGCGGCCAAGAAGAGAGCGAGACAGAAAGAAAGACAGACAGCGGCCAAGAAGAGAGCGAGACAGAAAGAAAGACAGACAGCGGCCAAGAAGAGAGCGAGACAGAAAGAAAGACAGACAGCGGCTAAGGAGAGAGCGAGACAGAAAGAAAGACAGACAGCGGTCAAGGAGAGAGTGAAACAGAAAGAAAGACAGACAGACAGTGGCCAAGGAGAGAGAGAGACAGAAAGAAAGAAAGACAGACAAACAGACAGAAAGCGGCCAAGGAGAAAGAAAGAAAGAAAGACAGGCCCACACATCTATTCTAGCACCCGTTAATGTAACGGGCTTAAAGACTAGTACAAAATAAAATTGTGGAACACGTAGACAAACATGATTTAATGAGACGGAGTCAGCATGGGTTCAGCCGAAGGAGATCTTGGCTCACCAATTTGCTTGACTTCTTTGAAGGTGTGAATAAACATGTGGATAAAGGTGAGCTGGTTGATGTAGTGTATCTAGATGTTCAGAAAGCTTTTGATAAAGTTCCATGAAATTTTATAGTTTATTTATTTGTATCCCACTTTGCACAAAGCGGATCACAGTAAAATCAACATACACAACAAAATAATCACAAACAATGAAAAAACAAATAAGCAACCAATGCTCAATCTTACGGCCTAAAAGTCAGTACTTATACTTCATCTTACAAAAAAAGATATCTTTTTCACAATCTTTTGACATTTTTCCAGTTTTCCTGCTGTTGTATGTTGTCGTGCTGCTCACGAGAGGCTCCTGAGTCTTGGGATAGAAGGCAATGTGTAGTTCTGGATTAGGAACTAGTTATCAGATAGAAAACAGAGGGTAGGGTTAAATGGCCATTTTTCTCAATGGAGGAGAGTAAACAGTGGAGTGCCACAGGGATCTATACTAGGACCAGTGGGTCTGCCCAGTATAGAGCTCTTATGTTTTATGTGAGCAAAGTATAGGGCAATGGAGCCATTGTGACATCACTAATGAGGTTGGCTCTTAGGCATTGGTGGAATGAGGCATTATGACATCACAATCTCAGCTCTGGAATGTTGCTACTCTTTGGGTTTCTGCCAGGCACTTGGGACCTGGGTTGGACACTGTTGGAAACAGGATCCTGGGCTTGATGGACCTTTGGTCTATCCCAGTATGGCAGCTCTTATGTTCTTATGTGAGCCAAGAATAGGACAATCGAGCCATTGTGACATCACTGATGAGGCTGGCTCTTAGACATTGGTGGCAACTCTTATGTTCTTATGATAGAAGCATTTACAGTAAATATGTCTAATCACAAATGCACAGAAGAGTCTCTTTCAACCGAAAGGAAGCTCTGGAAAGAGAGGCACAGGATGAAAGTGAAAGGAGGGAGATTCACAAGGATCCTGAGGAAATACTTCTTCATGGAAAGAGTGGTGGATTGAAATAACAGCCTCTCAGTGGAGATGGTAGAAACAAAGACTGTATCTAAATTCAAGATATGGGAGAGAAAGGAATAGGCGATACTACAGATTAACAGACTGTATAAGGTCATCTGCTATCATTTTTGTCTTCTCTCCTTTAATAAAAGTGAAGAGAGACCTCCGCACCACAGGGAGGCCGCCAAGATCTGCAGCATTGCTCAAGGAAAGTGGGTAGAGACTAGATGGGCCCTGCAGTCATTATCTGCCATCATAAGCTGTTTCTGTATTTCCACTTGAAGTACAGTAAACCCTTGTTTATCTTGACTTCGGATTTAACGGACAAAATATTCGGCATCAGACACTTCCAAGAATTGAAGTTCGGGAATGCGCACGGCCTCTAAAACAGAAAGATCCGTTTCCGGCAGCAAATTAAGCAAAGAGCGCAGTCATGGATAAAAAACGAAAACGCACAAACTTGAGTATCAAACAAAAATTGGAGCTCATCGAGAAACTGGAATCAGGTGCATTTGTGGCGCCGCCATTTTCGGGACATTTGGATTTTCCGGACAATTGCGTTCGACAGACCCCCTCCCCCCGAGCTGTCCGTTAAATCGAGGGTTTCCTGTACAACAGTGGTCTCAAACTCAAATCCTTTGCGGGGCCACATTTTGGATTTGTAGGTACTTGGGGGGCCGCAGAAAAAATAGTTAATGTCTTATTAAAGAAATGACAATTTTACATGAGGTAAAAGTCCCCCCCAAAGGACTGCATGTTCCCCCCTTCTTTGCAGCATCCTCCAGCTTCTCTCCTGGCCTCCCAGTCTTAGTTTCAGCTAATTACCGCAGCCTGCAGAGAGGATCACAGTGCTGTAGCGTTCCTTGCAGGCTGCTATCGGCCTCCGCAGCATGTTCCCTCTGCCGCAGTCCCGCCCCCTCCTCTGATGTCAGGGGCAGGATCACAGCAGAGGGCACATGCTGCTGAGGACAATGGCAGCCTGCAAGGATCGCTACAGCACCAGCAATCCTCTCTGCAGGTTGTGGTAATTATCTGAACGTAAGAGCGGGAGGCTAGGGGGGAAGCCAAAGGATGGCATAAAGAACGGGCAGCACTAGTACAAACCGTGGGCCGCACAATAGTACCCGGCGGGCCGCATGTGGCCCCTGGGCCGCGAGTTTGAGACCACTGCTGTACAACATAAAAGAAAGCCATGGAACAGCCATCATAAATGAGAAAGCCCTCTGACTCCTTATAGTGCAAATTAATATTCTGCTGAAATAACATAAAAACCTTTTCCCTGTCCTTGATGCAATTAATTCTGGCGTTTTCAAGCAGAAAATGTTGAAAACAAGGATATAATTTCTTGTGCTATTTCAAGAGGAACGAGCAGGAACAGAATTACTCAATTTCAATTCAGTGAACATCAAAGTGAAGGTAATGGCTTATAAAACTAGGTGAGTTTCCCTCGGTTCCGTTCTTGTTAATTTTCTTCATGGGAGAGTTTATTCTTAAAACATTTTCTTCACACAAGAGCACCGGAGTGGTAATTTAGCTCCTTTAAATCCGTGTCTGGGTTAATGCACTGCGCGCCCTCTCATGGCTCTTGTTCAGGAGGCCCCAGTACGTCAGCCACAGGGAGACACTGCATTAAAATCCTGCTCAGGACCCGTCTTGGCCACGAGCACAAACAAATGAAGAACTCAAATTCACAGAGAGTTTCAGTTTACAAAATTGCACGGTAAGCCCCTTCTGTCTATCCATCTCTCTTGGCTTTTGCTGGTTCTGTATATCCCATGCTCCATTACCTCTGCACCATCCTGAGAGATGTTTGCCCATAATAGCATTTCATTCTTGATTGAATTTATTCGGGCTCTTCCTTCTTCATGCATCTGCATCATTTTTCATTTTAGCATAGCTTGGAAGGGTTTGGAAAACCCAGGTGACTCACTTGAGGATCTGTCCCCTATTAGCACGCTGAATTGTTGGCAAAGATTAAGCGACCCTATCTTTGAAAGCAAACAAGACTGATGCTTTTTGCCGTGGAGGAATAAATAACTTAAAACGATAATTATGAGGAGAGCAAACTCATAAATTGCAAACTGCTGCTTTTTTCCTCAATCGTTATTTATTTTAGAGGACAAAATGAGATTTTGTTTTTTGAAAGGCACTGCGCATGCACTTGGCAAGCCGTGTGATGTATTTGGGGCCCGCGATATGGAGATTGTCTAAATTCTTCACAGTATCAGAATCTTCCACAGTGGGGATGGCAGAAGAGAAAGCATTTATAGGAGAGAGTCAGACGCTATGCACAGGAAGGGGCGATGCAGTCGTGCCATGGATAGCTATGGAAGCAAACATACCCCACAAAAACACTCCTTGATTTTAAATGGTTACAAAACCAAAATTATTGGCATATTCTTTCGCCTTTGAGGCTACACCTTCATCAACTCCTAAAGTTTCATACATACACTCGATGTGCGCCCCACCTGTTGCTCGGCAAACATCGGTGCGATAATCGAGCTCGGATGCTTGATCACGTTTATAGCTTCAGTAATGCGTTCCTGCAGATCATCCATAGTTGCAGGTAGCGGAGGTGCGTCCACTCTGTCTTTCACGTACCCCCAAAGGAAAAAGTCATTTTGTCGCGTTGTATTGTCTAAAGCAGTGGTTCTTAACCTTGTTGGAGGTACTGAACCCCACCAATTTCATATGCGTGTTCACCGAACCCTTCTTTATTCCCTTAGTTTTGCCGGAGCTAGACTAGAATTACTCAACTTGGCATTGCAAATCATGCAATTAGGACGCTGACTCCCATCACGTTCCGTTATACATGTGAATCCATATTGTACATATTCGTCCGACCACTTTCGTATTTTTCTCGACATAGTTAGTAAGGGATTAAAATCTTAAGATAGGTATCACACGACGTACCATCACAACGGTTACAATTCGACTACTGTGCGCATCAAATCCCCTGCAGCACAGATAGGCCAAGCGATGTTGCGTGATCACCTGCAGCCAATTATGGACAAGCGGGGCGTATCATCACGAATCATAAGCGCTTCGGTCACGTTCAATCATCTATCAGTTAAATCACAAATTTTGATCAGGAATTGATTGATGTATATAAGGCGTTAGTTACAGATTGATAGATCAAGAAACCGAGTACACGATCAGTCTTGATCAAAATCACTGAACAACTGATAGATGATTGAACGTGGCCGAAGCGCTATATGAGTCGGAGGTGTGTTTTGACCTCCGCCGAACCCGCGAGACTGACTCACCGAACCCCTGGGGTTCGGTCGAACCCAGGTTAAGAACCACTGGTCTAAAGGTTGTAACTTCTGCAGCAATTGCAGCTTATAAGGGTGAAAGTGCAAGCGATTGTGTGAGATCTTGCTAAGCGTGCTTTTTGGGACTTGTATTTGCGTCATCTTATTTAGAAACATATTCCAATAAGTTTTGATTTTGTAACCATTTAAAATCAAGGAGTGGTTTTGTGGGTACCCTGTACTTCTCCCACCCTTTTCACGGGAGATACGCTCAAAGACGGCCCGTGAATACCAAAAAAAAAGGGAATAACTTTTTCCTATCGTATTCGTGGGGTTTTGGTATAGCCCCCTCGAATATCGTGAAATCGCAAATAATACTTTATCATTGTTATTTGCGATTGCTTTTTAAAAGATGCTGTTTGCCGCACTACAGCAAACGCAAAATTTTTCTCTCTGAACACTTTTCTCCGACGCTGCTGTTTGCTCGACCGTGCTGAAAAACTTTCTCGGTACTCCTGGATGAAGTCATTTGAGGGGGGGGGGGGGTGCGGAGCCATCAAGACAAAAACCGCGAATAACTGAAGTCACGAGTGCCGAAGTCACTAACATGGAGGGAGAAGTGTAATGTATTGACAGGAGCTGTGAAGCCAGCTCACTGAAGGCATGCTTGCTACATAAGAACATAAAAATTGTCGCTGCTGGGTCAGACCAGTGCTCCATCGTGCCCAGCAGTCCGCTCACGCAGCAACCCCCAGGTCAAAGACTAGTGCTCTAAATGAGTCCAGCCTCACCTGCGTGCGTTCCAGTTTAGCAGAAACTTGTCCAACTTTGTCTTGAATCCCTGGAGGGTGTTTTCCTACATGGTTGAAAAGTCAGAATCACCAGATAGGGGTCGAAGTGCAGCCAGGGGTCAGTGTTTTCTGGCAGCCGCTGGCAGTACCTTTGGATAGAAAAGGAAAAAGAGCAGAGATGACCAAAGGAATCAAATCCAAAATATACATCAAATTGGAACAAAAACCCGACACGGGCCGTGTTTCAGCGAGTTTGCCAACATAATCTTAGTATATGTGCTTCGTAAACCAATGAACAACAAATATATAAAAATAGCTTCGATGGTGACTCAAAAGACATAGAATTGGACCACAGCTCGGCTACAACGTAAATGCTGTTCATTGGTTTAAAGAAACACTAAAGAGGGGACGGGTGGACTGCCCCAGGTGCCATCTTGGTGGGGATGCCAGCACCTCTCTGTCCCACCACACTCGTGCTTTAAATCTTCTCCAGCGCAAGCAACTTCTCCCGCCGGCCTGGCTCCCCTCTGAAATCACTTTCGGATCACGGGACCAAGAAGTGATGTCAGAGAGAAAGCCAACGACGGAAGGAGCAGCGGGCCGGAGAAGTTGCTCGCCCTGGTGAAGATTTAAAGAGGGAGCGTGGAAGGAGTAGGGGGAGCAGAGAGGGGGGCACTTCTTACCCTCGCTATGCCGCTGCCAAAAGCCATAAACAAACTTGCCAAAACACAGCCCATGTCAGGTTTTTGTTCCAATCTTCTTAATATTTATTTTCCACTTTGATTCCTGGGTCATCTCAGCTCTTTTTGTTTCTATTGCTATTTGGTGCAAAGACCATTTTTCTCCTGGGCATCGCCAGGAAACATAACTTTTAGGTGCATTGGACTTATGCCATGGTTTTCTTGACCTAAATGCCTGCACTTCAGTCAGGACCACAAGTGAACCTAACTCAAAAACATAGTCATGATCTCCCACTTTCTCAGTTTGCGCTTTGGACTAGGCACCTAAGAACTGAAGGTCCATGAAGTTCACATTGGCTTGATTGTCCTATACTTTTTTTTTCTTCATAATTTATATTCTGCATACCCTACAATTCTATACAGATTACAAATTATTCAGGTGCTCAAGCATTATTCCCTAACTGTCTCGGTGGGCTCATACTCTATCTAATGGACCTGGGGCAATGGGGATCAAGTGACTTGCCCAGGGTCACAAGGAGCAGTGTGGGATTCGAGCCCACAACCTCAGGATGTCGAGGCTGTAGCTCTAACCACTGCACCACACACATAAGAGCTGCCCTACTGGGACAGATCGAAGGTCCATCAAGCTCAGAATCCTGTTTCCAACAGTGGTCAATCGAACTCATAAGTACCTGGCAGAAACCCAAAGAGCAGCAACATTCCAGAGCTGAGATTGTGATATCATAATGCCTCATTCCACCAATGCCTAAGAGCCGACCTCAGCAGTGATGTCACAATGGCTTCACTGTCCTATACTTGGCTCACATAAGAACATAAGAATTGCTGTATTGGGACAGACCAAAGGTCCATCGAGCCCAGAATCCTGTTTCCAACAGTGGCCAACCCAGGTCACAAATACCTGGCTGAAACCCAAAGAGTAGCAACATTCCAGAGCTGAGATTGTGATGTCATAATGCCTCATTCCACCAATGCCTAAGAGCCAACCTCATCAGTGATGTCACAATGGCTTGACTGTCTTATAATTGGCTCACATAAGAACAGCCATACTGGGACAGACCGAAGGTCCATCGAGCCCAGAATCCTTTTTCCAACAGTGGCCAACCCAGGTCCCAAGTACCTACCTAGATCCCAAGTAGTAAAACAGATTTTATGCTGCTTATCCTAGGAAGAAGAAGTGGATTTCCCCAAGTCCATCTCAATAATGGCCTGTGGACTTCTCTTTTAGAAAATTATCCAAACCTTTTTTAGAACCCCATTAAGCTTAAAAAAGGAACCTAAATTTCAATTAAGTCCAAGTAATGTCAATTATGAGGTGGTAATTGCCAATTTCAGTTCCGATTTAGCCCACTAAGTGAGACAACTACAAGCTGTAGGTATAAAAATACATTTTAACCGTGATGGTGATGGCGAGTGAAATTCTGATTGCCTTTTTTGGGGGATAAAAGAAAAAGAGGAGTGTGTGGGGGCACTGAGAAGTACTTATCCACTATAATAAAACCCTAAGTTCGCATGCGCACTTCAATCTCCATGCGGCCGTGATCACTGATCCGTGATCCGTGGTGCTGTGCCCGCGCATGCGCAGTGCCTGCTTCTGCTGATTTCCTACCCCGATCTCTGACGCCGGCTGACTTTCTCCTATGTTGCCAGGATGCCAGCCGCGGGGCATTTGCTAAGCCGGCCCACTTCGATAATGCGAGGCGGGTCAGCCTAGCAAAAGCCTCGAAGCTGCCCACCAAGGAAGCAAACACGTACAGTGAGTTCCTCCACCTTTTCCAGAGTCAGCGATTTCCCTTCATACCTGCATTCAGAATTGCTGAACTCTTGAGCAGGGCCACTACATACATAAGTGATTAGCAGGGAAGGGAAAAGGGGTACTACTGGACAGGAGGGAGGTAAAAGGAAGGGAGAAGGGCTACTGCTGGACAGGGGGAGCAGGGAAGGGGTGCTCCTGGACAGGGGGGAGGAAAAAGGAAGGGAGAAGGGCTACTGCTGGACAGGGGGAGCAGGGAAGGGGTGCTGCTGGACAGGGGGGAGGTGAAGGGAGAAGGGATACTGCTAGACAGGAGGAGCAGGGAAGGGGTGCTGCTGGACAGGGGGAGGCAAAAGGAAGGGAGAAGGGCTACTGCTGGACAGGGAGAAACAGAAAGAAAGACAGACAATGGGAGAGAGACAGCAAGAAAGAAAGACAGTCAGATGGGGGGCCAGGGAGAGAGAGAGAAAGAAAGACAGACATACAGAAAGAAAGAAAAAGAAAGAAAGAAAGAAAGAAATGCCTGTCTACACATCTATTCTAGCACCCGTTAATGTAATGGGCTAAAAAAGTAGTTCTTGAATAAAACATTCTCCTTGGCTAAGAAAAGTGAGTGATTTGTGAAAATATTTTTCTCGAACGCTTTGCTTTAGTGAACTTGTCAAAGTTTAGAGTGAGAGTGGTGAATCAAACTGAATTGAAGAATTTATCAGTGAGGGATAAACATATAATCCTCACATCGAGAAATCTGTTGATTTAGCTGTTTCCTTCTGGCTTTACGTCTGTTCTGAGCCCTATTGAAATCTGTGAAGCTGTGGCCTACGGAAGGAGAGGTTGGGAAAGGCAGGGCAGATGCTGGAGGGAAGTAGGGGGGGAGCAATGTTGGACCCAGCCTCAGCTTCTATATGCGTCGCAGCATTTCTGGCATTTTTTGTCCTAAAACTACCTTCGACGTATACCCGAGACTGACTTATGAGCGTGTGTTTAAATAGCAAAAAATCAAAATGACAACACACCAAATTCAACAGCATAACTAAGACAGAAACATGATGGCAGATAAAGGCCAAATGGCCCATCCGCAGCATCCACTATCTCCTCCTCCCCCTATTGGCTAAGGCTCTTAACATTTGCATCTCCTCTTCCTATTGGCTAAGGCTCTTTACACCTGCATTGTGAGGTCATAGAACTTTATGGTTATTGAAATATGATGGCAGATAAAGGCCAAATAGCCCATCCAGTCTGCCCATCCGCAGCATCCACTATCTCCTCCTCTCCCTATTGGCTAAGGCTCTTAACATTTGCATCTCCTCTTCCTATTGGCTAAGGCTCTTTACACCTGCATTGTGAGGTCCTAGAACTTTATGGTTATTGAAACATAGAAATATTATGGCAGATAAAGGCCAAATGGCCCATCCAGTCAGCCCATCCGCAGTAACCAGTATCTCTTCCTCTCTCTAATCCCACATGACTATCCCAGGCTTTCTTGAAATCAGACAGTCTCTGTCTCCACCACCTGGAGACCGTATCTGGCGAAGGACGTAAGAAGACTTGAGGCGGTCCAGAGGAGGGTGACGAAAATGATATGTATGAGGAGAGACTGGAAGCCCTGAATATGTGCACCCTAGAGGAAAGGAGAGACAGGGGAGATATGATTCAGACGTTCAAATACTTAAAGGGTATTAACGTAGAACAAAATCTCTTCCAGAGAAAGGAAAATGGTAAAACCAGAGGACATAATTTGAGGTTGAGGGGTGGTAGATTCAGGGGCAATGTTAGGAAATTCTACTTTACGGAGAGGGTAGTGGATGCCTGGAATGCGCTCCCGAGAGAGGTGGTGGAGAGTAAAACTGTGACTGAGTTCAAAGAAGCGTGGGATGAACACAGAGGATCTAGAATCAGAAAATAATATTAAATATTGAACTAAGGCCAGTACTGGGCAGACTTGCACGGTCTTTGTCTGTATATGGTTGTTTGGAAGAGGATGGTCTGGGGAGGGCTTCAATGGCTGGGAGGGTGTAGATGGGCTGGAGTGAATCTTGACAGAGATTTCGGCAGTTGGAACCCAAGCACAGTACCGGGTAGAGCTTTGGATTCTTGCCCAGAAATAGCTAAGAAGAAAAAATTAAAAAATTTAAATTGAATCAGGTTGGGTAGACTAGATGGACCATTCGGGTCTTTTTCTGCCGTCATCTACTATGTTACTATGTTACCTCTTCCGGGAGACTGTTCCATGCATCTACCACTCTTTCTGTAAAAAGTTGGTCCTTAGATTACTCCTGAGCTTATCACCTCTTAACTCCATCCTATGCCCTCTCATTCCAGAGCTTCCTTTCAAATGAAAGTGATCCTATGTGCACTTGGCTTCCTTACATGTTGCATTATTCTGTACTTACATGTATGAAAAGGGACTCAGTTTTGAGAGACATTGGCTTTATTCACAGTTTTCAGGTTGAACTAATGCAATCATATTACACTCTAAAAGCACTTAAATACAATTAAAATTGTAATCTATAACAAATGGATATATCACACACCCCCCCCCATAATTATATCCCAAAACTACACTCTAATTGAGAATTGAAAAATACATTCCAACCCGCCCTGGACGTGTATGACCAAAGGGCAAAATCATCAATCACTCTTTGCAAAATTTTGTCAATGGCTCCCAAATCTTCAGAAATCTTTTGTAATGTCCCCTGTTTGACACGCAGCTCCTGATTGGTGAGGCCCGACTGTAGTACAGAAAAAGGCGGTCGGAGCATACCGCGAGTGATTCCCTTCGCTCGTCGGTGCTCCGGCTGCTCTCTCCTGCCTCTCCCGCTGCCCTCTCCAGCCTCCCCCATGAAAAACCATATTCACGGTTTTTCAAGATTCGCGGGGGTTCCTGGAACATAACCCCCGTGAATTTTGGGGGAGTACTGTATACGTCTTTATCTATGCATTAACTCAATAAATCCCAGCCTCACGAACATCAGTTCCGCAGTCTCCTTTTGCTTTTTGGTTCCACCATATTGCTGCAGCCCAGCTGGGTTGCCGTTTTCCTACGATAATTGGTCATATGTGTTTTATGATATAAAAAACTGAATACGAAGACTTCTAATTAGTTTAGTTCAGAATGCTGCAGTTCGTTTGATCTTTGGGCTTAAGAAATACGATCATAGAAACATAGAAATAGACGGCAGATAAGGGCCATGGCCCATCTAATCTGCCCACCCCAATGACCCTCCCCTACCTTTCTCTGTGAATAGATCCCACGTTGTCTATCCCATTTGTCCTTAAAATCAGGCACGCTGCTGGCCTCAATAACCTGAAGTGGAAGATTGCACTTTTGAGGCTAGAGTGTTTTTTAAGTTTGGGTGTATCTGTTATAAGGCTCTTTTTGGTTTAGTACCCTTATATCTGGTATCTGACTGACTTAAAATTGACTAATAAAACAGAATGCACTAGAAGTTCCCTACCCCAAGAGCCTGTCGCTATAAGACTTTTCTGGACAGGACATTGGAATACCAAGCGGGGAAGATGAATTCCTGGTCGAGACCATTGATTACTCAAGCCAACTCTTATCTTATCTTTAGGAAATCTTTAAAAACTCATCAATTTGGTAATCATGAAAGCTGATCCAAATCCAAATTTAATTTTTAATAACTTATGTTTTTAATATGCTCCTTTTTTTAAACCAATGCTGTATTTAATTAATGCTATAGCTAATTGTGTGGGTTTTTTTTCTGATACTGTATTTTTTAACTGAATTTGTCTCAGTTTTTCCCTGTTGTGAACCGCCGAAAACTGTTGGTGGGGCTGTAGACAAGAAAATCAATTATTATTAATGATATATCAAAGGGCATCGATATCATACTTTACACTGCTACGGGCACTTTCCCTACTGGGATAAGGAGTTCAAGGACTGGAACTGTTTTTATATTTCTGTTTCTGTGATTAAATTTGATTCCGCAAGTAAATATGAACTAAATACTTACAGAGTTGAACCTGAAATGGATTGGGACCGAGGTTCATTACTGCTCTGGGTATCAGATCATGTACAGGCAAGTTCTGGCCTTTAAAATATGCTTTTTTTTTGTTTGTGTTTTTTTGCTCTGCAACCAGGGAACAATACAGGATCTGGAGAACAGGCGCCCCCAACTGGAGGAATTGAAAACGGCAGCACAGAACCTGAAAAATAAAACCAGCAATCAAGAGACCCGAGCAGCCATCACGGATCACAGTAAGTGAGGTGTCCGCAGTCTCTGGGAGCAGAGGGAAGGGACTTCTGAGCCGCCATTACATGGTTCCACATGTGATAATTTTGTTTTAGTTTAGATGTAATCCGCCTTGAACCGCAAGGTAATGGCAGAATAGAAATCACTAATGTAATGTAATGTAATAAACCCATTCCTCCCCCCTCCCAACTCCTGTCCACAATCTCTGAGAGGCAAAGATTGCACACCCATTCCCTGGGTAAAAGCATATTGCTTCGTGGATTAAGCCTAAGCTGTGTTCACTTGTACATGTTACATCCATGTTGTGTGGTCTTGTATTGGCAACGATAGATTATTGTTATTCTTTATTACTGGGTTTACCTGTAGTAGGGTTGAAGCTCTCAACAATGCATTGCTAAACTTTTGGGTCAAAATCGCAGCATATTTCTCCAATTTTCTGTGCTCTTCATCTATCAGATAAAGGTTAAAGTCATAGAAACATAGAAAGATGACGGCAGAAAAGGGCTATAGCCCATCAAGTCTGCCCACTCTACTGACCCACTCCATTAAGTCTGAGTGCTAATGACCTAGTTCCTTAACTCGACCCTCGTAGGGATCCCACGTGGATGTCCCATTTTTTCTTAAAGTCGAGCACGCAGAATAGTTCCCAAGACCCTGCAAAATAAAGCTCCTTTTTACCTGAGCTCAGTTCTAAGGATCTAAAAAGAATAATAATTTTATTTCTTCTATACCGCCCAACCAGAAGATCCGAGCAGTTCACAGCAAGAGAACTGAGGCATATCAGCGAAGCTGCAAGAGACAGTAGGAATCAGTAGAATTCAATGCTATACAATACAATACAATACAACATGATACAATGTAGAGTGATACAAAGCAAAATCATTGCATAAATTTACCAAACAGGTAGGTTTTCAGTGATTTTCTAAACTCATAGTAAGATTGGGAGTGGGCAATCAGAGAACGCATCCAAGAGTTCATTCTCCCCACTTGAAAGGCTACGGTTTTGTCTAAAAAACCTTTATAGCGGCAGGCTTTCGGAGTAGGGTACATAAACATGCCCGAGTTTCTTTGATGTGAAAGGATTTAATTGGGAGGATAAGTATGATGGTAGTAATCCAAAGAGGGCTTTATAGCAAAAGCAGCTGAATTTAAAAATGACTCTAGCTTCAAAAGGGAGCCAATGAAGTTGCTTATAGGGTCAAACTTTTTCGGTCCAAAGATCAAACATACAACAGCATTTTGAACCAGGTGAAGTCATTGTAGTGTTTTCTTGGTTGACCCTAGACATGTGATATTACACTAATCTAAGGTGGATAGGATGGTGGATTGAACTAGTATCCTAAAGGACACCATGTCAAAATATTTTTTTACAATTCTTCGTTTCCATAAAATAAAAACCTTTTCACTTGCCGAGATTCGATGGGACGGAGTTTTCAGTCTCTGCATTTTGGAAAGCCCGTTTTGCAGGAACAAGGAACATGGCCTTGGAGCAACCGAATGGAGCCCCTGAGAACGATGACCATTTCCATGCAGTGGCGTATCAAGGGTGAGAGGCGCCCGGGGCAGTGCTGCCCTTCATCTTTGCCCCCTTGCTCTTTCCCCTGTGCCGCGAGCGACAAGAACATCAACGTGCTCCTTGCGACCCCATCAGCTCTCCCTCTGATGTCACTTCCTATGCGTCGGTGGGAGAGACGACGCAGTCACCAGGAGCACTGGTTGACGTTCTTGCTCGTGATGGTGAATAATTATGCTTATGTTTATTAAAAACTTTCTATACTGCATAACAGCCTAAAAAAGGATATATATTCATCAGGAAAGGAACTCCATTTAAAAATCAATAACAATAAAACCCTAAGCGCACCTGCGCACTCCTACCTCCGTGATCCCTGCCTCTGTGATCCGTAGCTCCATGAGTAGGCAGAGACATGGTAGTAGCGGCGCATGAGCACAGTAGAATAGAATCGCTGAGCAGGGAGGAACCACCAGGCAAGGAGAGTGGCAGCAGGAACTGCTGAGCAGGGAAGTGTCTCGGCAATTGCAGCAGTCCTGACCTGCCAATCCCCCATTCCTTACCCAAAGCAGCAGTGGCAGCGCTGTAAACAGGCTGTTCGCGGTAAGTCCTGGCAGGGCCTTTCCTCTGCCGCATCACTTCGGATGCAGTAGAGGAAATCCCTATCGGGGCTGGCCACGAACAGCCTGTTTACATCGATGCAACTGAAGAAAGAAAGGAAGACTTACAGACAGACAGGGGGCAGAGAAACAGAAAGAAAGAAAGACGGAGAAGGGAGAGAGAGAGAAACAAAGAAAGACGGGGGCAGGGAGAGAGACAGAAAGAAAGAAAGAAAGACGGGGCAGGGAGAGAGAGAAAGAAAGAAAAACGGGGGCAGGGAGAGAGACAGAAAGAAAGAAAGATAGAGGGGGCAGGGAGAGAGACAAAAAGAAAGAAATTCTACAGATCTATTCTAGCACCCGTTAACATAACGGGCTTAAACACTAGTAGGATAGAAAAGAGTAAAAGGAAAAGGAAAAATAATTTTTTTTCTTCTAGAAATGCTAAGCAGTCAATATCTCCATCATAATGATTCTAATAAAAGCAGTCAAATCTTAAGAAACCATAATAAATACATTCAATTTTAAAAAAATGTTTATCCATATCAAAAATTAATCATATATTAATACAAATTACAGGTTACAGTCCCAAACTCAATAATGCAATTTGAGAAAGCCAATGGAAAAAAATGCACTTTTCGATGTCTTTTAAAGTTTATATATGATTCTTCTTTTCTCAAATCTATGGGCAAATTATTCCATAACCGTGGAACTAAATAAAAGAACGCGCAATCTCTAGTTGACGCAAGATGTGCCTTCGAGATATGAGGAACGACTACCCTGTTGGGGCATAAAATAACACCACTTTCCAGAGATCGGAAGGCTGTTGCTGAAATAATGCTCTATGTGCCAACATCAAGATCTTAAATTTAATCCTAAATTCCATTGGTAACCAATTAGAGGTACGGGGAAGGGAAGGGAAGGGGGGGCACACATGGCGAGGGGAGGAGTGGGAAGAGGCGGGGTGCCTGTGCCCCCCCCCCCCTCACAACGCCACTGTTTCTATGCAAGAGTTCTGGGTATAGCGGCATTCTGCATGGCTGTGAAGATGTAGACGTTTCCATTTCCATCGTCCTGCGTTCTTTGTAAGTGATGTCAGTCGCTCATGGCTCATCGCTTGCCAGCAGGTCCGTTCAATTCTTTACTATTGTTCATTAGTCAATAGTCATTAACCAAATTCAAAGAAAACAAGGATCACAATTTTACAGCTATACTGTGCTTTTGGTAACTTAGAAGTTTATCATAAAAACACAGAGGCAAACAGTGGTGTAGCGAAAGTAAGTGGCAATCGAGGCAGGGGCACCTCTACCTGCCCTCTTCTCCGCTCCACGCTCTTTCCTGCCCCCCCCTCTCATGCGCGCACCCCTCCCCCCCTTCCCTTGGGTGTGATTGTATGTGATGATCTTAAGGTGGCCAAACAGGTTGAAAAGGTGACGGCGAAAGCTAGAAGGATGCTAGGTTGCATAGGGAGAGGTATGGCCAGTAGGAAAAAGGAGGTATTGATGCCCCTGTATAAGACTCTGGTGAGACCTCATTTAGAATATTGTGTACAATTCTGGAGGCCGCACCTTCAAAAAGATATAAAAAGGATGGAGTCGGTCCAGAGGAAGGCTACTAAAATGGTGCGTGGTCCTCGTCATAAGGCGTATGGGGACAGACTTAAAGATCTCAATCTGTATACTTTGAAGGAAAGGCGGGAGATACGATAGAGACGTTTAAATAGCTGTGTGATCTAAATGTGCATAAGTTGAGTCCTTCATTTGAAAGGAAGCTCTGGAACGAGAGGGCAGAGGATGAAGTGAAGAGGTGACAGGCTCAGGAGTAATCTGAGGAAATATTTTTTAAAAGAAAGGGTGGAACAGTCTCCCGGAAAAGGTGGTGGAGACAGACTGTGTCTGAATTCAAGAGGGCCTGGGATAGGCATCTCTTAGAGAGAGGAGGAGATAGTGGATGTTGTAGATGGGCAGACTGGATGGGCCATTTGGCCTTTATCTGCCATCATGTTTCTATGTTTCTATAATCATAAAGTTCTATGACATCACAATGCAGGTGTAAAGAGCTTTAACCAATAGGAAGAGGAGATGAAAATGTTAAGAGCCTTAGCCAATAGGGAGAGGAAGAGATAGTGGATGCTGCGGATGGGCAGACTGGATGGGCCATTTGGCCTTTATCTGCCATCATGTTTCTATGTTTCTATAATCATAAAGTTCTATGACATCACAATGCAGATGTAAAGAGCCTTAAACCGATAGGAAGAGGAGATGAAAATGTTAAGAGCCTTAGCCAATAGGGAGAGGAAGAGATAGTGGATGCTGCGGATGGGCAGACTGGATGGGCCATTTGGCCTTTATTTGCCATTATGTTTCTATAATCATAAAGTTCTATGACATCACAATGCAGATGTAAAGAGCCTTAAACCGATAGGAAGAGGAGATGAAAATGTTAAGAGCCTTAGCCAATAGGGAGAGGAAGAGATAGTGGATGCTGCGGATGGGCAGACTGGATGGGCCATTTGGCCTTTATCTGCCATCATGTTTCTATGTTTCTATAATCATAAAGTTCTATGACATCACAATGCAGATGTAAAGAGCCTTAACCGATAGGAAGAGGAGATGAAAATGTTAAGAGCCTTAGCCAATAGGGAGAGGAAGAGATAGTGGATGCTGCGGATGGGCAGACTGGATGGGCCATTTGGCCTTTATCTGCCATCATGTTTCTATGTTTCCCCTGTACCTTTTTAGTTTTCCAGGCAAGAGCAATAGCACGAACTTGCTGCCCGCATCATGTCAGCTATCCTTCTGATGCTACTTCCTTGGCGTGGGGCCCCAGGGGCAGCAAGTTTGTAATGCTGCTCATGGTGGAAAAATTAAAGAGGTACAAGGGAAGGGGGGGCGGAGAGAAAGACAAGTGCCTGCCCCCTTTACAAAGACCGCACCCGGAGTGGACTGCCCCCTCCCTGCACTCCTCTTACTGCAAAATCTGTAAGGTCCAGACCAAAAACAAAATCAGCAGACCAGCATCAAAATAGATCAATAAATTATTGTATTTGAACAGACACTGGCCGACCTGGCCATGTTTCGCCCCCCTCTAGGTCGGGCAATTGAGAACTATGTGTGCTCGTTGCATTTTTCTCCAAAGGCAAAGTCCGCTTGACTGGACTCCGAAGTTATTCCAGTGCCTCCGAGTTGATTAGAGATTGGTTGAAAACATTCTTCCCAGTATCTTGCCTCTAGGCATTAACACATCCAAACGATGCCATAATGTTGTCTACAGGTTCTTCACGAAAGTGAAGCCTCGCTCGCATTCAGCACTTGATGGTTAGGGCTTGCGTAATGGGATTTGATAGGCCACCTTTACCTTCATTACGAGGAGCCGCTGAAAAGTTCTCAGCCCAACCAACCCAACTGGGGCAGTCTCCTTCGAGGACCATGGAGGGTCATTTGCCCACAGCGCCAAGGAGCTTCAGGGTCTCAATCCACTGAACTAACAGCTAGGCTTCTGCATTTTCCATCAACTTCACCAGATCTTGGACCCAGTGGCATATTAAGGGGGGAGGCGAGGGGAGCAGTCTCCCCCGGCACCCCTCCTCCTCTCTGCCCCCTTCCCACTTCTCTCCTTGCCACTCACCATATCTTTTTTACTTCCCTGGCACGCGTCAACATCGGCGCTCTCTCTGACATCACTTTCGGGACATGCGTCAAAGGGCGAGCCGACACCGATGTGCGCACGCGTCTCACATCGGAGAAGCTAAAAGGGTACAGAGAAAGCGAATGGGGGCACGCCTGCGTTGGGGGGGGGGCAGGGGAGGGGCACCTCGCATCCTTACGATACCACTGCTTGGACCTGTTCGTCAAGTGCAAATGTTGTCACTTCTGAAACAGCGGAGACCAATTTGCTTTAGGTTTTTTTTTCTCATTCTGCAAACGTCAAGTCAAACAAATGCGCCCAGTAAGTCGACCTGCTCTGCTCCAACGGTGAATTCGCACGGTGAATTGCAGCTTAGAATAATGCCTGTAAGGGATCTGGCTGCTAATTGGGATCCCCGGCAAACTTTTTCGTTCCAAATCCGTCTGTCTCTTCTTCTTGGCGATGTGCAGCGCGCCCTGAACCGCTAGACCCGCTCCCAGGAGCTCATTTATGATTGAACACTTAGAGCAGTGATTTAATCTACAAGATAAAAAAGGACAACAAAACCTATCTGCTACAAGGAAGAGATTAACTGGAGACTATAAAACCTGCTTGTTGTTAACACAATATAATATTTAAATATCTTTTCATTTGTGATTTGTCACGCTGGAGGGGAAATTGCAGTATTATGGTTCTTAACTCTCTTAGCTGGCACGAAGACTGTGAAACGTTCCAGATTTTTCCTGGACCTTTCGTGTACATCGTGATACGTGGCACTGTGGTGAAATTCAAATTCTGTCGCTCTCAGGACCCTGCAACACTAGTTACCGCTGCAGTCCTACGGGGGCGGAAGAGAAGCCCCTCGATCTTGCCCCTCTTTAGACATTTGGCCCCCCTCCCCCACTCCCATACCAAGATACTCTGGGTATAGGGCACATCCCCCCCTCCAGCGCTAACAGGGCCTGGTGTGGCCTAGGCCTTTTGTGATAAAGGTTTTTAAATAGTTTCTTTCTCGTCCTGGAATACCATATATAGCCAATTAGGTAAATCAATTGGTTTCACAAATATCTCATGAATATTAATGACTGAAAACAGAGTCAGCTGGTAGTGAGGGCGAGAGGCCCCTCCCCTCCCCTGCTCTCCCCGCCCCTTTCCCTTCCCCCGCCCCTCTAGTTGTTCACCGCCACGAGCAACAAGTACGTCAATGTGCTCCTCGTGACCCTGTCGGCTCTCCTTCTGTCATCACTTCCTGTGAACGGCGCCCAGAAATGACATCAGCGGGAGAGGCGACACGTTGAAGTTGTTGGTAGTAGCAGTGAACAGCTAGAAGTATGGGGGAAGGAGAGCGGGGCATGCGCTTGGCGAGGGGAGGATTGGGAAGAGGCGGGGGTGGAGAGTAAGAGGAATGCCAGAGGCGGAACGCCCGCCTTTACTACGCCCCTGGGTTCACCCCAGAACATGCTCCATGGCCGCGGTGGATCTGTTGGCTTCTCTTGACATTTCCAGCTTTTTGCTAGTGGTTGGAGCCAATTTTGACGGCATTTTATAGGCCTGTGTTTAAGGCGTCTGTCTCGTGCCTATGGCACTTATATACCTAAGAATTAACATGCCTGAAATGAATCTGCAGGAACAAAAGGGGCATTTTTGGAGGGGTGGGTAAGGGCGGCATGTGGGCCGACCAAACTTAGTTGTCCTGCAGTGAAAATCAAAGGTTTGACGAGATTTCCTGGATGGAACTTATACGTTGTTACTTAGACGATCTAAAAATGGGTTTAAGTGCCCAGAAGGTATCCGAAGTGACCAGATAAGAACTGTAGACACAAAGTACAGACCCCCACACCACTGACCACCCACACCGCCATACAAATTGGAATAAAAACGTACATACCTGCCTCTAGAACATCAGCACCTGGCATAGGAAAGCCTAGTACATCTGCACAGAGGTGGCTTAAGAAGTTTGGGGGGTGGGCTAGTGAACCATAGAGAGGAGGATCCAGGCCCCTAAGCCACTCTAACCACTGCATTCATGGTGAAAAATGTGAGCCCCCCCCCCCCAACCCTATTCTACTGCCATATAGGTGGCACCTGCAGCCATAAGGGCTATTGGGGTGGTAGACAGGTGGGTATAGTAGGTTTTGGGGGTGTTTGGGGGAGCTCACCATGACCTAAAAGGGAGTTGTGGTGAGATGTTTATGTGCCACATTTTTCGTGAAGTTCACAACAGTGCCCTGTAAGGTGCCCCACTACTCTGTTGCCATGCCTGGGTGGCAACTCCATCACTTTGCTGACCCCTCCCAAGTCCAAAAGGGCTTGTTCTAGATGTTTTGAACTTGGACAATTTTTGGGACGAGAATGCGGTATAAAGATAGATGACTTGGAGATCTGGATGATCAAACGGCTGGAAATATAAGTAGACGATTTTTGGAAAAAAAATATTTTGGATGTATTTTTTGAGAATGGACTTTAGATGCTGCCGATTTTGGGCAACTAACGCCCTAGGGCCAAAACAGACTTAGACATATTTTTTGATTATGCCCCATCACGGCTCTTTACACTTGCATTATGAGGTCATAGAGCTTTATGGTTATAGAAACATGATGGCAGATAAAGGCCAAATGGCCCATCCAGAACATCCACTAGCTCCTCCTCTCCCTATTGGCTAAGGCTCTTAACATTTGCATCTCCTCTTCCTATTGGCTAAGGCTGTTTACAGCTGCATTGTGAGGTCAAAGAGCTTTATGGTTATAGAAACATGATGGCAGATAAAGGCCAAATGGCCCATCCAGAGCATCTACTATCTCCTCTTCTCCCTATTGGCTAAGGCTCTTAACATTTGCATCTCCTCTTTCCATTGGCTAAGGCTCTTTACACCTGTATTGTGAGGTCATAGGGCTTTATGGTTATAGAAACATGATGGCAGATAAAGGCCAAATGGCCCATCCGCCTGTCCCACGTTCTCTTGAGTTCAGGCACAGTCTTTCTCTCCACCACCTCTACTAGGAGACTATTACACACATCTCCCACCCTTTCTATAAAAAAATTATTTCCTCAGATTACTTCTGAGTCTGTCACCTCTAAAAGACAGGGAGGTCCTTGTACAGCAAGGGAACCCTTTGTTCTTATCCTTCTGCTCTTCAGGGAGAGTTTCAAAGGTGTAGTTCCCTGACCTTCAGGTTATGAGAGCTCTTTGGGTACCAGGTAGATTCTGAAAGGGAGAGAATTAGAAGGTAATCAAGTATAAAATGGAGGTTTGCTTCATTCTTCTAGTCTGGACTGAAGATTAGCTTGGAGAAAAGGAACAGAAAAAATGACGGCTGATTAAGACCATATGGCCTATCCTTATCAACTACTAATCTCTATAATCCTTTGAGTTTGAATTCAAATACAGTCTTCATCTCGCCACGTCTGCTTGGAGGCTTTTCCATGCATCTATCAACCTTTCTTTACAGAAATATTTCTAGAACTTACTCCTGAATCTTTTTCCTTTCAGCCTCATCCCACGACCCCTAGTTCCAGCGCCTCTTTTTTTTCCATTGAACTGGCCGTCCTTCACAAATGTGGACATGAAGCTATATGATCATTTTTCCTCTATATTGGAGGGAAGATGACGTTTATTGGGCCGAGGGGAACATTTGCTTTGGTTTCCCTTCTGGATATCAGTAATTGTCTGGCAAAGAGACAGCTGTGGCTAGTTTTCAGGTTTATAATGATTTCTTGTATAATAACAATTGCAGCATTTAGAAGAATAAGCAGATATGGTTGGTGTCGCTTTTGGACAATTATCCCATCATCACAAACTGTCATTAATTTCCATTACAAAACCTGTCACAAGACCTGACTTGCGCATTCTAATAATAAAGGCATTTTTAACTTACTAGCTCAGAATGCCAAGAAAAATTATGAACACCTCAGCCTTACAACCTTTCGGAGAGCACGAAGGATGTCAGCCCAAGTCCTTGGGTGTGATAACCGCTCCAGGACTGAACATAAGAACATAAGCAATGCCTCTGCTGGGTCAGACCTGAGGTCCATCATGCCCAGCAGTCCGCTCACGCGGCGGCCCAACAGATCCAGGACCTGTGCAGTAATCCTCTATTTATACCCCTCTATCCCCTTTTCCAGCAGGAAATTGTCCAATCCTTTCTTAAACCCCTGTACTGTACTCTGCCCTATTACGCCCTCTGGAAGCGCATTCCAGGTGTCCACCACTCGTTGGGTAAAGAAGAACTTCCTAGCATTTGTTTTGAATCTGTCCCCTTTCAACTTTTCCAGATGCCCTCTTGTTCTTTTATTTTTTGAAAGTGTGAAGAATCTGTCCCTCTCTACTCTCTCTATGCCCTTCATGATCTTATAAGTCTCTATCATATCCCCTCTAAGTCTCCTCTTCTCAAGGGAAAAGAGACCCAGTTTCTCCAATCTCTCAGCGTATGAAAGGTTTTCCATCCCTTTTATCAGACGTGTCGCTCTCCTCTGAACCCTCTCGAGTATCGCCATATCCTTCTTAAGGTACGGCGACCAATATTGGACGCAGTATTCCAGATGCGGGCGCACCATCGCCTGATACAACGGCAGGATAACTTCTTTCGTCCTGGTTGTAATACCCTTCTTGATTATACCTAGCATTCTATTCGCTCTCTTAGCAGGAACTAATTTTTATGCCTACCTCTAGCTGTTACATTAGTTTCTTTTATTCTGCCAATACCTTGCGGTTCTAGACGGATTACAAAAGGAAGAGATTTCTGGTCATTTTCAGAAGATTATAGGGAAGCTATTGGTTGTAACATTTGGAGTCTGGTGATGGAGTGAGGATAATTGGTTGTATCAGGAGTTTGTCTTGACACATTTCTTGAACAACCTGGGTTTTATTTCCCTCATGAAGGTACTGTAGTTTGGTGCTGAAATCAGTAGATTATGTGGCTGTCTAGTAGAGAAATACACGGTGACAAAATTCATCACCGTTCCCGTCCCCGCGGATAACCGCGGGAAACCATCTTCATGTCATTCCTTAAGGAGAGAGGGAAGAATCAGAGTATATATGGCCACAACCACTGACCCTCAAGCTTTGCTTTGAAGAATGCTGGTGTAGAAGGACTGAGGTTGAAACAGACACTACAGAATGACAGTCTCTGGTATCCAGAGCAGATATTGTGATGTCATAATGCCTCATTCCACCCCAATCACATCAGTGATGTCACAACGGCTTTATTGTCCTATACTTGGCTCCCATAAGAATCAGAGTATGAATGGCCACAACCACTGACCCACAAGCTTTGCGTTGAAGAATGCTGGTGTAGAAGGACCGAGGTTGAAATAGACACTAGAAAATGACATGGGATTATTTCCCGCGGTTATCTGCGGGGACGGGAACGGTGATGAATTTTGTCACCGTGTCATTCTCTACTATCTAGTTTCGCTGCTTGCGTGGCGAATAGTCCGTCGTGTATTTTTTTTTTTTACGCTGAATGCCTTTGATTGGGGGGTGGGTGGAAGGGTGTCTGAGTTCTCCATGGCCTGGAAGAGTTGTTCCGAGTTAGGCGAGTGTTCAGGTAGGATGGTCCATTGCCATGTAGGGTTTTGAAGAGCGTGCAGTAGAATTTTAGAAAAATTTGTGTTTCTACAGGTAGCCAGTGTGTGTCATTGTAGGCGGCAGTGATGTGGTCGAACTTCTTCAGTGAGTAGATCAGTCTGAGGGCTGTTTTTTGCACTGTGTCCAGCCACTATGATAAAACAACTCCAGACCATACAAAACACCGCCCTCAGATTGATCTACTCACTCAAAAAATATGATCACATAACAACTGCCTTCTTAGACTCTCTCTGGCTACCCATACAAGCACGAATCCAATTCAAATTCCACTGCCTGATATTCAAAGCATTACACGGCTCTTCCCCCTCCTATCTAAACAACCGCTTAAACCAAATCTCCACCTCAAGACACAGAAGAACCTCGAACCCTTTCGCCTTCCCCCCACTCAAAGGCACACAACGCAAGAAAATGTTTGACAACCTTCTGGCAACACAAGCAGCAAAAATCAACCATTCCATCTCCAATCTTATGACAATATCGGACAACTTCAAAACATTCAGAAAAGAAATCAAAACCCTGCTTTTCAAAAAATTCATCCAAATATCTTAACCCCTCCTCTTTTACCTCCAGAAGATTCACCTACCTTCAGACAACCTTCCCCCAAATTACCCACCTTAACACCTTCCAATTAAACAAATACCATAAATAGATTGTAACCTACCCTCTCTAACTGCATTCCATATGTATTTTTCATACAGTTCTTCACTGTCAGTTTAATTTCCATCCTATAAGTTCACATAGAATTTTTCTTTTTTTCAACCATCTTTATTTTCTCTTCTTTATTAATTTCCAGGTACTTTAGTTAGATTGTGAGCCTTCGGGACAGTAAGGGAATTTTTTAAGTACCTTCTTACTTCTCATTTATAATCTTAATGTATATTTTCTTCAAACCGCTTAGAACCTAACGGATGTAGCGGTATAGAAGAAATAAATTACATTACATTACATTGTTTTATCATGGTGGTGGGGCAGGGTAGGTATATGATATTGCAGTAGTCTAGTAGGCCTAGTATTAGTGCCTGGACCAGGAGTCTGAATTGTGCCCTATCAAAGAATTTTCAGATTTGTGTTAGGTTATGCAGGACTGCAAAGGCTTTCAGGACTGTTTTCTTGATATGTAGTTGCATGGTACAGCCTCTTGTCTATCGGCACCCCTAGTATTTTAGGTGGGGTTGTATGAGGTATGAGATGGACTTTATTTCAAGGTTCGTTGTGGTAGAGGTTCTGTTGTTTTCCAGAAGTAGGAACTTTGTTTTGTTTGAGTTATCTGAACTCAAGGCAGCAGAAGGAAGCCTAGGGCATTTGAAGAGGACAGTGAGGCCAAAGCCTAGTCTGTGCTTGGAGCAGTCTTAGGGTATTTCTCCTAAAAGAAATGGTGTTTAGCAAAAGTAAAGGCAGTCAGCACTAACACCTTGTATGACAGAAAATATCAGATGGCAAGAAGCTCAGTCTTTATTCTGCATTCCAATGTGTTGTTATCAGTGCTGTATGCAATTGCCAGGATACTAACTGGTTGGATCAGGGTTCACCAGAGCCAGCTCAGCGAATCATGGATCTTCTGTCATGTGGCAGTCTGATACACTATCTTTAATGGCGAGAGAAAGTTCAGGCTAACGTTGCTTCTTCAAGATCTTTGGAGCTGATCTCACAGCAGTAGAACAAAGAACAGCGTCTCGTTCAATCTTTGTTCAGGGGTAGCTCGACAGTTGTGTAATGTCAAGTCCAAGGGGCTTTGCTATAAAGGATCCATGCTGGTTTAATTGTGGGCAACACATAGGTTTAGAAAAGATTACTCAAGCTCTAGCTTATACGCAGGTAAGGCTAGACTCGGTTAGGGCACTGGTCTTTGACCTAAGGGCTGCCGCGTGAGCGGACTACTGGGCACGATGGACCACTGGTCTGACCCAGCAGCGGCAAATCTTATGTTCTTATGTACTGTTTCCTATATTTCTTCCAACATATACATATTTTGATCTTGAAGTCCATCCACATATGCTTTGCATTAAAGACTACTGATCACTTTAGTAGCTGCCCTGACTCGGTGTGCCAAGCTCTGTCTCTGGCTCTATTGACATCGAGACTCAAAGGCTACTTCTTTGAAGCTGCTTCAGTTCCAAACTCCAACCCACCTGCTCAGCCCCAATATCTGTCTTCTCATTCCCTCTCTAATTCCCCCACCTGAGCACCTTCTTGTCCAGTTTGTCTGTCTTGACTAGATTGTAAGCTCTTTGGAGCAGGGACTGTCTCTTCTGTGTTTTGATGTACAGCGCTGCGCATGTCTACTAGCCCTATAGAAATGATTAGTAGTGGTAGTAGCATGGAACGTTATTACTCTTTGGAGATTCTTCATGGAATGTTGGTACTCTTTGGGGATTCCAAATAGCAACATTCCGGAATCTCCTTATCTCAAGAAAGATATAGCGGCATTAGAAAAGGTTCAAAGAAGAGCGACCAAGATGGTAAAGGGGATGGAAAGACTAAAACCGTTAGGGCGCTTCAGCTTGGAAAAGAGATGGCTGAGGGGAGATATGATTGGAAGTCTACAAAATCCTGAGTGGAGTAGAACGGGTTTCACTCTGTCCAAAATTCCAAAGACTAGGGGAATCTTGATTAATTTACAGGGAAATACTTTTAAAACCGATAGGAGGAAATTTTTTTTTTCAGTCAGGGAATAGTTAAGCTCTGGAACGCATTGCCAGAGGTTGTGGTAAGAGTGCATAGCGTAGCTGGTTTTAAGAAAGGTTTGGACAAATTCCTGGAGGAAAAGTCCATAGTCTGTTATTGAGAAAGACATGGGGGAAGTGTCTGCTTGCCCTGGATCGGTAGCATGGAATGTTGCTACTCTTTGGGTTTTGGCCAGGTACTAGGGACCTAGATTGGCCACCCTGAGAACGGGCTACTGGGCTTGATGAACCATTGGTCTGACCCAGTAAGGCTATTCTTTTGTTCTTGTCTCTCTGACTGTCCACTCTCAGCAACTTCGGTTTCTGCCTCTTGAGTCACAATGCGATTTCTATCTGAAATGAATTTTTTTGCAAGGCCTTTGTCAAACAATCCCCGCTTCTGAGGATTTCAGAGAACTCTGCCCTGAGCTATAATCACAGCGGGTCTCTTTATGAACTTTTGTAAGAAGCTGGCATTCTAAGCGTATAGAAAATAAAGTTTGAAACAGTGGAGACAGATAGATGAGAACAGACCGGGTGTGTAGCTACATGAAAAAAAAAAAAAGACTGAGCTGCTTTATTGAACGCCTCGGTGTATGTGACACCTTTATAGCAAGCTATCACTCACATCCATCACAATGCGCATGAAACTGCCACCGTGAAATACAATGACGCTACAATAGTCAGCATCTTAATAAAACAGCTATCACCATTATAATGCCATCCATGCGGCGGCCTCATATTCTCCGGGCCTGCAAGAATTCGTCATTTTGATGGTTTGATTTAAATTCAGCTGGCAAAGCATGCGGAGCTCTAGCATGAAGTGGCTGAATCACTGGCTGTCAAGCTAACAGTTACCGCAGGAATTTCACAGCTATATTCTATATGGATACTCAAGTTTTTAATCTTCTAATACTTAAGTTTATTGTGTGCTTTTACACCAGCTTCCTCCTGAATGTTACTGTCCCTTCTGCCTAGGACTTTAAGAGCCCCCAGACCCTTTCCTCCTCTTTCCCATGACTCCGTTCAGCCTTTCTTCTTTTGTATCCGGATGATTTTGAAGTCTCTCATTAGCAAAGAATATTTTCTTTCAGATTTCTATGCATTCAGTGCTGGGCATCTGGTGTTGAATATCTAACCTCCATAGAAACATAGAAGATGACGGCAGAAAAGGGCTACAGCCCATCAAGTCTGGCCACTCTGCTTACCCACCCCCTGTCTATGCCTTAATGACCCAATTTTCTTATCTTGACCCTCGTAGGGATCCCACATGGGTATCCCATTTCTTCTTAAAGTCTGGCACGCTGTCTGCCTCGATCACCTGCACTGGAAGCTTGTTCCAATGATCAACCACTCTCTCTGTGAAGAAATACTTTCTGGTGTCTGCAGCAGCCACTCTCTCCTCCTCTCCCTATTGGCTAAGGCTCTTAACATTTGCATCTCCTCTTCCTATAGGCTAAGGCTCTTTGCACCTGCATTGTGATGTCATAGAACTTTCTGATTATAGAAACATTGTAACATGATGGCGGATAAAGGCCAAATGACCCATCATAGAAACATAGCAATATAGAAGATGACGGCAGAAAAGGGCTACAGCCCATCAAGTCTGCCCACTCTGCTTACCCACCCCCTGTCTATGCCCTAATGACCCAATTTCCTTATCTTGACCCTCATAGGGATCCCACATTTATTCTTAAAGTCTGGCACGCTGTCTGCCTCGATCACCTGCACTGGAAGCTTGTTCCAATGATCAACCACTCTCTCTGTGAAGAAATACTTTCTGGTGTCTGCAGCAGCCACTCTCTCCTCCTCTCCCTATTGGCTAAGGCTCTTAACATTTGCATCTCCTCTTCCTATAGGCTAAGGCTCTTTACACCTGCATTGTGATGTCATAGAACTTTCTGATTATAGAAACATAGAAACATGATGGCAGATAAAGGCCAAATGACCCATCATAGAAACATAGCAATATAGAAGATGACGGCAGAAAAGGGCTACAGCCCATCAAGTCTGCCCACTCTGCTTACCCACCCCCTGTATATGCCCTAATGACCCAATTTCCCTCCCCAAATATTCAACCTTATTTAACCAGTTAGAAACAGCCGCTAGCTGGTTAAACGGTGTTTTTGCAATCGGCCAAGAACACTGAGTGGGAGATAAGTGTGGTGTACTGGTTGAAGCTAAAGCCTCAACACCCTGAGGTTGTGGGTTCAAACCCCTGCTGCTCCTTGTGACCCTGGGCAAGTCACTTAATCCCCCCATTGCTCCAAGTACATTAGATAGAGTGTGAGTCCACCAGGACAGACAGGGAAAAATGCTTGCGTACCTGAATAAATTCATGTAAACCGTTCTGAGCTGCCCTGGGAGAATGGTATAGAACAGTGTTCTTCAACCTTTTTTCACCTATGGACCGGCAGAAATAAAAGAATTATATTGTGGACCGGCATTGGTCCGCGGACAGGTGGTTGAAGAACACTGGGCTAAGTCGTGGGCCAGACCCCACCCATCTCCACCCCAGACCCCGCCCCATAATAGTACTAATTGTAACACTATTTTTCCATTCATTTTTCATAGATACACAATATAATCTTATTAACAACACATAATGGTTAACCACAAAATTAAACTACACAAAACACACTGACAGCAGATGTAAATTCTCAAAATCGACATAATTCCATCACTAAATTCAAAAATAAAATCATTCCCTCCTACCTTTGTTGTCTCCCTCCCTCCATGCTATGCCTTACCTTCTGGCCTGCTCCCGCCTGGCGGTTTTATGCCGCCCCTGGTGTTATCTTCAGGCCGGCTCCCTCTTCCTCACTGATGCAGTGCACAAAGCTGTGGGCAGCGGCTCCTTGCGCGTCCCGTGCCTCATCTGGAAGCCAAGGCTTCCGGTCCAGGCGCAGGATGCGCGTAGGAGCCACTGCCCGTGGCTCTGTGCACTGAATCAGTGAGGAAGAGGGAGCTGGCTCGAAGATAACGCCACATCGATCACATCGTGGACCGGCGGTTGAAGAACACTGTTTTGGGCCTGATGCACGTGCCAGCCCTGTGGACTGGCAGGAAATTTCTGTGGACCAACACTGGTCCACGGACCGGTGGTTGAAGAACACTTTTATAGAAAACTGAATGAGTGAATGAACGGTGTATCTCCCACTGAATATTCACAGTTGGCGCCTATCTCTAGTCTAAACCAACTTTGTCATGCAACTTATCTGGTTAGTGAGCATGGGGCATTGACGCCATTTGTGAAAGCTTCAGGTTTGAAAATAATTCTACATGCAAAATGACACCAGCGCAAGGTTTTAAAATTATAACCAGGATTTATTGAATTATTGGTTCTATTTTCCCATTATTAGATCAAAAGAATAGCATAATTGCTTACGTTGCGCTCATGGGAGATCATCATCGTGGCCAAAGACTGGCCTTCTCACAATGGTCTCGTCTTTCTATCTCATTACAGTCTATTATATAACTTTTGGTTTAGTGACATCATCAAGTTTGACGACCAATAACATTTCTATGGGTGGTCTTAAAGTTTAAACAAAGAAACATTCCTCCATGTTTAAAAGTTAGTCAAAGTTTCAGATGATTTCTGAATTAACATTAACATTCAAAAGAATTCACAATTATTAACATGGTAAATTCTCAGTCCTTCCATGCTGACAAGTTCTGAGCCTTAAAGGAAAAAAAACTCCTAAGCTGACAGATTCAAATTGCACAGCCTTACACAGAAATCTTACTCAGGAGAAAAAGGGGGGGTTAAATCCCCCTCTCCTCTTCCTGAAGCATGGGCTTTCAATGCCCCCCCTTCTCCCTATTCTTGAGACTGACTCTAATCACTTCCAGATGTTATGCTTAAGATTTTTTCTTAATGTTTCTGCTTATAAACATAAACCATTTATATTTCCACAATCATATCATCACATATTACATCCATGGGCCCCAAACATTCATAATTTCATTCATATTTTGGCCATTCATACTTCATACATTTTATATCTCAGTTTGGAATATGGAATCTGATATGCTTTTCCTAACTAGCCTGAGCACATCTGTTTTCAATTAGAACCACGAGGCTAAAGGCGGGAAGCTGAACAAAGAACAGAAACTATTCACTGGCACAAGATGCTGGCCTAAGACAGGACAGTTATAGTAAAGAACCTAAACTGGACTCCATGTCTCATGTAGTCATGATTTCCACTATGATTTAGCTCAACAGCAAAATACACAAAAAAACACCATTCTTTTCCTTATATTAATCTTTAGTGTGTTTTTTCTTCTGGCCTTAGCTACATTATATTTAAATGTTTTATTCACCTGTTTTTCGTACGCTTCTATTTGGGCGTGGTCCTTAACTAACACAGAATTGTCTCTAACTAGAATTACCCAGAACCATATGAAAAACTGGCGCTACAAAAATACTGCACTATCATGCTTCTGACATCCATTGCATCGTACCATAAACAGCACGCTAGCCACCACGAGCCACGCGCCACGCGCCATGCGCCACGACTCATTAGGCATAGATATGATTAGTGGTTAAGTCGAACCACATAAATTGCACTCCTATCTTTAACCACTATAACTTAAACCAAAATAATACCAGATATTCAGTGGCAATCACCAGAAATGGCCTATAAAAATTTTGCTCGCTGCTGATGGCTGAAGTATTTTGGGCCAGTAAACACTTAGGGCTCCTTTTACTAAATGGCCCTAGAGGTTTTTAGCGTGGGGCCGGTGAGATAAATGTTCTGACATTCATGGAATTCCTACGAGAGTCGGAGCATTTACCTCGCCGGCGCGTGCTAAAAACCTCTAGCGCTGTGTGGTAAAAACCCAGCATTAATCGGTTAAACCGATATTCAGGTATTTGAATTATAGCAGTTTAATGTAACATATTCTGGATTTTAAGTAGGTATATATTGCATGTAAAACCACACCCTACAAACAAAACTGCAGTCATATCTACGCTACAGCAGCCTTTGAATCCGGTGAATGCGCCCAGCTTGCGACAGAGTGAACGTGAACAAATTTTGGCAAGACATCATTGAGATAAGCGTTCATATGCGTTTATTTGTTGATTCCTTGATTTTTATGCTTGTTAGCATTTTTGAAGTAGACATGTACCTTATATACTTGAATATAGGATGAGATTTTTGGGCCAATAAAATGGCCCCAAAATGGGAGGTCTCGTCCTATATTTGGGTCATCCCCCAGTGACCACCCGAAATCCTCCCAGACTTCTTGCAGGCCTGCCTTAGGCCGGGACAGGAGGGATCCCTCCCGTTTCCTGCCCCGGCCAACACTAATAATTACCACCCTCTCTTGCGTACCTGTTTCCTGGTGGTCAAGCGGTGTATCCCTCCTGCCGATTGCGGTTCTCCTGGCATCCTATCAAGTAGCGGTGCAGAGCCTTCCAGGAGCACCATGTGTGCCAGCCCGGGTGAGCCGCTGGCTACTAGCTTCGCAATCGGCAGGAGGGATAGATACACCGCTGGACCACCAGGGAACAGGTACATGAGGGAGGGTGGTAATTATTAGTGTCAGTTGGGGCAGGAGACAGGAGGGATCCCTCCTGGCCCGGCCTACCACTAGGTGGTTTCAGTTATCCTGGCTGGGTTGGAGGGCAGAGGGAAGTACGGGACAATCAAGCCATTGTGACATCACTGATCAGGTTGGCTCTTTTTAGTGGGAAGAGGGTACAGGGAAGGAAGGTGGGACACGGCCCATGAAGTATTTTGTGCGGCCCCGGTCGAAAGCAATGCAGTGTTTTCCTCTGCTGCCCCCGTGTGTTTGCTGTCTTGCCGGCTCCCTCCTCTGTCTTGCTGCAACATTTGTGCGGCCCCAGAAACATTTTTTCAGCCAGTGCGGCCCAGGGAAGCCAAAAGGTTGGACACCCCTGGTATAGAGCATGGCAGGGAGGGAGGACAGTGTTCAGAGCCTGTTAGGGAATGGGACTGAGTGCAGAGCCTTGCAGGGCAGGGAGGGAAGGGAGTTCGGTGCAGAACTTGGCAAAGTGGGGGCTGAGTGCAGAACCTGGCAGGGGAGGGCGTGAGAGTGCAGATCCTGGCAAGGCATGGCACTTGAATATTAAGCCCCCGTTTTATATTCAAGTCAACCATTTTTTTTTCCTCATTTTGGGGAGGGGGATGGGGATCTCGACTAATATTCGAGTATGTATGGTAAGCAAAGTTCATACATAAATAAGGAGGTTCTGGGGCCAGTGATAGAAAGATGTAGGGGAGCGAGCAAGCAAGTACAGCTCTTCCCTTCACAGCTCTGGTTCAGCACTGCTCTCCGCAGGGTTACCAGATTTTTCCCACTGGAAAATCCAGACCCATGGCCACACAGATGCCACGCAGTGATGTCATGCGCACGCCTCCACGCTTGCACAGATGCCCCTTCCTGATGCAATTTTCCCGGGTTTTGAAAAGCCGTCCGGACCCCCGGACAAGTCCAGGGAAATCCGGATGTCTGGTAACCTAATAATGGGGAACAAATAGGCGTTGTATCCAGTGTAGAAATGACTGGAGCTTTGTTTGTAGTGTGTACTTTTGTAGGTACTCTAGTTTTTTGAATTTTGTATGTTACATGTAAACCACTTCAAACTGTAGAGTTGGAGTAAAGAAATATTCAAATCAAATCAGTCTGGTCCTGGATCTCTGGTTTGGCAGTAAAGAAAAGGGAATGGAGCCTTGTCTACTGCCTTTGTGTTGCTTTGGCATTTCAAAGCTGACATTCAAAGTGGGGGAGGCGCTGGAGGATTAAGTGACTTGATCTCATAACCTGTGGATGCGGAGGCAGCGACTCAACCAGTGAGCCACGGCGAATATTCAGTGAGAGATAATTGGTTATCTCCCACTGAAGAGTCATGATTAACCCATGTTTGACTAGTTAAATAACGCCAGATATTGGGGGTGGGGGAATAGTATCCTAGCAGTCGATAGCATAGGGGGACAGTTTGAACTAAGACCACATTTTTTTACCAGCAGACAGAATGCTAGGAATGATTAAAAAGGGGATCACGAACAGATCGGAGAAGGTTATCATGCCGCTGTACCGGGCCATGGTTCGCCCTCACCTGGAGTACTGTGTCCAGAACTGGTCACTGTACATGAAGAAGGACATGGTACTACTCGAAAGGGTCCAGAGAAGAGCGACTAAGATGGTTAAGGGGCTGCAGGAGTTGCCATACAGCGAAAGATTAGAGAAACTGGGCCTCTTCTCCCTTGAAAAGAGGAGACTGAGAGGGGACATGATCGAAACATTCAAGGTACTGAAGGGAATAGACTTAGCAGATAAAGACAGATTGTTCATCCTCTCCAAGGTAGAGAGAACGAGAGGGAACTCTGTAAAGTTGAAAGGGGATAGATTCCGTACGAACGTAAAGAAGTTCTTCTTAATCCTGAGAGTGGTACAAAACTGGAACGCTCTTCCGGAGTCTGTCATAGGGGAAAACACCCTGCAGGGATTCAAGACGAAGTTAGACAAGTTCCTGCTGAACCAGAACATACGCAGGTAGGGCTAGTCTCAGGGCACTGGTCTTTGACCTAAGGGTCGGCGCGGGAGTGGACTACTGGGCACGATAGATCACTGGTCTGACCCAGCAGCGCCAATTCTTATGTTCTTATGTTCCTGCAGTGACTTACACCTGCTTTTTCTGCTGGTCTTTTTTTTTTTTGCAAAAGAAAATTTGAAAATGCCATAGTCCGCATGACTACCAGTTTTTGTGTCATGGTGGCCAGCTTTCAGAGAACTTTTTACCCACAAAATTCACATTGAAAACAGTGGTCTCCTAAAGGATCCATCAGCCTTCATTCATGTCGGTGTACTGTATCTCTGGTTATCTGTGTATTCTGAGGAAACCCAGTGTGGCCTGTTTTACGTGTGGAGATGGCAAAACCCTTCTCAATTCATTGGCTTTCCGCTCCATTAGGTAGCTAATTCATTCTGCACATACCGAGACTGAAACTGGCAGGCCGACCGTAAGGTTTTTGCATCACTAAGTACAAAAGTATATTAAGGGACCTCTGAGGAGCTGCTTTGTTTTAATAATGCTAATAAGATTTTGTTTGCGTTCAGAGAATTTCATTAACTTCCTTGTCCCATTTCTAAACAAGCGCATCGCCGTGAACAGAGTTTGCTAACTGTTTGGTGACGGGCGATGATTACGGGTCCCCTCATCCATAAATATTGAAACTGGATTCCTAATCAGCGCTCCTGAAATCTTAATGATTTATCTGAGCTCTGCCAGCATTCGAGCGGAAAAATATTAGCTAGAGATGAGTAACAGTGAGCCACTGAGCCCCTTAATTAAAGACTCGAGCGTTCATTCTGCCAAGTTGTCAGGACAAAGATAGGGTCAAATATTTGGACATATTAATTCCATGCCATTTTCTTTCTAAATTTTTGCTAACAAAAATCAAGAGGGATATTCAGCTCTGTCTTTGCAAGAACATAGCCTTACTGGGCCAGACCAATGGTCCATCAAGCCCAGTCGCCTGTTCCCACGGTGGCTAATCCAGGTCACTAGTACCAGGCCAAAACCCAAAAATCAGCAACATTCCATGAAACTGATCCAGGGCAAGCGGTGGCTTCCCCCATGTCTTTCTCAATAACAGACTGTGGACTTTTCCTCCAGGAATTTGTCCAAAGCTTTCTTAAAACCAGCTACACTAACCGCTCTTACCACATCCTCTGGCAACGCGTTCCAGAGCTTAACTATCCTCTGAGTGAAAAAATATTTCCTCCTCTTGGTTTTAAAAGTATTTCCCTGTAATTTCATCGCGTGTCCCCTAGTCTTTGTCATTTTTGACGGAGTGAAAAATTGTTCCTCTGGTACCCATTCTACTCCACTCCGGATTTTGTAGACTTCAATTCTATCTCCCCTCAGCCACCTCTTTTCCAAACTGAAGAGCCCCAACCTAATTGTTTTGAATAGCACCAGACAACTATTAGGTGGTTGTAGTCTACGGGGACTTTAATGGCAGACTGAGATTACAGATGATGCACAATGGTGACCATGATTCAGCCAAACTCCAGATAGGAAAATTATTTGATGATTTTGAGAAATGAATCTTAATGATATCTCATACTAACACCATGCAGTACAGACAGAGCCTCAATATACCTCAGAAAATGCAGAGCACCCCCTTTGGGGAGAATTGTTATAAAGGGATTGTATAAAATTAACCTAAGAGTTACAATAACAATTTATTATTTATTTATGACTAGCAGATCAGCCGGCTTTTTCCGGGTTTTTCTTTATTTTGTGGACATCTTAATTTTTAGCTGCTTTATGGGGCTGAACGTGGACTTAAATGGCATCGAGAGTGTCAGTATTCATCTCAGCGACCCCGAAAACTATGGATTAGACACTAATTTGTGTCTTTTTCAATTATTTTTACGTCACCCCCTTCCCACCCCCATAGCATTTGTTCCCAGATAGTAAGTGATATGTATACCAAGTTTGGCTGAAATTGCTCCATGCGTTTCAGAGTTATACATATATAATCGGATGTATGAGTGTGTGTATTTATGTTCCAGCATAACTCTGATATATATATATACTAGTGTTTAAGCCCGTTATATTAACGGGTGCTAGTAAAGCCTCCTTCTCTCACATGTCCCCTATTTTCAGCCCCAGCTCCAGCTCCAAACCCATTTTTACCCTCCCAGCCCCCTTCTCCCATCTTTTCCCTTTCGTCCCCAGCCCCCTTTTCTCACCTGCAACACATCAGAGATGCGGCAGAGAAAATCAGAGCATGGGAAGGCCGCGAAGCAGCGTCTTTAGTGTGATGTGGCCGCTGCTGGAGCCGGGAGGTTTGTGCGTCTTGCGGTGGGAGGGTCAATGGGGGTTTTGTGGGCGCCGGAAAGGGTGCAAAGGGGGGGAGGGGGCGACAACGACGGCGATCTTACAGTGAGGGAGGGAGGAGGGAGTCGACATGCGCATGCGCACTCTTGCCTGTCTCCATGCTCTTTCTCCTGCCAATGCTGCCCTAGCCAGGAAACGACTTCGGCCATGCTCCGGGGCTCTAACACTGTGCTTGCTGGCTTTGCTTCTCCTCCCTATCCCCTTATGACTTAACTTCTGATTTCGGAGGAACAGGGTCAGGTAGTCAGAAGTCAGCCGGCGTCGGAGATCAGGAAATTAGTTGAGGCAGGCACGGCATCACGGATCATGGACCTACCAAGTTTGAAGTGCACATGCGCGCTAAGGGTTTTATTATAGTGGATGGGGGGAACAGAGGCTCCCCCCATCCGCCCTGGATCAGTAGAATGGAATGCTGCTACTCTTTGGGATTCTGGAATCTTGCTATTCCTTGGGATTCTGCATGGAATGTTGCTACTCTTTGGGGTTCAGGAATCTTGCTACTCTTTCAGATTCTGGAATGTTGCTACTCCTTAGGTTTTGGCCAGGTACTAGGGAACTGGATTGGCCACCATGAGAACGGGCTACTGGGCTTGATGGACCATTGGTCTGACCCATAAAGCTATTCTTATGTTCTTTGAATTTCACCTTATAGACTCAAAGTCTACAGAAAGCCTTGAGGTTCTTACTTGTAAAATATCTAAACAGGATCTAGCAGAGAGTCTGACAATCATGCTGTTTTATATCCCCCCAAACAAATGGACCAAAGTAAAAGAGGACGACTTGAATATCTCTTAGCAAATCTTACCACTAATGTATATAATCTCTTATTAGGTGATATAAACCTTCATTTAGAACAGACAGAAAACACTTCTGTAAAAGATTTATTCTCATTTATGACATTTTTAGAATTCCCTCTTCTAATCCCTACCTCTACACATCAGAAAGGTCATTATCTAGATCTCCTCAGAAGATCCTACTACTCCTAACACCAAAATGTCCAAAGAAACCTGGACAAAAGCCATCTGGTCAGATCATCTAATGTCCACTTTCCAAATTCTGTGGAGAAGGAAACAATCGGGCCGACATTTGAAAAAGAAACTTATAACTACCAGAGGACATGTAAATCCTGTTGAATTTTGGACCCACTATGATTTATCATTCAATCCTAGCTGTGAACAAGAGTTCTACACAAACTGAGATAATTTTAGTAAAAACACATTAGACAAAATTGAAGATAAGAAAAAAGAGTTACCATATAGTTGAAGGTTGGTTTGATACAAAGTTAACTACACTGAAGTGAAACATAGAAACATAGAATGTGACGGCAGAAAAGGGCCGACGGCCCAACAAGTCTGCCCAATCATGATCCCTTCTACCCTCGAGAAACTATCCCCTATCATACCTCTGTAGCGACCCCACATGTTTGTCCCATCGTTTCTTGAAGTCGAGCGTGCTACTAGCCTCGACTACCTGAAGTGGAAGACCATTCCATCTATCAATCACCCTCTCGGTAAAGAAGTATTTCCTGGTGTCCCCATGAAATCTACCTCCCCTAAGTTTTAGCGGATGTCCTCTAGTCACCGTGGGACCCGTAAGAGTGAAAATTTCCTCCTCCTCCTCGATGCGGCCCGTTATGTACTTGAAAGTTTCTATCATGTCCCCCCTTTCTCTGCGCTCCTCGAGCGAGTATAAGCGCAGCACGATGCTTAGAGACACTCTGGAACAAAACCAAGAAAGAGCTAATTGGAGATCAAAGAATACAAAAAATTAATTAAAGATAAATGTCAAACTTTCTACTCTAATAAAATTGGACCGTCCACAGTCTTTAGACTAGTAAATACACTATTTGATATCGACCATCTGAAACGCTCATCTTTCATCAACATGACTACATCAGAGAACTTAGCCTCTTATTTTAGGACCAAAACTCACAATTTAAGGCTACCTTTTCAAGGACCTTCTAGCAACCAGACTCCTATAAATACCCTACTGCCGGACAAAGTAATACCAGCTAATATGAATTGGAACCATTTCGATATCCCCAATTAGCAATTATTTCTCACACTCTCATTGTAGGTTAGATAACTGCTCTCCAGCTATCTTGAAAATGGCCCCTATCTCCTTCAAGGTTAAACTCTTTGAATGGATTTCTCATCTAATGTGTAATGGAAACTTTCCAGAAGAACTAGGTCATATTATCATTATTCTTATAAGGAATCCATCTTGGCAATAAACAATTACAGACCTATAGTTAATATTCCATTCTTCACTAAACTTATGGAGGGCCTGGTGAAAGCTGTTTTGATGGAGTACATGGAAAAATTTGATATCTTACATGAATCTCAATCAGGCTTTCGATCGAATTACAGCACTGAAACTGTCTTAGCTTCTAAGGTAGACTATATTTTCCAATTATTCACCGTAGGAAAAAATTCACTGATTTTACAATTCGATCTAGGCATGCGTCGATTTGGTTGATCATGACATCTTACTTGAATGCTTAGACACCATAGGAATTTCTGGTCAGGTTCTGAATTGGTTCATGAGCTTCTTAAAAAACTGCACATATCAAGTTTTTAGTGAGGAAGTATATTCCAAAAAGTGGACTAACGGCTATGGTGTTCCACAGGGATCACCACTGTCTCCTTCCCACTTTAACCCTTATACGGCCTCTCTGGGAAGAGATCTAAACTGAACTTACAAATATACATTTACGCTGACGAAATCACAATCGTTGTTCCTTTTATCACACTCTCATTAGAAACAAAGGATTATATAACATTTATAGTCAATTTCATTGAAAAGTGGGCTAAAGATTTCAAACTTAAATTGAATTCTGAAAAAATCAAATAGAAACATAGAAACATAGAAAGATGACGGCAGAAAAGGGCCAAGGCCCATCAAGTCTGCCCACTATAGACCCTCCCCTTAAGATTAGCTAGTGTTTTGCCCTGACCCTCTTAGGGATCCCACATGGGCGTCCCATTTATTCTTAAAATCTGGCACACTGCTGGCCTCGATCACCTGCACTGGAAGCCCGTTCCACCGATCAATCACTCGCTCCGTGAAGAAATACTTCCTGGTGTCGCCGTGAAATTTTCCGCCCCTGAGTTTGAGCGGGTGCCCTCTTGTGGTTGAGGGGCCTCTAAGAAGGAAGATGTTATCTTCCACTTCTATACGTCCGGTGACGTATTTAAACGTCTCAATCATGTCTCCCCTCTCCCTGCGCTCCTCTAGAGTGTAGAGCTGCAAATTGCCTAGTCTTGCTTCGTACGGGAGACCTTTAAGCCCTGAGACCATTCTGGTGGCCATTCTTTGGACCGACTCGACCCTCTGCACGTCTTTGCGGTAGTGTGGCTTCCAGAAATGCACGCAGTATTCCAGATGAGGTCTCACCATGGCCCTGTACAATGGCATAATGACAGCAGGCTTTCTGCTGACAAAACTTCTACGGATGCAACCCAGCATCTGCCTTGCCCTTGAGGAAGCCTTCTCCACCTGATTGGCAGATTTCATGTCTGCACTAATGATTACTCCCAAATCTCGTTCCGCTGAAGTCCTGGTCAAGGTCTCCCCGTTCAAGGTATAAGTTCTGCACGGGTTTCTGTTACCTAGGTGCATGACCTTACATTTTCCAGCATTGAAGCCCAGCTGCCAGGTTGAGGACCAGCATTCCAATGTGCGCAGGTCCTGCGCCATACTATCTTGTAAATTGCCCTCGCTTACCATATTACATAGTTTGGCGTCGTCGGCGAATAATGTTACTTTACCTTGAAGCCCTTGAGTCAGATCTCCTATGAATATGTTGAAGAGGAGCGGACCCAAGACCGAGCCCTGAGGCACCCCGCTGGTCACCTCCGATGTCCCAGAGAAAGTACCGTTAACCATCACCCTCTGACGTCTGCCACTCAGCCAATCTCTGACCCATGCCGTCAGAGTCTCTCCTAACCCCATTGATTTCATCTTGTTTAACAGTCTGCGGTGTGGGACGCTGTCAAAAGCTTTACTGAAGTCCAGGTACACTATGTCCAGTGAATCTCCTTCGTCCAGTCTTTTTGTTACCCAGTCAAAGAAGCTGATGAGGTTTGATTGGCAGGACCTACCCTTGGTGAATCCATGTTGATTGGGGTCCCGTAGATTCCCTTCGTTCAAGACCGTGTCCAACTGGCGTTTGATCAGTGTTTCCATGATTTTGCATACTATTGATGTCAGACTCACCGGTCTGTAATTTGCAGCCTCTGTCTTGCAACCCTTTTTGTGTAGAGGAACGACGTTAGCTGTTTTCCAGTCCAAGGGGACTGTCCCTGTACTCAGTGAGAGATTGAATAGTACGGCTAACGGTTCTGCCAGGACATCACCTAACTCCCTAAGCACTCTGGGGTGCATATTGTCCGGTCCCATGGCTTTGTCCACCTTGAGTTTTGTTAGCTCAAAGTAAACCTCGCTGGGTGTGAATTTAAAATTCCGAAACGGGTCTTTTGTGTTTGACTGTGGTTTCAATTGAGGGCCGGACCCTGGCGCCTCGCAGGTGAAGACCGAGCTGAAGTATTTATTTAGTATTTCTGCTTTTTCGGGATCTGATTCTGCGTAATTCCCGTCTGTTTTTTTCAGGCGTACTATCCCGTCTGTGTTTTTTTTCCTGTCACTGATATACCGGAAGAAGGATTTGTCCCCTTTCTTAATGTTGTTTGCTAGAGTTTCTTCCACTCGAAGTTTGGCCTCCCTGACTGCCGTTTTGACCTCTGTGGACTTGATCCTGTGTAGCAGTTGATCTTCGCTTTTTCCCGGTGCGTTTGAAGGAAGCAAATGCGTTTTTCTTCTCCTTAACGAGACGTGAGATCTCTGCGGTGAACCACTGGGGTTTGTCCTTTCTTCGCTGTTTATGTGATGATTTTATGTAACGGCAGGTTGCCTCGTGTATGACAGATTTCAGGGATGACCACATATCCTCCACATTCTCTGTCTCCGTTTGGTCCTGGAGTGCCTGATGGACGAAAACTCCCATACGTGCAAAGTCTGTTCCTCGGAAGTTGAGTACCTTTGTTTTAGTGTTTGATCTATGGAAACCTTTCCTCAGATGGAACCATATCATGTTGTGATCGCTGGAGGCTAGCTTATCTCCCACGAAGATTTCTGAGACGCTTTCTCCATTGGTGAGTACTAGGTCAAGGATCGTTTGGGCCCTAGTGGGCTCCATTACCATTTGATTGAGGCGTGCTCCTCTTATGGAGGCTAATAGCCTCTTGCTTCCGCTGGTTGTTGCTGAAGGTGTGCTCCAGTCTACATCCGGCATATTGAAGTCTCCCATTAGTACAACGTCCCCCCTTAGCGCGATATTTTCTATGTCTTCGATTAGTTCCGTGTCCTTGTCTTCCGGTTGTCTCGGAGGTCTATATACCACACCAAGATACAGGCATTTTTCTCTCCCTCTGGCCAGATTCACCCAGAGGGATTCCCCGGAGTACTTGACTTCCGTGATTCTGGTGGTTTTGATTCCTTCTTTAATGTATAGCGCTACCCCTCCGCCTAACCTGCCCTCTCTGTCTCGACGAAGTAAACTGTAACCCGGTATAGCCATATCCCACCCATGAGAGTCCGTGAACCAGGTCTCGGATATTGCCACCACATCTAAGTTGGCATTCACTATCTCGGTTTCCAATTGCAGAATTTTATTGCCTAAACTGTGTGCATTTGACATACATGGCCCTCCATCCCTTGTGTTTGTTAGGGCTGTCATGCTTGCTATGGGTGCTTACCTTGGGCTCAAAAGGGCGGTTGTGTCTCGCCTCCACTGGATGATTCCTTACTGCTGTGGAATGTGAGTGGATACCCTCCCCCAACTTACCTAGTTTAAAGCCCTGCGAAGTAGGCGGGCTAGACGGTGTCCAAGTACGTTTTTACCTCTTTTGGTCAAGTGAAGTCCGTCCGGTCCCTGCAGTCCCTGGAGTGCCTTTCCATGGTCCAGGAATCCAAAGTTCATCTCAATGCACCAGTTGCGAAGCCACTCGTTGGTACGTTGGATGCGTTCTTCCCTGGCTCTTCCTCTGTCTCTAACTGGGAGGATGGATGAGAAGACCACCTGTGCACCCGTCTGCTTCAGCTTCCTACCCAGGGCTCTGAAGTCATCGGGTATGTTCTCTAAGGTGTTCCTTGCAGTGTCGTTTGTACCTATATGGATAAGAAGCATAGGGAAGTGGTCAGTAGGTTTTAGTATTTTATCGAGAGAGGTGGTGACGTCACGAATCCTGGCTCCAGGGAGACAGCAGACCTCCCTCGACTGCAAATCTGGTCTACAAATTGGACCCTCGGTTCCTCGCAGCATGGAGTCCCCGATGACTACCACTCTGCGCTCCTTCCGGGGGGGATGATCAGCGTGGTTTGGAGTCAAAGTTGTGCGCTGGGTGTCTTCCCGAGCTTCTTCCGCTACCTCCTCGGTAGTAATATCCTGCAAGACGTGGTATCTGTTGTTCAGATTGAGTTGTGGTGAAGAAGTAGAGCTGCCCTGTTTGGGACAAAAAGAAGAAAAAGGAAGTGAGAAAAGGGGGGGGGGGGGTTTACGTTTTCCCGTGGAGGAGGTTACCAGCTGCCAGGGACCGGTATCTCCTATCATTTCTTGCACCCCGATCATGGAATTTATAATTGGAGACCTGGGTGTCTTGAGGATGGATCTGTCATGGGTCAGCTCTGCCAAATGGGAAACCTCCTTGATGGCTTCGTCGATGAAGACCTCATCCTCCCTGATAGTCCTCAAGCGCTGCACCTCCTCCCTGAGACTCCATAGTTCCAGTAGGATGTCCTTGTTCAGCTGCTCCATCTCCTCTGTCTGCGTAGAAACTGTGGCGTGGTTTAGGGGGGCGGTCTCGGTCTGCACAGCAACCTCTGCCCTCCGTCCAGTGCCATCCTTCTCCTTCTGCACCATCCCCTGAACATAAGAACATAAGAACATAAGAACTGCCATCTCCGGATCAGACCTTCGGTCCATCAAGTCTGGCGATCCGCACACGCGGAGGCCCTGCCAGGTGTACACCTGGCGTAATTTATAGTCCACCATATCTTTATATGCCTCTCTTAAGGAGATATGCATCTAGTTTGCTCTTGAAGCCTAGGACAGTCGATTCCGCAATAATCTCCTCTGGGAGGGCATTCCAGGTGTCAACTACTCTCTGAGTGAAGCAGAACTTCCTGATATTAGTCCTGAACTTGCCCCCCCTTAGCTTCATTACATGTCCTCTAGTCCGTGTCAAATTGGACAGTGTAAATAATCTTCTCTGCTCTATTTTGTCGATTCCTTTCAGTATTTTGAAGGTCTCGATCATATCCCCACGCAGTCTCCTTTTCTCAAGGGAGAACAATCCTAGTGTTATAAGTCTATCCTCATATTTCAGTCTCTCCATACCCTTCACCAGTTTTGTTGCTTGTCTCTGCACCCTCTCCAGCAGTTTTATATCCTTCTTTAGGTAGGGAGACCAATGTTGGACGCAGTATTCCAAGTGTGGTCTGACCATTGCCCTATAAAGCGGCATTATAACTTTCTCCGATCTACTCGAGATTCCTTTCTTTATCATGCCCAACATTCTATTTGCCTTCTTTGCCGCTGCCGCGCATTGTGCCGACGGCTTCAGGGTCCTATCTATCAGTACACCCAGGTCCTTTTCTTGTTCACTCTTCCCCAGAGTTGCACCTGACATTGTATACTCGTATTCCTTATTCTTATTGCCTAAATGCATTACCTTGCATTTCTCCACATTGAACTTCATCTGCCATTTCTCCGCCCATGTTTCTAACCGACACAAGTCGCTCTGGAGTTTCTTTCTATCCTCCTGCGATCTGATCGCCCGGCATAGTTTTGTATCGTCTGCAAACTTGATGATCTCACTGGATGTTCCTTCCTCCAGGTCATTGATATAAATATTAAAAAGGATCGGCCCAAGTACCGAGCCCTGGGGTACACCACTAGTCACTTTCTCCCAGTCGGAGAACTTCCCATTTATGCCCACTCTCTGCTTTCGGTTTTCCAGCCATTTGCCTATCCATCTTTGTATATCTCCCTCTATACCATGGCTTTGTAGTTTCCTAAGAAGTCTTTCGTGTGGAACTTTGTCGAACGCTTTCTGGAAGTCCAAGTATATTATGTCCACAGGCTTCCCACTATCAATTTGCTCGTTCACGGTCTCAAAAAATTGGAGTAAATTCGTCAAACACGATTTCCCTTTCCTGAATCCATGTTGACTGGGTTTCATCAAGTCGTGTGCGTCCAAGTGCTGGACTATGCTATCCTTGATCAGTGCTTCAACCATCTTGCCGGGGACCGACGTAAGACTCAACAACAAGTCCATCCAACAAAATCATGGAATTTTCTCTTCTGTTAAACGGAATGAACTATATTATCAGTCCCACAATAAAAATTCTAGGCATCACATTGGACCAATCTTTAACTTTCAAAACCCATACTGACATCTTGATTTAAAAATGTTACTATACTCTTTGGAAATAATGTACATTAAAACCTTATTTTGATTTCTCATCCTTCAGATTGTTGGTGCAATCTTTGGTACTGAGCACATTGGACTACTGTAACATCATTTATTTAGGATCATTCAAAAAGACTATCAGGAGATTGAGAATCATTCAAAATACTGAAGATATTTGGGTTGAAAAAATCCGATCACGTTACCCCATGTTACAGGAAATTACACTGGCTGCCAAACTTGCATGTTTGTGCTACAAAACACTGGCAGAGCTTGTTCCCATTTATCTTGTCAACTGCTTTGTATTCTCTACAAACCTTCGACCCACACAGAGAATTTCTCTATTCTCTTTTCCTACGCTAAAAGGATGTAATGTACAAAGATTCCTGGACAAAACCTTGGCTTACCCAAACGTTCAGGAACCTGTGAAATCTCTTTTGTATGACAATTATGGCCAAAGAAACCCAACCATGCCATTTGTTTTTCATCTGCGTCTGGCAGATTCTCTTTATTGTAAACCGCTCTGAACTGTTAAGATATAACAGGTTATCAATAAATTATTATTTTTATTAAGCTGAGCCGCTATCCAGCTTCACTTCCTTCCTGCTAAGTACAACCAACTCTCCATGCCCAGCGGTCTCAAACTCAAACCCTTTGCAGGGCCACATTTTGGATTTGTAGGTACGTGGAGAACCGCAGAAAAAATAGTTCATGTCTTATTAAAGAACTGACAACTTTGCATGAGGTAAAACTGGTTATAGCTTATAAATCTTTCCTTAATTGCTTCTGATAATTTCATCTATGCACAGCTGAAAGCAGTGCAACATGCAGAAAGTGAAAATCTATCTAAACGGTTGCAGCTTGCAGTCTGTCAGGACATGTGTAAAGATTTGTAACCAGCCTCAAAACTATTAAATCACAGCCCTGAGCAGAGGCTCCAGTAATGCCTTTGATACCAGGGATACAAAACGGGACTTACTGGAAGATTATTCAGAGTTTGTGTGTGCACGAACATAATTCATTGTCCCCTGTTAATATTCATAATAAAGCTATAATCCTAGCCATGGCTTTAGAGTTCCCTTGTCCGGCTCCAGATGGATTTGAAATGTGACATCTGGCCTAATTATGATAAGCGCACATCCAGAGGGCGGTAAATCTCAAGAACGTGTCTGTTCTGGGGACGTTGTAGAAACTCTGTCTTGTCCATCACTTTTGCCCTGTGCTTAGCTCAGAGACTTTCCTGAGCCGAGGCCAAGGACAGTGATTGCACCTTGCAGATCCCTCCTTAGACCCTTGTTTTTGGACCGTTTAACCCTTTTATTCCAAGATATGAACTTTCCTTTGACTTGAATAAATCTCAATGTTTCTTCAGGGAAAACCCAGCTGAAGAGTTTGCAGGATGAGAATTCATACCAAAATCCTCTTATATTCCACATGTGTGGTGGTCAAAGCTATAGCCTCAGCAACCTGAAATTGTGAGTTCAAAGCCACACTGCTCCTTGTGACCCTGGGCAAGTCACCTAATCCCCCCCCCATTTCCCCAGGGGGCAAGACACAATATTAAAACGCCCCCCCCATTTCCCCAGGGGGCAAGACACAATATTAAAACGCCCCCCCCATTTCCCCAGGGGGCAAGACACAATATTAAAACGCCCCCCCCCCATTTCCCCAGGGGGCAAGACACAATATTAAAACGCCCCCCCCATTTCCCCAGGGGGCAAGACACAATATTAAAATGCCCCCCCCATTTCCCCAGGGGGCAAGACACAATATTAAAACGCCCCCCCCATCCATTTCCCCAGGGGGCAAGACACAATATTAAAACCCCCCCCCCCCCATTTCCCCAGGGGGCAAGACACAATATTAAAACGCCCCCCCCCCCCAACTGGCAGCAATAGTTGGAGGACCCCCGCCCAGCTTAGAGAGAACCGTGGACATGGGCCATTCCTTACATTTATTTCTTCTAGTTTGTGCTGAGAATGATTGTAATTGCTTTGCATTGATCTGAGCAGTGTAAAATTAGTCCAGCAGAGATATCGCTTACAGCTTACTTGGTGCTTTGCATTGAATTTGACTAGAGATTAAGAGAATTTAGTTAGATGTGTTACTTTACTTAATATCGGTACCGGTTTAATGTACTGAGAACTATTTACTATAAACTGGGATTAACAGTATAATAATATGTTAACAGTAGCCTATGTTAATAACTTTTTCTCTGAATTATTGTGAAAAGAAATGTCTCTAGATATGGAAATCACTTCTCTATATAATAAAAGTGATCCAGGTCTAGGACAATCAAGCCATTGTGACATCACTGATGAGGCTGACTCTTATTGGTGGAATGAGGCCTTATGACATCACAATCTCAGCTCTGGTTACCAGAGACACAAACTTCACACTAAGGGGGGAAATTCTCAACATAGGCTGCCATCAAGATGGGTTTTTTGACCACAGATCCCGTTTTATACAATGAGATCTAATTACTAATGACTGGAATTAACAGCAAAATAACATGTCTTAACAAAAGCCCGCGTTCATAACTTCTCCCCTTAATTAAAGAGAAAAGAAATGTCTCTAGATATGGAAATCACTTCTCTATATAATAAAAGTGATCCAGGTCTAGGACAATCAAGCCATTGTGACATCACTGATAAGGTTGGCTCTTATTGGGTGGAATGAGGCCTTATGACATCACAATCTCAGCTCTGGTTACCAGAGACACAAACTCTTCGCACGAAGAGAGGACGTTGTGAACATAGACTGCCATCAAGATGGGTTTTTTGACCACGGATCTCGTTTTATACAATGAGACCTAATTACTAATGACTGGAAATAACAGTAAAATAACATGTCTTAACAAAAGCCCGCTTTGATAACTTCTCCCCTTAATTAAAGAGAAAAGAAATGTCTCTAGATATGGAAATCACTTCTCTATATAATAAAAGTGATCCAGGTCTAGGACAATCAAGCCATTGTGACATCACTGATGAGGCTGACTCTTATTGGGTGGAATGAGGCCTTATGACATCACAATCTCAGCTCTGGTTACCAGAGACACAAACTCTTCGCACGAAGAGAGGACGTTGTGAACATAGACTGCCATCAAGATGGGTTTTTTGACCACGGATCTCGTTTTATACAATGAGACCTAATTACTAATGACTGGAATTAACAGTAAAATAACATGTCTTAACAAAAGCCCGCTTTGATAACTTCTCCCCTTAATTAAAGAGAAAAGAAATGTCTCTAGATATGGAAATCACTTCTCTATATAATAAAAGTGATCCAGGTCTAGGACAATCAAGCCATTGTGACATCACTGATGAGGCTGACTCTTATTGGTGGAATGAGGCCTTATGACATCACAATCTCAGCTCTGGTTCCCAGTAGGGTTACTAGATGTCCGGATTTACCCAGACATGTCTTCATTTAAGAGCACTGCCCAGCAGTTTGTCCGGGTTTTGAAAGCCACTGAGCTCGGGGCCGTGTCTGGAGGACATCTGCTCATGTGCACATACGATGCGATGACATAACATGCATATGTGCATGTGTGTGATGTCATCGCGTCACATCAGCACTTGTGCAGATGCTCTCCGAACACGGCCCCAAAGAGACGAGGTTTGTATGGGGGCAGGGCTGGGGGCAGAATGGGGGCAGAACAGGACGGGATCATTCATCCTCTTTTTTTTGTTTTTTTAATCTGGTAACCCTAGTTACCAGATGTGCATCATATGTGCACATGAGCAGATGTCCTCCAGACACGCCCCGAGCTCAGTGGCTTTCAAAACCCGGACAAACCGCTGGGCAGAGACTGAAACTCTTCATACTAAGGAACGAGCTACTGTTAAGATGTGTTATTTTACCACTAGTTCATGTTTTTTGAGCACAGATTACATCTTATGTATTGAGACCTAGTTACTAATAACTGGGGTTAAGTAAAATAGCCCACGTTGATAACTACACCCCTAAGGGATGGTGCTCTTCATTAAGAATGAGTTTGACTAATATAAACGTATATTCTGATTTTATTTTCTGCGCATCTCCACTTCACAGTTGAAAAATTACAGAACCAATGGGATGAGGTCCAAGGTCACCTCTATGGCCGAAGAGAACAACTGCATGATATGCTGAAGGACTCCACCCAGTGGCTGGAGGCCAGACAAGAAGCCGAACAGGTTCTGGAGCAAGCCAAGGGCAGGCTGCAATCGTGGAAGGAGATTTCATACACTGTGGAAGCGCTCAAAAAGCAAAACGCTGAACTCAAGGTTAGTAATAGGCAAGAGAATTTATATCTAAGATCTCTAAAGAAGTCATTTCACTTTTTTTTCTTTCTTCAAAAAGCAAAATAGGGGAACAGTGCCTTAGGCACTCATATCAGTACAAGATATACTGTAATTACGAAATTTGTTTTTAAAATAGAGAACCCGGTTGTGTCCTGCAACATACTGGAGGTAATGGAAGAATAACTCAATAATACTTCCAATATCTGTGTTAATGGCTCCAGGCTTGAAGTAACAGTGGCATTAGGTAGCCCAGTGATATTATAAATTCTGCTTTGGATCAAACTAGGTGGCTGTGGTGAGTTAAAGTTATTTAATAGAAATACATAGATTACAATAGTGAGAAATTGATATGGGACCATTTTCCTGCAGGCCACTTTCTCTATAGGACTTGCCATGGGGGTCAAAGTACCTGCTTTTTTCTGTGGAAAATAAGGCGCATAGACCCCTATCTATTAAGATGTTAAGGCGCATTAACTGTGAATGTGGGCCTCAAAACATAGCGCCTGCTGCGTTAACGGACAGCAAACATTAGGGGCTCCAGTCTAAGGAACGCTAAACACTGAGGCATGCTTACCATAGCAGAGTTATCGGATGCCAGGGACCATCTTGGTGGTCAGCGCTCAAGAAAAGGATCTGGGGGTCATCATACACTGAAGCCTTCTGCCCAATGAGTGGTGGCGGCCAAGCAGGCAAACAGGATGCTGAGAATGATTAGAAAAGGGCCGGTTAAGAAGACGAAGCCTCTGTATCGCTCAATGGTGCGACCTCACCTTGAATACTGCGTTCAGTTCTGGTCTCCTTATCTCAAAAAAAGATATAGCGGCACTAAAAAAAGGTTCAAAGAAGAGTGATCAAGATGATGAAGCGGATGGAACTCATCTCGTATGAGGAAAGACAAGAGGTTGGTCTATTCAGCTTGGAAAAAAGACGGCTAAGGGGAGATAGGATTGAAGTCTAAAAAATCCTGAGTGGAGTAGAACGGGTACAAGTGGATCGATTTTTCACTCCATCAAAAATTACAAAGACTAGAGGACACTCGATGAAGTTACAGGGAAATACTTTTAAAACCAAGAGGAGGAAATATTTTTTCACTCAGAGAATAGTTAAGCTCTGGATGTGGTGAGAATGGGTAATGTAGCTGGTTTAAAAAAAGGTATCATCAGACCTATATACTGCGTCAGGGTATGTACTGGATCCTCTCCGACCTCATGGAATATCACCCTGATTGGTTATATTTAGAGTGGCAATTGATGTCCCCATTACGACTGTCTCATGTGTTGAGTAATAAGTTACCTAGATATGTTAAGGACAATAGTATTTTATCGGATATTTGGAAAACTTTAAAATTTATTACTAAATTAACAGATGTTCCAGTAAAGAAATCCACTTATCAATCCCTATGGCTAAACTCTAAGATTCAAATAGGCTAAAGAGCCCTAACCATAAGAACATTAGAATTGCCGCTGCTGGGTAAGACCAGTGGTTCATCGTGCCCAGCAGTCCGCTCACACAGTGGCCCCTAGGTCAAAGACCAGCACCCTAACCGAGACCAGCCCTACCTGCGTACGTTCTGGTTCAGCAGGACCTTGTCTAACTTTGTCTTGCATCCCTGGAGGGTGTTTTCCCCTATAACAGCCTCTGGAAGAGCGTTCCAGTTTTCTACCACTCTCTGGGTGACGATGAACTTCCTTACATTTGTACGGAATCTATCCCCTTTTAACTTTAGACAGTGCCATCTCGTTCTCTCTACCTTGGAGAGGGTGAACAACCTGTCTTTATCTACTAAGTCTATTCCCTTCATTATCTTGAATGTTTCGATCATGTCCCCTCTCAGTCTCCTCTTTTCAAGGGCGAAGAGGCCCAGTTTCTCTAATCTTTCACTGTACAGCAACTCCTCCAGCCCCTTAACCATTTTAGTCACTCTTCTCTTGATCCTTTCGAGTAGTACTGTGTCCTTCTTCATGTACGGCGAACAGTGCTGTACGCAGTATTCCAGGTGAAGGTGTACCATGGCCTGGTTCAGCGGCATGATAACCTTCTCTGATCTGTTTGTGATCCCCTTCATAATCATTCCTAGCATTCTGTTTGCCCTTTTTGCCAAGGCCGCACATTGCATGGACGGTTTCAATGACTTGTCTACAAGTACTCCCAAGTCTCTTTCCTAGGGGCTCTCTCCGAGTATAGCACTTTACAGCCTGTATTTGTGCATACGATTTTGGTTACCGACATGCATCACCTTGCACTTATCCATGTTGAACCTCATTTGCCCTTTCATGGCCCATTCCTCGATTGTATTTATGTCTCTTTGTAGGTCTTCGCAATCCTTCTGTGTCTTCACTACTCTTGATAACTTTGTATCGTCTACAAATTTAATTACCTCGCTCATCGTACCAATTTCCAGGTTATTTATAAATATGTTGAAGAGCACGGGTCCAAGCACTGAACCCTGTGGCACTCCACTCATGACACTTTTCCAGTCCGAGTATTGTCCATTTACCGCCGCTCTCTGTTTCCTATCTGCCAACCAGTTTTTAATCCACATGAGTATTTCACCCTCGATTCCATGGTCGCAATTTTTCGAAGTAGTCGTTCATGCGGGACCTTGTCGAATGCCTTCTGAAAATCCAGATATACAGTGTCGACCGAGTCGCCCTTGTCTATCTGCCTGTTTACTCCCTCGAAGAAGTGCAGCAAGTTCATCAAGTTTCAAGTTTTATTAAAAATTTGATTAATCGCCTAAACCAAGTTTCAAGGCGATGAACATTAAAATACGACCCATTGATTTAATTTTTACATTTTTACAAAGACCAACATTTAAGGACTTCCTTTGCTGAAGCCGTGCTGGCTGGTCCTCATCAGATTGTGCCCGTCAAGGTGATCAATGATGCAGTTTTAGTCTTTCCTCATACGAGAGGAGTTTCATCCCTTTACCATCTTGGTCGCTCTTCTTTGGATCTCAAGCAGGTTTTCATCTTCTCCATTAAATTAACCACCTATCCTTCAAATTCTCCTCCGATGCAATGTAAATGTTATAGATCTCTGTCAAATAGGAATGGAAGCACAAGGAAGTATAGGATTTAGCTTTTCTGAGCTGAATAAATAAATGGGGTTTTTTAATGCAAGCACTGTGCCATGAATTTATCCACTGTTAGCCATGTACATGAGCGGGATTTTGGATTCTTTTCTGTGCATCCTTCCCTTCGTTCATTTAGCCAGTGCTTAGAGAGAATTCCCCAGCCTCATTTTCATAGTCATTTTTTAATTAAGGCCTTTAATTACTTAGACTTAAGCACTAATAACTTAGCTGGTGTCTCCTAATTAAAGAAAATTGAAAATATACCTAAGCAGCACGCTGAATGCACACCCTTAATTCTCTAAGCCTTTTAATGAAGTCCGCACATTCAGGAGATGACACAAATATAACACGGAGAAGCCTGTGCAAAATGTCCTAATGCAGGGAAGGTAATGAAGCACTTTGAATGCTTTCTGCTTATTCCAGAGGTGAAGGGAGAGAAATGAGGCCTGAAAGTAAAATCAGAAATGAACTGTGCGCCATTAATTTGTCAAAATCTGCAAAGTGAAGACGAGAATCAGCGGAGTTCCTTAGACCTATGGTAGGTTGATCGGGAATCCCTTACTCCATCGGCCGGTCCTTACGGTATTCTGCTTGACACTGAGCTCATTCCTCTTTACACCTTTTACTAATAAATTGGTGAAATCATTGAAGCAACGTATGTGTAGTTATGTATTTTAAAAATGTATGAATCGCTTAAATCAAAGCGATGTACAAAACATTTCAATCCACAATTTCAAGCACAAGCAAATATTGTCAAATACAGTAAACAAATACGTTTTTCCCACAAATTTCCTCACTACTGAATTCTTTAAATCTAAGACAAATAATAACCACAAAGTTAAAGAAAGGCGTTTTTATCATTTTCTTAAAAGACATATTGATCTTTGCCTAATCTCATTATACCTGGAATTGAATTCCAGAGATTCTTACTTGCAAGTGAGAAAATCGATATTCTAGATTTCTTTTGGATTTCAAAATATTTTTATTGAAACAAAAAAGGGTTATTGACAAAAAGAACGTAACAAGCAACACGGGATACGGCAGGTGCCAATACATGAGCACATAGCGATACATAATGTAATATCGAAATACACTGGCCCTGGCACTCTTGGGTTTTATTTGTCCACCTAAACTTCAAGAACTGACCACTCCCTACTTCTCCCTGTCTAAACCTATGTGCTGAGGGAGAGACACTTTTAACAGGGAACCTGTGGGAACTCTTCTGTACGTTTTAAGTTTCTATTTGAAAAGCATAGACAACATCCGTTCATAAATCTCTTTCTCTAAGCATACGCTATGTAAGGAGAGGGCAACCTTTATGCACCGAGCTCCACAGACCCTTCTGTGATAAATAAGTAAAAATATAACCAAAAACTCCAGAAATTACCTTTGGAACTCATTCCCCCCCCATGCTAGATCGGTTCAAAGGAAAACTAAAAACGTTTCTTTAGAAAGATGCACTCGCCTTATGAAACGTTATCAGATGGGATCCCCCTTCCTTTTGTATTTCCCCTATATGTCTCTCTTTCCTATTTTATAATCTAATTCTTTACCTTAATCCTATCGTTCCAGTAGGTCCTGTATATTTTAATGTATATTACCCTATTTCAAGTTTCAAGTTTATTGAAATATTTGATTTGATCGTAAAATCCAAATCCAATGCGATTTACATTTAGTTAAAAATTAGGTTAAAAAAACAAACAAAACAAGACAATTGGAACTATTTTAACAAAGGGAGTGAAAAAAAATTAAAGGATTAAATACAATTCGTAAACAAATAAAAAGGGATAGGTCATAAAAGAAGAGGTCGGGGAAGGTTACCCACTTAAGTTTCGCTTACCAGCACTACTACTCCACTGTAAAATATCCTAATAAAACAGAATTGAACTGATTCAGTTAAAAGCGTTCTTAACCTTTTCCTATCGTAATAAATTTTACGTTATGCTGGTTCCAATCGTAATTATTTTAGCAAAGGTTTGTATTATTCACCGTTATCATTTACGGCTATTGTAAACATAATGTAAATTCAAATATTTAGTGTTCCTGGCTCTTTATTAGTCCATACAGACTGTTTATCCACTGTCTATGTCATTTTTGGAATGTCCCGTCAGCCGGGACACACGATAGGAAAAGGTTAAAAAGGCAGCTTTTTAGAAGACTTTTCAACTTACTAAGGGGTCCTTTCATCAAGCCGTGCTAGCGGGGTTAGCGCGTCGGCCATTTCATCACGCACTCACCCCCACAGCCGGCTAAAAAAACTAACGCAGGCGTTGGCGGCTAGCACGGCAGGCAGTATTACGTGCGTTAAACCCTACCACATCTTGATAAAAGGACCCCTAAGTAATTTTTCTTCTCTTATATTAATCGGGAGCGAGTTTCAAATATGAGGGGCTGTAACTATTTTTATTAGAAGACTGATAGGCGCTAGATCAAATTGAAACTTGAATACAGAATGTACATCATTAAGGGCTCCTTTTATTAAGAAGTGCTAGCGTTTTTAGTGCACGCTAACTCGCCCTACGCTTCCAGAACTAACGCCAGCAAAGGTCTAGCGCATGGCAATATAGCATGCACTATTCCCTGCATTAGGGCCCTAAGGCACCTTTGTAAAAGGAGCCCTAAAACTCTGGTCAATGACGCTTTCGGTGCATTCTTCCCATGACATCACAGGCTGCTCTAGAAACCCAGACACTTGGCTCTGCCCTATTCTGCCACCAGTTCCGCCTTGTTCCGCCTCCTGAGAAATGCCTTGTCCGTCAAGCATTTGGCTCGTCCCTCTATCCGCTTCCCCCTTCCTGTCCCAAGTTTGGGTAGAAGGGCAGAGAGAAGAGCAACCCGCCCCCAACAAAGCTTCGTCTTTCTTCTTCGACATCCGGGCCACGTCTGGAGAGCCTCCGAGCATGCGCAGATGGCGTGTGACATGCATGCTCAGAGGTCCTCCCCATGCGACCAGAGGTCGGGGCTTTCCAAAACCCGGGTTTTGGAAAGTCTAGAAGAGGACATGTCCGGGTTTCCCGGATATCAGAATAGCCTTACTGGGTCAGACCAGTGGTCCATCTAGCCCAGTATCCCCAGTATCCCCCCAACTAGTAGCAACATTCCATGCTACCAATCCCAGGGCAAGCAGTGGCTTCCCTCATATCTGTCTCAATAGCAGACTATGGGCTTTTCCTCCAGGAACTTGTCCAAAACTTTCTTAAAACCAGCTACGTTAACCACTCTTACCACATCCTCTGGCAACGCATTCCAGAGCTCAACTATTCTCTGAGTGAAAATATATTTCCTCCTATTGGTTTAAAAAATATCTCCCTGTAACTTCATCGGCTGTCCCCTAGTCTTTGAAATTTTCCATGGAGTAAAAAAAATCGATCCATATGTATCCATTCTACACCATTCATGATTTTGTAGACTTCAATCATATCTCCCCTTGATGGTGGTCTGCAGGTTGCCCATCCCTGCCTTGGCATGTTGTACCCAATTCATTGGCTCGCTCTGCTCTCATGCCTCCGAGTGAGATTGTGGTGAGGTCCTGTTACACCCTTCAGATGTGTGATGTCAATGGAGGGGTGATAGACTTCCTGAAAGTTTTGTCTTGCTCTGGACCGAAGATGTCATACAACGAGAGCAAGACAAAGGATTTTGGCATTGAATAAGGATCATACTGTAGGAATATGAACTTTACTGGTAAAATGACAGTTTATTTATTTATTTAAAAATTTCTATACTGCAAAAAATCTTAGTGGTTGCATACATAAAAAACATAAAAATACATATCAAGTTCAAGTTTAATCGTTCTTGATAAAACGCCTATTTAGATTACTAGGCGATGTACAATAATAATAACATTAATTAATAAAAATAAAACAGATAAATGTTAGTGTTACAAATCAAACAAAAATTTGTGATTAGTTAAAATATAACAAACTAAACAGACTAGTGTAGACAAAACTTTACAATAAACTTGTGGATCACTTACACGACATGTGAGGTTAACATGGGGAATAGTTACAATTTTGATAGAATAGAAGAAAGAACATAAAGGGTAAGCACAAAAAAAAAAGGGTTGATTTACACTATTTGAGAAATTTAAAATTGTAATTAAAAAATCACTAAGTTTTTAGCAGTCCTGAGATCCATACGCGTCTTTAAAAAGAAAAGTTTTTAATGTTTTTTTAAACAGTGTTAAATCATTTAGTTCTCTGATGTACTGTGGCAAAAGATTCCAAGAATGCGGTGCCATAACTGAAAACATGTCGTGTCTTCTAGTTCCTATCATTTTAATTGAAGGCACGGCAAGAAGATTAAGCGATGTTGAACGAAGTGAACGTGATATACTATAAGGGATAAGCCATCTGTTAATAAATTGAGGTTCCTTAAAATTTAACGCTTTAAAAACCAAAAGCAATAATTTAAAAGTGATGCGATGACTTATCGGAAGCCAATGGGATTTAATTAGTAAAGGGGTAACGTGATCATATTTTTTTGCTTTGTAAATTAACTTCACCGCAGTATTTTGTATGAGTTGCAACCTTCTTTTTTCTTTTTGTGGTATGTTTATAAGAAGGGAATTGCAGTAATCAATTTTGGACATTATTAGAGAATGAATAAGAATATTGATGGATTCTGGTTGTAAGAATTTTGTTAAAGAGCGAAGCAATCGGAGTTTAAAAAAACATGATTTAACAATGTTAATATAGTCATGAAATGTGATCTTATCATCTATCAAAACCCCAAGTATTTTTATAGAAGTGACCTGTTCTAAATCAATATTATTGATAGAAATTGGATATCTTAATGTTATATCTTTTTTCCAAGGAAAGAGCATTGATTTTGTTTTAATAATATTTAATGCAAGTTTATTTGTAAGTAACCAATTTTTTATTGTTACAAGTTTATTATTAATGGTTGTGATATCAACCTCACTTTCTGGGTCTAACGGATGGATTAGCTGAATATCATCAGCATAGACGAAAGCAGTAAAACCTAAAGATTGAATTATGTTCAGAAGTGGAGAGAGAAATATATTGAAAAGGAGAGGAGATAGTTTTGATCCTTGTGGGATACCGTAATCTAATGAAAAACTTTTAGATGTACTATTGTTAAATCTAACGGATGAAGAACGATTTGACAGAAAGGAGGAGAGCCAATCTCGAACTTGATCTATGATTCCATATGTACACTTCCCCCTCCGTATTCGCGAATTCCGTATCTACGGATTTGCTTATTCGTGGTTTTAAACCTAAAAATACTTTTTTCTTTTTTCAGGCTATTTTAAGCCCTGTAAGCCTCCCTTAAGCCTAACCTGGTGGTCTTTTGGGTTTTCGGGGCAGGAGCGATCTTCCTATGCTCCTGCCCCGTGCAGATCGCTCACGGAAAATGGCTCGAGAGACTACGGGAGCTCCAGGCAGCCATTTCCTGTGAGCGATCTGCACAGGGCAGGAGCGTAGGAAGATCACTCCTGCCCCGAAAATCCGCTAGACCACCAGGTAAGGCTTAAGGGGGGGCTTACAGGGTTTAAAAGAGCTGGGGGGAAGCGGGGGTTAGAGGCAGAACCAGCCCAAATATTATTTGCATTTTTTTCATATTCGCAGCCCGGCTCTGCCCCTAACCCCCGCGAATACGGAGGGGGCAGTGTACTTTTTACCTCTGTCTGTGTCTAATGTATCAAGCTTTGGTGTCCTCAACTTGACGTTATTGTATGTCGATTTTGCATTGTTCCAGTAGATGGTGCTAAGCACTTTATGAACCGTTAATTAATTTTTATAGTATTCTGGCTCCTCATCAATTTATAAAACTCATTTTGATATTATACACTACTCTTGCTTTGAGTAACACGTTTTTCTGTATGAAAGAGAGCAGCAGCTGGAATTGGGCTCCACAGCTGTACATCTGCTGGCTCTCTCCTCTGAAGGCCTCTGCGTCAAGCTGTTGCTTCCTTTTCCTCTCTGAGGTACTGTGTAAGCTCTGTAAGTCTGTTATCCCTCAGTTTCTCCATACAGTAACTGCACCACACTCCAAATCTGAAAGGTGGTGGTCATGGCTTTTTGCGGTGGCCTAGCTCTCCTTTCAGACGACCTACAGGACTTTGCACGAGCTCTTTGCTTGTACTAGATGCATAATGAGGATTTTTGTATTTTAACAGATTTTTACTTTCACCTTTCAGCAATTTGCTAAAGAGCTGCGACAGTGGCAAATCAACGTGGATGTGGCGAACGACCTGGCTCTCAAACTCCTGCGAGACTACTCGGCCGATGACACTCGGAAAGTGGAACTGATGACAGAAAACATCAATGCTACGTGGGCAAAGATTAACAAGAGGTACTCTATCTGAATATCTTTAAAGTATCGGGATATGTAGAGAATGATAATGTCTGTCCATTGGACAGACTGAAGCATCTTTGTAGTTCATAGATTATTGAAGCAGCGTCTACCCATCTTACGTTACCTTGAACGAGTTGCGGCAAGGTCGTTGTATCACAAGATGTTATGTTAGGAAGACGTGAACCCTACAGCTCAAGCCTGTTCCCCTTATGCCACGTTTTCTTTTATCGGAAGCAACATTTTCTACTGCTGATTTGGATTCATGGTAATTGTGGTTTCTGAGCACTCATAGCCCTTCAGCCCTGAAAGCAGTCGGAAATTCCATAAGGCTGTAGGATAAAAGTCTAAAAACCAAGCGTGGACAACTGTCTCCAACCTAAATGCGTGGAGGACAATCACCTGCCAACAGCTGCACCCCGACATTTTTTGTGCAAAGCAAATGCGTGCACTGAATGGGGGAGGGGGGGGTGACCCAACCCAACAATTTTGTATTTTGTGAGGGGGGACACCCCCCCTACACTTAAAACATTCACTTGCTATCTAGTGTTAGGATAAGGTTTACATAATGATTACGTGAACCCGTCCTGCACGCAATTGCCGGTATATCACCTGAAACTGAGTTGTTGGCTCTTTTGCAATGTCAGAGGAAGCAGTTTTTAAGGTTCGGAGATCGGCCACTGGACCCGTGTACCGAAGAGGCTGAGGGTACTTGAGGCACCCAGCTCCTTTCTTCAGACATCTCATTCTTCAATCACTTATTTACATGTGGGCCTATTTGAAGAGCGATATGGTTATAATCAAAAGCATTTCCACAGGTCATCATTCGCTTCTCTACCTGCAGGGAAAAGTATACCCACGTGTCACTTTTTAATCAGGCTTTTGCTTAATACAACTCTGCCACCACCCACCAACTCCAAGAATTGTATTCTGCTCTGAATCCTGACGTCTACTTTCTCCTTCTCTCCTCTCTTCGAAGCAGCAAAGGCAACTATCCTCCCTCAGCCCCTCACTTCCCCATTCTTTTCCCAACCTCCTTAGCATGATTGACATTTGGCCTATTTCTATTGACGTTCATTTCCTCCTCTGTTTTTAAATAATTGTATACCACTGTGATTGCTTCTCGGTGATTAGTGGTCCAGAAATCTTAATTAAACTGTAAACTAAACTGACGTGGATTTTAGCTCCGATATTTTAGGAGGCATTCAAAAGGCAGGTTAGATTGGGGGAAAAATATACAGGTATGATTTGGGATTATAAAAACTGTGCAAAAGAATTTGCCTTAGAAAAGTGCTCTTGAGAGGAGAAGAAAGAAACTTATAAGAAGATAATAATAGCCTTATTGGGTTAGACCAATGGTCCATTAAGCACAGTAGCCTGTTCTCAGGGTGGCCAATCTAGGTCCCTAATACGTGGCCAAAACCCAAGGAGTAGCAACATTCCAAGCTACCAATCCAGCAGCTTCCCCCCCCTGTCTTTCTCAATAACAGACTATGGATTTTTCCTCCAGGAATTTGTCCAAATCTTTCTTAAAACCAGCTGCGCTATCCGCTCTTACCACATCCTCTGGCAACACGTTCCAGAGCTGAACTATTCTATGAGTGAAAAAAAATGTCCTCATCTTGGTTTTGAAAGTATTTCCCTGTAACTTCATCGAGTGCCCCCTAGTCTTTGTCATTTTTGACGGAGTGAAAAATCGATCCACTTGTGCCCGTTCTACTCCACTCAGGATTTTGTAGACTTCAATCCTATCTCCCCTCAACTGTCTCTTTTCCAAGCTGAAGAGCCCTAACCGTTTTAGTCTTTCCTCATACGAGAAGAGTTCCATCCCCTTTATCATCTTGGTCGCTCTTCTTTGAACCTTTTCTAGTGCCACTATATCTTTCTTGAGATAAGGAGACCAGAACTAAACACAATACTCCAGGTGAGGTGGAGCAATACACGGGCATTATAACATTCTTAGTCTAGTTAACCATCCCTTTTTTAATAATTCCCAGGATCCTATTTGCTTTTTTGGCCGCTGCCACACATTGTACGGAAGGTTTCATCGTATTGTCTACAATAACACCCAGATCCTTTTCTTGGGCACTAACCGCCAAGGTGGGCCCTAGCATCCGGTAACTGTGATTCGGGTTATTCTTCCCAATGTGCATCACTTTGCATTTGGGTGCTTTTTTGTGGTATATGCATTCAATTGCCTTGATTATGGTGGCAGTCTCAAAGGTCAAAAACTATCCAGGAGGTCCGTAGCTAATAAGATCCACCAAATATTTCAGCTCATACCCTAGGTATTGCGTTGATACTGTATTCCAATAGCCATTTCCTGGAACCAATAACCAGCCTGAAGATCTCTTTCACTGAAAAGTCATATTTCAAAACCTTTTAAGAGCACTCACGTATTCATTAAAATGTCAGGGTAGCCTCTTCTGTTTTGAAAACACTTTTGCTATTTCCTAATGTCACTTAGCAACATGAAAACACAGACAAAGAGTGTTTGACAGAAAACGCCGTGCATGTGTGGAATAAAAAAATACGATGCAGCGCCCGCCAGACACCTCAAAGGCCAACTCTGATAACAGAAAGGGGGTGGCGGGTTTCCTGCAACATAAAAAGACACATTTTTGTCCCATGCCTCGATGACATGACACATCTCTCAGATGATTCCAATTAAAACTAATTGGAGCTGTGTTTTCACTCTAATGGCGCACAGCGGCAGATTATACACAGTGTGCTGTGAAGCCATGAATTCAGAAACCTGGAAAATGAATTTGAATATGAGGAAGTGTCGAAGACCTAAAGCATGTGATGGAGGCAGAATGGGTCTGATTTTCACCCATTTACCCGAACTAATTAAGGGAGTTTGGACTCTCCCACATGCAGGCCTGTACTTCTAATCGCATGTAATTCTGTTTTGTGTCGTGTGAATTCTGCTGTGTACCTGGCCTTCCTCATGCAAATCATGTGCCAGAATTATTTCGAGAAGTTGTTAGGGAGGGCAAGAAACGATTCAGACAGGGTGTGTCCAAATTAGACTGACAGCAGACGAAGAGATCTGAGACCAGATCCAGCGATGTGGAAACATGGGTGTTGCTTTGAAAGAGCCCAAGAGCAAATCGACAGTTGTTAGAGACAAAAAAGAAAGAAAAAAAAAAAAAGCAGATGTGTGTACAAGTGTCAGCTCTGCAGACAGAGAGAGCTCCAGGAGAGAAGCTGATGGGTGTCACTTGCAGGGGTCTATGGTAAACAGACCCTCCCCAGGACACAAGGAAGACGTAGGGTTACCAGGAGTCCGGAATCTCCCGACATGTCCTCCTTTTCGAGGATATGTCCAGGGGTCAGGACGGCTTTTCAAAACCCGGCACTTTGGGTTTTGAAAAGCTTCAGGCTAGCAGCGAAGCCGGGAAGGCATGCGTAGATGCAATGCAGTGAGGTCACCTGACAAGTGAACAGGTTGAAGGGGTGGGGCTGGAGGCGGGGCTGGGTGGAGCCAGGCGAGCCTGGGGGTGGGGCCATGGGTCCTTATTTTCATTCCGGAAGGAAGGCTGGGCTTAAAAATTGCTCCCTGTCCGTTGTTTTCCCTGCGATGGCTGCAGGATGTGTTGTGCAGGGGAATGATTCCTGTTGCTAGTGAGTCTGACGTGGGGATAGGAAACCAAATCGGGGGTGGCCGTGGCCAATGAGTCTATACCGAATCAAAGAAGCCGAAACTGCCAGAGTGAATGTGATGATACGCAGTGACCAGGTTCACCTCTCAGAACCCCAGTTGCAAGATTAGTAACAAAACTTTAATTTAATCGGCAGATCTACGCACTTAGAATCAGCCTCTGATCACAGACGTCCTGTACCAAACCTGCAGCCAGTCCCCGCACAGAGATTTCAGGAGAAAGTCATCTCTGTGGCGCTGTGGTTAAAGCTACAGCCTCTGCACCCTGAGGTTGTAGGTCAAATCTATGCTGCTCCTTGTGACCCTGGGCAAGTCACTTAACACCCCCCTCCCCCCCCCCATTGCCTCAGGTACATTAGATGGAGTGTGAGCCTACCAGGACAGACAGGGAAAAATGCTTACCTGAATAAATTCATATAAACTGCAGTGTTCTCCCTAGCGCGTTTCAGCCGGGCGCTCCGCCCAGCTAATTTAGATGAGCGCCCGGCTGTCATCTCGGCATTGTATCTCTGCCCGGACTGATGCACTGACATCAAAATTAATCAGCTATTTTTTTTGCACGTGGGTGTGGCTGGCGACCGCTAAGAGTAGCATCTGACTACAGGTGGAGGTTACCAAAGGCATGCGCCAGTTGAACAGGTGACCCTTAGTGCTCCTCTCTCGCGACACGCCCCACCTCTTTTCTTGTCCGGTGACCCGCCCTCCTTTAATGCTAGTTCCTGTTTCCGGCAAGGCAGGCCACCTCAGCAGGAGAGAAATTGTGGCACGGCTGAAGGGCTGCCGGAGAAGGAAAGTTGCTGGATGGTTCCGTAACTAAAAACAGTATCCACTGCTACCGTCGCAAGGTCAGGGACAAAAACATAATCCACCGCCGCAAGGTCCGGTCCTGCGCAGTTATCCTGAGCGGTTTTGTCCTTCCAAACGAAGGAATTTTTTGCGCGGCTTTATCATAGCGCTTTTGTCCTGCGCTCAATTGACGTGCCACCTTGTGGGATTGGTCTAGAGTAGCTAGAGGAGAGAAGAGTTGGCAGGGTTCATGGGGAGGGGAATCCGGTCCCGAATGAGCATGACTTGGTATCTTTCATAAAATATCTTGTATTTTTAATGTTAATCTGAATGTTCTCATTTGAAACAGAGAATATGAAGACCTATTTATTCAGTTTAATTATTGATACCGTGCCATAAACTCCAGTTGATTTTCACTTATCCTATGATTTTGAATTTTCTGTGCTTGTGGCATACGTTCTTATGTTCTTGAATATTTCTATCTTTTTCTTTTTCTTTTTTTTTTTGGGGGGGGGGGGATTGAATGGTTCACAGAATTATAGTTTTGTTTTTTCTTAGTCTCATCTTCTGTTACTAGCTAAGGAAGGTGCCTAGCCTATATGAATTGAAAGAGTGAACTTAGTCCAATTCTGGGGCTTGTAACAAGGACACAGTGATACATAATGTTACATTGTCAAAGAGAGTGAGAGAGACAGAAAGACCTGGAACAAAGGTGGGAGGACTCAAAATGTTAGAAGAAGGAAGATAGAGAGGGAGAAACCTGAAACAAAGGGGAGGCAGAAGAGAGGGGGGCAGATGTTGAACTTAGGGGTGTATAGAGGGAAGAGAGGGGAAGATACTGCAGAGAGGTGGAAAGATTCTGGACCAGGGAGCGAGAAAAGGAGAGAGAGAAGCAGAGAAGGACGTGGAAGAAAGGAGAACAAATGCTAGACATGGGGGTGGGTTTGTAAGCAGAAGAAAGATAGAGGCTTGGACCAAAGGAGCAGACTGGATGGGCCATTTAGTCTTTATCTGCCATTATGTTTCTATGACATGAGGCAGATGTTGGACTATGGGAGGTGCAAACAGAAGAGACCGGGGGGGGGGGGGGAGACCCTGAGGAAGAACAGAGAGATACAAGATCATAACAGAGGAGAGAGAGAAAGGGAGACATGTTGCCAATTGGGGTGGAAGAGAGAGAGGAAGAAAAGTTGGACTCATATGGAGGGAGAGAGAGATGTTGGTTGGGGGAGGGAATGAGGACTGGAGGAGAGGAAGCATTCAGGAGGCAGAGAGAAAGACAAGTTGGACTGGTGGAAAGGAGGGAGAAATGTTGGATGTGGCAGTAGAGGGAGTGGGGGAGATGCACTCTGGATCTCTTTCTCCACTTCCTTTGCAGCAGGGGAGGGAATGAGAGAGAGACATGTTGTCAATGGGGGCGGAGGAGAAAGTTGGGCTCATGGTGGGACAGAGAAATGTTGGTTGGGGAATGGAATGAGGTTTGTTTGAGAAGAAGCATGCAGGAGGAAGAAAGAAATATTGGATGCACAGTCTGAAGAAAGTGCAACCAGAGACTCATGAAATCACCAGACAACAAAGGTAGGAAAAATGATTTTATTTTCAATTTAGGGATCAAAATGTGTTAGTTTTGAGAATTTATATCTGCTGTCTAAATTTTGAACTATATTTGTCTATTTTTCTATAGTTGTTACTGAGGTGACATTGCATATTTTAAAGTCATCTTCCTTGACGTCTTTGAAAAATAAAACAAATATAAATAATAATTATTACATTACATTACATTAATGACTTCTATTCCGCCTGTACCTTGCAGTTCTAAGCGGATTACAACAAAAAGATAACTGGACATTTCCAGGAAGAGGAATACAATTAAAGACGTTGGGCCTAATACATCAAAACGATAGCTGGACATTTCCAGGAAGAGGAATACAATTAAAGACGTTAGGTCTAAATCACATTTTGAAGGGAGGATCCTAAGAGGGGGAGAGAGGGGAGAAGAGTGGGGTTAGGAAATTAGGATGAATTTCTTGAATAGTATGGTTTTGATTTCTTTTCGAAAAGCTTTGAGGTCAGTTGATGCTGTCAGTAGGTTGGTGATGGAGGGGTCCAATTTAGCTGCATGTGTTGCTAGTAGGTTGTCGTACATCTTTTTGCGTTTAGTTCCTTTAAAAGGGGGGAAGGAGAAAGGGGATTGGGTTCTCCTCTGTCTGGTTGAGAGGTTCCTGTTTAGACGGTTGTTTAAGTGGGAGGGTGCCGTTCCGTTTAATGTTTTGAATAATATGCAATATAGCTTGAATTGGATGCGGGCTTGTATTGGAAGCCAGTGTGAATCTAGGAAGGCGTTGGTGATGTGGTCAAATTTTCGAAGGGAATAGATCAGTCTGAGGGCAGTGTTCTGGACGGTCTGTAGTTGTTTTATTAAGTAGGTGGGACAAGGAAGGTAGAGGATATTGCAATAGTCCAGTAGACTTAGGACTAGGGATTGAACTATGAGTCTGTATTGTTCTTTGCCGAAGAATTTTCTAATTTTGCGAAGGTTGCGCATGGTAAAGAATGCTTTTTGTGTGATTTTGTTGATTTGCACCTGAAGAGTGCAACATCTATCTACTGTTACTCCAAGGAGTTTGAGAGTGGGCTGTATAGGATATTTGGTGGTTTTTATTTCTAGTTCTGTTATCGAAGGGGTTTTGTCTTTTTCAAGCAGTAGAAATTTAGTTTTGTCTGGATTGAGCTTCAGTTTGTGTTCTGTCATCCATTTTTCCACTGTTTCTAGGGTTTTTACCAGGTTATCTGTTGTAGTGGGGTCTTGTGAGTCAAAGGGGAGGAGTATGGTTATATCGTCTGCATAGCTGAATGAGGTTACTTCGAGTTTGTCTAATAGGGTACCAAGGGAGGAAATGAAGACATTGAAGAGCATGGGTGAGAGTGGTGAACCTTGAGGTACTCCGCAGGGATTGGTCCAGGTTTCCAATATTAGATCTTTTGTTTTTACTCTATATGTTCTTGTTTTGAGGAATCCTTGGAACCAGTTGTATACTCCGCCTGAGATCCCTATTACTTCTAGTATCTGAAGAAGTATACTGTGGTCAACCAGGTCAAATGCGGCTGAGAGGTCTAGTTGAATTATCAGCATCCTTCTTCCTTTGCTAAGGTGTTGTCGGGCTGTATCTAGAAGGGAGACTAGCAGTGTCTCAGTGCTGTGGTTGGATCTGAACCCTGATTGAGTTGGGTGGAGTAGGTTGTGGTCTTCAAGGTAGTTGGTGAGGTATTGGGCAACCAGACCTTCTATTAGTTTAACATATAATGGAATAGAGGCTAAGGGTCGGTAGTTGGAAGGGTTGTCTATTGGTCCTTTGTGATCTTTCAGTATTGGAGTGACTATGATTTCTCCTGGGTCTTGTGGGAATTGGCCTTCCGTGAGCGTTGTTTGGATCCATTGCAATGGGCAAGCTCTAAATTTGGGGGAGGCATTTGTTAGTAAATATGAGGGCCAATTATTCAGGTCACATGACGCTCGACTATATTTATTGTAGAGTTGGTTAAAGTCCCACCATTGCACCTTTGTAAAGTTGGACCAGTGTCTGTCGGCTGCAGTGGCTTCATCAGTTGTGGGGTTTATTTTGATCTCATCTAGGAGGGTCGGTGAATTGGAGAAGGAGGCTCTGATGGTAGCGATCTTGTTCTTGAAGTGGTCTGCTAGTTGGGTGGCCGTTGGGTGGCTGTATTCTCTGCATACAGTATGCTTTGTGTTGTTTTTTTTATTTTGTGGTTACCATTGTGAATTAATATGCTTATATTGTGTGTACATGAAAAATGAATGGAAGAAGTTGCATTACAATTATAATTATTATTACAATTATTATAGTACAGTGGTGCCTCGCATAACGAATGCCTCGCATAGCGAACGCTGCGCACAACGAACTTCAGGTCTTGCTTCCTACAACGAACTTCGTTTCACACAACGAAGTCGCCCGAGCTGCATCCTTCCGCGCAGGCACTGCGCTTAACTGCCCTCTCTCCGCCTGGCTCCCTGTGCAGTGGCGGACCGTCGGCTCGCAGGGGCCCGGCGCCTACTGCTGATGCGTTGGGGGGGGCGGAGCTACTCTCGCCGCTTCCCCGATGCTAGAAAAAAAAAAAAAATGAACAGTTAAGTCCCAGTTTTTGCCGCTGAGACTCTGCCCTCTCACTGTAAAATTAGACTCTACTTAGTCTGTCTTTAAATTTAAAAAATGTGTGTTGTTTTAAAAAACAATTATGTTTTTAGATGTATCTAAATAAAAATAATAACAAAAAATTTATCTTTTTTTATGTCATCTTAGCATATTTTATGCTACAGAACGAATTATTTTTTTTAACATGTATTGTTATGGGAAAACGCGTTTCACATAACGAACTTTTCGCATAACAAACTTGCTCCTGGAACGAATTAAGTTCGTTGTGTGAGGCACCACTGTACTATTATAATGGGGTGGGGTCAGGGGCAGAGCTTGGGTTGGGGTACTTAGTTGGTATTTGTTAGACTTAGGGGCTACTTGGCTTGAAGAAGTGGAGAAACACTGGTCTAGGTAACTATGGAGTTCACTCAATAAGGGCCCCTTTTACAAAGCCACAGTAGCCATTCTCCCATGGCAAATGCACCAAAGTCCATTCAATTCCTTTGGGCTTCAGTGTATTTGCTGTGGCAAAATTGCTGTGTCGTAAAAACAAGATTACCGGGAATGCAAAGCATTAACTGATTCAACATGAATTTGAAGTTGCTTCAATACCACACTCTCAAGTACGGTAGTTTTGAAAGAAATGGAAGGTTTGATACTGGCCAGTAGTTATTCGGGTCGGAATATGAGGATCTGCATTACTTTTTTTCAAGGGTGGCTTAAATGCTACTGGAACACTGCCTAAGTGTCAAACCTTAAAAAAGAAAGTCATATTGAGCATTGGAAAATACAGTAATTAATAACAATTAACTAATAAAAATAGTGCACATTTAATTTTCCCCCACCACCAAATTTCCCCACCCCCCCCCCCCCCACCCGGCTACTTTTTCGTGCCACCCGGCTGGAAAAAATTTCTGGGGAGAACACTGAACTGTTCTGAGCTCCCGTGGGAGAATGACATAGAAAACTGAATAAGTGCAAAGTGTCTGTCTCTGGTAACCAGAGCTGATCCTGTGATGTCACAATGCCTCATTCCACCAATAAGAGCCAACCTCAGCAGTGATGTCACAATGGCTTCATTGTCCTAGACTTGGCTCACTTTTGCTACATTTTGATTTCTAGAGTGGTGCAGTGGTTAAAGCTACAGCCTCAGCGCCCTGAGGTTGTGGGTTCAAATCCCACGCTGCTCCTTGTGACCTTGGGCAAGTCACTTAATCCCCCCATTGCCCCAGCTACATTAGATAGATTGTGAATCCACCGGGACAGACAGGGAGAAATGCTTGAGTACCTGAATAAATTCATGTAAACCATTCTGAGCCCCCTGGGGAGAACGATATAGAAATTTGAATAAGTAATGTTTCATATTCTTAAAGAGCTCTCAGCAGCCCTGGCCTTGCTCACGTCATCATCCTTCCGTCTCCCGGACTGACACTTCTGAGCTCCTGTGGGGTGTTGGTGTGGGTGTGTAGCTGACACCAAAGTACCGTACTAGATAGAGAATTCCTCCTCCGTGATCTGTCGCAGCGCGGCTCTCTACGCTATAAACTGCTAGTGCAGTTAGATAGAAGAGACCCTAAAACATTAATAGATACTGTAAATAATAGTGTGTATTAGAGAATGACACGGGAACAAATTTTCCCCCGTCCCCATGGGAACTCATTTTCCCGTTCCGTCCCCAAAAGTTCTTTTCCTGCCCCTGCCCTGTTCCTGTAAGCTCCGTCCTCATCTGCACAAGCCTCAAACGCTTTAAAATTCTAAGTAGCAACATTCGAGAGCTCAGACTGTGATGTCATCATGCCTCATTCCACCAATGCCTAAGCTCCGTCCTCATCTGCACCAGCCTCAAACCCTTGAAAATTCTAAGTAACAACATTCGAGAGCTCAGACTGTGATGTCATAATGCCTCATTCCACCAATGCCTAAGCTCCGTCCTCATCTGCACCAGCCTCAAACGCTTTCAAATCATAAGTAGCAACATTCTACAGCTCAGATTGTGATGTCATCATGCCTCATTCCACCAATGCCTAAGCTCCGTCCTCATCTGCACCAGCCTCAAACCCTTGAAAATTCTAAGTAGCAACATTCGAGAGCTCAGACTGTGATGTCATCATGCCTCATTCCACCAATGCCTAAGCTCTGTCCTCATCTGCACAAGCCTCAAACGCTTTCAAATCATAAGTAGCAACATTCTAGAGCTGAGATTGTGATGTCATCATGCCTCATTCCACCAATGCCTAAGCTCCGTCCTCATCTGCACCAGCCTCAAACCCTTGAAAATTCTAAGTAGCAACATTCGAGAGCTCAGACTGTGATGTCATCATGCCTCATTCCACCAATGCCTAAGCTCTGTCCTCATCTGCACAAGCCTCAAACGCTTTCAAATCATAAGTAGCAACATTCTACAGCTCAGATTGTGATGTCATCATGCCTCATTCCACCAATGCCTAAGCTCCGTCCTCGTCTACACAAGCCTCAAACGCTTTAAAATCCTAAGTGTTTGAGGCTTGTGCAGTTAAGGCAGAGCTTACAGGAATGGGGCAGGGGCAGGGACAGGATGGGGAAATTGAGTTTCTGCGGGGACTGGGACAAATTTGTCCCCGTGTCATTCTCCTGTGTGTATCTATTTCAAACTTACAGTCCAGGAAAATATCCGGGGACTGCCACTGCCTCACATTTCAGGAGAATTGCTTGGAGAGCCTGCTTCCTGTGTCATCTCCTGCAAATCCAGGCAGCACCTCTACAAAATTGATACTTTCTTAATGGACCCAGTAAAAAGATTGCATTAAGTTGTATTCGCAGAATAGAAAATCATTATTTAATGGATTAGCCCCTTGTCCTAAATGAAAAAAAGAAATAACAAAATTTGAAAAGGCAAGTCGAAAAAAATGGGCTTTCAAGCTTTTCCGAAATGCCCAAAAATCAGAAGTCTGATGGATAGAATCTGGACCCGAGTTCCATAGGAAAGGTCTGGCTACTTGGAAAATACATGATCGATTTGCAACAGCCCAAAAAGCTCTGCTGTGTTTATGTTATGTTACTTAGCTTCTTTACCTCCTAGATCAGTGGTCTTAAACCCAAACTCTTTCCAGGGCCACATTTTGGATTTGTAGGTACTTGGAGGGCCTCAGAACAATTTTGCATGAGGTAAAACTCTTTATAGTTTCTAAATCTTTCCTTTTGGCTAAGTCTTAATAATAATATTGTCATTTATAGCTAAAGAACTGTTTTCTTTTACTTTTGTGATTATGATAAACATACCGAGGGCCTCAAAATAGTACCTGGTGGGCCGCATGTGGCCCCCGGGCTGTCCTAGAGGGTGCAGTTTGCTCTTGAATAACTTATCTTGGTGACGTGAGACGACAAGTTCCTTGCTTACAGATGCAAGGGCAATTGATTTCACCCGGGGGCCACAAGAGTCCGGGACCCTGGGGAGGTTCTGCCTTTCAGGCTTTCTTGGGATATTTGTTCTCTCTCCATTGAAATGGTTTCTGGGTGGGGGGGTGGATGGGGAGGGATAGTGTAAGAGTGGGGATAGTTATGGGGGGGAGGAGGAGGTTTCGGCATGATAATGTTTTTTGACTTTTGGTTACTGGTTTGAATGGCCTACTGGTTTCATCAGATGCTATATTCTGCTTTTGTACCTCTATAGGTAGGCTATATATATGTTGATTGTTATTAATTATAACCTGTTTTTGTGAATCGTGGAGGGGGGAGTAGGAGATGTGCTTGTAGGGTGTTGCTTAGGAGGGGGAAGCATAAAAAATTAAGTGGATATACTTGTTCAACCTGGTTTAGATGTTTCTTGCTATGTTCGAAGCAGCTCTTTCATTCATCAATAAAACAGATTTATACATAAGCCCGATATTGATATACAATAATGGATAGAGTCACCTGAGAGCTCTTTTTCTTCTCTTTTCAAGTGCATATATAAATATTGGAGAGTATTGTTCTCTTGGCATCAAATGCAATAGCAAAAGTGCATATTTCTTGTCTGGATGTTTTAACTTTGCTTTCCTGGTGTATTTGCAAAGTTACTGACTGATTAAATAACCATTCCGCCCTGCTCATGATTTCATGAATTAAACTAAACTAAACTAAACCTTAGGTTTGTATACCACACCATCTCCGCAAGCGAAGGTTTACAGAGTTAGGATGGAAAGGAACTCCAATGAAGGGTTATACGATAGGAACTAAGAGGGTATGGAGGGGCCAGGGTACCAGAGAGGGGGGAGGTGTTATATTTTAGAAAAGAGCCAAGTTTTCAGGTGTTTGCGGAAAAGTTGGAGGGAGCTTGAATTTCTAAGCGGGGATGTAAGGTTGTTCCAGAGTTCTGTGGTTCTAAAGGGGAGGGATGTTCCTAGTTTTCCTGCACGGGATATACCTTTTGTAGAAGGGAATGATAGTTTTAATTTTTGGGAGGATCTGGTGGAATTAGGCTTTGAGGAATTCCAAAAAAGTGGGATAACGGGAGGAAGGATGCCGGGTAGGATCTTGAAGGCTAGGCAGGCACATTTAAAGAGGGTACAGGAAGCCAGTGAAGCTTGGACAAGAGTGGTTAGACATGGTCGAATTTGCTTTTTGCGAAAATAAGCTTAGCCGCGGCATTCTGAATCTGCTGAAGTCTATGGAGGTTTTTCTTAGTTAGGCTTAAATTCTATCATGCCCCCTCTCAGATTAATTTTGTGGCTGTCTTTATCGTTTTTTGGGACACTGGCAGGGCAGTATGTAATGATTTCAGGGGCTCTATCCAATAACAGTATTCTTATACGAATATCAATTCAAGTCCTAGAGAAACATAAATTGTAATTAAAGAGGAAAAGACTTCTTATCACCAACATTTGAAGCTATCATTAGTCTGAAAAACTTCCTTATTGAGAAAACCATAGGCTTATAATACTATGAGGTTATTTTCAATTCACTATGGTCTTATTAATAAAGAAGAATCACCACTTTCAAATTTATCATGCTTGGGTCCAACGTTTGTTCAACGGAGCTTCCTCGTTTCACTCTGGCTTCCTCAAGAATTAATACCGTAGCTTAATGACTAGCAGCTGTTGTGCCAGGCTAATAAACGGTAAATTTGATGCAGAACTTTGGGTCAATCTACTGCCAACACTATCTACACAGTGCCACTGGAAGCCCTGAATATGTATACCCTAGAGGAAAGGAGAGACAGGGGAGATATGATTCAGACGTTCAAATACTTGAAGGGTATTAACGTAGAACAAAATCTTTTCCAGAGAAAGGAAAATGGTAAAACCAGAGGACATAATTTGAGGTTGAGGGGTGGTAGATTCAGGGGCAATGTTAGGAAATTCTACTTTACGGAGAGGGTAGTGGATGCCTGGAATGCGCTCCCGAGAGAGGTGGTGGAGAGGAAAACTGTGACTGAGTTCAAAGAAGCGTGGGATGAACACAGAAGATTTAGAATCAGAAAATAATATTAAAGATTGAACTAGGCCAGTTACTGGGCAGACTTGCACGGTCTGTGTCTGTGTCTGGCCGTTTGGTGGAGGATGGGCAGGGGAGGGCTTCAATGGCTGGGAGGGTGTAGATGGGCTGGAGTAGGTTTTAACGGAGATTTCGGCAGTTGGAACCCAAGCACAGTACCGGGTAAAGCTTTGGATTCTCGCCCAGAAATAGCTAAGAAGAAAAATAAAAAAAAATTAAATTAAAAAATAAATAAATAAATAAAATTTAAATTGAATCAGGTTGGGCAGACTGGATGGACCATTCGGGTCTTTCTCTGCCGTCATCTACTATGTTACTATGTTACTATGCCACTCAAATTTCTCAGATAGGGCCACCTAAGGCACTTTTCCAAATAGCAGCTGCGGTTATCCATCAGAAGCCGCTCGTCTTTTCGTCCATTGCATCTCCTCCACCTAAGGATCCTTTTATTTGATTTTAGTTTGCATTTATATTTTAATTGGCGTTACATCCTACTGGACTTTTTAATGTTACCCTGAGGAAGACTCATTTGAGTCGAAACATGGACCGTGTCGGTTCCGCTGCTACCAACTGGGTCAACTTTTCTCACAGTGGTTGTTATTGCTTTTGAACTTTGATTTTATTTCATTTTGAAATATATGAGTACAACAACTCGAGAACATTATATTCTACAGTCTTCATTTTGTTTTTTGGCACTCCTTCTTCTACTGTGGCATTGTTTGAGCTTGTTGTTTGCTTTTGAATATCAGGGTCACAGTGCTCCACTGGTTCTCCTCCTCCCACCAGTTCTCTGAGATGCCTATTATGTCCAACTTTTCATGTATTGCCTTACATTCTGACTCTCCTATCTGACCTTTTTTTTAGACTTCTGGCATTGCAAACAGCTCATTTAAAATAGGATTTTGTATGTGTTAATAACCTTTCCAATAACTATCACGGAAGACTTCCTTTGATCTTTTCTAATGAATGGAATATATTTGAACTGGGCTTCCAAGATGACATGTTTATGCCTCATGTAAACTTTTAAACACTGTCACTCCTCTTTTCAAACTAATTTCCTCATTTTATGATATCCCTCTTTATAACTGTAATTGAATCTGCAGTAGTTCTCCTTAATGTATCTCTTTACACTAGCAGTAGCACAGAAGGTAATATACCCCTCAACACTGCTGGTACATTGGTTCTAAAAGAGTGGGGGTTCCCAAATCAACGGCATCATTTCCAGCATTAGAAAAAAAGTTAGACCTTGCTTTCGGTTCAGGGTCAAATGGAAGCAGTCATTTACAGGCCTACCATAGGCTTGCATGAGAACAGTTGCTGACGTGTCTCCTCCCTCTCTGAATTACCGTAAGCAGAATTCTCTTCGCTTGCATTTTAAGGAGACTCATTTTCTCCCATCAGTTGAGAATTATTTTTCAAATTCGTCTCACTTACTCATTTCAGCAAGTGCTCGATAGGACAAAATTGTCCTGCAATATTAAAACATTGTGGGGTTTTTTTTCTGTATTTTAAACTAACACCTGGTGGTTCTGATATGGAAATATTATAGCATTGCAGGCAGAAGGTGAAGGAAATAGAAACTTACATTTTCATCAAATTTGCTCATACGGCATGTAATACTGTGCACCACAGGAGCTGATTAGCTCGTAGAGACAAGCCACAAATCAGTTCTCTGGGGTCCCCAGAAACTGCTGCAGCAGAATCCACTGAAATTTAACAAGTGATGGATGAGAGACAGGGCATTGCCGATCCCCTGTCACAAGAAGAGAGATCAAGAGAAGGAACGTTTGAAGGGATTTGAGAGAATACCAGCTGCATGACCCTAGAGGGGCTGGTAACGGCTGGTAACGAGGGAGGTTTTGTATGGAACACAACCAAAGGCACCAGTCTCTAAGCTAGGGGGGGGGGGGGGGCATTGCTCTCCAAGAGATGCCTCCGGGACAGACCAGATGTTTCTGCTGCAGCACAAGGAGTTCAGATGACATATGCGTTAATTGAAATAAATAGATGGGAGCAAAGCATGCAGCTCTGCTTTTGCTCCGAGAGCACAATCGGAGCACAGGGACAGGCACTCCTGGGAGGAAGGTGACCTCTAAATCCAAAAGTTAATATACTATCAACGGGGGTGGGCGAGGCGGGTGGGCAGGAGATCGGTATTTCTAACGAGCACCTGGGCAGGGCTTGCTCTGGTGCTCTCTGTGGGTGTTTTGACCCGCAAGCTTTGCAGCTATTTGACAGTAAAAGCATGCACAGGAATTTCCCTGGCCTGTATTTTTCTGCCTGGTCATAGTATCCAATTCCCTAGGACCCATTCTGCCCCAGCCCCACCCTGTTCCTGGTTGGGGGTGGGAGAAGTGGTAAGAAGACTGGGGGAAAATGTTTCACCAAACGGTCATTTGCTTTTGAGATTGTGGTAGGCTGGCCCAGAATGCCAGGAGAGATCAGTGAGTTTAATACCACAGCCAAGTCACCAACAATTGTCTCCTCTGGACAGTCTCTCTCTTAGTGGGAGCTCGTGTGCTTCTCAAGCCTCTAGCTAGGGAACTTTTCTCTCTCCCACTAACTCCTGCTAGGCTATTTATTCATTTTGGTATTTATCGGGATTGTCTCCAGCTTCCCTTTTTCCTCATTTTGTGTTGCTTAGACCATCAAGAAACTTCTACTTATTTGCTTATCCCAAATATAAGACCTTCTTAGCATTTCAAGCTGGTGGGCAACAATCTTGGTTAGGTAAATATATTCAGCAAGCTGTGTTATCCTATTGCAGTTATCGGAAATTAATTAAGACCACTTTGTTAACAGACCTGATATTCAATACATGGCAAGTTTATTACTTAGTGAGTTTTGTTATTGAGATTCTATTTTACAAATATTTACATATTTCGCTCTTTTTAGTGTAAATCGCCTAGAACTTTTGATTATGGCGGTATAAAAGAATAAAGTTATTATTATTATAATAGATTCAGGTACTCAAGTATTTTTCCCTATCTGTCCTGGTGGGCTCACAATCCATCTAATGTACCTGGGGCGATGGGGGATTAAATGACTGGCCCAGGGTAACAAGGAACAGTGTGGGGTTTGAACCCTTAACCTTAGGGTGCTGAGGCTGTGGATCGAACCACTGCCCACTGACTCAGCAGTTTCCCAGAGTACCTCAGTACTGAGCGATAGGACTTGGTGCGCTCTGAGACATGTAGTTTGCCTTTTCTCTAAAGTCTACAGTATGACATCAGGCTTTGAGCCACCTATTGAAGTCCTCTGTGTTTTTTACTCTTTGCTCTCCCTTTCCATATGCAGGCAGTACTTCTGAAAAAGCTACAGTCTTTACAAAAGGTTTCAAGCCCAGAAATGACAAAGAAAAAAGACAAGTTAATTTAACCATGTATTTTAATGAGTATAACTAAAGGACAGACTGGATGGACCAATTAGGTCTTTATCTGCCGTCATTTGCTAGGTACCCTGACTTCCATTCTAGCACCTTCATGTCTTCTATGCACTCACTCTGTACAGGGGCAAGGTTTGGACAAGTTTCTGGAGGAAAAGTCCATAGTCTGTTGTTGAGAAAGACATGGGGGAAGCCACTGCTTGCCCTGGATCAGTAGTATGGAATGTTGTTATGCTCTGGGGTTCTGGAATCTTGCTATTCTTTGGGGATTCCGCATGGACTCTTTGGGGTTCCAGAATCTTGTTACTTTTTGGGTTCCGGAATCTTGCTATTCTTTGAGATTCTGAATGGAATGTTGCTACTCCTTGGGTTTTGGCCAGGTACTAGGGACCTGGATTGGCCACCATGAGAATGGGCTACTGGTGCATTGGTCTGACCCAGTAAGGCTGTTCTTTTGTTCTTATAGTCTTCTCCTCTTTCTGGGACTTAACTCTTCCTTTTTCATGCTAAATACTTGTCTGGATTAGGCAATCAGGAAACACCCAGAACTTGGGCCTTACCTCCTGGCACTCGGGTCTCCAGCATACTCTCTCACTATACCTGGATTCCAATTGTTCTCCCCATGTGGGACCAGCAGCAGGTTTAATCTTTGGACTTGTGGAGAGGGGATCTTCCCCGACGATCCCTTCTTTCTTCTTCTTTAACCCTTTCAGGACCATAAGGATCGTAGGCCAATTTTTGTGGTTTTGACGACATTTTTATGGTAAAAAGGGCTTGCAGATGCCAAAAAATTGATTTTTTTTTTGTGAAATATCATTATTTTTATTTAAAAAAAATCACACTTCTGGCTTATGGACAGTGTGGCAAGTGAATCTTCTCGTCAATCTAGCAACGACGCTAATGAATGAATGTCGGAACCAGTTTGTTTACATAAAGGCAGTATCATATGGAATCCGTACATATCAAATTTAGAACTGTAGACTATCCCAATCAAAATTTATAGGATTTTAAAGTTATGGGACAAATAGGTCCCTTGGTCCTGAAAGGGTTAAACAGACTGTGCCCCGCCCGGAGTTCGCAGTGGATCAAAGCTCCATTCCTGTTTCTCCTCTTCCTTTTAGCCTGTAACTCAGAGGTCCTCTAACTCAACAAAGGTCCCTAAGGGTCTCAGGGCAGGAAAACCCACCACATTTTTTTACTGTGGACCTCCACCTATGAGAGGGAAGAAAGGAAGAGCCTAGGTATCTCCCTAGACCCGGTTATATTCTTTCTTCCATTTTGCAAGGCATTCCTACCACTGGAGCGCTACCTCTTCACCTGTTTGACTGATTCTAAACTCGAGCAGGGACCCTGAATGCTCCTCTGTTAATGCTAGGAAAGCACATTGTGGCATCCTGCTACAGATGTAACTCTGAAATTCCCAGCACCACTTTCAAAATGTATCTTTAGGCTGCAATTAATAAAAAATAATGTCTACGAATGTAAGCCTCCCTTTCAGGAGAGGAATGGCTTGGAATGTTGTAATCCCAGCACAGTCGTGTCTTTACTGGATATAAAGTGACTGATGCGGAAAGAAGCAGAACAAGAGACCTAAGAGGATTAAAATAGGACCGTTCAGGGTAAAGAAACAGCTGCCGCTTTGTTTGATATCGGTCCAGGAATCAGTATTCAGAATTTCTCACAAGCTGTTCTCCCACTAGCAGCCAAGCAGTGGGAAAGAGATGGAACGCGTGAAGGTTGGGACCAGGGAGAAGGCAAAGGGCAGTGATGGTTAGGGAAGGAGGAAGCTGAGGTCCAGAGCGGCAAGAAGATAAGAGGGATGGCCATGGATTACTTTGCTCAACTCATCCGGTTAATGCAGGCACCTTCTGAGGGCTTGGTTTTCTCACCACTGCTTGCGGGAACTCTAATGGAAGAGAAACCTTCATTCTCCAAAAACTCAGCTGCCCTCCCCATCGTCCTCTGTGTAAAGGAGATGATTTTCCCCTACATCTTTCAGATGCAAGTTTGAAACTTGTTTATTCCAGCTGGTTTTAAGAAGAGTTTAGAAAACTCTATCGTCTAAACTAAACTAAACCTTAGGCTTATATGCCGCATCTTCTCTATAACAGTGGAGCTCGGCTCGGTTTACAAGAAATTAGAAAGGAGAACAGATACAATATGGATTTGGAATAGTTTGAAGAGGAGCGGAATTTACAACGTTGAAAATAGCCAAGTTTTCAGATGTTTGCGAAATGGTTGGAAAGAGCCAAGATCGCGCAGTTGAGAAAGACATGGGGGAAGCCACTGCTTGCCCTGGAACAGTAGCAGGGAAATATTGCTACTCCTTGGTTTTTGGCCAGGTACTAGGGACCTGGATTGGCCACTGTGAGAACGGGCTACTGGTCTTGATGGACAATTGGTCTGACCCAGTATGACAATTTTTATGTTAGCCAAGTATAGAACAATCAAGCCATTGTAACATCTGTTTTACTACTTGTGACCTGGGTTGGCCACTGTTGGAAACAGGATACTGGGCTTGAGGGACCTTCAGTTTCTCCCAGCATGGCTGTTCTTATGTGAGCCAAGTATAGGACAGTGAAGCCATTGTGACATCACTGCTGAGGTTGGCTCTTAGGCATTGATGGAATGAGGCATTATGCCATCACAATCTCAGTTCTGGAATGTTACTCTCATTGGGGTTCCAGAATCTTGCTATTCTTTGAGATGCTGGAATGTTGCTACTCTTTGGTTTTTGTCCAAGTACTAGTGACCTGATTTGGCCACTGAGAGAACGGGCTACTGGGCTTGAGGGACCTTTGGTCTGACCCAGTATGGCAATTCTTATGTTAGCCAGGTATAGGACAATCAAGCCATTGTGACATCACTGATGAGGATGGCTCTGAGGCACTGTGGAATGAGGCATTATGACATCACAATCTCAGCTCTGGAATGTTGCTGTCATTAGGGTTCCGGAATCTTGCTATTCTTTGAGATTCTGTATGGAATGTTGCTACTCTTTGGGTTTTGGCCAGGTACTAGTGACCTGGAGAACGGGCTACTGGGCTTGAGGGACCTTTGGTCTGACCCCGTAAGGCTATTCTTAGGTTCTTATGTAATGAAGAAACTCGCTCACCTTAATGTGAAGATATTTTCCTGAAAACCTTCACTGATCAGATTGACTTTTCTCCCCTGTCAGAACACATTGATCAGAGGTCTGCACATTTGAAAGAAAATAGTTCCACTAGAAGTTAGCAAGTTAAATTGCTGACTCCATCGCCACAGTTTTCACCTCTCTGGAATTGGAAATGTAAACCTCTTCCCTGGAAGATGAGCTGGGTGGCAATTTTCCAGTAATTGGAAGGAGCAGCCCCGAGTCGAGCAGCGCCAGGCTGATTTTGGGCTGGTGATTATTGTGTCAAATGTAATCACCGATGCAAGCCTTGAACTGACAGGAGGGCTGGTTCTATTTAATTTAGCTTTGAATATCAAAGTAGACTTCCTGTTTCCAGATACTTTCAGTAAGATGAAAAAATCTGTTGGGGTTTGTTCTTGGTCAGTGGTATTTAAACAGTGATAACTCAGCAATTTAGAAGATGTACAGGGCTCAACCAAACATCCCCTATTTAGTGTAAGACGTCTGATAAATAAGCAAACGGCAAATCAAAACCCCAGTCAGGGATATTGCTGTGGATATAAGAACATAAGAGCTGCCGTACTGGGACAGACCCAAGGTCCATCAGTCCCAAGATCCTGTTTCCAACAGTGGCCAACCCAGGTCCCAAGTACCCGGCAGAAACCCAAAGAGTAGCAACATTCCAGAGCTGAGATTGTGATGTCATAATGCCTCATTCCACCAATGGCTAAGAGCCAACCTCAGCAGTGATGTCACAATGACTTGACTGTTCTACAACTGGCTCACATAAGAACATAAGAATTGCTATACTGGGTCAGAGTGAAGGTCCATCAGTCCCAAGATCCTGTTTCCAACAGTGGCCAACCCAGGTCCCAAGTACCCGGCAGAAACCCAAAGAGTAGCAACATTCCAGAGCTGAGATTGTGAGGTCATAATGCCTTATTCAACCAATGCCTAAGAGCTAGCCTCAGCAGTGATGTCACAATGGCTCGACTGCCCTATACTTGGTTCACATAAGAACTTAAGAGTTGCCATACTGGAATAGACAGAAGGTCAATCAAACCCAGGATCCTGTTTCCAACAGTGGCCAACAAAGGTCCCAAGTACCTGGCAGAAACCCAAAGAGTAGCAACATTCCAGAGCAGAGATTGTGAGGTCATAAAGCCTCATTCCACCAATGCTTAAGATCCAACTTCATCAGTGATGTCACAACAGCTCAACTGTCCTGTACTTGGCTCACATAAGAATTGCCACACTGGGACAGACTGAAGGTCCATCAAACCCAGTATCTTGTTTACAACTGTGGCCAACTCAGGTGGTCCCAAGTCCCTAGCTAGATCCCAAGTAGTAAAACAGATTTTATGCTGTTTCTCCTAGGAATAAGCAGTGGAATTCCTCAAGCCATCTCAATAATGGCTTATGGACTTCTCTTTTAGGAAATTATCCAAACATTTTTTTAAACCCTGCTAAGCTAACTGATTTCATTACAACCAGAGTTTAATTATACGTTGTGTGAAGAAATATTTTCTCCAGTTTGTTTTAAATCTGCTACTTAGTAGCTTCAGCACATGCCCCCTAGTCCTAGTAGTTTTGGAAAAAGTAAGCAAGTGATTCACATCTATCCTTTCTACTCCATTCAGTATTTTATAGACCTCTTATCATATCACCCCTGAGCTGTCTCTTCTCCAAGCTGAAGAGCCCTAGTCAAATGCTGCATATAGTCCAGGGGTGCTCAATGTTGGTTCTTGAAGTCCACAACCCAGTCGGGTTATCAGAATTCCCCCAATGAATATACATGAGATCTGTTTGCGTGCACGGCCTCCAGTGACAGAGTAGGGGGGGAGATCTTGGTGGGAGCGCCACCTCTCCACCCCCCATGCCACACTCATGCCCTTCCTTCCCTGCTCCTCCCGTACCTCTTTATAATCTTTGCCAGCGCAAACAACTACTCTCGCTTGCTGCTCGCGCAGGCCTGGCTCCTTCTGAAATCACTTCTGGGTCACGGGGTCAGGAAGTGATGTCAAAGGGAAATCCAAAACTGGCACGAGGAGCATGCTGCAGAAGCCTCTCACGCTGGAGGGAGAGCACAAGAGTGGAATGGGGACATGAAGGAGTGGTGGCACAGAGAGGAGGGGCGGGGGGGGGGGAAGCCTCCTACCTTACTACACCACTGGCTGAAGGAGCTTAGGCTGCATGGTGACATGATAATACAGATTAGCAGAATTACGGCTTATCAAGTTAAATAAAGATATCGTAATGAGCTGGATAGGGCACAAATTCCTGGGTTAATACAGTCTAAATCAGTGGTTCTCATCCCTGTCCTGGGGACCCCCCAGCCAGTCGGGTTTTCAAGATATCCCTAATGAATATGCATGAGAGAGATTTGCATACTTGTCACTTCCATTATATGCAAATCTCTCTCTTGCATATTCATTAGGGATATCTTGAAAACCCGACTGGCTGGTGGGTCCCCAAGACAGGGTTGAGAACCAGTGGTCTAAATGACGCTAAAGACACCCAGAAAGTTCGTCATTGAGTTTGATCAACTGAGAGAAAGAGAATTTCATTGTTTTTAAGGAAGAAGAAGCCACCGGAACCAAAACACTCTTGAACCACTCACTCACGCTCAGCCCTTCAGACGATTGTAAATGCTCCGTGCACAGATACATCTAGAACTCACTATGTCCTGCCCCCCCCCCCCTCTATAACTTTAACTGTAACTTAGGGCTCCTTTTACTAAGGTGCATTAGGGCTTTAATGCACGCTACATTGCCACGCGCGCTGGACCTTAACGCCAGCATTGAGCTGGCGTTAGTTCTAGAAGCGTAGCGCGCGGTAATTTCCTGCGTACGCTAAAAACGCTAGCGCACCTTCGTAAAAGGAGCCCTTAGACTCTTTACTTACACGGATTTTCATATTAAGTACCGTGAATGTATCGTTCGCTGATCCCGTCCTGCTTCTAGGCTGTCTGTACCCTCACCCTCACCACGATGTATCGCGGGATATAAATAACATTTTGTTCTCTTATATTACCGTGGATGTTTTCAAGTTCAACATACTGCTTTCTAAACTACCTTCTATCTTGCCCAGACCAAGTCCTTTTGCCTAAAACGCATCATTTACCAGCACTTCTCCATATGTCTGAAGTACTGTCAAGTTTCAAGTTTTATTAATTTTGATATACCAATTATCAAATTAATATCTAGCTGGTTTACAATAAGGTTACAGTAAAAAAAAATAAAAAATAATAATAAAAGTATATATATAATTCATTTAATAGTATTGTGTGAACATAAATAACATTACAAGACAGACTGGAAAGTGAGGGTGGAAGGGAGGGAAGGTTAAAAGTTACATATTGGAGATAGAAAAGGGTGACAGTGGGGTTAGGATAGAACATGGAGGGGGGGTCATAATATCAGAGATATTTATTGTTTGCAAAAGAGGGAATAAATGAGACTCTATATGATATCAAATGCATCGCGGAAGAGGAAGGTTTTAAGTCCTGTCTTAAATTTGTCAATTCGTGGCTCGTTGCGGAGATACTGTGGTATGGAGTTCCTGAGGGTTGGGGCAGTTACTGCAAAATTTACTTTTGGTGTATTGTAAAATTCTTTTATGGATGGGATGAAAAATAGGTTTTGATCAGTTGATCTTAATGTACGTGGGGAACTATGAGGAATGAGGAGTTTATCTAGAAATAAGGGAAGATGAGAGAGTTTAATTTTAAAGGTTAGGATGATGATTTTATAAGTGATACGGTGAGTGATGGGAAGCCAATGTTCATATAAACATTTGAAAGACCAGGTAGACTCCCTGATTAGAAAGATCTTTCTCACCCTCTGGAAGCTTCGGTCCATCAGAGCTTACTTCGATGTCTCATCATTTAGAATTCTGGTACAACCCCTCACACTGAGTCAACTCGATTGTTGTAACATCGCCTACTTGGCACTCTCCCAGAAGAATATGCGGTAATTGCAACTGGTACAAAATGCAGCGGTTAGGCTACTTTGTGGACTGAAGACGTTTGATCACGTGACACCTTCCTACCGACTTCTGCACTGGCTGCCGATGGAGGCACGGGTGAAGTTCAAGTTTGGTTGTTTTTGCTTCAAGGTACTTTACGGCTTAGCCCCTAAATATATAACAGACCTTTTCTCCTTCACAACCAACAGATTCATCCGAACTTTGTTTCTCCCCCGGTTAGAGGTTGTAAATTGAAAAGTCATCACCAACATCTCTTCTCACATCAAGCAGCATTATGGGGTAAAGACCTGGAACAACTGCTCGTGCCCACAACTTATAGGGAAGTCAGGAAGTGCCTGTTCCTGAAATACTTAGGTAACCGACCTATACAACCTTAGTCCTCAACAAATGATCTCTAGTACTGTTAATTACTAATTTTGAACTTTGTTTATTCCACTAAACCTGTAACCTCTTTAATCATTGTAAACCGCATAGAACTTCACAGTCCTGTTATTATTATTTATTGGATATACTGCCAAATGGCACAATTAGGCTTCGTGCCTCCAGCAGAGTTTGGCTGGCCTGTGATCCACACCGGGATTGCAGCTCTTTCATGGGTGGCGATGAGTCTTTGAAAGAAGCAATTCTGATTATGTAGAACACATTCTAGAGACACAGCAGGGAGTTTACCCCCAAGCACGGATTGCATGCCTAGACGACAAAGGAAGAATGTTAGGAAAGATATTTCGGAACCATAAAGGGTAAAATATTGTCTGCCTTTTGGTTGTTTCATCTTATACAAGACAAAGTACCAGCACTGGTCTACCAAAAGGGTAAAAGGTTTTACAGATTTGATAAACCACCTTTCTGTGGTATCACTAAAGCAGTTACTTTCTTTGTCCCTAATGGGCTGATAATCGTTGTACCCAGGGCAATATAAAGTTAAGCGACTTGCCCAGGCTCAGAAGGAGCTTTAGTAGCATAGCTGGTTTTAAGAAGGGTTTTGGCAATTTCCTGGAGCAAAAGTCCAAAGCCTGTTATTAAGACATGGGGGAAGCCTCTGTTTGCCATGGATCGGTAGCATGGAATGTTACTACTCTCTGGGATTCTGGAATCTTGTTATTCTTTAGGATTCTGAATGGAATGTTGCTACTCTTTGGGGTTCTAGAATCTTGTTACTCTCTGGGATTCTGGAAACTTGCTATTCTTTGGGATTCTGTATGGAATGTTGCTACTCTTTGGGGTTCTAGAATCTTGTTACTCTCTGGGATTCTGGAATCTTGCTATTCTTTGGGATTCTGTATGACATGTTGCTACTCTTTGGGGTTCTAGAATCTTGTTACTCTCTGGGATTTGGGATTCTAGAACCTTGTCACTCTCCGGGATTCCGGAATCTTTCTATTCTTTAGGATTCTGAATGGAATGTTGCTACTCTTTGGGATTCTAGAATCTTGTTACTCTCTGGGATTCCGGAATCTTGCTATTCTTTGGGATTCTATATGGAATGTTGCTACTCTTTGGGGTTCTAGAATCTTGTTATTCTCTGAGATTTGGGATTCTAGAATCTTGTCACTCTCTGGGATTCCGGAATCTTGCTATTCTTTGGGATTCTATATGGAATGTTGTTACTCTTTGGGGTTCTAGAATCTTGTTATTCTCTGAGATTTGGGATTCTAGAATCTTGTCGCTCTCTGGGATTCCGGAATCTTGCTATTCTTTAGGATTCTGAATGGAATGTTGCTACTCTTTGGGATTCTAGAATCTTGTTACTCTCTGGGATTCCGGAATCTTGCTATTCTTTGGGATTCTATATGTAATGTTGCTACTCTTTGGGGTTCTAGAATCTTGTTATTCTCTGGGATTTGGGATTCTAGAATCTTGTCACTCTCTGGGATTCCGGAATCTTGCTATTCTTTGGGATTCTATATGGAATGTTGCTACTCTTTGGGGTTCTAGAATCTTGTTATTCTCTGAGATTTGGGATACTAGAATCTTGTTCCTCTCTGGGATTCCGGAATCTTGCTATTCTTTGGGATTCTATATGTAATTTTGCTACTCTTTGGGGTTCTAGAATCTTGTTATTCTCTGGGATTTGGGATTCTAGAATATTGTCACTCTCTGGGATTCCGGAATCTTGCTATTCTTTAGGATTCTGAATGGAATGTTGCTACTCTTTGGGATTCTAGAATCTTGTTCCTCTCTGGGATTCCGGAATCTTGCTATTCTTTGGGATTCTATATGGAATGTTGCTACTCTTTGGGGTTCTAGAATCTTGTTATTCTCTGGGATTTGGGATTCTAGAATCTTGTCACTCTCTGGGATTCCGGAATCTTGCTATTCTTTAGGATTCTGAATGAAATGTTGCTACTCTTTGGGATTCTAGAATCTTGTTCCTCTCTGGGATTCCGGAATCTTGCTATTCTTTGGGATTCTATATGTAATGTTGCTGTTGCTACTCTTTGGGGTTCTAGAATCTTGTTATTCTCTGGGATTTGGGATTCTAGAATCTTGTCACTCTCTGGGATTCCGGAATCTTGCTATTCTTTGGGATTCTATATGGAATGTTGCTACTCTTTGGGATTCTAGAATCTTGTTACTCTATGGGATTCCGGAATCTTGCTATTCTTTGGGATTCTATATGGAATGTTGCTACTCTTTGGGGTTCTAGAATCTTGTTATTCTCTGAGATTTGGGATTCTAGAATCTTGTCACTCTCTGGGATTCCGGAATCTTGCTATTCTTTGGGATTCTATATGGAATGTTGTTACTCTTTGGGGTTCTAGAATCTTGTTATTCTCTGAGATTTGGGATTCTAGAATCTTGTCACTCTCTGGGATTCCGGAATCTTGCTATTCTTTGGGATTCTATATGGAATGTTGTTACTCTTTGGGGTTCTAGAATCTTGTTATTCTCTGAGATTTGGGATTCTAGAATCTTGTCACTCTCTGGGATTCCGGAATCTTGCTATTCTTTGGGATTCTATATGGAATGTTGCCACTCCTTGGGTTTTGGTCAGGTACTAGGGACCTGGATTGGCCACTGTGAGAACGGGCTACTGGGCTTGATGGACCTTTGGTCTGACCCAGTAAGGCTATTCTTTTGTTCTTATGAACCAGTTTCCCAGGTGCTCAGCCCAGGGCAATAACCATGAGGCCCACTCTTCCACTTATACCAAATATTTATATAGTGCTATAAGGTATATGAGGGAACTTACAATCTAGTTAAGAAAGATAAACCAACAAATAAGAACATAAGAATTGCCATAGTAGGGCAGTATACAATCCCAGTGACCTGTTTCCAACAGTGGCCAACCTAGGCCCCAAGTAGTGTGCAGTGGTTAAAGCTACAGCCTCAGCACCCTGAGGTTCTGGGTTCAAACCCACACTGCTCCTTGTGACCCTGGGCAAGTCACTTAATCCCCCCATTACCCCAGGTACATTAGATAGATTGTGAGCCCCCTGGGACAGACAGGGAAAAAGGCTTGAGGACCTGAATAAATGTATGTAAACCATTCTAAGCTCCCCTGGGTGAAGAATTAGAAAATCAAATAAAACAGATTTTATGGTGCCTATCCTAGAAATAAGCAGTGGATTTCCCCAAACCATCTCAACAATGACCTATAGACTTCTCTTTTACATAGTAACATAGTAAATGATGGGAGATAAAGACCTGAACGGTCCATCCAGTCTGCCCTGTAATCATAATTTCATGATTAAATTCAAATGTCTTTTCTTTGTTATTTCTAGAGCCTAGACCTTAGAAGTTTAGCTGTTGCTGACCTTAGTTTTTTAAACCCTGCTAAGCAAACTGATTTCACCATATTCTCCAGCAACGAATTTCAGAGTTTAATTACACATTGCGAGATGAACTATTTTCTCTAGTTTGTTTTAAATCTACTACTTTGTAGCTTCATCGGATGCCCCCTAGTCCTAGTAGTTTTGGAAAGAGGGAACAAGCGATTCACTTCTACCCTTTCCACTCCACTCAGTATTTTATAGATCTCTATCATATCCCCCCTGAAGAGCCCCGGCCGCTTTAGCCTTTCCTCATAGGGAAGTCGTCTCATCCCTTTTATCATTTTAGTCGCCCTTTCCTGTACCTTTTCTAATTCCGTTCTAATTTCACCCCGGGCACCATCTTCCTAAGGGCATGGCACCCTCCCTCCTCCCTGCCCCCCCTTCCCGCTCCTCTCCTTGCCTTTACCCGTACCTTTTTGACATCCCCCGATGCGAGCTTGCTGCCTGCATCGGCGCTTTCTCTGACATCGCCTCCAGGACCCCACCTAGGAAGTGACGTCAAAGGGCGAGCCGACACCAACATGGGCATGTTGCTCATGTCGGAGAATTTAAAAAGATACGAAAGAGAAGGGGGCGGGGAAGAGGGCACTTGAGGGCTGCCAGCGACCTGGGCGCCGCTCATCCTGACTATGCCACTGAGTCCGTTCTATCTTTTCTGAGATACAGGGACCAGAATTGCACACAGTATTCGAGGTACAGCCGTACCATAGTGCTTGGGGATAAACAAGAAGAAATTTTAAAATCTGAAAGGTGGACTGATAGTTGGAATTTAAGGGGGGAATTCATTAAATGGCATTTAAGTGCTTTAGCATGTGTTAATATGTGCAATTACATTAGCGTTTGCTAACCTCTAAAGACACTCTTTTGCAGGTAATGTGTGCTAACGCGATTGCACACATTAATTCAATTAACTCGTTTTCTTGAATTCCCCCTAAATGTAGAGATCACTTTTTATAAAGCTACCCCCCAAAAAAAACCCCCAAATAATTGATTATTAGCAGAAGGTCTTTTTAAAGGAAGGGGAAGAACAGGTGAGCTGAGTAGAATTCAGGGTCCGGCTCACAACCCTTCTTCTGATGGAGGGTTCTTATCAATCTGCAGCATTTATCATAATTTATCTTAATTATCTGCAGCATTTTCTTCCTGAAAAATGTGGTTAGAGAATGACACGGAGACAAATTTTTCCCTGTCCCATTCCCGCGAGTTTTGTCGCTGTCCCTGCCCCATTCCTGTAAGCTCTTCCTTGACCGCACAAGCCTCAAACACTTATGATTTGAAAGCGTTTGAGGCTTGTGCAGATGAGGACGGAGCTTAGGCATTGGTGGAATGAGGTATTATGACATCACAGTCTGAGCTCTAGAATGTTGCTACTTATGATTTTAAAGGGTTTGAGGCTTGTGCAGATGAGGACGGAGCTTAGGCATTGGTGGAATGAGGCATTATGACATCACAATCTCAGCTCTAGAATGTTGCCACTTAGGATTTTAAAGTGTAAGGATGGAGCTTAGGCATTGGTGGAATGAGGCATTATGACATCACAGTCTCAGCTCTAGAATGTTGCTACTTAGGATTTTAAAGGGTTTGAAGCTTGTGCAGACGAGGATGGAGCTTAGGCATTGGTGGAATGAGACATTATGACATCACAATCTCAGCTCTAGAATGTTGCTACTTAGGATTTTAAAGGGTTTGAGGCTTGTGCAGATGAGGACGGAGCTTAGGCATTGGTGGAATGAGGCATTATGACATCACAATCTGAGCTCTAGAATGTTGCTATTTGTGATTTTAAAGCGTTTGAGGCGTGCACAGATAAGGAAGGAGCTTGCAGGGATGGGGCAAGGACAGGAAAAGAACTCACCAGGCTGGTTTGGGAAAATGAATTCCCATGGGGATGGGGAAAAATTTTAAAGATACCACATCTACAGATGTGGTATCTTTAAGAGAAAAAAATTTGGGAAGGTGTCTCGAAGATTGCCTCCAGTCTCTTTGGTGTGAGGAGAGCAGACGACAGTTATATGTTGAAGCTGTCACTCTGCTTTCAAGTGGCTGTGCTGTCTCTTCAGTCAAACATATGCCCTCTGTGGGTCTGTAATTGATGTCATGTAACGTTATCAGTCTCTTTCACGGCATCTGGGTCTTATTAAAGTTACTCGTTTTCACAGTAATTAAGAGTAAGAAAACAAGTGCCTTTAAAACCCAATTATTTAGATAATCAGTTTTAATTACATTTAACTGACTTTGTAATCAAAGATTTTATCTTCATAAATTGCAGCGGAGTATTTTTAATTAAAAAGCTCAATCTTATGAGCGACTACGATTTGGAACACCTCACAGTCAATAAAATCCCCACCTTTGAACCTGGTGGTGACCTGGAAAGCCTCAAGCAATCAAAGCGCTTGGCTTACAACTCAGCCTTACGGAGACCGGCTCATCCGAGGGTTCTTCAAAAACTTTCCACACTTTCATAGTTTTGCAGGAAAAGTGATAAGTAGAACGCTGGGGAAAATGTATTGCAAAACAGGATGATTTTGTGGAAAAGTGATGCAATTTGCTTTTGAAATATTTAATAAATAGTGTTTTAAAAAGTGCAGAAACTTTTTGAAGATCCTTCATATCTCTAGCTTTCAAATTTATTTCATTTTTGTGTCTTTTCAAATGTAATAAACTCTCGATAAGCGCCATCTCATTGCCGGTACCATGAAACAATGTGACCCAGCTGCATGAACCAGCCAACATATTCTGCTTTTGAATGAGATATTTAATCAATCCAGATAAATGTATATCTAAAACCTTAGCAATAGTGTAAAGAAAACTGAAGGTTTAAAACCGTATCTGTCTTTGTCTGTATTATAAGGATTTAAGAAAATTAACATTGCCATACTGGAACAAACTGAAGATTCATCAAGCCCAAAGGTGGCCAAGTCAGGTTACAAGTATCTAGCAAGATCCCGAAAGAGTAAAACAGATTTAGTGACAACCCTTGAAGGTGCTCCCTGGGCTGGAAACCATCTCTCTCTTGCAGGGAGTCTTCAATCATAGTAACATACATAGTAACATAGTAGATGACGGCAGATAAAGACCCGAATGGGCCATCCAGTCTGCCCAACCTGATTCAATTTAAATTTTTTCTTCTTAGCTATTTCTGGGCAAGAATCCAAAGCTCTACCCGGTACTGTGCTTGGGTTCCAACTGCCGAAATCTCTGTTAAGACTTACTCCAGCCCATCTACACCCTCCCAGCCATTGAAGCCCTCCCCTGCCCATCCTCCACCAAACGGCCATACACAGACACAGACCGTGCAAGTCTGCCCAGTAACTGGCCTAGTTCAATCTTTAATATTATTTTCTGATTCTAAATCTTCTGTGTTCATCCCACGCTTCTTTGAACTCAGTCACAGTTTTACTCTCCACCACCTCTCTCGGGAGCGCATTCCAGGCATCCACCACCCTCTCCGTAAAGTAGAATTTCCTAACATTGCCCCTGAATCTACCACCCCTCAACCTCAAATTATGTCCTCTGGTTTTACCATTTTCCTTTCTCTGGAAAAGATTTTGTTCTACGTTAATACCCTTTAAGTATTTGAACGTCTGAATCATATCTCCCCTGTCTCTCCTTTCCTCTAGGGTATACAATCCCCAGTTTATTTATTAATTAGGATGCTTTAACTGCTTTTATAAAGAGATTGTAAGCTAGGCAAGTTATACAGAAGGTATAGCTTGACATAACAAACAAAGTTTGTTAACAGCAGAACGCTGTTACTATTGTTAACACAATAGTAAAGTGTTCAGATATAAACAAAAATGTTTTATTCAAATTTGCATGTACGGTCAAACCTCGGTTTACGAGTGCCGCGGTTTGCGAGTGTTTTGCAAGACGAGCAAAACATTCCCGCAAATCGTGCCTCGCAAACCGGTTCTCGGGGGGGGGGTGTGGAGCAGCACCGGTGGCCTCGAGGGTGGGGGGGTTAAGGTGAAGCAGCGCCGGTGGCCTCGGGAAACGAATCAAGCGAGTTTCCATTCATTTCTATGGGGAAACTCGCTTTGATATTCGAGTAAATTAGTTTACGAGCATGCTTCTAGAACGAATTATGCTCGTAAACCAAGGTTCCACTCTATTTGCTTCAAATCAATCTTCGGTATGTTTCCCATTTCTCTTTGAATCACTCCAATAAGCCCACGCGTAGAGTCCAGTTAGTCACATATCCCACTGTCAAATCGTGTCGTTTGAAGAGATTTCTCGAGAGAACTCTCTCTTTCCAGGCGGCCAAAATGAACGCCCGGTTTGGCAAAATCATGTCAGGGTTCTCATCCTATTATTTTTTTTTTTAGAAAACGAATAAAGACACAGTTATTTGACAAATTTGTAACCCACGCTTCCTAATTGCTTTTTAAATACAACATCTAGAAATTGATGTATCTTTTTGAACTGTATATTTGCTGGATGTTCAGCCTTATCTGCTGTGAACCGCCTAGAACCATCTGTGGTCTGGCGGTATATAAGAATAAATTATTATTATTATTACAGTAAATGAGTCAAGCTTGAAGATGGCAAATCGAATCATAAGTATAGGACTAACGTGATAACAGTATCAGAAATATAAAATTGTCTGAGCATACGTCTCTCGAACAAACTCGCCTAAGAACATACAAGTTGCCATACTGGGACAGACTGAAGGTCCATCACGCCCAGTATCCTCTTTCCAACAAGGGCAAACCCTATCAGATCCCAAGTTGTAAAACAGATTTTATGAAATAAGCAGTAGTTTTCCCCAAGCCCTCTCATTGATGGCCTCTGGACTTTCCTTTCAGGAAATTATCCTCATATGAGCATCTGAAGGTATCTCAGAGCAAAGATAACACAACGAGCACGAATGGAGAAGAGCGATAGGTATCAATGTTGCAAAAATAGAGTCAAATGTGTTCTCATCCCACGATAGAACTGGAATAAACTAGCCCCATCGTAACAGAGTGAAGTCTTTGGGCAAATCTTTGTCATTTGGGGGTCGATCCAACAGAGGGCGCTCAAACCAGGCACCTAAAACTAGAGCATTACACACATATTTAAAACAAAACTTAATAGCATAGAGCAAACATCCTGCATCCATTCCTTAAAATAGTTGAGGCCCAAAAACTACCAAATTAACCAGATTGAAAAAGGCCAATCGGAAAAGATAGACTTTCTGAAATGCCAAAAAATCAGAAATCAAGCAAATGGAATCTGGAGCCGAATTGCATAGGAAAGGTCTACAAAATCGATTCACTACTTTCATAACAGAGAGAGGCAACAAATCACTAACAGATTTCAATACCAACGTTGTTGTATTCTCCATATAACTGGCAGCCAGTGACGTTCAGCTTGAACAGGCGTAACATGAGCATGGCGAGGAAAACTGGCTCTAACCGGCATTCTGAGCCGCTTGAGATTTCTTCACTAAGCCACCTAAAAGAGAATTACAGTAGTCTAAGGCCCTGTTACTAAGGTGCACTAACCAATTTATCACATGCTAATCGGATTAGCACACCGTACGTAGTAAGAGGGGGTTAGTGCGGCAAGACAAAGCTCTGCATCACTGAGCGAAAATTCACAGCCGACAACAAATCCCATCATTTTAGCACCATCCTGACCTATAACAGGTTAGCGCCGCGAATCTCTTATAGACTACTGCCATACATTGGCGTTTTGGTACCCAAGTTTGACGGAACCACTTTTTGCCACGTCTAGCGGGCACTTTATCAAATTGCATGGGCAATTCAGCATTTAGGTGTGCCCATTGTGGGAAGGCCCATGCCCTGCCTCTGCCCGTCCCAGGTGACCGCCCCCTTGCAGTTACCAAGAGAACATTTAGGTGCCTAGGTTTACCAGGCCTGCCCAGTTCGGCCCGTGTCATGCCCCAGCCCCACCCCCCATAACCTGTCCGTGCGTCGAGATAGTATACTCGCATGCGACGAGATGATGTCCCGCTTGTGCACATGACGTCTCCGCGTTGCGTCCAAGCATTTGCGGATGCCGTGCCGGGTTTTGAAAAGCCGTCCGGGGAAATCTAGAAGTCTGATAACCCTAAAGGTGCCTAAATGGACTTACAGAGATGCCTATCGTTTTACCCCCATTATGGCACTCAGCTACCATAAACTAACTCTAAATAGACTCATTCACTGGCCCCCTAGTGTTCTGCTCCAAAGGTCCAACTAAATCTTCTTTCTCCCTGTTGTGTCTGAATAGGGTGAATGAACGAGAGGCAGCCCTGGAAGAGGCTCTCAGGCTGCTCCAGCAGTTCCATCTGGACCTGGAAAAGTTCTTGGCCTGGCTGACAGAAGCAGAGACCACGGCAAACGTTCTGCAGGATGCCACACGCAAAGAAGGGATCCTAGAGGACTCCAGGGGTGTACGTGACCTGCTAAAGCAGTGGCAGGTAAGTCCTAAGCTTCACACCTCCGGTAGGAGAACACATTTTCCCTGTGTTCACAACGGATGCTTTAATTCCCTTAGAGGCAGAAGGGATCTGCAGATGACATTTGGTGGCTTGTTTGGTTGGGGGAAGAGCTCCTTTTGCCATGTCACTTATGGAGAGACACATAATGCTACCATGCTGGCCTGTTTGTGATTACTACATTCAGAGAGGTGTAAAGCCATAGGTCACATATATATTTTAGTGAAGTAGGATTTTGGTGATTTGCAAATTTATCTCATGTATATTTATTGTGGATAGTTCAAAACCCAGACTGGCATAGCCACAGGGAGTGGGCCCACCAACTTTGGGCTTGAAGCATGGGGGAAGGAACTGCTGGGATCATTAGCATGGAATGTTACTACTATTTGGGATTCTAGAATCTTGTTAATCTTTCAGAGTCCAGAATCGTACTATTCTTTGGGATTCTGTATGGAATTTTGCCACTATTTGAGGGGGTCTAGAATCTTGTTACTCTTTGGGATTCTGCATGGAATTTTGCTACTATTGGGGGGGGGGGTCTAGAATCTTGTTACTCTTTGGGATTCCAGAATCTTGGTATTCTTTGGGATTCTGCATGGAATTTTGCTACTATTTGGGGGAGGGGGTCTAGAATCTTGTTACTCTTTCGGATTCCAGAATCTTGGTATTCTTTAGGATTCTGCATGGAATGTTGCTACTATTTGAGGGGTCTAGAATCTTTGGATTCTGGAATCTTGCTGTTATTTGGGATTCTGTATGGAATTTTGCTACTATTTGGGGGTTCTAGAATCTTGCTACTCTTTGGGATTCTGTATGGAATTTTGCTACTATTTGGGAGTTCTAGAATCTTGTTACTCTTTGGGATTCCGGAATCTTGCTGTTCTTTGGGATTCTGTATGGAATTTTGCTACTATTTGGGGGGTCTAGAATCTTGTTGCTCTTTGGGATTCCATAATCTTGGTATTCTTTGGGATTCTGCATGGAATGTTGCTACTATTTGGGAGTTCTAGAATCTTGTTACTCTTTGAGATTCTGTATGGAATGTTGCTACTATTTGGGAGTTCTAGAATCTTGTTACTCTTTGGGATTCCGGAATCTTGCTGTTCTTTGGGATTCTGTATGGAATTTTGCTACTATTTGGGGGGTCTAGAATCTTGTTACTCTTTGGGATTCTGTATGAAATTTTGCTACTGTTTGGGGGGGGGCTCTAGAATCTTGTTACTCTTTGGGATTCCATAATCTTGGTATTCTTTGGGATTCTGCATGGAATGTTGATACTATTTGGAAGTTCTAGAATCTTTTTACTCTTTGGGATTCCGGAATCTTGCTATTCTTTGGAATTTTGGATGGAATTTTGCTACTATTTGGCTTTCTGCCAGATACTTGTGACCTAGAAGTGGAAGCAGGATACCGGGCTAGATGGAAGAACCTCCTTTTCCTAAGGAACGCATAGGCAGGGAGAAGTGGTGAGAAAGATTTTGCTTCATATAGAAAATGTAAGAAAATAAAGTGATTGCAGTGACTTTATGAGACCTTTATTTGGCTAAAGTGGAGCAGATTTTCTTTGTGCTGCTCAATGGATTAGTTCCGTTTGTTTCAGCTCCGTTTTTAAAGAATTAATCTGGCATTTTATTGCTTTTTCTCCTTCATATGCTCTGTTGGAATAAAAAAATGTTAATGACTAGATTTGTCATTGTAAACGGTCATACAAATTTCATACCATTGTTTTCTGCTGGAAACAAGAAATTAGTTTAATTTCATGCCGTATAATGAGATATGAGTACATTTCCTTGTTGTGTAAATTCTCTTGGAGGGAAGAAATCCATCACTGATGAAAGAGTGCAATGGACGGGTTTGTATTTTGCATAATTGCCTAAAAGTCTGGCTAAAAACGATCAGCTTGCTTTGCTCGCTTCTGAAGTGCTGTTTTCCCCGTCCCTTTTTCTACATTCGCGTCTCTTTTTTAATCTTCTAAATCTTGCTTGAGAGACATTGATGGTAATTGATTGTCTTTGATGAGGTCACTGTACACCAGGGCTTCCCAAACTGTGGGTCGGGGCCTCAAATGGGGTCACAAAAGCTGCCTTGGGGGGTCATGACCTAGGTGGCCTCTCCATAGAACAAAAGATGTGGAACCAGATCCTGGACTTCCAGGAATTAAAATATTGAAGTTTATTAAAGTCTTGAACAAATAAAATGTTTCACAATATATAAACACAAAGCATATTCCAACAGTATAAGAGCAATGATGGTACTGCGTTGCAATGGACAGACCCTACACGGGCCGGGTTTCGGCAGTATCCAGCCTTCTTCAGGGGTCCTTTGAGCACAGTGACCCCCTGCAATAGGTGCTCTTCCCAGCATTTCCACAGCCGCGTCAGCACACTCGTCAAACAGTTTACTGTTTTCTGTCTGCAGTGCTTTTCACTGTGCTCACAGGACCCCTGAAGAAGGCTAGACACTGCCGAAACACGGCTCGTATAGGGTCTGTCCATTGCAACGCAGTACCATCATTGTTCTTATACTGTTGGAATATGCTTTGTGTTTATATATTGTGAAACATTTTATTTGTTCAAGACTTTAATAAACTTCAATATTTTAATTCCTGGAAGTCCAGGATCTGGTTCCACATCTTTTCTTCTGCACAATTGTGGTACCAAGGTCCATTCCTGTAGGAGGTAGGACTGTCCTGGGGGCATAGACCACCCCTACAGCGTTTTACTGCATTTGAAGGGCTCTCCATAGATGCATCATTATTTTACACCTCTAGGGTGGGGTCACACAGTTTTATTTTTTCACAAACATGGGGTCACAACTAGAGAATGACAGAAGGACAAATTTTCCCTGAATCCTTGCGGAATCTCTCTATCCTCGTCTTGTTCCCGCGAGCTCTGCCTCTATCCCTGCCCAATTCCTGCAAGCTCTGTCCTTATCTGCACAAGCCTCGAACACTTTAAAATCATAAGTGTCCCTGTGTCATTCTCTTGTCACAACTACAAAAAGATTGGGAAGCACTGCTCCACATACAAGGCCAGGGTTAGACGTACTGGAACCTGGAGAAGAAATGAAGGCCCAAGCACAACTGCTAGCTTGCCTCCATGACATTATTTGGTTTCACCAAGGGGCTCCAATTGCCCCTCCTGAACCCTCAAATTTGCAAGTAGTAATATTTTAGGAAAGTCATACGTGCATAGCAAAAACAGCACAATGAGCCTGAAGAATTGGTGTGAAAGAACAGGATTTATTGAAAGGCCCCACATGAGCCGTGTTTCAGCAATATGCCAACAACAGGGGTCAGATAAAGAAAATGTTCCAATGCTAATCAATAGTTGCACTCAATCAGTTAAAAGAAAATTATCCCAGCATAATAAAAGATACCACAAAGCATAAAAGAACTTGCTCCTTGCTACTTTTTGGATTTCTGCCAGGTCCTTGTGGCCTGGGTTGGCCACTCTGCAAAACAGAATACTGGCCTTGATGGACCTTTGGTCTGACCCAGTATGGCTATTCTTATACTATTGCTATAGACCTGGGGGACGCCACTACTTGTCCTAAGATTGCTAGCATGGAATCTTGCTATTCTTTGGGAATTCCGCATGGAATGCTGCTACTGTTTGGGGTTCCGGAATGTTGCTACTCTTTGGGATTCTGCAGGTACTTGTGACCTGGATTGACCACTGTGGAAAGAGGAAAGTGGGCTAGATGGAGCATTGGTCTGACCCAGTATGGCTATTCTTAGGTTCATTGTTCCTTACGTTCTTAACTTTGAGTTGAGCGTGTATCAATTAACAACACAATTGCGTTGTACTGCGAGTCGAGTCAGCTCATCCACAGCTGCCTAATGGGCTGGATTCAGTATAATTAGCACCGAACGGTATGCTATATAGGGTACTCTGAGATGGGTACCCTTTAGAGCAGGGGTCCCCAAAGTCCCTCCTTGAGGGCCGAATCCAGTCGGGTTTTCAGGATTTCCCCAATGAATATGCATTGAAAGCAGTGCATGCACCTAGATCTCATGCATATTCATTGGGGAAATCCTGAAAACCCGACTGGATTGGGCCCTCAAGGGAGGACTTTGGGGACCCCTGCTTTAGAGAATATCATGTAGTGTCCAAATCCGCACCCGACTTTAGACCAACTGAAACCGGGCGTAAATCACGGTGCGCAAGCTGGGCCCTCGAATTCTATAACACTACGCGGATTTTAAGGGGATGGCCCTGACCTGCCCATGGTTACACCCCCCTTTTCAGATCCGTGTGAAAACACTCGGGTACTATTTTATTACAGGGTGTGTAATGTTGTTCAGTGCCAATCGGCCACGTTTGGGCCATTTCAGCGCTTTGCTTCCAGTATAGCACTTTTCTGCACTGAAAAATCACCACAGAAACTGCAGGTAATGTCAGGTGCCATTTCTAGAACCCCTTAGAAATGTGCATAACACAGTATTCTATGAGTTGTTTGTGGAAATTTATGCCCATGTAATGACGTAGTGAGGGGGTACCACCCCGGGTGCCATCTGTATAGGTTGTCGGCACCTCCTCGCCCTGCTCACACTATCCCTCCCCCCCACCCCGTACAAGTTTCAAGTTTAATTAAATTTGATAAATCACTTATTACATACTAAGCGAGTAACATTTAAAATATATGATGTACAGCCTTAAAAGGGGGATAAAAAACAAACTGACAATACAGATACTTAGATACATAAGGAAAGGGAAAAGGTAAGGAAAAAGTTACAAAATTACTGTTATTCTAATGAAAAGAGAGAAAAAGCCAAGTAGGGGAAAAAACATAAGGACTGGGATAAAATGGTTAAAAAGAGTTGTTTAAAGATTAAAAGAAGCTTTGAAAAGAAAAGTTTTTAAGTTGGTTTTAAATAAATTAAGGTCTTTGACTTCTCTTATGTATAAGGGGAGAGTATTCCAGGTAAGAGGGGCCATAACTGAAAATATGTCATGACGTCTGGTTCCAACCATAAGCAACTCTTGTGTTCGGTACCTCTGTAGATCTTCGCCAGCGCAGACAACTTCTCCTGCCTGTTGCTCGTGTCGGCCTGGCTCCCCTCTAAATCACTTCCGGGTCGCGGGGCCAGGAAGTGACGTCAGGGGGGAAACGCAACGCTGGCATGAGCGGCATGCTGGACAAGCCACTCACACTGGTAAAGATTTTCAGAGGTACGTGGGGGGAAGGGACAGCGTGAGTGGGGGGCGGGAAGAAGCGGGGAACGGGGGTGCAGAAGGAATGATGGGGGAGAGGCGGACATGGGGGGCACCTCCTACCCTCGCTATGCCAACGCGCCCATGTGTACTACGTGCAGAGTCTGCTCATGTGCACACCCCCTACAACCTGTGTAAAATGCGTGTTATGTAACTTATTTGCAAAATGGCGTCTGTGCACATATATAAGAACATAAGAAGGTGCCTCCACTGGGTCAGACCAAGGTCCATCTCGCCCAGCGGTCCGCTCCCGTGGCGGCCCATCAGGTCTGCGACCTGTGGAGTGGTTTCTGCCTACTTCTATAACCTACCTCAAGATCTATCTGTACCCCTCTATCCCCTTATCCTTCAGGAACCTATCCAAACCCTCCTTGAACCCCTGTACAGAGTTCTGGCCTATCACATCCTCCGGAAGCGCGTTCCATGTGTCCACCACCCTCTGGGTAAAAAAGAATTTTCTAGCATTTGTTCTAAACCTGTCCCCTTTCAATTTCTCTGAGTGACCCCTAGTGCTTGTGGCTCCCCTCAGTTTGAAGAATCTGTCCTTATTTACTCTCTCTATGCCCTTAAGGATTTTGAAGGTTTCTATCATGTCCCCTCTAAGTCTCCTCTTCTCCAGGGAGAACAGCCCCAGCATCTTTAACCTGTCAGCGTATGAAAAATTTTCCATACCTTTTATCAGCTTAGTCACCCTCCTCTGCACTCCCTCGAGTACCGCCATGTCCTTCTTGAGGTACGGCGACCAGTATTGAACACAGTACTCCAGGTGCGGGCGCACCATTGCGCGATACAGCGGCATGATGACTTCCTTCGTCCTGGTTGTAATACCCTTTTTGATGATGCCCAGCATTCTATTTGCTTTCTTGGAGGCTGTCGCACATTGCGCCGATGGTTTCAGTGATGAGTCGACCATCACCCCCAAGTCCCTTTCCAGGTTACTCACCCCTAGCAGTGTTCCCCTCATTTTGTAGCTGAACATCGGGTTCTTTTTCCCTACATGCATGACCTTGCATTTCTCTACGTTAAAACTCATTTGAGAATATGCTTGTATTGTAAGCGTTTACATGAGAAGGAGTAGCCTAGTGGTTAGTACGATGGTCTGACAACAGGAAGAACTGGGTACAATTCCCACTGCAGCTGCTTGTGAGTCTGGGCAAATCACTTAGGCTGTGGACCCTCTAGAGGCAGAGAAAGTACCTGTAAGTGCTCTTGATATCAGTGTAAGAATGGAGAGAGTGTGAGGGGTCTCCTGCTATTGGCTGAATGAGCGCATGAGCAGCTCACAGCAGCGGAACAGCGGAAGGGTTTGAGTGGGTATCTCAAGAGCAATGGGGGGATTAAGTGTCTTGCCCGGGGTCACAGGAGCAGCGTTGGTTTGAACCCACTTCCCAGGGTGCTGAGACTGGTACCAATGTGCATTTCTTTGTAGTCCATCGATCATGGGCAGGGGAGTTAGGGGAAGAGGTCTGTTTTTATAACTTTCCTAAAATTGAGGAGTCCTTCAAGGGATCTGATCTGTGGGGGAAGTCCATTCCGGTGGCTCATTATGACGTGGGAGTAGGAACGTCACTTTGCAGTGTAATGTAATGTAATGTATTTCATCCTGGGAGCGGAGAGCCTGGTTTGGTACATATGGAGGAAGCTTAGCCATCACATAGGTGGTGTAAGGATTTGAACGCTAGCCTCAGGCCCTTGAAGACACAGCCAGTGAGCCGACGCCAGACTGCAGAACAAATGGGCCTTTAGGAGGGCTTTGAATCTGTGGTATGACTGTTTCGAACAAAGTGGGGTAGGGCGGGAGTTGCAAAGCGCAAGGGTGGAGTGATGGGTAGATCCTAACCGTGAGGGAAGACAAAGGCAGTGGGTCAGGGCTGATGGTAGAGGGTGGGCAGGCGGGTAAGGAGTAGGCGGAGTTCTAGCCGATTCATTGAGATCAGGCGATATCCATTAGCTAAAGGTTCAGAAGTTCCTCAGATATCACCGGACAAGGGATGTAAAATCCAAGTTAAATTTTCTTTTTCGCTCTTTAAAAAGCTAAACAGTGCACAGCGGCCGCTAAGAGAGCGAATAGAATGCTAGGTATAATCAAGAAGGGTATTACTACCAGAACGAAAGAAGTTATCCTGCCGTTGTATCGGGTGATGGTGTGTCCGCATCTGGAGTACTGCGTCCAATATTGGTCGCCGTACCTTAAGAAGGACATGGCGTTACTCGAGAGAGTTCAGAGGAGAGCGACACGTCTGATAAAAGGGATGGAAAACCTCTCATACGCTGAGAGATTGGAGAAACTGGGTCTCTTTTCCCTGGAGAAGAGGAGACTTAGAGGGGATATGATAGAGACTTATAAGATCATGAGGGGCATAGAGAGAGTAGAGAGGGGCAGATTCTTCAAACTTTCGAAAAATAAAAGAACAAGAGGGCATTTGGAAAAACTGAAAGGGGACAGATTCAAAACCAATGCTAGGAAGTTCTTCTTTACCCAACGTGTGGTGGACACCTGGAATGCGCTTCCAGAGAGCGTAATAGGGCAGAGTACGGTACTGGGGTTCAAGAAAGGATTGGACAATTTCCTGCTGGAAAAGGGGATAGAGGGGTAGAGATAGAGGATTACTGCACAGGTCCTGGACCTGTTGGGCCGCCGCGTGAGCGGACTGCAGGGCACGATGGACCTCAGGTCTGACCCAGAGGAGGCATTGCTTATGTTCTTATGTTCTTATGGGAGAGGAGGAGATAGTGGATGCACTGGATGGGCCATTTGGCCTTTATTTGCCATCAGGTTTCTCTGTTGTTACTAAAGTTCTATGACATCACAATGCAGGTGTAAAGAGCCTTAGCCAATAGGAAGAGGAGATGCAAATGTTAAGAGCTTTAGCCAATAGGGAGAGGAGGAGATAGTGGATGCTCTGGATGGGCCATTTGGCCTTTATCTGCCATCACGTTTCTATGTTACTAAAGTTCTGTGACATCACAATGCAGGTTGAAAGAGCCTTAGCCTATAGGAAGAGGAGATGCAAATGTTAAGAGCCTTAGCCAATGCGCTTCCAGAGAGCGTAATAGGGCAGAGTACGGTACTGGGGTTCAAGAAAGGATTGGACAATTTCCTGCTGGAAAAGGGGATAGAGGGGTAGAGATAGAGGATTACTGCACAGGTCCTGGACCTGTTGGGCCGCCGCGTGAGCGGACTGCAGGGCACGATGGACCTCAGGTCTGACCCAGAGGAGGCATTGCTTATGTTCTTATGTTCTTATGGGAGAGGAGGAGATAGTGGATGCACTGGATGGGCCATTTGGCCTTTATTTGCCATCAGGTTTCTCTGTTGTTACTAAAGTTCTATGACATCACAATGCAGGTGTAAAGAGCCTTAGCCAATAGGAAGAGGAGATGCAAATGTTAAGAGCTTTAGCCAATAGGGAGAGGAGGAGATAGTGGATGCTCTGGATGGGCCATTTGGCCTTTATCTGCCATCACGTTTCTATGTTACTAAAGTTCTGTGACATCACAATGCAGGTTGAAAGAGCCTTAGCCTATAGGAAGAGGAGATGCAAATGTTAAGAGCCTTAGCCAATGCGCTTCCAGAGAGCGTAATAGGGCAGAGTACGGTACTGGGATTCAAGAAAGGATTGGACAATTTCCTGCTGGAAAAGGGGATAGAGGGGTAGAGATAGAGGATTACTGCACAGGTCCTGGACCTGTTGGGCCGCCGCGTGAGCGGACTGCTGGGCGTGATGGACCTCAGGTCTGACCCAGCGGAGGCATTGCTTATGTTCTTATGGGAGAGGAGGAGATAGTGGATGCACTGGATGGGCCATTTGGCCTTTATTTGCCATCAGGTTTCTCTGTTGTTACTAAAGTTCTATGACATCACAATGCAGGTGTAAAGAGCCTTAGCCAATAGGAAGAGGAGATGCAAATGTTAAGAGCCTTAGCCAATAGGGAGAGGAGGAGATAGTAGATGCTCTGGATGGGCTATTTGGCCTTTATCTGCCATCACGTTTCTATGTTACTAAAGTTCTGTAACATCACAATGCAGGTGCAAACAGCCTTAGCCAATAAAAAGAGGAGATGCAAATGTTAAGAGCCTTAGCCAATGCGCTTCCAGAGGGCGTAATAGGGCAGAGTACGGTACTGGGGTTCAAGAAAGGATTGGACAATTTCCTGCTGGAAAAGGGGATAGAGGGGTAGAGATAGAGGATTACTGCACAGGTCCTGGACCTGTTGGGCCGCTGCTGGGCGCGATGGACCTCAGGTCTGACCCAGCAGAGGCATTGCTAAAAAAAAAAAAAAGAAGGATTCCCTTTTTCCTCCATTATAAGAACTTCAGCGTATCGATACTGGGAGAATCAATGAAACGGTGCTGAGGATTTGGTACATTATTTTTATGAAATAATTTATCACCACAGTTATCATAAATCATTAGCCAGCAGAAAATAACTTTGCTCCCTCCCTAGTGCTTTAACAATTTGTTCAGTAATTAGATTCCAGCATATCTGGAATTTACATCCATGCGTTACAGATGTGCTGTTTGTTCTGGGACTCTGGGCCTGCATCGTTCATCTGAACGGAGCCCAGCTGATGCTCTAAGGCTGACATTCGGGAGGTTTGAAGCACAACCTAACAATTTCTCCAGATTTTTTCATTCACACTTATTTATTCATTCAGTCAATTTTCTATACTGTTGTCCCAGGGGAGCTTAGAACGGTTTACATGAATTTATTCAGTTATGCAAACATTTTCCCCTGTCTGTCCTGGAGGGCTCACAATCTATGTAATGTGTCTGTGACAATGGGGGAGGGGGATTGAGTGGCTTGTCCAGGCTCACAAAGAGCAGAGGGGCAGTGCGGGATTAGAACCCACAACCTCACGGCGCTGAGGCTGTAGCTTTAACCACTGCATCACTCTAGAAATCGGCATGTAGCAAACGTGAGCCAAGTCTAGGACAATGAAGCCATTGTGACATCACTGCTGAGGTTGGCTCTTATTGGTGGAATGAGCCATTGTGACATCACAGGATCAGCTCTGGTTACCAGAGACAGACTCTTTGCACACTATTTATTTATTCAATTTTCTCTACTGTTCTCCCAGGGGAGCTCAGAATGGTTTACATGAATTTATTCAGGTACTTAAGTACTTTTCCCTGTCTGTCCTGGTGGGCTCACAATCTATCTAATGTACCTGGGACAATGGGGGGATTAAGTGACTTGCCCAGGGTCACAAGGAGCAGCATGGGATTTGAACCCACAACCTCATGGTGTTGAGGCTGTAGCTTTAACCACTGAGCCACTCTAGAAATCAAAATGTAGCAAAAGTGAGCCAAGTCTAGGACAATGAAGCCATTGTGACATCACTGCTGAGGTTGGCTCTTATTGGTGGAATGAGGCATTGTGACATCACAGCATCAGCTCTGGTTACCAGAGACAAACATTTTTCACTTATTCAATTTTCTCTACCGTTCTCCCGGGGGAGCCCAGAATGGTTTACATGAGTTTCAGCTACTCAAGCATTTTTCCAGGTCTGTCCTTGTGGGCTCACACTCTATCGAATGTACCTGGGGAAGTGGGGGATTAAGTGACTTGCCCAGGGTCACAAGGAGCAGCGTGGGTTTGAACCCACAAGCTCAGGGCGCTGAGGCTGTAGTTTTAACCACTGCGCCACACATATCATAGATTCCTGCAGGAAAAAGTATGTGTATAAAAGGCAGCCCTGCTATTGAGACTGTCAGATGAGTTTTAGGACTTGGACAAAGTTACGTTGGTGGTAAGAACGTTCACACTTGTGCACGATGCATTTTGGGCAGAGCACAGGGGCAATCTGACAGCAAGCATATACGATTCAACGTACGTAGCTTCCTTATAGCTGCAGCTTTTGCAGGGTAATTGTATAAAGTCCCACAGATAACTAGGAGTCTTTATAAGATTTTGTGCCTGTTCAGTCTCTCATCCTAGGAGACCTGTCACCCTTCGCTTTGTCTTTGCAGTTCAATGCCATGTTCTTAATCACGAAATTAAACCCTTATATGAACTCAATTTTTTATACACTATATTCTAGTGACAGCATTCGAGCGAAATTGGGAGAGATGCAAAGTGAAGAATGACATTGGGACAAATTTGTCCACATCCCCACAGGAACTCAATTTCCCCGTCCCGTCCCCGCGAGTTTTGTCGCTGTCCCTGCCCCACTCCTGTAAGCTCTGCCTTAACCGCACAAACCTCAAACACTTATGATTTGAAAGTGTTTGAGGGTTGTGCAGATGAGGACGGAGCTTAGGCATTGGTGGAATGAGGCATTATGACATCACAATCTCAGCTCTAGAATGTTGCTACTTAGGATCTTAAAGTGAGGCTTGTGCAGATGAGGACGGAGCTTAGGCATTGGTGGAATGAGGCATTATGACATCACAATCTGAGCTGTAGAATGTTGCTACTTAGGATTTTAAAGCGTTTGAGGCTTGTGCAGATGAGGACGGAGCTTAGGCATTGGTGGAATGAGGCATTATGACATCACAATCTGAGCTGTAGAATGTTGCTACTTAGGATTTTAAAGCGTTTGAGGCTTTGCAGATGAGGACGGAGCTTAGGCATTGGTGGAATGAGGCATTATGACATCACAATCTGAGCTCTAGAATGTTGCTACTTAGGATTTTAAAGCGTTTGAGGCTTTGCAGATGAGGACGGAGCTTAGGCATTGGTGGAATGAGGCATTATGACATCACCATCTGAGCTCTAGAATGTTGCTACTTAGGATTTTAAAGCGTTTGAGGCTTTGCAGATGAGGACGGAGCTTGCAAGGATGGGGCAGAGACAGGTAAACTCAAAGGTTCATGATGGGGAAAATTTTGTCCGTGTGTCATTCTCTAATGCAAAGGAACTGGGAAAAGGACTAAACCCACTGGTTGTAAAAGAAAGGACCCATCTAGAGGGGCAGTTACAGCCCTAAGTGGAAATGGTGTTATTCTGAGGCACAGGGGAGGAAGGAGCTCGGGTACTGCCTTCCACAGGAGAATTTGTATGTGCATCTTCCCTGAGGGGAGACTGGATTCACCATTTTTGCAATGCGTCTTCAATCGATTTGCGGCTGTCCTGAAACAATTGCACTGGTTGCCGTTGATTTTAGAATAAAATTTTAAAGTTTTGTTTTTAGATTAGTAGTAACCCTGCACATTTGTGAAACTTCTCCTCCATTAAGGTTTGTAGAGACCCCATCACAGCAAGTGGTTTGATTAGATCAGGGGTGTCAAAGTCCCTCCTCGAGGGCCTCAATCCAGTCGGGTTTTCAGGATTTCCCCAATGAATTTGCATGAGATCTGTTAGCATACAAAGAAAGTAGTGCATGCAAATAGATCTCATGCATATTCATTGGGGAAACCCTGAAAACCCGACTCGAGGAGGGACTTTGACTCCCCTGGATTAGAGGAATATCGAAATTCAATTTTTAAAAAAATATATACAGTGGTGCCTCACACAACGAACTTAATCCGTTCCAGGAGCAAGTTTGTTATGTGAAACGTTCGTTGTGTGAAACGCGTTTTCCCATAACAATACATGTTAAAAAAAATAATTCGTTCTGTAGCATAAAATATGCTAAGATGACATAAAAAAAGATAAATTTTTGGTTATTATTTTTATTTAGATACATCTAAAAACATAATTGTTTTTTAAAACAACACACATTTTTTAAATTTAAAGACAGACTAAGTAGAGTCTAATTTTACAGTGAGAGGGCAGAGTCTCAGCGGCAAAAACTGGGACTTAACTGTTCATTTTTTTTTTTTTTTTCTACCGTGTTTCCCCGATGATAAGGCAGGGCCATCAAATAAGACAGCCCCCCCTTTTTAGAAAAAAATGTAAAATAAGGCACCCCCCCGCAAATAAGCCACCCACCGATACCTGCGCTTACCCGAATCGGGTGGTACGGTGGGTGACTCCGTGTGGTCCCTGGCACCCCCGACACGATCGGGGCAAGAGGGAGCTCAAGCCCTCTTGCCCCCCCCCGACTCCCCGACACGATCGGGGCAAGAGGGAGCTCAAGCCCTCTTGCCCCCCCCGACTCCCCGACACGATCGGGGCAAGAGGGAGCTCAAGCCCTCTTGCCCCCCCGACTCCCCGACACGATCGGGGCAAGAGGGAGCTCAAGCCCTCTTGCCCCCCCGCCTCCCCGACACGATCGGGGCAAAAGGGAGCTCAAGCCCTCTTGCCCCCCCGACTCCCCGACACGATCGGGGCAAAAGGGAGCCCAAGCCCTCTTGCCCCGCCGATTCCCCAACTCCCCGACAATATCGGGCCAGGAGGGAGCCCAAGTCCTCCTGGCCACGGCGACCCCCTACCCCCACCCTGCACTACATTACGGGCAGGAGGGATCCCAGGCCCTCCTGCCCTCGACGCAAACCCCCCCTCCCCCCCAACGACCGCCCCCCCCCCAAGAACCTCCGACCGCCCCCCCCAGCCGACCCGCGACCCCCCTGGCCGACCCCCACGACACCCCCAACCCCCTTCCCCGTACCTTTCTGTAGTTGGCCGGACAGACGGGAGCCAAACCCGCCTGTCCGGCAGGCAGCCATCGACGGAATGAGGCCGGATTGGCCCATCCGTCCCAAAGCTCCGCCTACTGGTGGGGCCTAAGGCGCCTGGGCCAATCAGAATAGGCCCGGGAGCCTTAGGTCCCTCCTGGGGGCAGGGCCTGAGGCACATGGTCGGGTTGGGCCCATGTGCCTCAGGCCCCGCCCCCAGGAGGGACCTAAGGCTCCCGGGCCTATTCTGATTGGCCCAGGCACCTTAGGCCCCACCAGTAGGCGGAGCTTTGGGACGGATGGGCCAATCCGGCCTCATTCCGTCGTTGGCTGCCTGCCGGACAGGCGGGTTTGGCTCCCGTCTGTCCGGCCAACTACAGAAAGGTACGGGGAAGGGGGTTGGGGGTGTCGTGGGGGTCGGCCAGGGGGGTCGCGGGTCGGCTGGGGGGGCGGTCGGAGGTTCTTGGGGGGGGGCGGTCGTTGGGGGAGGGGGGGTTTGCGTCGAGGGCAGGAGGGCCTGGGATCCCTCCTGCCCGTAATGTAGTGCAGGGTGGGGTTAGGGGGTCGCCGTGGCCAGGAGGACTTGGGCTCCCTCCTGGCCCGATATTGTGTGGGGAGTTGGGGAATCGGCGGGGCAAGAGGGCTTGGGCTCCTTTTTGCCCCGATCGTGTCGGGGAGTCGGGGGGGGCAAGAGGGAACCAGGCGGAGAGAGGGCAGTTAAGCGCAGTGCCTGCGCGGAAGGATGCAGCTCGGGCGACTTCGTTGTGTGAAACGAAGTTCGTTGTACGGATCAAGACATAAAGTTCGTTGTGCGCAGCGTTCGCTGTGCGAGGCATCCGTTATGCGAGGCACCACTGTATTAGGTCTGCAACTCTGGAACATATTGCCTCCCCAATTGAGAGAGATACAACAGCACAAGACTTAATACAAACATGATAAAGTGCCTCCCAACACTCCCTCCTCCCTTCCCATCCCCCCTCCCCCCATCCCATTCCCAAATATTACTAATAAATAATGCTTCACTTTCTGATGACAAAACTACCTGCTCTGAATGACAATTGCTGTTTATAAGATTCCCAGGTCATCCCAAATTTACTCTGGGGGGTCGCCATAGCTTCCATAATCAGAAGAGCATGAAATGCTGCCCTCCATTGCCAAAATGAGGGTGGACTCTCTTCCAACCAATGTGGTAAAATACATTTTTGACGTACAATAAAGGATTTGCGAAATAATTCCCTAACCCCTTTCTTAAAAATCCTCTTCCATCTGGGGGGAAGGAACTACAATCCTAGAAATAATTGAACAAGAAAAATACAAACAGCATTCCAAAATTTCTGAATTTTTGGGCATAACGAAAAAGCATGAGCCAATGATCCGTTATTTTACATTTCAGGCATATTCTTGCTTGTAAAGCCTAAACTTGAGAAACATAAGCTCTCATAATCATTCGAAATAGACTCTCTATAATAAGTGCAAGAAATTAAAGAAGCTAATTTTTCAACAGGCCTTTGCTAGAGACTGAAAATAAAATAAGATATTTTTCTGAGAAGCTTGGCAAGAAATGTGAGTGGGATCGTTGTCTGGCAGTCTGTAGTTTGAAGGGCACGGCCAGTGGGAATTTGGAGGCCTGTTTCTTCCTGGGAGCGGAGTGGAGGACGCTTGATGCCATGTTGTGTAGGGATTTGAATGCTAGCATCAAGGCCTTAAAGATACAGAGGGGCATAAAAAACAAAACAAAACATCTAAGTCCCCTTTTGGCCTAAGGCCCTAAACGTTGAAAGTAGAAGCAGGGAAAATGTCTATTCTCAAACAAAAAAACATCCTAAAGGAGGTTTTTTTTTGGATAATGTCCTGCCTCTACATTCAGCTGTTTAGACGCCCAAACCACCACTATGTCTACACTTACCACATATAATGTACCCCAAAAAAGCCTAAGTCCCAAACGCCCAACACAAGAGCTGTTAGGCGAAGGAGGAGCCAGTCCTTCCATCCCCCAGCAACGATCGTGGCCCCTTTTTCGGCACTTATACCTGTTTTGACGTGGTCTAAGTCAAAACGTCTAAGTGCCGACTAGGCAACCTGCCTCAACCTTTGGTTATACCTGCTGTACGCTTATGTCTAGGTCGGCCCACCTCCCACCTTTTCCCCTCCTCTAAAAACGCCTCTTTTCACTCTGTGCGTTTAGAGGCAGGGGAAAGGCCTAAGCTGGTTTTAGATACGTCTAAAACCAGCTTTGGTTATGGGTACTTGGACGATCAGGCTTTTTGATCGTCCAAGTACCCATTTAGGCCACTTTTTAGACGTTGGTTTTTAAAAAAAAATTATTATGAGCCCCACAGTGTATGGTTATGTGTAGCCAGTGTGCTGATGATAGTGCTTCGGAGACCGAGTCGTGGGCCTACAGGTTTTTCACAAGTCTGATTTCCGCGTTTTGAACACGTTAGAGAAGCTTTATATTCTTTGCTGTGAGGCCGTTGAATAGTTCGCTGCAGTAGTTCACGTGGGAGAGGACGAAGATGGGGGAAGCCAGACTCCAAGAAGTTGTTTCTTATTTTCCAGAGTTGTCGAAAGTAATAAAATGTCAAATCAAAGCGTCCAAGTGGGCATTTCTGAAACTGACTTTTTAGACATCTCTCTGGTCATTTTGTCTCCAGTTCATCTATATCTTAAGGTGTGTTTTGAGCTGCATCAAAAAACCTCAAGAATAGGAAGAATTGATCACAACAACTAACCCATTTTCTGAGTGTTATGGGGACTTTGTGGATGGAAAATTCTACTTTTTCACACACCAAATTTTAATTTTGATGAAGACCAGTGATTACACACATTCATGTCGCTGTGAGAAAGCTGTTTTGGCATATATTGGACACTTTTTTTAATCCTTTGATAGTGGGGTGCAGTGGGGTGTCAGGTCAAAAGCGCGCCGGGACAAAGGCACGTGCAGACAATTGAGCGCAGTGCGGATGCGCACGCCGCAGAAAATTACTGTTTTTAGGGCTCCAACGGGGGTGTGTGGGGGGAACCCCCCCACTTTACTTAATAGAGATCACGCCGCATTGTGGGGGAGTTGTGGGGGGTTTGGGGGGTTGTAACCCCCCACATTTTACTGAAAACTTCACTTTTTCCCTGTTTTTAGGGAAAAAGTTAAGTTTACAGTAAAATGTGGAGGGTTACAACCCCCCAAACCCCCCACAACACCGGCGCGATCTCTATTAAGTAAACTGGGGGGGCTCCGCAACAAACCCCCCCGTCGTAGCCCCTAAAAACTGTAATTTTCTTCGGCACGCACCTCTGTCTTGCGCTCAGTTGTCGGTGCGCGCCTTTGTCTTTCGTGGGGTTGTCTATGAACTGTGCAGTGGTAGTAGGTTTACGCTATTTGTTTGAGAATCCCTACTACCATCATTATTTCTTTCAGGGAAAAGTATATTTTGCTATGGTTGTCTTAAAGTAATGGAACCATCTCATTTTCTATCATTACTGGTTCAAAGGGCATCAGAGAGGAGGAGGCCTCAGTGCCCAAGGTTTTCTGCATGTGTAGAATTCCCCCAGGTCAGTTTTGTACTTCACATCCATCTATAAAATGTTCCATAATAAAGAGAAGCCCCTGTACAGCAATAGATGTCAGTCAGCATTCACACAAATTGGCCTTTCATTTCGTTCAGAGAAATCCCTGAGGCCAAGCTGGATCCCCTGTCTCTTTTCGAAGCAATAAGTCGCTTGGGCAGGTCAGCACATCACACACTGCAGCCTGGAAGGCTCTTGCCCTTCTGAAGCCTTCATAGAACGAACATCAACCTCTGTATGGCCTCTGAGGTCGAAGGTATGAAAAAATGCTGAGTAATGATCTTCAGTGCTGGGGCTTCCAATCCCACTGTCAGTCTACGTCAAGATTCAGCTTGTCATACCAGCGAACGGTGCACATGAAAATTTTTCAGACCAGATGCTTAAGACCCAGAATAGCCTTACTGGGTCAGACCAATGATCTATCAAGCCCAGTAGCCCGTTCACACAGTGGCCAATCCTGGTCACTAGTACCTGGCCAAAACCCAAGAAGTAGCAACATTCCAAATAGAATCTCAAAGAACCGCAAGATTCCGGAATCCAAGAGAGTAGCAAGATTCTAGAACCCCCAAGGAGTAGCAACATTCCATACAGAATCTCAAAGAACAGCAAGATTCCGGAATCCCAGAGAGTAACAAGATTCTAGAATCCCAAAGAGTAGCAACATTCCATATAGAATCTCAAAGAACAGCAAGATTCCGGAATCCCAGAGAGTAACAAGATTCCAGAAAAACACAAGAGCATGTACAACAACGTATACAAGAGCAGATAACATATCCAAAGCATGCTCTTGTGTTTTGTCTACTTGACTCATGGTTGTTTGTGTTCCACCAGTGTTAATAAACATATATTAAAAAAAATAAAAGATTCCGGAAACCCAAAAAGTAACAAGATTCTGGAACCCCAAAGAGTAGCAACATTCCATGCTAGCGATCCAGGGCAAGCAGTGGCTTCCCCCATGTCTTTCTCAGTAACAGACTATGGACTTTTCCTCCAGGAACATGCCCAAACCTTTCATCAATCCAGCTACGCTATCTGCTCTTACCACAAGCTCGGGCAACATGTTCCAGAGCTTAACTATTCTCTGAGTTTTTGAAGTATTTCCCTGTAACTTCTCTACCTGGCTATGGGAAAATATACACATTGCATACTTCTGGCAACAAAATCTCTACTTTCTTTTTCTCTGTTTCGCTGCTCTGTTCCTCATGGAAGCAGAGGTTCAATGGTCAAAGCATCGTTTTGGATTTAGCTCACATCTTTTCAGTAGTAAATTCAAATGTGTTCCACATTCAGATCTTGCCATTTGAGCTTTGAAGGAAAGATAAGGCGTTATCTCCTCCAGTACTGATTCAGCTGTTGTTCAGGACAGTCCATAATTTCCGACTGGTGACCTGCCTCCCAGGAGCGAGAACCAAGGACATCGTGGACAAAATTGGGAAGGTCCTGGAAGGAGCGGAGACGGAAGAGACCGCAGTAATGATCCACATCGGGACGAATGATGTCAGCAGGAGAGACTACAGAAGAGGCACGCTGATAGAACAGTTCAAGATTCTGGGAAGGAAACTGAAGATGAGGACCCAGAAGATAGCATTCTCAGAGATCCTACCGGTACCAAGGGCAGATGTGAAAAGGCAGGAAGAACTACAATCAATAAATGCGTGGATGAGGAGATGGTGTGAGGAAGAAGGGTTCCACTTCGTGAGGAACTGGACAACGTTCTGGGGCAAGAGCAAGCTCTACAGGAGAGATGGACTGCACCTGAGCGCGGCGGGAACAAGACTTCTAGCAAACAACGTCAAGAGAGGAATAGAACAGGCTTTAAACTAAGAGGAAGGGGAAAGCCGACAGTCGACCTAGCGTCGACGATTCGGAAGACGGTATCCCATGAAGATACTAAGGGGAAAAAAGGCTGGGAAGAAACAAGGGACAAATTACAGGAGTCGACTAACCCAGAAGTGGAGGTTAGAAAGATTGTAGCAAAAGAGAAGACACCAAAGACCGAAGCACAGGGAAAGGAAATGAGAAGGACGAAATGCCAGGATCTAAATTGCATATATGCTAATGCAAGGAGCCTAAGAAACAAAATGGAGGAACTAGAAGCCATGGCCAATGCAGAGGACATAGACATCATTGGAATCTCTGAAACGTGGTGGAATGAGGAAAACAGATGGGATACAGCACTGCCGGGATACAAGCTCTATCGCCAGGACAGGTCAGGACAGAAAGGAGGAGGAATAGCCCTATACGTAAAAGAAAGCATACAATCGACAAGAATGGACATAGTGGAGACGACCAACAAACTGGAATCGCTATGGGTTAAAATACCGGGTAGGAAAGGGCATGAAATAAAGATGGGCTTATACTATCGTCCACCCGGGCAAACCAGAGATATTGATAAAGAAATGGATGCCGAGATGAAGCGAGAATGCAAAAGAGGTTACACGGTTGTTATGGGAGACTTCAACTACCCCGGGATAGACTGGAGTCTTGGAAGCTCAAGATGCGCCAGGGAGACAGAATTCCTGGAGGCTATACAAGATTGCTTCATGGAGCAGCTTGTTAGAGAACCGACGAGAGGAAATGCAACTTTGGATCTAATCCTAAATGGGCTAATGGGACCTACAAAGGAAGTGGAAGTAGTGGGCCGTTGGGAAATAGCGATCATAATATGATCAAGTTCAAGGTTGAAGTAGGAATACCGAATGGAAAGAGAACCATAGCGACAACTTTCAACTTCAGGAAAGGAAACTATGAAGCAATGAGGGAAATGGTAAGGAAGAAAATTAGGAACACTTCCGGTAGAACATGCCTGGTCTTTTCTCAAGGACACGGTGAGCGAGGCGCAAAATCTGTACATCCCCAGATTCAGAAAGGGGTGCAAAAAGAGTCGAACAAAAGACCCGGTATGGATGACTAAAATAGTGAAGGAAGCGATAGCCAATAAGAAAAATTCATTCAGGAAATGGAAGAAGGACAAAACTGAGGACAACTGGAAAGAGCATAGGAAGTATCAAAAAGAATGTCACAGTGTGGTTCGAAAAGCCAAAAGAGAGTACGAAGAGAGGCTAGCCAGGGAGGCACAAAATTTCAAACCGTTCTTCAGATATGTTAAAGGGAAACAGCCAGCTAGGGAGGAGGTGGGACCGCTGGACGAAGGAGACAGGAAGGGAGCGGTGAAGGAGGAGAAAGAAGTCGCGGAAAGACTTAACATGTTCTTTTCGTCTGTATTTACAAATGAAGACACAACCAACATACCGGAACCTGAGCAAATCTTCAATGGAAATCAAGCAGAAAAATTAACATCCATGGAAGTGAGCCTTGATGATGTACACAGGCAGATAGAAAAACTTAAAACTGACAAATCCCCTGGTCCGGATGGAATCCATCCAAGGGTTTTGAAAGAATTAAAGGAGGAGATAGCTGAACTACTGCAGCAAATTTGCAACCTATCCTTGAAAACAGGCATGATCCCGGAGGATTGGAAGATAGCCAACGTCACGCCCATCTTTAAAAAGGGATCAAGAGGTGACCCGGGAAACTACAGACCGGTGAGTCTGACCTCGGTTCCGGGGAAAATGGCGGAAGCACTGATAAAAGAAAACATCGATGAACATTTGGATAGAAACGAACTTCTGAAAACAAGCCAACATGGTTTCTGCAGGGGGAGATCGTGCCTAACTAACTTATTGCACTTCTTCGAAGGAATTAACAAAAGGATGGACAGGGGAGACCCCATAGACATCATATACCTTGATTTCCAAAAAGCCTTTGACAAGGTGCCTCACAAACGTCTACTCCGGAAACTGAAGAATCATGGGGTGGATGGAGACGTACATAGAAGGATCAGAAACTGGTTGGCAGGTAGGAAACAGAGGGTAGGAGTGAAGGGCCACTACTCGGACTGGATGAGGGTCACGAGTGGTGTTCCGCAGGGCTCGGTGCTCGGGCTGCTGCTATTTAATATATTCATAAATGATCTAGAAACAGGGACGAAGTGTGAGATAATAAAATTTGCGGACGACACAAAAATATTTAGTGGAGCTGGAACTAAAGAGGAATGCGAAGAATTGCAAAGGGACTTGAACAAACTGGGGGAATGGGCAGTGAGATGGCAGATGAAGTTCAACGTTGAGAAATGTAAAGTATTGCATGTGGGAAGCAGAAACCCAAGGTACAACTATACGATGGGAGGGATGTTATTGAATGAGAGTACCCAAGAAAGGGACTTGGGGGTAATGATGGACATGACAATGAAGCCGATGGCACAGTGCGCAGCGGCCGCTAAGAAAGCAAATAGAATGCTAGGTATAATTAAGAAGGGTATTACAACCAGGACAAAAGAAGTTATCCTGCCGTTGTATCGGGCGATGGTGCGCCAGCATCTGGAATACTGCGTCCAATATTGGTCGCCGTACCTTAAGAAGGATATGGCGTTACTCGAGAGGGTTCAGAGGAGAGCGACACGTCTGATAAAAGGGATGGAAAACCCTTCATACGCTGAGAGATTGGAGAAACTGGGTCTCTTTTCCCTGGAGAAGAGGAGACTTAGAGGGGATATGATAGAGATTTATAAGATCATGAAGGGCATAGAGAGAGTAGAGAGGGACAGATTCTTCAAACTTTTGAAAAATAAAAGAACAAGAGTGCACTCGGAAAAGTTGAAAGGGGACAGATTCAAAACGAATGCTAGGAAGTTCTTCTTTACCCAACGAGTGGTGGACTACTGGAATGCGCTTCCAGAGGGCGTAATAGGGCAGAGTACAGTACTGGGGTTTAAGAAAGGATTGGACAATTTCCTGCTGGAAAAGGGGATAGAAGGGTATAAATAGAGGATTACTGCACAGGTCCTGGACCTGTTGTGTCGCCGCGTGAGCGGACTTCTGGGCATGATGGACCTCAGGTCTGACCCAGGAGAGGCATTGCTTATGTTCTTATGTTCTTCCTGTCTTGCTTCTTCACTGTCCAACTTTCCTATCAAACATTATTGAAAATATGACGGCTTGGACAAGTCGAATCTTTGTATGAGGAGATTCTCTGTACTTGAAGATCTTGTCCAGGTTCTTCATAAGCAATACATGGCTGAATCTTTGACTGCTTCTTTCATTATTGGTTATTGAGTCAAGCAAGTTGAAGTTGTCTACTGTTTGGCCTACTTCTCCGTCAATGAATAAATTATTGATTGTAGCATTTTTTTAGGATCTTGTTATGGTACAGATTCATAAGTTACTATGTAAAAAAGCTGCATGAAATGATCTCAGTTTAGCTAAAATACTGCAAGTGTAACAATTTACTAGGAGGCCAAAAGCCACCTAAGAATTACTTGTGCCTGTGACAAGCAGAAAAATTATTTCGCAAAGAAGGAAGGGCGGGTAAACAATCAATGCCCCCACAAAACTTTGTAAATCTTGGCACCTCTCTGATGTTTTCCTGTCCCTAGAGCTACAAACAAACAGGAGATGATAACTTCCCAAAACTTGGAAAGTAGAAAACAAAACGGCGAAGGAAGACTCTGGTGTTCAATGGCTTTTATTGGTATATCACGATGTACATTGAACACCAGAGTCTTCCTTCGCTCTCACTATAGCTTCCATCACAGCAACTCGATCACCCTTAGGAAATGGAAGGAAACCGGGACCATCCCTTCTGCAGCGGCTCCTCCGTGGCTCATGGCACAGTGACCAACGGCATCGAACCCTAACTCTAAAGGTCTTGATGTCTATATTTTGAGATGACCTCAGCCTCCACCCAGATTAGAAATGTCAGTCTTCCTGTCCCAGTGCATTCTTGTACTCATCAGCTATATTTGGGGTTTCCAGGTTAGTGGGTTGTTTCTTTCTGAATAAATCAGAGTTTGTCATCAAGCCCAGTGGCCAACCCAAGTCACACGTACCTGGCAAGATCCCCCAAAGAGTAAAACATATTTATGCTGCTTAAAATAAGCAGTGGATTTACCCATATTGATCTTAATAATGGCTTATGGACTTCTCTTTTAGGGTTTTTTTTAACCTGCTAAGCTAATTCCTTTCATCACATTACCGGCATCGAATTCCAGAATTTAATTACACACTAAGTGAAGAAAATATCTTTTCACATTTGTTTTAAATCTACTACTTAGTAGCTTCCTTGCATCCCCATAGTCCTAGTATTTTTGGAAAGAGAAACAAGCAACTCACATCTACCTGCTCTGTTGTCTAGTTTATGCCAACCACACAGCTGAAAAGGAGGGTGCTTACCAGCTCATCTCAGAGATATCTTGATTGTAAGAGCATTTTATCCCTGAGGAGTTTTTCCATATGGTATTACCACTAATGTTCATGGAAACATGACGGCAGATAAAGGCCAAGTGGCCCATCCAGTCTGCCCATCCGCAGCATCCACTATCTCCTCCTTTCCCTATTGGCTAAGACTCTTAACATTTGCATCTCCTCTTCCTATTGGCTAAGGTTCTTTACACTTACATTGTGATGTCATAGAACTTTATGATTATAGAAACAGAGAAAATGATAGCAGATGAAGGCCAAATGGCCCATCCAGAGCATCCGCTATCTTTTCCTCTCCAAAAGAGATCTCAAGCCTGTCTCCAGTGGCATACCAAGAGGGGGGGGGGGGGCAATCCGCCCCGGGTGCACGGCTTAGGGGGGTGCATAGCTGGCCAGGCCCGAGTACTCCTGCCCTTCCTTTCCCCCGGCCACGCCGCTACAATCCTACCTCCCTCCGCCGACAAGAAGTTTCAAGTTTCAAGTTTTATTAGTGCTTGATAAATCGCTTATTAAATACCTAAGCGATGTACAATTCGAATAAAGTTGGGAGACAGATACAATGACTTTCCCACGTCAATTCTGATGTCGAAGAGGACGTTCCGGGCCAGCCAGGCAGGCCCGGACTTCTTGTCGGCGGGGGGAGGTAGGATTGTAACAGCGCGTCTGGGGGAAAGGAAAGGGAGAGGCGCTTTTTTTTTCCCCCCACTGCAGGGAGGGCAGGATGTAGGCAGGCAAGCTCTCTGGATTTAGCGCGGCAGGGATGGAGGGAGATAGGTAGACAGGCAGGCTGGCTTTGGGGGTGGCCAAAATCTGGAAGGTAGTGGGGGGGGCATAAGAAGGAGGCACTGGGGGCACCATGGACATGGGATGGAGGCACTGGGGGCACTATGGGCATAGTAAGGAGGCACTGGGAGCACTATGGACACAGGACGGAGGCACTGGGGGCACTAAGGACATGAGAAGGAGGCACCAGGAGCATTAAGGACACAGGACGGAGGCACTGGGGGCACTATGGACAGGAAGGAGGCACTATGGACACAGGACGGAGGCACTGGGAGCACTATGGACACAGGATGGAGGCACTGGGGACACTATGGACACAGGAAGAAGGCACTGGGGGCACTATGGACACGGGAAGGAGGCACTGGGGGCACTGGACACGGGATGGAGGCACTAGGGGCACTAAGGACACAGGACAAAGGCACTGGGGGCACTAAGATCTTGGCCTCAACACTGATTAATGATGGTAGGAATCTGACTTCAAAATCACTATTACGATTTGAGCTGTATGTAGCAAATCAGGCACTGGGGGCACTAAGGACATGGGAAGGAAGGAGGGAGGGAATAGAAAGGGACAATTGTTGGGCCTGAGTGCAGAAAGAAAGAAATGAAAGACAGGATACACAGTCAATTCATAGATGTCTCCTTTTGATGAAAAAATAAATGGTCACGTTACCTCTGACTTATTTTCTCTGCAGCAGAGTCGGCAGCTGTGCTGAGGTGCAGGAACGTCCCGCACTGACTCGTCTGCCGACTCTGCTCCAGAAGAAGTAAGTTACGTCGGAGAGGGTGGATCCGGCAGATGCAGTCATTGCTGGACTTTGCCACAACTCCTTGCATCTGCCAGGTCCACCCCCTCCAACGTAACTTACTTCTTCTGGAGCAGAGTTTGCAGACAAGTCATCGCGGGACCTTCCAGCATATGGCTGCTGAGTCCACTCCAGAGCAAGTACGTCGGAGTGGGGTGGACTGGCAGCCGGCAGCTACAATCATTGTGAGACCTTGCTGCATGAAGGGAGAGAAAGGAGCAGGATTGCTGGAATAGAAGAGTGGTGGAGGGAAAGAAAGGGGGCAAGGTGGTATGGAAGGGTGGTGCCGATAGAAATGATGTACAGAGAAAGGGGAGAGACATAAGGGAGAAGGATATTGGAGGGAGAAAAAGGGGCAGATGCTGATTGAAGAGGGGTGGATGGCGAGAGAAAGGGCAGACATTGGATGGTAGTGGGGAGCCTATGCTGGATGGAAGTGCAGATGGGAGAGATAAGGGAGCAAATGCAGGAAGGAAATGGGAGGAGAGAAAGAGGGGAGCAGACGCTGGATGGAAGTGGACAGAGAGAGGAGAAGGTACTAGATGGAAGGGTTGGAGAAAGAGGGTACATGATGGGGAGAAAAGGATTGAATTAGGGAAACACTGGAGGGGTGAGGGAAAGAGGTGGCAAGCTTTAGGTAGACAGTAAAAAAAGGACATTGATGAGAGGGTAGTAAGAACGTAATCTAGACAGATACAGAAAATAAATTGAAAAGGAAAATGAGGGAAAAAAGGGAAAGGGATTGCAGAGGTACGCCACTGCTATGTCTCATGCTTTCTTAAATTCAGACACCTCTACCGAGAGCCTATTCCATGCATCTTCCACTCTATCGCCTCTTAACTTCATCATATGCTCTCATTCTATCATGTCCCTGTAACGTTGCATGGGAAAGACACCCAGAGAAACTTAATTTGGCAGAGAAATTCCATATCGACTTTCATGAATTATTTCCTGACCTAAGCTTTGTAGGACCTTGAAACTTTCTAGAGATTTATCTTTATTAACTTTTGCTGGGGATTTCTCAAGGGATTTTTGTTTTAATTTGATTTGTAAATTCATTTAACATGAAAGGATAAAAATGTTGCATTTGAAATATTTCTCATTAAATTACGGGGGAACATTACAATAAATAATGAGAAAGAATGCCTCTGGAAGCAGCTTCTGTTCCTCCAATTATTCCTGTACCAAAGAGTGAATGATTGCGCAGTTAACGCTCAGGCCATATTATTACTGCAAGAAAATTCCAGAAAACAGATGACTTCAAAAAAAGCCTGAATATGGAGGTATAGGCGAGCGCCTTTGGAAGTGAAACCCCACTGCTGTGAGCTGTATGTGAATAATCATTTTTTTCTGTGTCTAGTTCATTAGAGGTCAGTCTACTCCGTAGAGGAACAGAAGCGCACTTAGAATATCTTACTTACACAGTGACACCGGGTTCATCTGTGGAGAAGCTCCAGGGCCAGAAGCTGTGTTTCATCTATGCTGTGAAATAGTCTCTAGAGGTGTATTTCATGCTTTGCTTAGGGTTACCAGACGTGTCCTCTTATTTCTGTTTTGCTTTTATGATTATATCTGTAAATTATACTGTCTGCTTTCTTTGTTCCCTGCCCAGAGTGGCAACGTAGTGCGGGTTATAAATATTTTAAGGAAATAAATAAATGAGGCCTTAAGACCCCTCCTGAGAATCATCGTAGGATATGGATTAGTGCTAGGAATCTTTTCCTCTGCGGATCCTTCTACGTACTCTGGCAGGATTTCCACAGAGAAAGGTGGCTATCTACGGTAGGCCTAGCTTACCTCTGATATTATCCATATAGAATGCAGGTGATATATTACCCCAACACTGGATAACCACTTCCATCAGTCAGTGTCAAGGCTCCATCTGATGGCGTTTCAGTCCTAGTTTCGAATTGAATCAGGTGATTAATTATAGTAGCTGCTTGGAAGACCTCATACTGGTCACCTAGTTACATATTTTTAACAGATGCAGTCAAGAGAAACGATCTTCTTGCCTCATCCGTGATGGGGCCGTTGATTTTATTCCTGTTAGAGTCAATTTGTATAGCACTAGCAGATAGAGTTTGCTGCCCTTGAGTCACATTCGAGTCCTAGCGACTTGATGAATTACCGATAAGAACCTAAGACTAGCCTGACTGGGTCAGACCATGGTCCATCAAGCCCAGTAGCCCGTTCTCAAGGAGGCCAATCCAGGTCACTAGTACCTGGTCAAAAACCCAAGGAGTAGCAATGTTCTGTTCAGAATCTCAAAAGATAGTAAGATTCCGGAATCCCAGAGAGCAACAAGATTCTAGAATCCCAAAGAGTAGCAACATTCCATGTGGAATCCCCAAAGAGTAGCAAGATTCCGGAACCCCAGATAGTAGCAATATTCCATGCTACCAATACAGGGCAAGCAGTGGCTTCCCCCATGTCTTTCTCAATAACAGACTATGGATTTTTCCTCCAGAAACTTGTCCAAACCTTTCTTAAAACCAGCTATGCTATCCGCTCTTACCAGAACCTCTGGCAATGCGTTCCAGAGCTTAACTATTCTCTGAGTGAAAAAATATTTCCTCCTATTGGTTTTAAAAGTATTTCCCTGTAATTTCATCGCGTGTCCCCTAGTCTTTGTAATTTTTGACAGAGTGAAAAATTGATCCACTTGTACCCGTTCTACTCCACTCAGGAAGTGAAACATTGATCCACTTGTACCCGTCCTATCTCCCCTCAGCAATCTCTTTTCCAAGTTGAAGAGCTTTAACCTTTCTAGTCTTTCCTTATACGAGAAGAGTTCCATCCCCTTTATCATCGGTTTTGAGCTAGTCCGGTAAGGTCCTCTAGCGTCATCCCTATGGATGACAAAACCGATTTCTTTTTAGATCTGTAATTCATCAAGTCGCTAGGACTCAAACTCGAGTCAACGGCACCTAACTACTAGCAGATATAAACATCACATCACAGACACTGCAACTGGGCAACTTAACTCTGTAGTAAAGGCAGCTACAATCCCAACTTCTCCGATAAAGTAATTGAGTATTATGACGTCACAATGTCAGCTCTGGAATGTTGCTGCTCTTTGGGTTTCTGCCAGGTATTTGGGACCTGAGTTGGCCACTGTTGAAAACAGGATACTGGGCTTGATGGACCTTCAGTATGTCCCAGTATAGCAATTCTTGTGTTCTTATGTGAGCCAGGTATAGGACAATCGAGCCATTGTGACATCACTGATGAGGTTGGCTCTTAGGCATTGGTGGAATGACGCATTATGACATCACAGTCTCAGTTCTGGAATGTTGCTACTCTTTGGGTTTCTGTCAGGTACTTGGGACCTGGGTTGGCCATTGTTGAAAACAGGATACTGGGCTTGATGACCTTCGGTTTGTCCCAATATGGCAATTCTTATGTAATAATGACATTCTTCTGATAAACTCTGTGCTCTGGCCCCTCTCCAGGCAGTACTGAGAAACATAGAAACATAGAATAAGATGGCAGAAGAGGGCCGACGGTCCAACAAGTCTGCCCACTCGATAACCCTCCCTCCCTGGTGTACCCATCCTTTATGCATAACTCTGTAGCACCCCCACCTGTTTGTCCCATCGACTTTTGAAGTCCACATGGCGTGGAAGTTTATTCCATCGACCAATCACCCGTTCGGTGAAGAAGTATTTCCTGGTGTCACCATGAAATCTTCCCCCCTTAAGTTTTAGCGGATGCCCTCTTGTTGCCGTGGGGCCCGTAAGAAAAAATAATTCTTCCTCCAGCTAGGTCTGCTTTGGGTTTCTCTCCAACCAGGGAAGGAAATTCCAGAAATGGGGGAAGATTTGGTAAGCTTTTATACATGGACTAGTATTTTAGCCCGTTGCATTAACGGGTGCTAGAATATATGTCTGTGTGTCTTTATTTCTGTCTCTCTCTCCCTCCCGCTGTCTGTCTCTCTCCCCTTTGTCTTTCTGTGTCTCTCCCTGCCCCTGTGTCTTTCTTCTTTTCTTTCTATCTATCTTTCTCTCTCTCTGCCTCTTATGCAGCAGCATTTCTCTCCCACCACTTCCCTGTGCAGCAGCCATAGCATTCCCTCCCCCTCCATTTCCCTCCCCCACATCACTTCTCTGTGCAGCAGCAGCGTTTCCCCTACCCCCCTTTCCCTTCCCGCGGTCTGGCCGGCTCCCTTAGTCCCTTACCCCCCCCTTCCCTTCCCGCTGTCCCGACAAACCTTCCGATTCCAGCAGCGTCTGCAGCACTCTACATGGGTGCTAGAGTAGATGTCTGTCTGTCTGGGTTTTTTTTTTTCTTTGTCTCTCTCTCCTTGCACGCTGCCTGTCTGTCATTTTTTCTGTCTGTGTCTCTCCCTATGTCTTTAGTGCCCTCAGAGCCTCCTTCCTATGTCCTTAGTGGCCCTTCCTATGTCCATAGTGTCCCTAGTGCCTCCTTCCCATGTCCTTAGTACCTCTTCCTATGTCTTTAGTGCCCCCATTACCTCCTTCCTGTGTCCATAATGCCCCCAGTGCCTTGTTCCCATGTCCTTAATGCCCCCAGTGCCTCCTTCCTGTGTCCTTAGTGCCCCCAGTGCCTCTGTCCTGCTTAGTGCCCTCAGTGCATCCTATGTCCTTAGTGCCCTCAGTGCCCATTTCTATGTCCTTCTGGGCACAATAGACCACTGGTCTGACCCAGCAGCGGCAATTCTTATGTTCACAATTCATGACCAATGGACCTCCCTGTTCTCTATCAGGTCAGTAGACCCACTATATATAAAGGTAGGGTTACTGGACGTCCGGATTTACCTGGGCATGTCTGGGCGGCTTTTCAAAACTTGGCACTTTGTCCGGATTTTGAAAAGATTCCACCTCGGAAGGGCATCGGGAGGGCATCTGCGCATGCAATGCGGTGACATCACACGTGTGATGTCATCGCATTGCATCTGCGCATGTGTAGATGCCCTCCTGATGTGGTCCTGAGGATGAGACCAGGGTGAGGGAGTGGGGATGAGGCTGAGGCTGAGGCGGAATGGGGCGGGGCTGGGTTGAACTGGGTGGGCCTGGGGGTGGGGCTATTGGTTCGGAATGTAAAATCTGGTAACCCTATATAACTACTACTACTACTACTATTTATTATTTCTATAGTGCTGAAAAGGCTTACCCAGCGCTGTACATATTAACATATAATAGACAGTCCCTGCTCAGAAGAGCTTACAATCTAATTTAGACAGGACATTTCGGGGTTGGGGAGATTATGGTAGAGGAAATGATACAGTGGGTCTAGGTATCTGACATTTTAACATACAATAGACAGTCCCTGCTCAGAAGAGCTTACAGTCTAACTTAGACAGGACATTTCGGGGTTGGGGAGATTATGGTAGAGGAAATGATACAGTGGATCTAGGTATCTGACAGCAGTGAGTGGGAGTTAGGAGTTGAAAGCAGTATATAAAGGCAGAATACCCTGAAGAAAGCCACGGTATGATGGCTGAAACATCGGTTTCTACCTGACAAGATGCAGCGAGACTCAGAACCCTGCAACAAGCAATTTTCAAATGGTTTGTTTGGCTAACATTTGGAACTGGCCAGACAAAGCCCAGAGATCTGAATATTTCCCCTGATCCAGTGACCAACCAATGAAAAGAAGGCACTGGACACATTTCCACTGTAGCTCCTTCTGACTCTGGGAAAGTCACTTAACTCTTCATTGCCCAGTTACAAAAAAATAGGTACCCATATAAAATATGCTGTGTAAAGCAGGGGTGCCCAATACGTCGATTGCGATCGACCGGTAGGTCGGGAAGGCAACGCAAGTCGATCGCGGAGCCCATCCCGGGCTCCGTGATAGACTCGTGTTGCCGTCCCGATCTACCGGGCCGATCAGTCTTCCTCTCCCCGACATCCTCCACCACCGCTCCAAGCTCTCCCTGCAGAAGCGTCGGACCTACCAGCATTCCTCTCCTCGACGTCAATTCTGACATCGGAGAGGAAGTTTTGGGCCAGCCTGGCTGGCCCGGAAACTTCCTCTCCGACGTCAGAATTGACGTCGGGGTGCGGAATGCTGGTCAGCATGACGCTTCAGCAGGGAGAGCTTGGGGGCCTGTTCCCCAATGGCGGCAGCGGCAAACCTAGTGGCTTGTGGGGAGGGCAGGGAGAAAGAAAGGGGGCAGGCAGGGAGATAGAAAGAAGGGGAGGCAGGGAGACCGAAAGAAGGGGGCAGGGAGACAGAAAGAAAGGAGGCATGGAGAGACAGAAAGAGAGAAAGAAAGGGAGGCAGGGAGACAGAAAGAAAGAAAGTGGCTGGGAGAAAGAGAGAGAAAGAAAGGGAGGCAGGGAGACAGAAAGAAAGAAAGGGGCAGGGAGAAAGAGAGAGAGAGAAAGAAAGGGAGGCAGGGAGACAGAAAGAAAAAGTTAGGAGAGAGAATGAGGTCTGGAGGAGAGGAAGCATACAGGAGGCTGAAAGAAGGGAAGAAATATTGGATGCACAGTCAAATGAAAGTGCAACCAGAGACTCATGAAATCACCAGACAACAAAGGTAGGAAAAATGATTTTATTTTCAATTTAGTGATCAAAATGTGTCCATTTTGAGAATTTATATCTGCTGTCTATATTTTGCACTATAGCCCCCTTTTACTAAACTGCAATAGCGGTTTTTAGCGCAGGGAGCCTATGAGCGTCAAGAGAAGTGCGGAGCATTCAGGGCAGTTCCCTGCACTAAAAACTGCTATTGCAGTTTAGTAAAAAGGGAGGGGGGTATATTTTTGTATGGTTGTTACTGTGACAGTGCATAGAGTCATCTGCTTTGACCTCTTTGAAAAAAGCCCGGAATAGGAATGATAATTAACATTTTCTCTGCGTACAGTGTGCTTTGTGATTTATTTTTAAATTTTATTGTTGGTAGATCATTTTGACTTGGTCATTTTAAAAGTAGCTCGCAATCCCAAAAAGTGTGGGCACCCCTGGTATAAATCATACAGAAAAAGCGGTATACAAGCCTCCCCATTCCCGCCCTTAACAGACAACATCGATACTGAACACTGCTCAGACAACCTGAAAGTAATCTAATATAATAAAGCCCTAAGCGCGCATGCGCACTCCCACCTGCGTGCGCCCATTTTCCGTGCGCGGTAGGGACCCGCAGATAGGAGTGCACATGCGGAGCCTATCGGCCGCCAAGAAGTGTTGAAGGACCGGCCAGGTAACACACCGCGACTCCCCCTCCCCCACCCACCCCCCCGCCGCCAACCCTACCCACCACACCACTAACACGCCATGACTCCCCTCCCCCCGCCGACCCTACCCGCCACACCAGATACCCCCGTTGACCCTCCCAGCCAACCCTCCCACCGCTACACGGCCGACAAACCTGGCAGCTCCAGCAGCGTCCCAGGCACACTAAACACGCTGCTTCGGCTCTTCTACTGGCTTAATTTCCTCTGCCGTGTTCCTGATGATGTCATACTAAAATTAGCCGAAGCAGTGTTTAGTGTGCCTGGGACGCTGCTGGAGCTGCCAGATTTGTCGGCTGTGTAGCGGTGGGAGGGTTGGCTGGGAGGGTCAACAGGGGTTTCTGGTGTGCCGGGTAGGGTCGGAGGGGGGGGGGGGAGGTTAAAAACATGCTGCTCAGGGGGATGGGAGGCAAGCAGACTGGCAGGAGGGATGGGGGGGTTTCAATGGAAGGGGGATGGGAGGCAGGCATTGGAGGGGGGATGGGGGCTTCAATAGAAGGCAGGCAGACTGGCATCGGGGGGTTTTCCATGGAAACATGCTGCTCAGGTTGGTGGCCCCTAGGTCAAAGACCAGCGCCCTAACCGAGACCAGCCCTACCTGCGTACGTTCCAGTTCCGTAGGAACTCATCTAACTTTGTCTTGAATCCCTGGAGGGTGTTTTCCCCTAACTCCACTTATGCCTGTGGGTAAAATTTTCAAGGTCATCTGATCAAGTGGTCCTGAGAATGCTGTAAGATAGCCCTTTGCAAACCTTTGCGGATTTTAACATCCCCTCAAGGAGAATCACTATCTCTACCCTGGTGAAAAGAAATTGCATGATGTGATACCCACCAGCGAGCCTTCTCAGAAGTAGCCCCCACCCTATGGAAGTCACTCCCAGAGGGGCCACCTGGAACTCAAGACCCCCTCTAACTTGTCCTGTGGACAGGAGCAATGCCAACTCCAACCTGTCGCAGCTCATCTAACAAAATGGCTGCCGCAAACTGATCCCTATTTTACATTGGAGTGGGGGGGGGAGGGGTTGGCATAAGCTGCAGTTGCCAGCTCACTAGAAATTTAGCACCGGGTATTCAGTGATGATCTTAGACATGGCCCAGCATTGAATATCTGGGGCAAAATTCTGCTCGCAATGGTTCAAAAAAAACTCTGATGGAATTCAAAAAAGCGAGGGATAAACACAGAGGATCTCGAATGGTATAGATTAAAGAACTAAGGCCGATGTTGGACAGACTTGTACGGTTTGTGTCCCATACATGGTGATTTGGTGTAGGATGGGTTGGGGGAGGGCATTGATGGGAACTCCAGTAACTTCGAACAGAAGGATGTTCCTGGCCAGACTTTACGGTAGATTTCTTGTAAACAACGGGATGGTTGGATAGGCTGGAGTGAGCTCAGCAGTTGAAACCTAGGACAATACGAGGTAGACTTTAGTCTGTGGCCCAGAAATATCAAAGAAGAGACAAGTTAATTTAATTATGTATTTTTTTAATGGGTATAACTTATGGGCGGACTGGATGGACCATTCCGGATTTTATCTGCCATTATGTACTATGATACTATGTTACCTGGCAGACACCCAGAGTAGCAACATTCCAGAGCTGGGATTGTGATGTCATAATGTCTCATTCCACCAATGCCTAAAAGCCAACCTCAGCAGTGATGTCACAATGGCTTGATCAGATGGCAACTTCAGCATTCGGAACCTAGGACAATACCAGGTGGACGTTACAGTCTATGGCCCAGAAATATTTAATCATGTATTTTTAATGGGTATAAGTAATGGGCAGACTGGATGGACCGTTCAGGTTTTTATGTGCCGTCATTTACTAGGTTACGATGTTAAGCTGGATATCAACTGGACAGATTTTGCAGACCAGAGAACATCAGCTAAATAAAACCAAATTGCTACATTTCTTCAGTTAATTTGTTCACATCTAGCATTTATATTTATGTATTCAATTTCCTATACCGTCGTCCCAAGGGAGTTCAGAACTTATTCAGGTGCTCGAGCGTTTTTCCCTTTTGTCAGTATTGGTCCAGTACTGGACTGACGGTCGCACGAGGAAATCTCAGGGAGAGATAAGGACATGGAAAGGCGTATAAAAGATGGGTTGACGGGATGGCAAAGAAACTCTTTGGAGGTGTCGTGGCCAGTATTCCATAGCAGGCCACCTGATGCCTCTGAATTCATTACATACAAGAACAAACGCAGCAGTCACCTCTGCCTGTTTGAGCTCCCGCTGAGGTAATTACATTTTTATTAACTCTGCAGTCATATTGCTTGGCTAAAACTCAGTGCGTCTCAATCTGTGCCTTTGCTGAGATTGACTGATTGCTCAGCTCATGAACGTCAGCTTTAAAGGCCCGGCCATGCTTTGTGGCAATGTCCTCTAATTAAATCATTCTGGTCCGCCATCCTATTATTTTTAGGTTCATTATGGAATAGTCCATTAGTGGAATCCCCAAGGGGGGTGTTATTTGGTAAAGCTGCTGCTTGTGGGGTATATGGACAAGGTAGATGCATTTTATTTCAAAAGGCATGCATGATTGGTCATAAATGCATTTTGCAGGATTGGTTACAGAAAGATCCTCCTAGTTTTGGGCATTGGAGGAACCAACTCCATTGTTTAATTTTGTTTGAGGTTAGGGAGGTGTGTAAGTTTCCTAGATGAACACGATTCTTTTTGAAAATATGGGACCCCTATATTCAAAATCTTTCCCCCAGAGCACGAAGTATGATTATTAATTTTCTACATTCATTGCATCACAATACCTAGTAATATGTGTCATCATCCATTCAGGGGGGAAGGGAGGGGGAAAAGGAGAGAATCTTCCATTTGGGGGGGGGAAAGGAAGTGGGTAAGGGGAGGGAAGTGGGGGTATAAGATGTTTTGCAATAGGTCATTTGGAAAAATATTTTGAAGGAATGATAAAAATATGTATGAAAATATAATAATTGTGAATCTAATTGAAATGAAAATCTATGTATATTACATTTTATTTCCTTCAATAAAGGCCCTTCCACCATGGCCTGCACCAGCCCGCCGTTTACCAAAGTCTCATCTCAATTTCTGCATAAAAGAGGTTGAAAAATGTGCAAATTATAGCATGTTCTGAACAGTTGGACAGACAGACAGACAAACCAACAAAGAGAAATGGGGAGACCCAATGATCCAGAGTGAAAACAATCCATCGATAAAAACAAAAACTGTGGATACAGATGTACTGGAGATAATTTATTAAACGCTGACATATAAAACCTGTCTGCTGTCTGCGGTGATCTTTGCTCACATGTGTAAAGACAATAGACTGTTTTCAGTCCAATTCTTTATATGTGCGGTTGCAAACCATTGGACCCCTGAGGAAGGCGTGTTCGCCGAAACACGGACCGTGTAGGGTCCGGTTGGATTTTTATCATTGTACTTTTTTAATTGAATATTCATGGTTTTATATGTCAGTGTTTAATAAATTATCTCCAGAACATCTGTATCCACAGTTTTTTGTTTTTATCAGGCAGAGAAATATATCTTTTTTTTTAAAAAACCCTATTGTTGTTCTGTGATTCAGAAGAGCAAGCCTAAAATACTTCATAGAGCATAGTAATAATATGTACGTTTGAGATTTTATTGCAAATAAATCCCTCGGGCATCTACAGGCAATTAGTATCACAGCAATAACGGACCCTTACTAGGGTTACCATATTTTAGTCCAGAAAATCCCAGACATGTGACCCCACCAGGTTCTGCCTCCAGCCCTGCCCAACTCCGCCCCCACAAAGCTTCCTCTCTTCCCCCCAATGAGCTCTGGCCACATCTGGAGGGCCTGGAGCTTGCGTAGATGTGTGTGACTTCATCCATGCATGCTCAGAGGCCCTCCAGCTGCAGTCAGAGCTTGTCGAGGCTTTCCAAAACCCAAACAAACTGCTGGGACATGTCTGGGTTTTCCCGGACCTCTGCTAACCCTAACCCTTGCCACTGTAATGCGTGAAAACTTGGATTCTTTTAAATGGATTGGAAGTCAAAAATTTTCCACACACTCTGGGCCTCCCCAGGCTTTCCCCAGCAATTCAGCTTAAAAGTATTGAGGGTTCCATATAGGCTAAGAACATAAGAATTTCTGCTGCTGGGTCAGACCAGTGGTCCATCGTGCCCAGCAGTCCGCTCATGTGGTGGCCCCCAGGTCAAAGACCAGTGCCCTAACTGAGTCTAGCCTTACCTGCGTACGTTCTGGTTCAGCAGGAACTTGTCTAACTTCGTCTTGAATCCCTGCAGGGTGTTTTCCCCTATTACAGACTCCGGAAGAGCGTTCCAGTTTTCTACCACTCTCTGGGTGAAGAACTTCCTTATGTTCATACGGAATCTATCCCCTTTCAATTTTAGAGAGTGCCCTCTCGTTCTCCCTACCTTGGAGAGGGTGAACAATCTGTCTCTATCTACTAAGTCTATTCCCTTCAGTATCTTGAATGTTTCGATCATGTCCCTTCTCAATCTCCTGTGTTCAAGGGAGAAGAGGCCATGCATGTTGCCAGCAGTGTGCCACAGGGATTTGCCCCTGATCCGTTTTTTGTTTTTTTTTTATATTTTTGTGAGTGATATTGCAGAAAGGCTGTCTGGTAAGGTTTGCCTCTTTGTTGATGCTACCAAAATTTGCAGGAGGATATGATATCTATGAAAGGGTGGTGAACATGAAGAAGAACATAAGCAGTGCCTCTGCTGGGTCAGACCAGAGGTCCATCATGCCCAGCAGTCCGCTCATGTGGCGGCCCATCAGGTTCAGGACCTGTATAGTAATCCTTTATCTATACCCTTCTATCCCCTTTTCCTTCAGGAAATTATCTAATCCCTTCTTGAGCCCCCAAACCATACTCTGTCCTATCACACCCTCTGGAAGCGCATTCCAGGTGTCCACCACCCTTTGGGTGAAGAAGAACTTCCTAGCATTGGTTCTGATCTGTCCCCTCTTAATTTTTCTGAATGACCTCTCATTCTTATAGTTTTCGAACATTTGAAGAATCTGTCTCTCTCCACTTTCTCCATGCCCTTCATGATCTTCTTGTAAATCTCTATTATGTCCTCTCTAAGTTTCCTCTCCTCCAGGGAAAAGAGCCCCAGTTTCTCTAATCTTTCAGCATATGAAAGGTTTTCCATACCTTTTATCAATCGTGGCGCTCTTTTCTGAACCCTCTCGAGTATCGCCATATCCTTCTTAAGGTACGGCGGCCAATATTGGACGCAGTACTCCATTGCCCTATACAACGGCAGGATAACTTCTTTCTTTCTGGTTGTAATACCTTTGTTGATAATACCTAGCATGCTATTCGCCTTCTTAGAGGCCACTGCGCACTATGCCGACGGCTTCATTGTCTTGTTCATATTACCCCCAAGTCTTTTTCTAGGGTACTTTCACCTATTACCAACCCTTCCATCGTATAGCTGTACTTCGGGCTTCTGTTTCCTACATGTAAGACTTTACATTTCTCTATTTCTTTATTGAATACGGAGGTTAAAATGTTAGCGAAAATTATGGCAAATAGGATGCTGCCATTCTGCCCTCCCTTATTCATGATGCTCAGGTGGGATTTGTGAAGGGAAGGAAAATAGCTAAAAATGTAAGAAAATTGTTACCGTCTTTAGAACAACGGGCGATGTACAATTTACCTTCTGTGCTGGTCAGCTTTGATTCTGAAAAGGCGTTTGACAAAGTCAGGTGGGATTTTCTATATGAAACATTAACAGCATATGGTTTTGATGGGTTTTTGGTATCGGCAGTGCGTGCATTGTATGCTCTTCCACAGGCTAAATGGGGGTTAAAGGATTTTGAAACTGATAAGTTCCCTATTTGCAGGGGGATGAGACAGGGTTGTCCCTTATCTCCGTTATTATTCGTGCTTACTTTGGACCACCTTATTCAGGATATATATGCTATGCCATCTATACGAGGGATTGACATTGGAAATACTACTTTTAAGTTGTCGGCTTTTGCAGATGATATTTTAGTACACCTCACGGATCCTTTGCCTTCTTTAACGGCATTATTGGAATTGATCAACGAATATGGCGACTATGCAGGTTTTCGATTAAATTTAGATAAATCAGAGGTGTTAGCATCCTCTGAGGCGGTAAAGGCCTTATGGGGGTCTGAGTTTCCTTTGATTTGGGCGCAAGGGCAGTTTGTGTACTTGGGGATAGTCATGACTATGTTGACTTCCAAATGATATCGACTTAACGTGGATAAACTTCAACAAAAGATGGAACTTTTACTAGATACATGGCAGACGTTGCCTCTTTCTTTGATGGGTCGCATTTGCTTGGTTTAGCTGTTAATATTTCCTAAATGGTTGTATATGTTGCAGACTTTGTTGTTGTGCTTATTGAAGAAGGATTTATGCATCTTTTATTTTAAAAAGTTACTCGTTTCTGTTGGTGGGGCCAAGAAACCTAAATTAAAATTGATACATTTGCTGGGGAATTGGAATAAGGGGGGTTAGGTTTACCGGATATACGGATTTATAATTATGCGTGTCTGCTTCGTCATTTGGGAGATTGGATGAATGTGACAAGTATTTACACTCCTCTTCGGATGGAACGGGAGTTTTTTCGCTCCATGTGATGTGTTTGCATTATTACATAGTGCCCGGAAGACATTGCCTTCTCCTATTCGTTCAAATTTATTATTTAACACATTATAGGTGGCATGGCGTTGGCTTGTGCTACTCATGGGAGGGAATCCAATGGTTTTGCCTTTGCAGGGTAATAGGCCTTTCTTCCGGGACGAGACTCTGGAGAGTATAGGTTATGGGGTGCGAGAGGAGTTAAAAGTTTACACTTCCCCCTCCCCATTCGCGGTTCCTGCACTCGCGGTTTCATATAATCGCAATTTTTTTTCTGGGGAGGGGGAATATTTAAAAAATAGTCTTTTTTCCTCCCTGCCGCCTTCCCGGCCTTACCTGGTGGTCTAGAGGGTTTTCGGGGCAGGAGCGATCTTCCTACGCTCCTGCCCCGTGCAGATCGCCACGAGGAAATAGCTGCTCTCGAGACTACGTCGGGAACTCCCTACAGCCATTTCCTGATGGCGATCTGCATGGGGCAGGAGCGTAGGAAGATTGCTCCTGCCCCGAAAACCCTCTAGACCACCAGGTAAGGCCGGGAAGGCGGCAGGGAGGTGGGGGTGGGTCAGAGCCGGATAATCGCAGTTTTTTGGCATTCGCGGTCCGGCTCTACCCGTATTCCCCGCGAATGACGAGGGAGAAGTGTAGAACATATATTAGGGGATGAAGGAGAGATGTTGACCCATGCAGAATTATTAGCTAAGGTGGGGGAGACCTGGGGAGCGCAGTTTGCGTGTTTTCAAGTGGAACACTATGTAAGATCCCTTGACAGAGCACAATTGAGTTTGCATTTGGGGGCTAAAATGCGAGAGCTGTTTACTCGAGAGGAGGGGTTGTCTCTTTCAGTGTCAAGAATTCATGCTAGCTTACAAAAATTACAACCGGATAAGGGCTACCAGAATATTCAGGATAAATGGGAGAGAGAATTACTTTCAGACATGCTTTTTGTTTTTGTCCCATTATTCAGCATTTTTGGAAGCAAATAATGTCTGAGTTAATTGGAAGATCTTTGCGCTATTCTCCATCCCATTTTATTTTGGATTTGCCAGAAGCTTTTGGTCATTTGCCTAAGGGGCAAAGGGCGCTGTGTAAGAAAATGAGTCTACTGGCCAAAAAATGTATTCTTCAATACTGGACCCTCCAAAGTTTTGGCATTGGCAAAACCAGTTACATCAGTTGGCCATCTGGGAAGCTGGAGATGCTGGAAGGGCGAAGAAGCGAAAGATGTTGTTTATGCAAATATGGGATCCTAAGGCCGTAGTGGGGTTTTAAGATGGGTGTCCTAATTGAGCTTTTGTTTAATATGATTGAGATTGAGGTGGGGTAGAGAGTACCATTGGATGGGGAAGGGTAGGGAGGGTTTGGGGAGGAAAGGTAGACGGTATTAAAAGATTCAGTGGGGTTTGATGGGGGATGAAGGCATTCTCTAGGTTTATATGGGATGTATTATTGTACTAAGCGCCTTGGTGTTGTATGTGATATTAACTGCATCAATATGTTTATCTTATTATTATATTGGATGCATTATTATTGTTCTACAAGCTTTGATGTTGTTTGCATCAATAAAAATTGTTTGAACCTAGTTTGTACTGCAACTTTTTGGAAAAAATAATCCCGCTGTATGCTAATTGCAGGAAGGTCATTCATATTCTTATATTTAGCAGAAAATGTTTTCCTTTAATGAACTTAAGAACAGTTTGAACTATTTCTCCGTTCCGCAGGATTCCACGAAGGTTAAGCAGAGTTTCCTATTAGCAAAGGGGAAATGAATTGAATGTTTCCATTCTAGCATGAGTGATTCCTGCCTCCAGACAGGTTTCAGATAACCACCAGACCTCAACCCTTTCAGAGGTGCTACTCGCTTAAATGCTTATAGGTATTAAAAAAGATTATTTTACAGGAAGTACAAACGGTAGAGGTGAAAAGGACAAGTCACTTTATATGCAAATGTGGAGAGTTTTTCTGCTATATAAACCATTTCTTGGGTATTTGAAGAGGCTGCAAAATCTATATGCAAAGCAAACCAAGGCAGATACTAGAGAAAGTGCTAAGAACATAAGAACAGCCATACTGGGACAGACTGAAGGTCCATCAAGCCCTGAATCCTGTTTCCAACAGTGTCCAACCCACATCCCAAGTACCAGACAGAAACCCAAAGAGTAGCAACATTCCAGAGCTGAGATTGTGATGTCATAATGCCTCATTCCACCAATGCCTAAGAGCCAAACTCATCAGTGATGTCACAATGGCTCGATTGTCCTCTACTTGGCTCACATAAGAACATAAGAGTTGCCATACTAGGACATTCTGAAGATCCATCAAGCCCAGGATCCTGTTTCCAACAGTGGCCAACCCAGGTCCTAAGTACCTGGCAGAAACCCAAAGAGTAGCAACATTCCAGAGCTGAGATTGTGATGTCAAAATCCCTCTTTCCACCAATAAGAGCCAACCTCATCAGTGATGTCACAATGGCTCGATTGTCTTATACTCAGCTCACATTAGAACATAAGAATTGCCGTACTGGGACAGACCGAAGGTCCATCAAGCCCAGGATCCTGTTTCCAACAGTGGCCAACCCAGGTCCCAAGTACCTGGCAGAAACCCAAAGAGTAGCAACATTCCAGAGCTGAGATTGTGATGTCAAAATCCCTCTTTCCACCAATAAGAGCCAACCTCATCAGTGATGTCACAATGGCTCGATTGTCCTATACTCAGCTCACATTAGAACATAAGAATTGCCGTACTGGGACAGACCGAAGGTCCATCAAGCCCAGTATCCTGTTTCCAACAGTGGCCAACCCAGGTCACAAGTACCCAAAGAGTAAAACAGATTTTATTCTGCTTATTATAGAAATAAGCAATGGATTTTCCCGTCCATCTAAATAATGGCCAGTTGTCTTCATCATAAAGGATAAGGAGACAGATTTAAAGATCTCAATATACATGCCTTGAAAGAAAGGCAGGAGAGGAGAGATAGGACAGAGACGTTTAAATACCTCCATAGAATCACATGCATTGAAAGGAAGCTCTGGAATGAGGGTGAAAGGGGAGAAACTCAGGAACAATGTAGGGGTAAAGGTCCTCACGGAAGGGCTGCTGAATTGGTGGAGATGAAGTCTGGATCTGAAGTCAAGAAAGCTTGGGGAAACTACATTGGTTCTCTTGATTATGTTTTATTAACCCTTTCTATACTGAGAAAGGTGAACATAGTAACATAGTAGATGACGACAAATAAAGACCCGAATGGTCCATCCAGTCTGCCCAACCTGAAAGTGGTGAGCAATATAATTAAAACAGGTGAAATAAAGAAAGCTGATTTATTCGGGTATATCATTGTCTACATACAGAAATTATTATAAAAATTGTATCCCTCATCTTAATTTAAACAAATAACCAAGAGAAATGCCTGAAAAAAAGATAGGAACCCATCACCCCATTATAACCCCAATAAAGACATAAAATCCTCATATAAATCAATGAAAGAGTGAAATAAAATCCCAAAAAGCTAAATATCGCCATTCAACCCTCAAAGACCAAAGAAGCACAGCTTTAAATAGAAAACACTGAATTCAACTTCTCTAACCGAGACAATTAAAATATTGCTGTGTGCCAGATTGCTTACATACAGAACTGCTCTGAAATTTGCAGAAAGCAGAGCAATAATGTGGATGGTTTTCAAAGACATTTACCTGGCTATATTTTGATTTACTCAGGTAAACAGCCTTGTTAGACAATTTCTCTCTCTGCCTAACTAGAAATACCTGCGGCTTGAGGGGAAAGAGTGAAGTATGCAAATAATACACATAACTTTGATTTTCATGTTTATATAACTTGTTTTCCAATAAATTTTTACCTGTGGGTGTAAAGAGCTAGATATTTCTTCACACAACATGTAAATCTGTGGAATTTGTTGCCGGAGAATGTGGAGAAATCAGTTAGCATGGTTTTAAAAAGGCTTGGATAATTTTGTAAAAGAGAAGTCCATAGGCCATTATTGAGTTGGTTTGGGGAAATCCTAATTTATCCTTATTCCTAGGATAAGCAGCATAAAATCTGTTTATTCCTTAGGATCCTCTCAGGTATTTGTGACCTGGGTTGGTCACTGTTGGAAACGAGATTCTGGGCTTGATGGACCTTCAGTCTCTCCCAGCATGGCTGTTCTTATGTGAGCCAATTATAGGACAGTCGAGCCATTGTGACATCACTGGTGAGGTTGGCTCTTAGGCATTGGTGGAATGAGGCATTATGACATCACAATCTCAGCTCTGGAATGTTGCTGCTCTTTGGGTTTCTGCCAGGTACTTGGGACCTGGCTTAGCCACTGTTGGAAACAGGATTCTGGGCTTGATGGACCTTCGGTCTGTCCCAGTATGGCAATTGTTATGTTTAACTGCAATTTTCAAAGGGTACATGCATAGGTTGTCTGAAAATAACCCCAGGCAACCAACCCATGTATATAAAGATCAGAAGTGCAAATGGGGGATTGTGTTTGTGTTTTATGAACATACTACAGCTACTATTTATTATTTCTATAGCATTGAAAGGCATTCAATAGATGGTCCCTGCTCAAAAGAGCTTACAATCTAATTTGCACAGACAAACAGGACATCTCGGGGTTGGGGAAAATCTGGTAGAAGGAATGATACAATAGGTAAAGGCATCGGACCGTGGGCTTTTCGCTTGGATTTGAATACTGCTCGAGACGGAGCATGATGTATTGACTCTGGCAGTCTGTTCCAGACACATGGCATAGTTTACTTGAGGCATAGATTTTATATACAGCTGCAGGAAAGACTGACTGATAATTTCTAGGTAAACTAAAATGGATTTGTTTATAATAGTTCTTCGGTAAAAAATTACACTAATAACAATGTGATAATTCTGCGTACCTAAGAATGGATCACAGTGATTTTCTTAAATGAAAGCTGGTAGAATGCCAATGGAGCCTCAATGGATTAAAAGACTAATTTACACATGGTCCTAATTAAATTTATGACTCAACTGTACACAGGTATGCAAGAAAGTGGCAGCTCATATTAAGTGAAGTTAATTCAATTATTAGGCTTCACATTTTTCTGCTGTCATTGACGATCTAGAATTTGCCTCTTGATAAAGGCCAACGTTCGCTTTCACCAGTGCCCCAAAGACGGAGGATGGTGCAAAGAAAAAAGACAGAGTTAGTGCCACTTTCCTTCCTTTTTGGAAAGTTAGTAGATGGGTTTCTTGTCAATTAACAATTCTTGTTAAATTCCATTAATTGATACGTCCTATACATCTATTCTATAGGTCATAAAAAATATACTTGATATTGTCATCCTAATTTATTTTCATGGTACCTTCCCAAAGATAGACTAGAACAAACCCCTTGTTCCACCTGTTTGCTGGCTTTGCTATTCTAAGCACTAGAGCTGCTCTTTGAGTTGCTCTTTAAAGCTTTCAAGTTTACACTGAGGGTGCTCCTTATCTTAAAAATTTAGATTTGAGGTTTATATAGTTTTGGTGGAGTCTAGGGAGTTAATTTTCCTGCAATGTCCTAGGGTACGCCCAACTTATATTTTGGTGCCTTTTAAGGATATTTTGTCTTGGGGTTTTTGCTATAGCCACCTCATCTTATAAATATTGACTGGATCCAACTTGAGACTCTGACTATTGACGTTACATGGTTCAATCTTGATAGATAAGATGTACAAAATCTCATATTCAGTTTGGTATGGGCCGATTCCCTTGTCCGTAACCTGGGTATCTAACAGATATTTTTCATGAAGAGTGAAAGAATATGAGATTTTGTACATCTTATCTATCATGATTGAACCACAAGACTTTTGGGCCGAAACACGGTCGTGTCGAGTCAATTGCAATAAAAAGAGACTGAGCACCCATTGGTCACCTTTGTTGTGTTTTCTTGCTGTTCAGATTCTCCCGTTGTTTTCCAAAGAACGAACTTATATTACATTGAGAGCCGAGTTAAAAACTTACTTATTTGGTTTGGCTTTTCCCTTTTAGTTTGTTTCCTTTTATTTTAGTTTAAGTATGTTTTAAGTTCTTTTTATGATGTGGTTTTCATGTTCAATTAGGTATTTCTTAATGATTTATTTTTCGTTTTTCTTCTTATCTCTCTATCATGATTATTTGGTGTTCCTTTCCTTTTTAAAATTGATGTATACCACGCTGATGTTATAATCGGCAGAACCAGGGGGAACCCGGGTCCTACAACAGCCCTTTCTTACACTCGACGCTGAAGTAAACGAGAGGGCATTATCATTCCCATTAGCACACACAGGTATTTGAAAAGGACTTCCTTCCTGCTCCGCCATTTTCCAGATTTATGGCTTAATATTCCGAGGCCGGTTCCAGAGAAGAATCTTCTCACTGCAGTGCAATATTAAAGTAATTAGTGATGAGAAATAATTAGCTGTTGGAGAAAACTTATTGCATGGTTTTGGGGTAGTGGTAGCCGTGAAAATGGGATGGCCACTGGAACCGTCTTATCCTTCAAAATATTCACATGCTATGGTCAACTCTTTTCTTTAAAACCCCCCCCAAAAAAACCATATATTTCATATATTTAACGCTGCTGCCTGCAAAAATGATTGTGAAGAATGTACAGATTTACGGTGGCATCACTGTTTAGATAACTGAAGATATTATTTTGTGTATCTATTTTATACCTCAAATCTTATTTATAGAACGGTCTATTGTTACTAGTGAACCGCATCTACCATCTTTATCTTCAGCGTGCACTTTTACCCTGATATGTAAAGGAATGCCAGGAAGTTCTGCATTTACGCAGCGAGTGGTGAACGCCTGGAATGCTCTCCCAAAGGAGGTTATTAAGGAATCCACTGTGCTAGGATTCAAAGGCAAATTAGATGCACATCTCCTTACGAGAGGCATAGAGGGATATGGGGGACTAAAACTACATCAGGTGTATACCTGACTGGGCCTCCGCGTGTGCGGATCGCCGGACTCGATGGACCATGGGTCTGATCCGGAGATGGCAGTTCTTATGTTCTTATGTTCTTATGAATCAATTCATCAATTTAGATTGAATGTCATTTCGTCTATTATGATACTTCCACCTCTTAAACTAAATGACATTCAATCTAAATTGATGAATTGATTCCTTTACATATCAGGGTGAAAGTGCACGCTGAAGATAAAGATGGTAGATGCGGTTCACTAGTAACAATAGACCGTTCTATAAATAAGATTTGAGGTATAAAATAGATACACAAAAGAAACATATCAAAATAATTGTCGTATTAGTTATCCTTCATACCCCCTTTTTTCTGTTTTGATTACTAATATTTTGGGTTGGATATTGTGAGTAATGATCCGTGTGTTTGGTAGCAGAAACCAAAATAGTAGCAACATTCTGGAACCCCTGAATAGTACAACATTCCATGTAGAATCCCCAAAGATTCCGGAATCAGAAAGACTAGCAAGATTCCAGGCAGAATCTCAAACAATAAAAAGATTCCAATTAGAATCTGAGATTAGCAACATTGCATGCTACTGATTCCAGAGTAAATAGTGGCTTCTCCCATATATGAACATAACAATAGCCATCCTGGGTCAAACCAATGGTCCATCTAGTCCAGTATCCTGTTTCCACATTGGCCAATCCAGGCCACAAGTACCTGACAGAAACCAAAATAGTAGCAGCATTCCATGCAGAATCTCAAACAAAAACAAGATTCCAAATAGAATCTCAGAGTTCCAGGGCAAATAGTGGCTTCCCCCGTATATGAACATAAGAACAGCCATCCTGGGTCAGACCAATGGTCCATCTAGTCCAGTATCCTGGTTCCACATTGGCCAATCCAGGTCACAAGTACCTGACAGAAACCAAAATAGTAGCAGCATTCCATGCAGAATCTCAAACAAAAACAAGATTCCAAATAGAATCTCAGAGTAGCAGCTTTCCATGCAGAATTCCCCAAAAGTAGCAAGATTCCAGAACCCCAAATAGTAGCAGCATTCCATGCAGAATCTCAAACAAAAACAAGATTCCAAATAGAATCTCAGAGTTCCAGGGCAAATAGTGGCTTCCCCCGTATATGAACATAAGAACAGCCATCCTGGGTCAGACCAATGGTCCATCTAGTCCAGTATCCTGGTTCCACATTGGCCAATCCAGGTCACAAGTACCTGACAGAAACCAAAATAGTAGCAGCATTCCATGCAGAATCTCAAACAAAAACAAGATTCCAAATAGAATCTCAGAGTAGCAGCTTTCCATGCAGAATTCCCCAAAAGTAGCAAGATTCCAGAACCCCAAATAGTAGCAGCATTCCATATGGAATCTCCAAAGAGTAGCAAGATTCCAGAACCCCAAATAGTAGCAGCATTCCATGCAGAATCTCAAACAAAAACAAGATTCCAAATAGAATCTCAGAGTTCCAGGGCAAATAGTGGCTTCCCCCGTATATGAACATAAGAACAGCCATCCTGGGTCAGACCAATGGTCCATCTAGTCCAGTATCCTGGTTCCACATTGGCCAATCCAGGTCACAAGTACCTGACAGAAACCAAAATAGTAGCAGCATTCCATGCAGAATCTCAAACAAAAACAAGATTCCAAATAGAATCTCAGAGTAGCAGCTTTCCATGCAGAATTCCCCAAAAGTAGCAAGATTCCAGAACCCCAAATAGTAGCAGCATTCCATGCAGAATCTCAAATAAAAACAAGATTCCAAATAGAATCTCAGAGTAGCAGCTTTCCATGCAGAATTCCCCAAAAGTAGCAAGATTCCAGAACCCCAAATAGTAGCAGCATTCCATGCAGAATCTCAAACAAAAACAAGATTCCAAATAGAATCTCAGAGTTCCAGGGCAAATAGTGGCTTCCCCCGTATATGAACATAAGAACAGCCATCCTGGGTCAGACCAATGGTCCATCTAGCCCAGTATCCCGTCTTCACGGAGGCCAATCCAGGTCACAAGTACCTGGTAGAAGATTCCGTAACCCCAAATAGTAGCAACATTCCAGAATCTCAAAGAGCAGCAGCATTCCATGCAGAATCCCCAAAGAGTAACAACATTCCACATAGAATCCCCCAAAAGTAGCAAGATTCCAAGTTACGAAACCCAGGGCAAGCAGTGGCTTCCCCCATGTCTATCTCAATAGCAGAAGAATGTAAGAATAGTTAACTGGATCAGACCAATGGTCCATCAAGCCCAGTATCCTGTTTCCACAATCCAGGTCACACGTACCTGGCAGCATAGGCACCAAAGAAAAATATTGAGAATAGAACACGGATAGTTCCTTGGTTTATGGATGTGTTACAAAGACAGAAAACTAGAGTTCGGGTTTGTGAGAGAAAATGGAGAAAATACCTGAATAGTTCTACATAAGAACTGCCATCTCCGGATCAGACCTTCGGTCCATCAAGTCCGGCGATCCGCACACGCGGAGGCCCTGCCAGGTGTACACCTGGCGTAATTTATAGTCCACCATATCTTTATATGCCTCTCTTAAGGAGATATGCATCTAGTTTGCTCTTGAAGCCTAGGACGGTCGATTCCACAATAATCTCCTCTGGGAGGGCATTCCAGGTGTCAACCACTCTCTGAGTGAAGCAGAACCTCTTGACATTAGTCCTGAACCTGTCCCCCCTTAGCTTCATTACATGTCCTCTAGTCCGTGTCAAATTGGACAATGTAAATAATCTTCTCTGCTCTATTTTGTCGATTCCTTTCAGTATTTTGAAGGTCTTGATCATATCCCCACGCAGTCTCCTTTTCTCAAGGGAGAACAATCCTAGTGTTATAAGTCTATCCTCGTATTCCAGTTTCTCCATACCCTTCACCAGTTTTGTTGCTCGTCTCTGCACCCTCTCCAGCAGTTTTATATCCTTCTTTAGGTAGGGAGACCAATGTTGGACGCAGTATTCCAAGTGTGGTCTGACCATTGCCCTATAAAGCGGCATTATAACTTTCTCCGATCTACTCGAGATTCCTTTCTTTATCATGCCCAACATTCTATTTGCCTTCTTTGCTGCTGCCGCGCATTGTGCCGACGGCTTCAGGGTCCTATCTATCAGTACACCCAGGTCCTTTTCTTGTTCACTCTTCCCCAGAGTTGCACCTGACATTGTATACTCGTATTCCTTATTCTTATTGCCTAAATGCATTACCTTGCATTTCTCCACATTGAACTTCATCTGCCATTTCTCCGCCCATGTTTCTAACCGACACAAGTCGCTCTGGAGTTCCTCTCTATCCTCCTGCGATCTGATTGCCCGGCATAGTTTTGTATCGTCTGCAAACTTGATGATCTCACTGGATGTTCCTTCTTCCAGGTCATTGATATAAATATTAAAAAGGATCGGCCCAAGTACCGAACCCTGGGGTACACCACTAGTCACTTTCTCCCAGTCGGAGAACTTCCCATTTATGCCCACTCTCTGCTTTCGGTTTTCCAGCCATTTGCCTATCCATCTTTGTATATCTCCCTCTATGCCATGGCTTTGTAGTTTCCTGAGAAGTCTTTCGTGTGGAACTTTGTCGAACGCTTTCTGGAAGTCCAAGTATATTATGTCCACCGGCTTCCCACTATCAATTTGCTCGTTCACGGTCTCAAAAAATTGGAGTAAATTCGTCAAACATGATTTCCCTTTCCTGAATCCATGTTGACTGGGTTTCATCAAGTCGTGTGTGTCCAAGTGCCGGACTATGCTATCCTTGATCAGTGCTTCAACCATCTTGCCGGGGACCGACGTAAGACTCACAGGCCTATAGTTGCCCGGTTCCCCTCTCGATCCTTTTTTGAAAATTGGCGTGACGTTCGCTATCCTCCAGTCGTCCAATATCTGTCCAGTTCTGATTGTCAGGTTTGCAAGTTTTTGCAATAACTCTCCGATTTCAACCTTCAATTCCTTTAAGACTCTCGGGTGAATTCCATCCGGTCCAGGGGATTTGTCACTTTTAAGGTTGTCGATCTGATAGTATATCTGGTCTAAGTCCACTTCAACTGTGGTGAGGCTGTCTTCTGTTTCTCCTGCAAACACTTTCTCCGCTTCAGGTATTGTTGAGGTGTCCTCCTTCGTAAAGACGGATGCAAAGAAGGAATTTAGTTTGTCTGCGATTTGTTTATCTTCCTTGATGTACCCTTTTCTTCCCTGGTCGTCCAGGGGTCCCACTGCCTCTTTTGCAGGTTTTTTCCCTTTCACGTATCTAAAGAAGGGCTTGAAGTTTTTGGCCTCCTGGGCTATTTTTTCCTCATATTCCTGTTTGGCATCCCTCACTGCCTTGTGACATTTCTTCTGATCATCTTTATGTTTGTTCCAAGCTTCGGTTGTCTTTATGCATTTCCATTTTTTGAAAGAGTCCTTCTACTTTAGAAGTTTATCAGAGAGTTGAAATCTTATCACATAGCGACACTTGAAGCAAAGAAAAATCATTTTAATAAAAGCAAAGAATCGGTAGCTAATAGTTCAAAGGAATTATTTTCAGTGATTACAGAACTGACAGATTCAAAGGCAATAATTGATGATGATTGGCCAACTCCACAACAATTTGCTGATAGGTTTCTACTAAAGCTTACTCATATTGTAGCAGAATTAGAAATACCGGTATCTCTGCTTGTCGTTGATGAAGTCAGTGAGAATCAAGAGCTTTGGACCTCTGTTGAATCTGTAGAGGTCAATCAGACAATAGAGGTTATACATTCGTTAAATAATTCCACAAACAGTTTAAATATTTGTTCAACATCTGTGATGAAACGTCTAGCACTTGACGTTGCTCCAAGTGTTGCAGTGATTGTTAATAAATCATTTACAGAGAATTCAAGAGGGCCTGGGATAGGCACGTGGGATCTCTCAGAGAGATAATGGTTACTGTGGATGGGCCATTTGGCTTTTATCTGTCGTCATGTTTCTATGAAACGTGCAGAGGTAAGGCCACTTTTTAAAAATATGAGCTTGGCGCCTACTTAAATGGAGAAACACTAGCTAGGACTTCAGAAGAAAGAGACTTGGGAGTAATCATCAGTGCAGACATGAAGGCCGCCAAACAAGTGGAGAAGACCTCATCCAAAGCAAGGCAACTTATGGGATGTATCAATAGAAGCTTCGTTAGCCGCAAATCTGAAGTCATAATGCCACTGTACAGAACAATGGTGAGACCTCATCTGGAGTACTGTGTGCAATTCTGGAGGCCACATTACCGTAAAGACGTGCTTAGAGTTGAGTCGGTTCAGCGGATGGCCACTAGGATGATCTTGGGGCTCAAGGGTCTCTCGTACGAAGAAAGACTAAACAAATTGCAGCTCTACACTCTAGAGGAACGCAGGGAGAGGGGGGACATGATTGAGACATTTAAATACATCACGGGACGTGTCGAGGTGGAAGAAGACATCTTCTTTCTCAAAGGACCCTCGGTCACAAGGGGGCATCCGCTCAAACTCAGAGGAGGGAAATTCGATAGTGACGTAAGGAAGTATTTCTTCACAGAAAGGGTTGTAGATCACTGGAACAAGCTTCCAGAGCAGGTGATCAAGGCCACCAGCGTGCTTGACTTTAAGAATAAATGGGATGCCCTAGTGGGATCCCTACGAGGGTCGAGTTAAGGAACTAGGTCAATAGTACTCAGACTTAATGGGGTGGGTCAGTAGAGTGAGCAGACTTGATGGGCTATAGCCCTTTTCTGCCGTCATCTTTCTATGTTTCTATAGACCAGTGTCCTCATTATCCATTTTGGGTAAAGTTTTGGAAAAATGAGCATTAATTCAGATTCAAAGATTTGTTGATGGGAAAGGTTTGTTAGATCAATATCAATTGGTTTTATTGGATGATATTAGGGAGGAATCTGACATAGGAAAAGTATATTTGATGATTCTTCACAAAAAACAACCTTAATAGAAACCTCTCCTTTCAGGCAGGACTTTGGAACAAAAGTTTTAGTGGTTTGATCTTAAATTCTTCTTCTTACTAGGCCTTTAGAAGATTGTTAAAACCTCATCTGATTGATAAATATGTATAATCTAGATAAGTTAATCATTTCGTAATGTTTTTACTTCTTATTTTAAACCGCACTGAATTTATTATTATGATTATATTAGTGCAGCATAAGATACAATAAATCATGATTTATTACTAAAAAGATTGCAACTGTTTGGGATGTCTGGAGAACTACTGAATTGGTTTACGTCACTTTTACAAGATTGGCACTTCCAGGTGAAATTAGGGGCTAGGCGTTCTTCTTGGGAAAAGATCAGTTCAGGAGTCCCGCAAAAGTCCTCTTTATCTGTACTCTTGTTTAATATATAGAAGGACTCTTGTTTAATATATAGAAGAACTTGTAGCCCAGTACCTCACAAATTACCTGGAAAACCACAATCTTCTCCACCCCTCTCAATCGGGGTTCAGATCCAACCACAGCACGGAGACCCTACTAGTAACCCTACTAGACACAGCCCGACAGCACCTCAGCAAAGGCAGAAGGATGCTGATAATTCAACTTGATCTATCCGCAGCATTCGATCTGGTTGACCACACCATCCTACTACAGACATTAGAAGCCATAGGGATTTCAGGCAGGGTATAAAACTGGTTCCAAGGATTCCTTAAAACCAGATCTTGTAGAGTTAAATCAAACAATCTTAAATCAGATCCATGGTCCAACCCTTGCGGGGTACCTCAAGGATCACCACTCTCACCTACTCTCTTCAACCTCTTTTTATCCTCTCTGGGTTCCACCCTAGACAACCTAAATGTAACCTCTTTCAGCTTTGCTGATGATATCACCATACTTCTACCCTTCGATTCTCCTGACCCCACTTCTACAGAAAAATTGGAAAAAAACCTTACAAACAGTGGAAAAATGGATGACAGACCACAAACTGAAACTGAACACGGACAAAACAAAATTTCTACTCCTCGAAAAGGATAAGAACCCCTCTATCACAGAACTAGAAATTAACTCCACCAAATACCATATACAACCCACCCTTAAACTCCTGGGAGTAACAATAGACAGATGCTGCACAATGCAAGCCCATATCAACAAGACCACCCAGAGAGCATTTCTAACCATGTGCAATTTACGTAAAATCAGAAAATTCTTCGACAAAGAGCAATATAGGCTCGTAGTCCAATCCCTAGTACTAGGTCTACTGGACTACTGCAACATCCTCTACCTGCCTTGCCCTGCAACAATGATAAAACAATTACAGACAATCCAAAACACTGCACTCAGACTGATCTACTCGCTAAGAAAATTTGACCACGTCACCACTGCCTACCTAGACTCACACTGGTTACCAATACAAGCGCGAATCCAATTCAAATTATACTGTCTATTATTCAAACCAATAAATGGCTCAGCCCCCAATTACCTAAACAACCGCCTGAACCAAAATCTCGCTGCTAAACAAAGAAGATCTAAGACTCCATTTAGCTACCCCCCACTCAAAGGCACCCAGCGTAAGAAGATGTTTGACAGTCAGCTAGCGACACAAGCAGCGAAATTGGACCACGCCATCTCCAACCTGCTGATGACAACAAGCGATTTCAAATCTTTTCGCAAAGAAATCAAAACCCATCTATTCAAAAAATTTATACAGATGTCATAACTCCAACCTGGATTCCCCTCAGTGTGACTCCCCCATCCTCCCTTCTTCACCAGTTACCCTTCCCCTCAAAGCCCAAGCTTGTCAACTGCTTCCCTAACTGCATATATACTGAAACTGCACTATATCCTATCTGTACAGCATCCCGAATTGTATATCCACTGGAATAGCCCAATCCTCCTTGCTGTATCCCATTCCCTAAACTATACTACACCATTCTTCTTGTAACTCCTCTGAAAATGTTCTTCTTCTTGTAACTCTTCTGGAAATGTCCAGATGTGTCTTTTGTAATCCGCCCAGAACTGCAAGGTTGAGGCGGAATAGAAATCAGTAATGTAATGTAATATATAAGAACAGAAGACTGGGTCAGAGCAATGGTCCATCAAGCCCAGTAGCCCGTTCTCATGGTGGCCAATCCGTAGCAACATTCCATGCAGAATCTCAAAGAATAGCAAGATTCTGGAATCCCAGAGACTAACAAGATTCTAGAATCCCAAAGAGTAGCAACATTCCATACAGAATCTCAAAGAATAGCAAGATTTCGGAATCCCAGAGAGTAACAAGATTCTAGAATCCTCAGAGTAGCAACATTCCATGGGAGGAGCCCAAGGCGCCTCAGCCAATCAGGACCAATATACTCGCTCGAGGAGCGCAGAGAGAGGGGAGACATGATCGAGACGTTCAAGTATCTTACGGGCCGCATCGAGGCGGAGGAAGATATCTTCTTTTTAAAGGGTCCCACGACAACAATAGGGCATCCGTTGAAAATCAAGGGCGGGAAACTACGAGATGACACCAGGAAATTCTTTTTCACTGAAAGAGTGGTTGATCGTTGGAATAGTCTTCCACTACAGGTGATTGAGGCCAGCAGCGTGCCTGATTTTAAGGCCAAATGGGATCGGCACATGGGATCTATTCACAGGGCAAAGGTAGGGGAGGGACATTAAGGTGGGCAGACTAGATGGGCCTTGGGCCCTTATCTGCCGTCTATTTCTATGTTTCTATGACCTTAGGCCCCTCCCCACGCATCAGATGATGTGCTGGGGCGTGGCCTAAGGCTGCTATGGCATAGCAACCTTAGGAGCAGCAGGAGCAGGAGGACTTCCTCCTGCTCCCGAAGATGTGCATGGGGAGGTCTAAGGAGCAGGAGGGACCATGCACCCCTCCTGCTCCCAACAATTAGTAAGGTACGCCGACCTGGGGTGGGACAGTTGTGGGTGAGGTGGTGGGGCCAGTGGGGGTTGATTCAGGGGAGGTGTCAGGCCGGGCCAGGGTGTCGGACTACTGCAGACTCTCCTGCCTGCCCTGCTCGCCCCGACTCTCCTGCTCTCTGCCACCGTTCCCCGCAGTGCAGGCCTGCTTTAAAACCACAGGCTTGCACTGCGGGGAAGGGCGACAGAGAGCAGGAGAGTTGGGGCGAGCAGGCAGGAGAGATCGGGGCAGAGCCCTGACAGCAGTGAAAGGAGGCTTCTTCTCCTATCACTACTGTCAGGGTCTGCGCATGAGCGGGGATCGCACATTTGCGATCCCTGCTCATAAATGGTGGCGTTCCTCCGATCGCCCCCATTTGAATAATCTTCCTTAGTGAATCCCTCGGACCTGCCCGAATCGGAAACGGATTGGTCCGATTCGGGCAGATTAGTGAATCTAGCCCTTTGAGAAGTGGTGATTTTCCCGCATTCATCCAAAAAAACACCTATTTCATTTGCACGGAAGTATTTGTTTGGTGTTTGTCAGTTAAAATCTAAAAATCAGTAGCTCTAATCAACACACAGGCCTCACGGCGGTGCAGAGCAAGGCTTTTGCCTAGGAATGCTGGCTGTGTCTCAGCACATATAGCTTCACTTCTGGATCATAATTGGTGTGTTTGGGACGTGGCTGTCTGCATTTCACTCTCACTTTCTTTACCTTAATCAGCTCATTTGCATGAGTCTAGAGATGCAGTAACAGTTGACAGGGATTCCAGAGGACTGGAAAATAGCAAATGTCACGCCCATCTTCAAGAAAGGCTCAAGGGGAGACCCAGGAAACTACAGGCCGGTGAGCTTGACCTCGGTCCCGGGAAAGATGATGGAGGCACTGATTAAGGACAGCATCTGTGAACACATCGAAAACAATGGGCAGCTAAAGTCGAGCCAACATGGCTTCTGCAAGGGCAAGTCATGCCTCACGAACTTATTAGACTTCTTTGAGGGGGTAAACAGCCAGATGGATAAAGGGGAATCCATAGACATCATTTACCTTGACTTCCAAAAAGCCTTCGACAAGGTGTCACACGAAAGACTGCTAAGGAAGCTATGGAACCACGGGGTGCAAGGGGAGGTCCACCGATGGATCAAAAACTGGCTGGCGGACAGGAAACAGAGGGTTGGAGTAAAGGGCCATTACTCAGACTGGCAATGGGTCATGAGCGGAGTTCCGCAGGGGTCGGTGCTGGGACCACTTCTGTTCAATATATTTATCAACGACCTGGAGGCGGGAACAAAATGTGAGGTTATTAAATTTGCGGATGACACTAAATTGTACAGCAGGGTCAAAACCATGGAGGACTGCGAAGATCTCCAAAAAGATCTGACAACGCTGGAAGAGTGGGCCAAAAAGTGGCAAATGAGCTTCAACATAGGGAAATGCAAGGTCATGCATGTTGGGAAAAAGAACCCGATGTTCACATACAAGATGGGGGGATCACCACTAGGGATGAGCACCCTTGAAAGAGACCTGGGAGTGATGGTAGACACAAAATTGAAGGCGTCGGCGCAGTGCGCCACAGCCTCAAGGAAAGCAAACAAAATGTTGGGTATCATTAAGAAAGGTATCACGACCAGGACGAAGGAAGTCATCCTGCCACTGTATCGTGCAATGGGGCGCCCGCACCTGGAGTACTGTGTTCAGTACTGGTCGCCGTACCTCAAAAAAGACATGGCGGTACTTGAGAGAGTCCAGAGAAGAGCTACTAAGCTAATAAAGGGTATGGGGGACCTCTCATATACTGACAGACTGAAAAAGCTGGGGCTTTTCTCGCTGGAAAAGCGACGACTTAGAGGAGATATGATAGAAACCTTCAAGATCATGAAGGACATAGAAAAAGTGGACAGGGACAGATTTTTCAAACTATGGGGGACCACAAGTACAAGGGGACACTCAGAGAAATTGAAAGGGGAGAGGTTTAGAACAAACACCAGGAAATTCTTTTTCACCCAGAAGGTGGTGGATACATGGAACGCGCTACCGGAGGATGTGATAAGCAGAAGCACGCTAGAGGGCTTCAAAGAAGGTCTGGACAGGTACCTGGAGGACAAAGGGATTGAGGGGTAGAGGTAAGGTTATAGGGATAGGATTAGAGGTAAATGGTAAAATTAGTCAGAGACCACTGTTCAGGCAGTGGGCCTGAAGGGCTGCCGCTGGAGTGGACCGCTGGGCGAGATGGACCTCTGGTCTGCCTCAGCGGAGGCAACTTCTTATGTTCTTATGTCACACTCTCAGCTCGCTGAGAGGGAGGTTTTCTGACACCACCAAGAAGGGTCACTTTCCAACAATGCCTTCAACACACAAAATTGACCCTTTAATTACTTTTGAATTCTCGTTGTAAAAGATTTTAGCAATTGCTCTGGAAATATTCTTGTAAGAAATGTGTTTAAAAAGAAAAAGGAAGATGAAGAACCTGAGAGAGAGACAAAATCTGAAGAATAGCTTGTAGAAGGATCCTTTCAGGACCCTCTATTGTCTTGATAGACTAGGGGAAACTCAAAGTTACAGAGTAATACAGTGCTCCCCCGGTCATTCGCGGTCGGCGATTCGTGGGCCCAATCATTCGCGGTATTTTCCGACCATGAATGACCGGGCAGGAGAGAGCAGCCGGAGTGCCGGCGAGTGAAGGAAATCACTCGCCGTATGCTCCGACCGCCTCTTCCTGCACTAAAGTCGGGCCTCACCAATCAGGAACTGTGTGTCAAAGCAGCTCCTGATTGGTGAGGCCCGACTTTAATGCAGGAAGAGGCGGTCGGAGCATACCACGAGCGATTTCCTTCACTCGCCGGCACTCCGGCTGCTCTCTCCTGCCTCTCCAGCTGAAAACCATATTCGCGGTTTTTCAAGATTCGCAGAGGTTCCTGGAACGGAACCCCCGTGAATATCGGGGGAGTACTTTTAAAACCAATAGGAGGAAACATTTTTTTCACTCATAAGCTCTGGAATGTGCTGCCAGATGATGTGGTAAGAGCAGTTAATGAAACTGGTTTTAAAAAAGGTTTGGAGAAGTTCCTGGAGGAAATGTCCATAGTCTGCTGCTGAGACAGACATGGGAGAAGCCACTGCTTGCCCTGGATGAGTGGCATGGAATGCTGCTACTCTTTGGGGTTCCAGAATCCTGATACTCTTCGGGGATTTCGCATGGAATGCTGCTACTCTTTGGGGTTCCAGAAACCTGATACTCTTCGGGGATTTCGCATGGAATGCTGCTACTCTTTGGGGTTCCAGAATCCTGATACTCTTTGGGGATTTCGCATGGAATGCTGCTACTCTTTGGGGTTCCAGAATCTTGATACTCTTTGGGGTTCCAGCATGTTGCTACTATTTGGGTTTCTGCCAGGTAGTTGTGATTTGGATTGGCCTCCGTGAAGACGGGATTCTGGGCTTGATGGGACATCGCTCTGACCCAAGATGGCTATTTTTATGTTCATATACAGGGGAAGTCACTATTTGCCCTGGAATCAGTAGCATGCAATGTTGCTACTCTGAGATTCTAATTGGAATCTTCTAATCTAATCTAATCTTTGGTTTATAGACCGGGTCATCTCCCAGTGGAGCTCGACTCGGTTCACATATAATTAAGACTAGAGTACATAGCAGAAAACTAAAGTACATAAGAAAAGCATAAGAAAAATAACTATAATATTATCATTTCGTTGAATCTGTAGTTAAACCATTTAAAAATTGCGAGAACAACAAAGTTTTCAGGAATTTACGAAATAATTGCAACTGGCCTAAAAGCCTAATGGAGTCGGGAAGTTCATTCCAGATCTCTACAAACTTGAAAAGAAAAGATCGACTGAGCTTCCCAGAAGATTTAATTCCCTTAAAGGAAGGGAAGGCTAACTTATATCTTTGCGTGTTTCTCAAATGGCAAAGTCTAAGGGGACAAAAGGATCAAATATTCCATAGAGAAGCTTGAAGATTATGCATTCATGTTTGAGATTCTGCCTGGAATCTTTCTACTCTTTGGGGATTTCGCATGGAATGCTGCTACTCTTTAGGGTTCCAGCATGTTGCTGCTATTTGGGTTTAGAAACATAGAAAGATGACGGCAGATAAGGGCTATAGCCCATCAAGTCTGCCCACACTATTTACCCACCCTCTTAAGTCTACTGACCCCCTAAAGTATAATTGTAATTATACTGTCACTCTACTGACCCGCTCATTCAAGTCCTAGTGACCCTATCCCTTGGCATGACCTCGTAGGGATCCCACATGGGTATCCCATTTGTTCTTGAAGTCTGGGATGCTGCGTGCCTCGACCACTTGCACTGGAAGCCTGTTCCAATGCTCAATCACTCTCTCCGTGAAGAAGTACTTCCTAGCGTCTCCACGAAACTTCCCTCCCCTGAGTTTGAGCGGATGTCCTCTTGTGGTCGAGGGTCCCTTGAGAAGAAAGATAACATCTTCCACCTCGACCCGTCCCATGATGTACTTAAATGTCTCAATCATGTCTCCCCTCTCCCTACGCTCTTCGAGAGTGTAGAGCTGCAATTTGCTCAGTCTTTCTTCGTACGGGAGACCCTTTAGCCCCGAGACCATCCTGGTGGCCATCCGCTGAACCGATTCAATTCTGAGCACATCCTTACGGTAATGTGGCCTCCAGAATTGCAGGTACTTGTGATTTGGATTGGCCTCCGTGAAAACGGGACACTGGGCTTGATGGGACATTGCTCTGAACCAAGATGGCTATTCTTATGTTCATATACAGGGGAAACCACTGGTGGAATATGATGTACGCAGGAAAAGTGTGAACAGAGTGAAGGAGAGAGAGATGGTGTAGTGGAAGCAAATTACAGTAGCCTAGGCGAGAGTGGGTGAGAGTCTTAGCAGTGTGCTCAGGAAGGAAAGGTTTGAGTTTAGCAATGTTGTAGAGAAAGAAACGACAAAGTTTTGGCAGGTACGGGGTGTCAGGGAGGTTCCGGACCATATGGCCAGGTGGGAGGGAGGGTCGTTGGGCTGTGGGTCTGACCCAACCCAACCCACTAGACCAAAACCCAGATAACTATCCAGATGAGGGAAAATTGCTGGTTCGCTGGTCTGAGTTACCCAGAGAATGATCTGGGCACCGGCATTGGAAGTCAGCAGTAGCCCCCGGACCCCCTGACACTGTCCAGATCTTGCTGGGGACTCAACACAGATTTTCAGTCGTAAAGTGCAGACAATGAACTCAGCATCTTGCCCTGGAGAGCGACACTTTATCTGGGTAGAATCTGTATCTCTCTCCTTAAGTCCTGCTGTCTTGCGCCATCCAGATGTGGGACTGAATATTGCCGCTATCCAGATAAGTTCTGGAACTAACTGTCTTATCCGGATGTTCAGGATCAGCCTCTATCCCGATGGTGCTGCTGAAAATCTGGAAAGATTCCTCCCTGCCAGCATTGTTTATAAAAAAAAAAATACTGATTATGGTGGTTGAATAGTTATCGATTCTGGTTTTCTTTATTGGCAGAGGCAGGTGATATTTTGAGAGATGATTTTGGCATCGGAATTCTTTTTTTCATTTTTAATACGCCACACAAACAATGACCAATGCCAGTCATCTGTCCAATGACGACTCCCGTCTCGACCTGCATTTTTGCTAGATTGGACTATATGCATCCAAGTTATCAAAAGATGGTCATCACGAAGTCTGGCACAGCGGTGGGGGCTTTTTGCAAGATCTCGTCAGGTTGACAACCCAGAATCTTTTGTCACCCAACCGGAATGTTTGTAAATGGTTTTCTCTTTCACCATCTTAGCCCCACCCCAATAGCTTTTATTTTAGGAGATTGCATTTTATAGAAAATTCAGGGCTCTTGTAGAATGCTGGTAAGGACTGCCAGAGGTTGCGGGTTTGATCCCTGTGCCACTGCTTGTGACCCTGGGCAAGTCACTTAACCCACTATTACCCCTGGTATCTTACTTAGATTATGAACCTGGTGGGAGAAATACTTAGAGAATGGCACAGGAACTCATTTTCCCATCCCGTCCCGCAAGTTCTTTTCCTGTCTGTGCCCCGTTCCTGCAAGCTCCGTCCTCATCTGCACAAGCCTCAAACGCTTTAAAATCCTAAGTAGCAACATTCTAGAGCTGAGATTGTGATGTCATAACACCTCATTCCACCAATGCCTAAGCTCCGTCCTCATCTGCACAAGCCTCAAACGCTTTAAAATCCTAAGTAGCAACATTCTAAAGCTGAGATTGTGATGTCATAATGCCTCATTCCACCAATGCCTAAGCTCCGTCCTCATCTGCACAAGCCTCAAACCCTTCAAAATCCTAAGTAGCAACATTCTAGAGCTGAGATTGTGATGTCATCATGCCTCATTCCACCAATGCCTAAGCTCCGTCCTCATCTGCGCAAGCCTCAAACGCTTTAAAATCCTAAGTAGCAACATTCTAGAGCTGAGATTGTGATGTCATCATGCCTCATTCCACCAATGCCTAAGCTCCATCCTCATCTGCGCAAGCCTCAAACGCTTTAAAATCCTAAGTAGCAACATTCTAGAGCTGAGATTGTGATGTCATCATGCCTCATTCCACCAATGCCTAAGCTCCGTCCTCATCTGCACAAGCCTCAAACCCTTCAAAATCCTAAGTAGCAACATTCTAGAGCTGAGATTGTGATGTCATCATGCCTCATTCCACCAATGCCTAAGCTCCGTCCTCATCCGCACAAGCCTCAACCCCTTTAAAATCCTAAGTGTTCGAGGCATGTGCAGTTAAGGCAGAGCTTACAGGAATGGGGCAAGGACAGAGACAGTGACAAAACTCATGGGGACGGGACGGGGACAAATAAGTCCCCCTGTCATTCTCTAACTTAGAGTACCTGAATGTGAACCACTTCAAATAGAAGCGATATATGAGAAATGTAAATGAATTGAAGAAAATAATTCTCACTCCCTTCATTGAGTGGCTGCATTCAGCTGTGAAATACCTGGCTCTCTGTTTCTTTCAGGTAGCCACGACTTAACGCGCAAGCGTATGAGCAGCTCTGCGCAGACGCCTCTTGCTCTGGAAAGAATGTGCAGTCTTGAAGCCCAGAAGCAGAAACACTTTCAAGAGTTTTGCATACGATTTACAAAGGGTCCTTTCAGGCTGTGGGACGATCGGAATGCTGCGCCAGAAACACATCCAGCAAAATCTGTACTTGTCATGAGTTTGAAATGTATTTGGCCTGTAGTGACAGGAGGATAAGAAATGCTATCTGTTCAGCCTGTCCTGCTGTTCTCTCTGGCCCAGTCCCTCCTACCCCCATGCCCCTGACCAGTGACCACCGTCTTGATGTTGGACAAACTGTCCATTTGTTGGCGACTGCCGAGCCCTGAGCCGGAAAGAGCTTTCTGTCAACAGAATGTACCAGTGCTGAACTTGACATCTTCAGACCCTGCCGTGACAGGCGTTCAGTCTTCTTGGGGGCAAGCGCCGAGCCGGCGTGAAAATGTTGCACAGGAAAAAATACAATGTAAAGGTCAGACTCTGCCCTGCTGCAGGTTAATTTGTTTGTAATGTAGAACGCTCTTGACGCGGTTCTGTACGTCTTCTCTCGGGGCCTCCGGAGTTCTCAGGATATTCACAGCAAGGTCTTGTATCTTACCCTGTGTCCAGTAGGTGTGCGGGCACTGCCTTCTTCATGCATTAATCCACAGTAGATGGTTCCGGAGAATGACCTGTACAGCGCTGTGTGCATTTCTTTCTCCTGTTTAAATGGGATTTTGCTTGTTGGGGGGGGGGGGGTTCTGGCGAGCCTCAGTTGCATTTTTCTTCTCAGCGCACAGTTCTTATCTCTGTGGAGAGAAAATGAGGGAGAGATTGTGAGAAAGCTTAGTGATGCCTATCGGATAATGGACCAATTCGGGCAGATTCCAGAGTGGTTCATGGTTTCAGTTTCTTACCCAGTGACTTCTCAGGCTGGCATCAAACTGAGGTTAAGAGGCAAAGCAAACTGTCTTCAGATGTTTGAAACCACTTTCATCTGCACCATGAATACTGTTAAACAAGAGCCACATATATGTATGAGTGTGTGTGTTTGCGTGTGCATGTGTATGTCACGCCATCTACTTTCCCTTCCTCTCCCATAGAGATCCTATGTACTTGTCCCGAATATTCATGTCTGATCACTTGTGTGCATGACAGTAAATGCTTGCATTTGTGTGGGTATGTGTGTGCAGGCTTGTGTTTACATGTGTGTGTGTGCTCATACATGTGTTTGCAGAGACAGTTATGTTGATCAGAGATGGTAAGAGCGGTTAATGTATCTGGTTTTAATAAAAGATTTGGACAAGTTCCTGGAGGAAAAGTCCATAAATTGCTGTTGAGACAAAAAGGAGAAGCCACTGCTTGCCCTGGATCGGTGGCATGGAATGCTGCTACTATTTGGGATTCCAGAATCTTGATACTCTTTGATATTCCGGAATGTTGCTACTCTTTGGGGATTCCTCATGGAATGCTGCAACTATTTCGGGTTCCAGAATCTTGTTACTCCTTGAGGATTCCTCATGGAATGCTGCTACTATTTGGGGTTCCGGAATCTTGCTACTCTTTGGGGATTCCTCATGGAATGCTGCTACTATTTGGGGTTCCGGAATCTTGCTACTCTTTGGGGATTCCTCATGGAGTGCTGCTACTATTTCGGGTTCCGGAATCTTGTTACTCTTTGGGGATTCCTCACGGAATGCTGCTACTATTTTGGGTTCCGGAATCTTGTTACTCTTTGGGGATTCCTCACAGAATGCTGCTACTATTTTGGGTTCCAGAATCTTGTTACTCTTTGAGGATTTCTCATGGAATGCTGCTACTATTTAGGGTTCCGGAATCTTGCTACTATTTGGGTTTCTGCCAGGTACTTGTGACTTGGATTGACCTCCATGAAGATGGTTTACTGGACTAGATGGACCATTAATCTGATCCAGTAAGGTCAGTGGCGGTGGTGCCCCTCCCCTGCTCTCTACCCCACCCACAGAGGGTATGATAATATTTTAATTATTGATTGCTTTTATATTCTCCCATAGATTTTATGGCTTCTTTGGATGTAAATCGCCTTGAACCTTTTTGGTATAGTGCAATTAATAAATTGTGTATTACATTAGATTAGATCTGTCTAGCTCAGGGGTGGGCAGTTCGGGTCTTCAAGAGGTCAGGTTTTCGGGATATCCACGATGAATATGCATGAGATAGATTTGCATCTCAAGGAGGCAATGCATGCAAATTCATCTCATACATATTCATTGTGGATATCCCGAAAACCTGACCTGCCTGTGGCTGTCGAGGACCGGAATTGCCTCCCCCTGGTCTAGCTAATAATCAGAGATGTTCCATCCATGTTCCCTGGGCGTCAGCCTGGGCTTTTGGGAAAGAGTAACCATCCTTTTCACACACTGGGATTTTGTTCTTTGCAGGACCTGCAGGCCGAAATTGAGGCTCACACCGAAATCTTCCACAGCCTGGATGAAAACGGGCAGAAAATTCTGAGTTCGCTGGAAGGCTCTGATGACGCCAGCTTGTTAAAGAGACGTCTGGATAGCATGAACGTGCGGTGGAATGAGCTTCAGAAAAAATCGCTCAGTATTAGGTACCCGGGGTTTATTTTTGATCTATTAGTGACCAGGTCACAACTGTTGAGTCTATATGAGTAAGTCAAGTTTTTGAAAGTTGTAAAGAGTGCAGAAGCCACCGGCCAGATTCCAGCTTCCTTCCTGACCCCCCTACTCACCCACTTCCAGTCTTTCTTTACCCCCCATGGAACCAGAGCTACTCCTGCCTACGAGACCCAGACGGGAAAAAGGATCATCAAGGGATGGGCGGCTCTCCTTGGAGGATTCTGCCAGGGCCACCGAGGGAGGGTGGGGGTGGACATGATTTCCAAGTGCAGGCAGGCACAAGCAGAAGGCCGAATCGGTCTCCTGCTCCTGTGCTGGCTTATCGCATTAACTCTGCTCTTCTGGCTACGGGTCTTTCCTCCTGTCACGTTCTGTCCTGCTACTTGTGTGAAGTAATTCCTGTTTCCTCATAGACAGGAGGGGATGCGACAGGAAAAAAGACCTATGGCCGGAACAGGAGACCGAGATCGCAGTAGCCCTGAAACTACGGCCTAAAGTAAGTGGAAGGATGCAGGAGGAGGATTTATTATTCTTGACATAAGTATTCAGCAATGTACATTTAAAACATACAAGTACATCTTCATTCAGTATTGATGCATATTAGCACAGAATGTTTCAACAAAACAGCACCAGAAGTCCATTCAGTGGTCTGCAATATCCTTTTTTTCTTTCATTATAATAGGCTAATCAGACACTACGGTTTGGTAGTGTAGCTGGAAAAATACTATTTTAAGAACATAAGATTAGCCTCACTGGGTCAGACCAGTGGTCCATCAAGCCCAGTAGCCCGTTCTCTTGGTGGCCAATCCAGGTCACTAGAGTGGCAACATTCCATATAGAATCCTAAAGAATAGCAAGATTCCGGAATCCCAGAGAGTAACAAGATTCTAGAACCCCAAAAAGTATTAAGATTCCATGCAGAATCCCCAAAGAGTGCAACATTCCATGCCACCGATCCAGATCAAGCAGTGGCTTCCCCCATGTCTTTCTCAATCACAGACTTTTCCTCCAGGAACTTGTCCAAACCTTTTTTTAAACAGCTACGCTATGCGCTTTTACCACAACCACTGGCAATCCGTTCCAGAGCTTAAGTATTCTCTGAATGAAAAAAAAAATTTCCTCCCATTGGTTATAAAAGTATTTAGCTGTAAGTTCATCATGTCCCCTAGTGTTTGTAATTTTTGACGGAGTGAAAAATCCATCCACTTGTACCCGTTCTACTCCACTCCGGATTTTGTAGACTTCAATCCTATCTCCCCTCAGCCGTCTCTTTTCCAAGCTGAAGAGCCCTAACCGTTTTAGTCTTTCCTCATAAGAGAGGAGTTCCATGTTGATTGAACACTGCTTAGATTAAAAAAAAATAAAATGGAATATAATCATAAACTACATTTTAGTACCCAAGATCTACAGTGGTGGCTTCAGGCTTCTTTTCATTCTTGTCCCAGGTTTTCAACTGAACTGCGTGCAACTGAAGTCATCCGCTGTTAACAAAGCCATGGGGCCAGATGGGAGCTATTCCCGGAGGTGACCCGTCAAAGGCACGCAGGGCAAACGCACGCCGACAATTGCACCCCAATGTATGCGCACACGACAAATGAGCGCACTGAATGGGAGATCCGCCCTGACAGGATACTATTTTGTCTTTTTGAAGGTTACAAAGTAACCCTCTTTTTTGAGGGGGTGTGGGGGGACCCCCCCCCCCTTTACACTTAAAACATTCACTTCCTGTCTAGTGTTAGGGTTAGGTTTACAGCATGATTATTGGAACCCTTTTAGTGGATATCTGGAAGGCCCTGATTTGCTGAGACTCCTCAGGCCCCGTCCCTTGGAAGGGGCTTGAGGTGCCTCAAGCCTCTCCCAAGGGACGGGGCCTGAGGAGTCTCAGCAAATCAGGGCCTTCCAGATATCCTCCACGGGCCGCAAATGTCCTGCACGCACTTGTTCGTGCACGCAATTGTCGGAGCGTATTTGTCGGAGCAGAATTGTCCTGCGTGGATTTGTTGGTGTATCATCCCAGGATCCTGATGGAGCTCCAAAAGGTTCTAGCGGGTCTTCTTGAAGATTTATTTAATAAACTCTTGGAGAAGGGGGAAGTTTCATGGAATGGTAGCAGAACACACATAATAGTAATCCTGAATAATAATAACAAGACTATCAACATATAACACCGACTGATAAGCTAAAAATAATGGACTGAAATTAATAATGAAGTATGATAATGAAAATACAACTTGATAATCTACAGAAAAGGTGGTAGATGTGTGGTACAGTCTCCCCAGTAGAGGTGGTAGAGACAGAGACTGTGTCTGATTTCAACAAAGCCTGGGATAGTAACGTGGGATCTTCTAGAGAGAGGAAGAGATATTGGTTACTGCGGATGGGCAGACTGGATGGGCCATTTGGACTTTATCTGCCATCATGTTACAATGTTTCTATATCAACTAAATATAATAGGGGTACAATTGTATTCAATGAAAAAAAGAGTATAGTTGTAAACGTATTGTAAATAATAGTAGCAGCAGGGATTCATTCACACCACAATGACAAAAAGAACAGTTGACAAAATCATAAAAAAAACGGAGAAAAAATAAACCTCAATTGTGGGCTGCCGGGACTACACAAGTGCCCTAAGCCCCCCACATCATCACGGGTTTATAAAAAAACTCCGTACAGATATAAATCACTTTCATACATTGAAGTATAATCTCAAAAGATTTTCAAAAGGTAAGTATTTTCAAAATTTTCAAAATATTTAGTGATTTTAATGACAACATCCAAAAATGTCTTATAAACAAGTGATTAAATCCCAAACTCACTATACTATGGCAATCAGCTCAGCTGTAAGTAATTCAGAACGGTTAAGTAGCGTAGCTGTAAGACCCGAGTATCAAAATCTCTAAGAAAATCTATCACTCATCTGAAGGTCCCAGGTCCCAGGTTCATTTTGAGAGAAGCCAGCTTTTCGTTGTGCTGCTAAGAAGCGTGGAAGTAACCTATATAACATGGATCCCCTGAAGTAGCCTGTTTTCAAGCGAAACAGAAAGCCTTTTCTGTCGGGACGAAAAATGGTTTCACCTTCAGATGTGTGATAGATTTACTTAGAGATTTTGATACTCGGGTCTTACAGCTACGCTACTTAACCGTTCTGAATTACTTACAGCTGAGCTGATTGCCATAGTATAGTGAGTTTGGGATTTAATCACTTGTTTATAAGACATTTTTGGATGTTGTCATTAAAATCACTAAATATTTTGAAAATTTTGAAAATACTTACCTTTTGAGATTATACTTCAATGTATGAAAGTGATTTATATCTGTACGGAGTTTTTTTATAAACCCGTGATGATGTGGGGGGCTTAGGGCACTTGTGTAGTCCCGGCAGCCCACAATTGAGGTTTATTTTTTCTCCGTTTTTTTAATGATTTTGTCAACTGTTCTTTTTGTCATTGTGGTGTGAATGAATCCCTGCTGCTACTATTATTTACAATACGTTTACAACTATACTCTTTTTTTACAATGTTTCTATAATCATGAAGCTCTATGACCTCACAATGCAGGTGTAAAGAGCCTTAGCCTATAGGAAGAGGAGATGCAAATGTTAAGAGCCTTAGCCAATAGAGAGAGGAGGAGACAGTGGATGCTGCGGATGGGCCATTTGGCCTTTATCTGCCATCATGTTTCTATATCCATAAAGCTCTATGACCTCACAATGCAGGTGTAAAGAGCCTTAGCCAATAGGAAGAGGAGATGCAAATGTTAATCTAATCTAATCTAAACCTTAAGTTTATATACCGCATCATCTCCATGAGAATGGAGCTCGACACGGTTTACAAGAACTTAAAATAGTGGGTAGAGAAGAAGAAAAAGGATTACATGAACTTATGTGTAGAAGGGGGGGAGAAAAGGGGGGAAGGACAGAGCTACAATTTGCTGAAAAGCCAGATTTTCAGTTGTTTGCGGAATAACTGAAGGGAGCTCAGGTTCCGCAGCGGGGTGGTGAGGTCGTTCCAAAGACCTGTGATTTTGAAGAGAAGGGATTTTCCCAGTTTGCCTGAATAGTGGATGCCGCGTGGAGAGGGGAAGGCTAGTTTAAGCCTTTGGGCAGTTCTGGAGGAGTCGGGACTGGAGGAGTTGAAAGACAGTGGGATAAGAGGAGGCAGGATTCCGTGAATGATCTTGAAAGCCAGGCAGGAACATTTGAAATGGATTCTGGAGATTATTGGGAGCCAGTGAAGTTTGGCAAGGAGTGGGGAGGCATGGTCAGACTTGCGTTTTGAGAAGATCAGTTTGGCTGCAGTATTCTGGATTAGCTGGAGTCTTAGAATACTTTTTTTTTTGATAGATTTAAGTAGATGGCGTTGCAGTAATCTAGTTTGGAGAGGATGATGGATTGGACAAGGATGGCAAAGTGTTGTTGGCTGAAGTAGGATCTAGCTTTCCTCAGCATGTGAAGGCTGAAAAAGCATGATTTTGCCAAGGAGTTGAGGTGGTCATTGAGGGAGAGAGAGGAATCGATAGTGATACCAAGGACCTTGCATGAGAACTCGAGCTGTAGTGTATCGCCTGTGGGTAGTGTGAAAAGTGTGGGCAGGTGTTCGAATTTTGGGCCGAGCCAGATCCTTAGCCAATAGGGAGAGGAGGAGATAGTGGATGCTCTGGATGGGCCACTTGGCCTTTATCTGCCATCATGTTTCTATAACCCTGAAGCTCCTCTCCCTATTGGCTAAGGCTCTTTACACCTGCATTGTGAGGTCATAGAGCTTTAGGGTTATAGAAACATGATGACAGATAAATGCCAAATGGCCCTTGTAGTCTGCCCATCCACAGTAACCATTATCTCTTCCTCTAAGAGATCCCACTTGCCTATCCCAGGCTATTTTGAATTCAGACACAGTCTCTGTCTCCACCACCTCTTCCGGGAGACAGTTCCATGCATCTACCACCCTTTCCGCAAAAAACTATTTCCTCAGATTACTCCGGAGCCTATCACCTCTTAACTTCATCCTCTGCCCTCTTGTTCGCATATACACCACGTAGGTATTTAAACGTCTCTATCATATCTCCCCTCAGTTGGTCTTGTATGTTGATAGTCATGTATTTGTCATTACGGACTAACCCAGGATTATTGAAGTTTAGGACAAGGTTCTTATTGATTTGAATCAGTACTTATGAACTCATTTGCAAAAGTCATCATAGAAGTATGAATAGGTTTCAGTGAACATGATTTGTTTTATTCTGTTATATACGTTCACTGGCTTTTACAAAACAACAGGGTAAGGCCACTTTTTTGATCCTGCGTTGAAGCCCTAACCCTACCATCATGTAAAGCAGCAAAATCTGTTCCCCTTGTAAATGCCTAACTGAGCAGTGCACATTGATTCACCCTTTTGTCCCAATTAGATTGTAAGCTCTTTCGAGCAGGGACCGTCTATTGAGTCTTTAATGCACAGTGCTGTGTGCATCCGGGTAGCCCTAGAGAAATAAATAGTAATACAGACAGTGGCAGGTGGTGGTGGTGCCCCAAAGCCCTCCTATCTGCCCTGCCCCTCGCTCCACGCTCATACCCTCCCTTCCCCCGCACACCAGCCTTCTCCTCGTGCCAGCATTGGCTTTCCCTCTGATGTCACTTCCTGGCTCTGCAACCCAGAAGTGATTTTAGAGGGAGCCAGACTGGAGCAAGCAGCAGGCCAGAGTAGTGGTGAAGATTTAAAGAGATACGGGGGCCGGGGAAGGGAGAGTGTGAGCATGGTGCGGTGGGGAGGGACACGGATAGATGCCGGCACCCGGGGTGGTCGGTCCCACTTACTGCGCCACCGAACACAGTAGGAATAGTAGTAAGAAGTGGTGATGAAAAGCAAAGGTGCGTAATCATTTCATGTCTATGCTGCGAGTACAAACACCGCTGGCCAGGAATGCCTGAAATGTAAGGAAGCCTTGTGCTTGTTTTCCAGGTCCCATTTAGAAGCCAGTTCTGACCAGTGGAAGCGGCTGCATCTCTCCCTGCAGGAGCTCCTGGCCTGGCTGCAATTGAAGAGCGATATATTACAGCAGGAGGAGCCCATCGGCGGAGATCTGCCCACAGTGCAGAAGCAGAATGACACACACCGGGTACGAACACTCCCCCCACCCCACCCCCTTAATTCTCTGGCTTTTATGTGTTCCCTGGTGAGCCAGGTGATTATATAGAGTGGCGTAGCAAGGGTAGGAGACGTACGGGGCAGTGGTGCCCTCCCCCCGCTCCTTCCTCGCCAAATCACCCCCATCCCCCGCTTCTTCCACCCCACACTCGCACCCTTTCTTCCCTCCCCTGTATCTCTCTAAATCATTGTCAGCATGAGCAGCTTCTCAGGCCTTGGCTTTCCTTTTGCAGTCACTTCCTGGTCCCACGACCTGGAAGTGATTTCAGAGGGAGCCAGGCCGGCGCAAGCAGCAGGCTAGAGCAGTTGCTCACACTGGCGAAGATTTTAAAGAAGAATGGGGACAGGGAAGCGAGGATAGGTTGGGGGGGGAGCAGAGAGGTACTGGTGTCCGGGGCTGTCCGGCCCCCTGACGAGGCCACTGACTATATACAAGCTCCTGCTTAATTTCCTTGTGTTTGGGTGCAGATGTAAAGTTTTAACTCTTTAATTGCTGAACGCCTGGAAGACGATGATAAAAATCCCACAAATAACCCTTTTTCAAGAACTCTGTTTTGGGAATCGTTCATCGTCATCACACACAGCTCTTCAACATTTGCCAGACTTGATTCAGAGTTTTCATGAAACGTAAAATTCTCGGTGTACTATTTGATAATAATTTATCTTATCACGAACACATCTCCTCCATTGTTAAACAATGTTTCTTCAAACTTCGGCAGATAAGATCTATTTCCAAATTTCTCAATCCTTCTTCTTTAAAGATTTTAATCCATTCATTCATCATAGCCAAAATCGACTACTGTAATGCCCTATTTTTAAATATCAGCCAAAAAGAAAAAAGAAGACTCCAAATCATTCAGAACACGGCCATAAAACTAATCTATAATGCAAAAAAATTCGATCACGTCTCCCCATTGTTAATAGACGCGCATTGGTTACCAATTAACCATAGGATCCTCTACAAACTGATGTTCCTAATCTTTAAGTCCCTCACATTCAGTGAACCACAATTTATTTTGAAATCACTTATCCCATACAAACCCCAAAGATCTTTGCGCTCATCCAATCAAAATTTACTAACTGTGCCTTCTTTAAAAATCATTGGAACGAGAAGAGCTGATATGTTTACTGTTGCAGGTCCACAATGGTGGAATTCCCTTCCCCATTATATTAGAATAGAAAGTGATATCCTAATATTTAAAAAGCTTTTAAAGTCCCATTTATTTAAGGACGCCTTCGATCTATAATTTAACTTATGGACGCCATTAACTAATTTTTAATCCTCTAAATTGTTGATTTGGCTCAAACAAATATGCAAGAAGTGCTTTGAATAAATTTTTACCCTACCTTCCGTTCTTCCCTGTTTTTTTGTTTTTTTTCCTTTTCCCCATTGTAACTTTACCCTCCTTTCCTATCTCTCATGTGAGTCACAATTTGATTTTATTGTAATTAGGTTAAAGTTTCTTTATTATATTATGTACATCGCCTAGAACTCTGAAATAGGCGATTCATCAAATGTGAAATAAAACTTGAAACTTGAAACTTGAAACGTTAATATGGCACCTGGTGGTAAAGCTATTTAAACCAGGAAACAAAGATCCTTAAAAGGTACTTTTACTAAGACATACTAATGGACTCAGAGTGCGCTGGCGAATTAGTGTGTGTCACGCTCTCATCTTCCTCGTAGCCTTGGGGTCATCTTTGACTCCTTCTCTTCACACACCAAAAAGTGTCTTTTCTTTCTTTACAACGTCGCTAAAATCCGGCCTTTTCTTTCTGAGCGCAATACCACGACCCTCGTCCACGCTCTCGTCTGGATTGCTGCGACTTGCTTCTCACAGGTCTCCCGCTGACCCATCTCTCTCCCCTTCTATCTGTTCAGAATTTTGCTGCACGCCAGTGTCTTTGCACTCACGTTGCCCCTCTCCTAAAACTTGGGCACTTGAAATGTAGGCCTTTAAAATCCTGCCCTACATTTCAGGTGCCTACGTTTCTCCACAGTCGCCGTTAGCTATGATTCTGTAAATGGCGCTTAAGCCTGATTGACCTACGGCCGGTGCCTTTTATTTAGGTGACGACTGATTTCGGCGCTGCTTATAGAATCAGCCCCAAAGTGTCCTAGCGCATATATTCTTAGAGCATGCCTCTTTTTTAAAAAAAATATCTTTATTGGTAAACCAGTGGAAAACACACTAATAATCAAGAAATAAGCACAGCTTCTGGGTTGGGTTACCAGACGTCCGGATTTCTCCTTTTCGAGGACATGTCTGGAGGTCTGGATGTCTTTTCAAAACCCAGCACTTTGTCCGGGTTTTGAAAAGCTTTCCTGTTAGCGGCAGCATCGGGGCGGCATCTGCGCATGCGCGGATGCAGCGTGGCTATGTCGCGTGAATGCGCGCATACATGCAACATCATCGCGTCACACCAGCACATGTGCAGATGCTCTCCCGACTAGCGACTGGGTTGAGGGGCGGGGCCTGGGGCAGAACAGGGCGTGGCTCAGTCCTGGGGGCAGGGCCATGGGTCCGGATTTTTGTTCCCGTAAATCTGGTAACCCTCCTTCTAGGCAAATGCTGAGTACATTTGTTTTCTGTTTTTGCCCTCCCACCTGTCCCTATGGTCCCCCTGTTCCTACTGTCTCCTTGTCCATTGAAGCTCCCGTGGCTACGTCTTTAAACTTCTCCCAAAGGGCACAGTATGTGTTCCCATGTGTTCATTTTTAACATGAGCGAATACCAATGTCGGAATGGTGGAGGATGTTCTCCTTCCCAGGGCTAAAGGATCATTTTCTAAACACATAACAAATCACGGTGAGATGACCACCGAGACCACCCGGATTTATCTGTGTCTACTGTAACACATAAACACTGTTTGACGTGCAAATGGCTTTTAAAATAAACTCGTGTTCAAATGACTAAACTGATCTGAGTCAGAGATGCGGCAACTCTGGAAAAACGTCTTAAGTGATGCTGATCAAAGGGTTACCATCTGGCTCCAGAAAAAAGAGGATGAATTGAGACATAAGAATTGGCGCGGCTGGGTCAGACCAGTGGTCCATCGTGCCCAGCAGTCCGCTCACGCGGCAGCCCTCTGGTCAAAGACCAGCGCCCTAACTAAGACTGAAACTAGCCCTACCTGCGTATGTTCTGGCTCAGCAAGAGCTTGTCTAACTTTGTCTTGAATCCCTTGAGGGTGTTTTCCGCTCTGACAGACTCCAGTAGAGCGTTCCAGTTTTCCACCACTCTCTGGGTGAAGAAGAACTTCCTTACGTTTGTACGGAATCGATCCCCTTTTAACTTTAGATAGTGTCCTCTCTTTCTCTCTACCTTGGAGAGAGTGAACAACCTGTCTTTATCTACTTTGTCTTTAGTCCCTGGAGGGTGTTTCCCCCTATAACAGACTCCGGAGAGCATTCCAGTTTTCCACCACTCTCTGGGTGAAGAAGAACTTCCTTACGTTTGTACGGAATCTATCCCCTTTCAACTTTAGAGAGTGTCCTCTCGTTCTCTCTACCTTGGAGAGAGTGAACAACCTGTCTTTATCTACTTTGTCTTTAGTCCCTGGAGGGTGTTTCCCCCTATAACAGACTCCGGAAGAGCGTTCCAGTTTTCCACCACTCTCTGGGTGAAGAAGAACTTCCTTACGTTTGTACGGAATCTATCCCCTTTCAACTTTAGAGAGTTTCCTCTCGTTCTCCCTACCTTGGAGAGAGTGAACAACCTGTCTTTATCTACTTTGTCTTTAGTCCCTGGAGGGTGTTTCCCCCTATAACAGCCTCCGGAAGAGCGTTCCAGTTTTCCACCACTCTCTGGGTGAAGAAGAACTTCCTTACGTTTGTACGGAATCTATCCCCTTTCTATTTTAGAGAGTGTCCTCTCGTTCTCCCTACCTTGGAGAGAGTGAACAACCTGCTTTTATCTACCAAGTCTATTCCCTTCAGTACCTTGAATGTTTCGATCATGTCCCCTCTTAGTCTCCTCTGTTCAAGGGAGAAAAGTCCCAGTTTCTCCAATCTCTCACTGTATGTCAACTCCTTTAGCCCCTTAACCATCTTAGTCGCTCTTCTCTGGACCCTTTTGAGTGTCCTTCTTCATGTACGGCGACCAGTGCTGGACGCAGTACTCCAGGTGAGGGCGCACCATGGATGGCTTCATCGACTTGTCGATCAGAACTCCCAAGTTCCTTTCCTGGGAGGTCTCTCCAAGTACTGCCCCGGGTTTTACTTCCACGGAACGCAATGGAAGTAAATCCTGGCTGTCTCAATCCGTCCTCCTTTTTCTGAAGCCATGTGGTAAAAAACCCTAGCTGAGAATCCTTTTGACAAACATCCCAGTGTGGCCCATTTTATCTCAGTGTAATTAGATAAGAGGCTTTCTTTAAGCTTTCTTGCTGGAGGTGATAGAAAAGAAGACAATTTGCTGCATTTTTTTGAGGGGGTGCACCTTGACTGTCTTTGTAGCTTTTGATCCTTTACTGCGCCTGTAAACCGTGGTACAGAAGCGCAGCATAGCTGCTATAATGCACAATTCCCATTTCATAACAAAATCTGCATTTGGGGGGGGGGGGGGGAGCTTCTCTGTAAATTCGGTACCTTTGGATGCTCGGAAGCTTGCATTTCATTCCTTTTGCTCAACCCTAGCGAAGAAAAGGCTGAGCCCGGTTTCTCATTGTCCGGCTTTCATTTGATAGTATCTGTGATTCCAGCCCTAAAAAACCGTAAATGACGTGGCTGTCTTTGAAGCTTCTGGCAATCGCCCCGCTGGGGGTTGAAGTGCTCCTGGTCAGTATATCTTATTAAAGCAGTGTACAGAATGCCATTACTGCTTCGGCGCCAATGACAAGCAGAGAGGCTTAAATAAAGTGGTTTACTTGTCGGTTTGTCAGATCATAAGTTATGTGCCTTCAATTTCCTCACCGCTCACCACCAAGTGGGCAAGAAGCTGAAGAACTCGATCAAATTTGCCTGAAATCATTGGTTCTGAATTAGGGATTCATTCCAGCTAATTCTCTTCTCAGGATGGTTTTTTTTCGCCCGGCTCAACTCTCTATCTCTCTCCCCCTCCCAGATTTTGTGTTTTTTTTCTTATAAAACTGAACGGAAACAGGCTGAGAGCTGATGGTCACAGGCCTGGAATAAATTACCCGAGTTTGTCCGTCAAGCCCCCTTCCCTTTTTAAAATAGCCTTCAATCCTTAACCCTTCTCTTCTGCCCTCCAACCCAGCCCGCTGATTAACCGCCCCCCTTAACTGTATCCATGAGATCATGTTTGTCTGTTTAGATTGTAATAATAATAATAGTTTATTTTTATATAGCGCCAAACCATCAGTTCTTGGCAATTTACACAATAGTAATTAAAATACAGATCCAAATAACAATGTCTTATAAAAGAAAATAACAGAATTCAATAAAGATACTGACTAACAAAATGCGACCCTAACTTATTCAAAGTAAAATATGCACAATACAAATTATTTATACTAAGATAGATAAGAAACTGTAAACATTATTCCATAAAAATAATAAAAAATCCGCTTATCATGATAATTTTGAAATCGACTAAATTTAATTCTGATCTTCTGATGTTCTATTATAATAATAATTGTAAGCTCTTTGGAGCAGGGACTGTCTCTTTTGTGACTCTGTACAGCTCTGCGTGCGTCTGGTAGCGCTATAGAAATAATTCATACTAGTTGCAGGAGTGGAAAGAGTTTGTCTTTGGGAAGTAGAGCTGAGATTGTGATGTCATAATGTCTCATTCCACCAATAAGAGCCAACCTCATCAGTGATGTCACAATGGCTCCATGGTCCTATACCTGACTCACATAAGAACATAAGAGTTGCCATTCTGGGACAGACTGAAGGTGTGGCTCACTGGTAGAGCTGCTGCTTCTGCACCTAGAGGTCGTGAGATCAAATCCCAGTGACCCTGGGCAAGTCCCTTAATCCTTCAGCACCCAGTGGTATAGTAAGATTGAGCAACATGCAGGGCAGTGGCACTTCACCCCTGCCACACCCACCTACCGCTTCTCTTTCCCCGTATCTTTTTAACGTCTCCGGCATGAGCAGCATGCTCACATAGGTACTGGCTCGCCCCTAGGCACGGGTCCCGGAAGTGACATCAGAGAGAGCGCCGATGCCAACCTGGGCAGCTACTCTGCGCTGGGGAAGTAAAAAAAGGTCCAGGGGAAGGCAAGGGGCATGCGCACGCACCAAGGAGAGGAGCGGGGAGGGGTGATGCCACTGCGAACACCCACCACTTTCAGTGTCAGCTTTAAAATGCCAAAGCCACAAAAAGGCCATAGAGAAGCCCCCATTTCCTTTCCTGTCACTGAGAAAGTGCCTCTTTAGATCCCATTATGGTGGGGTTACCAGGCATCCATATTCCCCCTTTTCAAGGATATGTCAGAGGGAAAAGCTTCCAGCTAGCAGCGTTGGCGGGACGGCATCTGCATGGATGCAACATGGTGACATCACGCGCCTGCGTGTGACATCATCACCTCGCACCAGTGCATGCGCGAATGCCCTCACGACAAGTGAACAGGTTGAGGGGGCGGGGCCGGAAGTGGGCAGGCCTGAGGGGGTCCTTTTATCAAGCAGCAGTGTAAAGTAACCTTAGCGTGCCCTTATGCAGGTTATTCCCGCCATTTTTCCCAGCTGGGAAACGATTGTCCCAATTTTAATATTAAGGGTCGTGTGCTAATTTTCCCATTAGTGTGTGAGTCCCTACCACCAAGGGCTACTGGGTGTCCAGGGAACCCCAGACATGACCTTTTTCTAGCAGACTGGGCACCTGAACGGATTTCCAAAACCCGGCAGTTTGACTGGGTTTTGGAAGGCGCCAAGTTTAGGGCCGCGCCTGGAGAGCCACCAAGCAACGTGATGGCATTACATGCATGCGCACATGTATGTGACATCACATTGCATCTATGCATGCTAAGAGACCCTTCAGACATGGCTAGGACAGGAGGAAGAAGACATGAGGTTTGGGTGGGGGGTGGGGCACATCTGGTATCCCTCCTACCACCACCTGTTTTGTAGGCGATAGAGGCTAATCAGTTGGCAGAAGGTAACGCCCATGCACTGACCAATTCATGCCCACTCTCTGTCCCCAGCTCGTCACAGTGCTAAAAACATAATTGCTTATTTTTATTAGTTACTAAACAAATTCTCAAACCAAAAACAGTTGAATTTCAAATATCAGAGAATACAAAAGGGTGAAAATTAGAAGTAATCTAAATACATAAAAAATATACAAGTCAACAATCTAGGACAAGAATAAGAGTTTTATACAAAATAAAGAGGAAAGAAATCTCAAATTGAAGAAAGAAATCTTAGAGTTTGACAAATATAGTTACATAGAAACATAATGGCAGATAAAGGCCAAATGGCACATCCGCAGCATCCACTATCTCTTCCTTTCCCTATTGGCTAAGGCTCTTAATATTTGCATCTCCTCTTCCTATTGGCTAAGGCTCTTTACCCCTGCATTGTGATGTCATAGAGCTTTATGGTTATAGGAACATAGAAACATGATGGCAGATAAAGGTCAAATGGCCCATTCAGAGCATCCACTCTCTCCTCCTCTTCCTATTGGCTAAGGCTCTTTACACCTGCATTGTGATGTCATAGAACTTTATGGTTATAGAAACAGAGAAACACAATGGCAGATAAAAGCCAAATGGTCCATCCGCAGCATCCACTATCTCTTCCTCTCCCTATTGGCTAAGGTTCTTAACATTTGCATCTCCTCTTCCTATTGGCTATGGCTCTTAACACTTGAATTATACTTATAATGATAATCTAAGTATAAAAGGGCATAGCATTTAAGAAGAATTGATTTACCTCTTGGAATTTTGAGTTGTATAGAAACATGATGGCAGATAAAGGCCAAATGGCCCATCCGCAGCATCCACTATCTTCTCTCCCTAAGAGATCCCACGTGCCTATCCCAAGCTTTCTTGAATTCAGGCACAATCTCTGTCTCCACCACCTTTTCTGGGAGACTGTTCCACCCTTTCTTTTAAAAAATATTTCCTCAGATTACTCCTGAGCCTGTCACCTCTTCACTTCATCCTCTGCCCTCTCGTTCCAGAGCTTCCTTTCAAATGAAGGACTCAACTTATGCACATTTAGATCACACAGCTATTTAAACGTCTCTATCGTATCTCCCGCCTTTCCTTCAAAGTATACAGATTGAGATCTTTAAGTCTCTCCCCATACGCCTTATGACGAGGACCACACACCATTTTAGTAGTCTTCCTCTGGACCGACTCTATCCTTTTTATATCTTTTTGAAGGTGCTGCCTCCAGAATTGTACACAATATTCTAAATGAGGTCTCACGAGAGTCTTTACAGGGGCATCAATACCTCCTTTTTCCTACTGGCCATACCGCTCCCTATGCACCCTAGCATCCTTCTAGCTTTCGCCGTCACCTTTTCAACCTGTTTGGCCACCTTAAGATCATCACGTCCGATCCCATCCAAGCCCCACTCTTCTGTCATGCACATTCGTTCTTCGCCCCCTAAACTGTACTGTTCCCTCGGGTTTATGCAGCCCAAATGCATGACCTTGCATTTCTTAACATTAAATTTTAGCTGCCAAATTTCAGACCATTCTTCAAGCTTCGCCAGGTCTTTCTTCATGTTATTCACAACATCCGGGGTGTCTACTCTATTGCAGATTTTGGTATTATCTGCAAAGAGGCAAATCTTACCCGACAGCCCTTCAGCAACATCGCTTACAAATATGTTAAAAAGAACAGGCCCAAGAACAGAACCTTGAGGCACACCACTGGCAACCTCCCTTTCCTCAGAGCTATCTCCATTGACCACTACCCTCTGTCGCCTTCCACTCAACCATACTGAGAGCACTCAACTTATTTATTACACGCATGTGTGGAACACTGTCAAAGGCTTTCCTAACATCTAGCACACTCCCTCTATCCAATTCTCTGGTCACCCAGTAAAAGAAATTGATCAGATTTGTCTGACAAGACCTGCCTCTAGTGAATCCATGTTGTCTGGGGTCCTGTAATCTACTGGAGTCCAGAAACATCACTATTCTCTGTTTTAAAAGTGTTTCCATTAATTTATTTACCACAGAATTCAGACTTACTGACCTGTAATTCTCTACTTCTTCCTTACTTCCACTTTTATAGAGAAGAACCACATCCATCCTTTTCCAGTCCTCCAGTACCACTCCCGATTCTAAAGAAGCATTGAAAAGGTTCAGCCAACAGAGCTGCCAGAACCTCCCTAAGTTCCCTCGGATGTACACCATCCAGCCACATCGCTTTATCCACCTTTAGCAAGCTCCTCACGAACACAATCCCTCTGAAAATCGATCAGGGTCTACCACACCTCCATTGAACTCTAGGTACATCCAAGCCAGTTTGTACAATGTTATTCTTATGAAATAGTCAATTGTGAAGGTTCAGAAGACCACAGTGTTTAGAAATTCAAAATCTAGTCTTTATCACAGTTTACAATACAATGATTTAGTCCTAAACCTATTAAAAAAAACAATAAAATCACAACACCAATTTATAAACTCCAAAAGACAGAGCCTACAAGGTAGACACCAATCTGAAAAGAAACAAGCACCCCCAAAATTAAGAAAACACTAAAGCAAAAAAAAAAAAAAAAGGTTTCAAGACCCTTATTTAAGGTTCCAAGATTGACGACTAAAATATGCGTCTACCATTGTGATCACTTAGACCAGCTGAAGAGCTAGTATAAAAAATCACATCGAGATTACCAAGAAACACATGAGGATTATAGTATTCTTTGATTTTACGCATGCCATAGACCGCCAGAAGAACTAACAAATCGATTCTGGAAGAGATGCCAGTCGATGCTCAAATGATGAAGTTACAAATGTCTTCTTTTGGTCACACCATCAAAAGAAAGGGATCGCTGGAGAAGGACATTGTATTTGGGAAGATTGAAGGAATCATGTCAAGAGGGTGACTGGACATGATGAAATAACCATGGAGATGACGCTGGAGGACTTTCCCGGACTTGCACATAACCGATTGCTTATTAGATCTGTAATTCATTGCTAGGACTTGAACATGACTCGATGGCACATAATAATAATGATTAGCACTTGTGACTGTGCACCCGTTCCACTGGACTCCGTCCACGTGTAAACCCATTTTCAAATTACCCACCACTTAGGCATCAAACTACTCATCACATGTAGTCGTCATTTTCAAGAGTAACGCATGGCATGAATATTAGCATTAATGTATGTATTGCACACATATGTACATGCATGTAGGTATTCCAGTCATAAGAAGATAAGAATCGCCTTATTGGGTCAGAGCAATGGTCCACCAAGCCCAGTAACCCGTTCTCAGGGTGCCCAATCCAGGTCACTAGTACCTGGCTAAAACCCAAAGAGTAGCAACATTCCATGCTACCGATCCAGGGCAAGCAGTGTCTTTCTCAGTAACAGAGTATGGACTTTTCCTCCAGGAACTTGTCCAAACCTTTCTTAAAACCAGCTACGCTATCCACTCTTACCACATTCTCTGGCAACGCGTTCCAGAGCTTAACACATCCATAGTTGCTGCCTGAAAAACTTGTGTCAGCTGGCCTGAATTATATTTTAATTTAGTGAAATGAGTTAAATTGAATTCTTCTGTGCTATACATCTACTCCGTATTGCTGTAAAAAGAGGTACTTGTTTTCCAGAACTGGTATGAATGGGGCAGCACCTACTGGCATCCCAGAACAATGGGCAGGTTCTCAGATGGCTAACATCACTGGGAAACCCTGGGCTAGAGAATCAATGGGGACAGATTTGTCCCCGTGTCCGCAGGAACTCAATTTTCCCGCCCCGTCCCCGTGAGTTTTGTCACAGTCCTTACCTCATTCCTGTAAGCTCTGCATTAACTACACAAGCCTCGGACACTTATGATTTTAAAGCATTTGAGGCTTGCGCAGATGAGGACGGAGCTTAGGCATTGGTGGAATGAGGCATTATGACATCACAGTCTGAGCTCTAGAATGTTGCTACTTAGGATTTTAAAGCGTTTGAGGCTTGTGCAGATGAGGACGGAGCTTAGGCATTGGTGGAATGAGACATTATGACATCACAATCTGAGCTCTAGAATGTTGCTACTTAGGATTTTAAAGCGTTTGAGGCTTGTGCAGATGAGGACGGAGCTTAGGCTTTGGTGGAATGAGGCATTATGACATCACAGTCTGAGCTCTAGAATGTTGCTACTTAGGATTTTAAAGCGTTTGAGGCTTGCGCAGATGAGGATGGAGCTTAGGCATTGGTGGAATGAGGCATTATGACATCACAATCTGAGCTCTAGAATGTTGCTACTTAGGATTTTAAAGCATTTGAGGCTTGTGCAGATGAGGACGGAGCTTAGGCATTGGTGGAATAAGGCATTATGACATCACAATCTGAGCTCTCGAATGCTGCTACTTAGAATTTTCAAGGGTTTGAGGCTGGTGCAGATGAGGACGGAGCTTAGGCATTGGTGGAATGAGGCATGATGACATCGCAATCTGAGCTCTATAATGTTGCTATTTCTGATTTTAAAGCATTTGAGGCTGGTGCAGATGAGGACGGAGCTTAGGCATTGGTGGAATAAGGCATTATGACATCACAATCTGAGCTCTCGAATGCTGCTACTTAGAATTTTCAAGGGTTTGAGGCTTGTGCAGATGAGGACGGAGCTTAGGCATTGGTGGAATGAGGCGTTATGACATCACAGTCTGAGCTCTAGAATGTTGCTACTTAGGATCTGTAAGGGTTTGGGGCTTGTGCAGATGAGGAAGGAGCTTAGGCATTGGTGGAATGAGGCATGATGACATCGCAATCTGAGCTCTAGAATGTTGCTACTTAGGATGTTAAAGTGTTTGAGGCTTGTGCAGATGAGGACGGAGCTTACAAGGATGGGGCAGGGACAGGAAAAGAACTCACCGGGACCGAATGGGAAAATTAGTTCTCGTTGGAATGGGGAAAATATTTGCCCCATGTCATTCTCTACCCTGGGCATTTCCTGCCACCTGCTTAGACTACACTCTTTTCCCATGAAGACAAGCCTTTAGACAAATGCTTTTGGGGATGGGGGTGGGGGTGGAGAAGGAAACAGCCCAGAACTGATTGAAGTGTTACCGAAAAGTCCTTCACTGAATGATCTCTTTAACCCTCTTCCCCCCTCCCCCATTCTACTGCATATTCATTGAGTTTTCTGAGAACACTTGGCTTGGCCTAAAATTAGTTATTTCCTCTTTGTTGTTCACATCAATCTATGGTGCAGCAGACACGGGTGGGGAGTCTTATTAAAAAGCACTTAGAGTCACATTATTATTCCTGCTATTCCTTCTTTCTCAGGCCTTCAAGAGGGAGTTGAAAGTTAAAGAGCTGGCCATCGTGAACACCCTGGAAACAGCGAGGATATTTCTGGCTGAGCAGCCTTTGGAAGATTTGGAAAAACTGTACCAGGAGCCTCGAGGTAATTGAATGCGGAGCTGTAATAGAGGGATCAACCATGAGGGAGAGATCTATAAATTCTCACTTCTCCTGCTAACCCAGAACTCCTATAGTTCAGGCTGAATCTCACAGTCTCAGAGACAGTCATGCTAACGGGGGGCCTCAGAACCCGCCCATCCCCCTCCAAGCCACAAAAAATACCTCCAAGTATAAGAACATAAGAATAGCTTTACTGGTTCAGAATAACAAGATTCCGGAACCCCAAAGAGCAACAAAATTCTAGAACTCTAAATAGTAGCAACATTCCATGCTACCAATCCAGAGCAAGCAGTGGCTTCCCCCATGTCTGTCTCAACAGAAGACTATGGACTTTTCCTCCAGGAACTTGAGCATAAGAATTGCCTTACGGTCAGATCAATGGTCCATCAAGCCCAGTAGCCCGTTCTCACGGTGGCCAATCCAGGTCCCTAGAATCTGGCCAAAACCCAAAGAGTAGTAACATTTCATACAGAATCCCAAAGAATAACAAGATTCCGGAACCCCAAAGAGCAACAAAATTCTAGAACTCTAAATAGTAGCAACATTCCATGCTACCAATCCAGAGCAAGCAGTGGCTTCCCCCATGTCTGTCTCAACAGAAGACTATGGACTTTTCCTCCAGGAACTTGAGCATAAGAATTGCCTTACGGTCAGATCAATGGTCCATCAAGCCCAGTAGCCCGTTCTCACGGTGGCCAATCCAGGTCCCTAGAACCTGGCCAAAACCCAAAGAGTAGTAACATTTCATACAGAATCCCAAAGAATAACAAGATTCCGGAACCCCAAAGAGCAACAAAATTCTAGAACTCTAAATAGTAGCAACATTCCATGCTACCAATCCAGAGCAAGCAGTGGCTTCCCCCATGTCTGTCTCAACAGAAGACTATGGACTTTTCCTCCAGGAACTTGAGCATAAGAATTGCCTTACGGTCAGATCAATGGTCCATCAAGCCCAGTAGCCCGTTCTCATGGTGGCCAATCCAGGTCCCTAGTACCTGGCCAAAACCCAAGGAGTAGTAACATTTCATACAAAATCCCAAAGAATAACAAGATTCCGGAACCCCAAAGAGCAACAAAATTCTAGAACTCTAAATAGTAGCAACATTCCATGCTACCAATCCAGAGCAAGCAGTGGCTTCCCCCATGTCTGTCTCAACAGAAGACTATGGACTTTTCCTCCAGAAACTTGAATATAAGAATTGCCTTACTGGGTCAGACCACTGGTCCATCAAGCCCAGTATCCATTCTCACAGTGGCCAATCCAGGTCCCTAGTACCTGGCCAAAACCCAAACAGTAGCAACATTCCATGCTACCAATCCAGGGCAAGCAGTGGCTTCCCCCCTGTCTTTCTTAATAATAGACTATAGACTTTTCCTCCAGGAACTTGTCCAAACCTTTCTTAAAACCAGTTACGCTATCCGCTCTTATCACATCCTCGGGCAATGCGTTCCAAAGCTTAACTATTCTCTGAGTGAAAAAAATATTTCCTCCTATTGGTTTTAAAAGTATTTCCCTGCAGTGTCATCGACTGACCCCCTAGTCTATGTAATTTTTGACGGAGTGAAAAATCAGTCCACTCAGGATGTTTAGAGGGTCTTAATGTTCATATCCACAATGTGCAAATGATGACAACTGTCTGGATAAGGTAGATCTGTTATGATCAGGAGTCATCAAAATGTTATGTATTGGGGATGTTAATTCTCTAACCGTGCACTTAGTAGGAGCTTATTTTCTATAAAAGAATGAAGAGGGGTCATGTGATGTCGTGAGTGCGGCGGGACGTGTTTCTGGGTTGCTCGAGACCCCTCACCCTCATCCAATGGCATCAACACTGTAAATTTGATATTTTGGAGCCTCCAACTGTCTTAATGGCTTTGCAATTAATATATGGACAAATATCTAACCAAGAAAGAATAAAGATAAAAACAAGGGAAGCAATGAGAAAAATGGTGGACAGGGCCACAAACCAGGCCGTAGTGATCACCACGGATCTAATATCAGAGCTTATGCGTGCAGTAGGGGGGAGTTTGTAGCGCAGTGGTTAAAGCAACAGCCTCCGCACCCAGAGGTTGTGGGTTCAATTCCATGCTGGTCCTTGTGATCCACCCACTGCCCCAGGTACATTAGATAGATTGCGAGCCCACCAGGACAGACAGGGTACCTGAATCAATTCATGTAAAGTGTTCTGAGCTCCTTGGCGGGGGATGGTATAGAAAATTGAAAAATAAATAGTGACTTCACTGGGTCCTCAGCTGGCACAATTACCTGGACAAACCGAGGAATTTTGCTGGTGGAGAGCAGACACGATGGACCTTTGGCCTGTCCCAGTATGTTCTTAACACCAAGTACTGAGTCAGTAACTACAAATTAAAAATCTAAATATGAACAGAAAAGTTAAACTGAAACCCTAAGAAACCAGACTGCACACAGTTCAAGAGCAGAGAAATACAAACGATAACACATGGTCTTCTGTACTGTCCAAACTAAAAAGACAGATGTGCTAATGTGGACGAGGGAGGGGACAGAGCTGGGATTACCGTAGGTTGGGATTTACCCGGACATGTCCTCTTTTTTTAGAGGACTGTCCAGTATCCCTGGTTTTCAAAAACCGCCTGAAGTTTGGCCAGGTTTAGGAGATCAGGGCCGCATCTGGAGGGCACCAACGCATGGACGCATGTGTGTGATTAATAGTAAATATATTAAAGATACGTTTTGTCAAATACAGTTATAAGCAAGGATTCATCCAGACCAAAAATACAAAAATATAGCTGACAAACTGAAAATCAAAAAGATGAAAAAGATGAAAAGGAGAAAAATAAACCTCAATTGAGGGCAGTTGGGACTACACAAGTACCCAATCATCCACTCATCATCACGGGTCTATAAAAAACTCCAAAACATGTATAAATAATCAATTCTCACGTCTTTCATTCATACAAAATCTTCTTTTTGTTATTTTTCACAGTCTTTTTTTATATCATTTTTTGTATATATGATTTCAATATAAATGTCAAGCAGTAAAAGGCCCGAATCCCAAACTTAACCACATTAGTTGGCGAGGACTACAGCTGAATGTAATAAGTATAAGCAGTTTTTAGAGATATGAAGCATATATCTGGAATCGTGAAAAAATACACTCATCTGAAATCGAGGGTTTTCACCAAGGGCTTCCAACTCAAGGTCCCGACAGAAAAGACTTTCTGTTTCGCCCGGCAAGGGCTACTTCAGGGGAAAAATGCCAACTCCAATATCTCTCTGCTTCTAATTATCTGCTGGTGCCCAGCACCATCTTGAGAGGAGTTGGCTTTACTACCAGCAGATAATTAGAAGCAGAGAGATATTGGAGTTGGCATTTTTCCCCTGAAGTAGCCCTTGCCGGGCGAAACAGAAAGTCTTTTCTGTCGGGACCTTGAGTTGGAAGCCCTTGGTGAAAACCCTCGATTTCAGATGAGTGTATTTTTTCACGATTCCAGATATATGCTTCATATCTCTAAAAACTGCTTATACTTATTACATTCAGCTGTAGTCCTCGCCAACTAATGTGGTTAAGTTTGGGATTCGGGCCTTTTACTGCTTGACATTTATATTGAAATCATATATACAAAAAATGATATAAAAAAAGACTGTGAAAAATAACAAAAAGAAGATTTTGTATGAATGAAAGACGTGAGAATTGATTATTTATACATGTTTTGGAGTTTTTTATAGACCCGTGATGATGAGTGGATGATTGGGTACTTGTGTAGTCCCAACTGCCCTCAATTGAGGTTTATTTTTCTCCTTTTCATCTTTTTCATCTTTTTGATTTTCAGTTTGTCAGCTATATTTTTGTATTTTTGGTCTGGATGAATCCTTGCTTATAACTGTATTTGACAAAACGTATCTTTAATATATTTACTATTAGTCTCACGTTTGTGCCCCAAACAAATTATTGTCGCATGTGTGTGATGTCATCACATTGCATCGATGCATGCTCGGAGGCCCCGAGCTCAGGGAAGGAAGGAGTGGTTTGTGTGGCGACGGGGTGGGAGGGGACAGAGCCACAAAGTGGTTGTAGGTGAAAGAAAATACAGTGTTCCCCCGCGAATTCATGGATCGCGAATCGTGGACTCACTCATTCGCGGTCTGCTCCAGCCGCCTCTTCCTGTGGTAAAGTCAGGCTACACCAATCAGGAGCTGCATGTCAAGATTGGTGTTGCCCAACTTTATTACAGGAAGAGGTGGTCGGAGCAGACCCGCTAGTGATTTTCTTCACCTGCCAGCACTCCAGCTACCCTCTCCTGCCTCCCCTGCCTTTTGACAGGTGTTCCTTGAACGGAACCCCCGCGAATTTCAGGAGAGTACCGTACTGTTTACTTCAAAGTTGCAAGGTTCCAGGTTGAACTTGGCCTACCTGACTGTTGTTCACACCTTGGTGGTGAAGGCAAATGCAGTTGGGCATCAAAGTATCTGAAAGGGACATTTTCGATAGAATGTCTAAGTCTGACTTTGGATGTTTCCTGCAAAACATTCAGAGGCAGAGAAAAAGCCATTTTTGAACAGGACGTCCAAATAATTTATTTTTAAATGAAAATCCCCTACTGGGATGTCTTGGTCACCAGGATATCAAACGTTTTTTGCCATTTTCGACCCCCAAAAAAGGCCAAGTTAGAAACGTCGAAATAGACACCATTTGGATATGGGAGGGGCCAGCATTGTAATGGACGGGCCACATAGACATCCCAGTAGAGCAGTGCGTCACCTTAGAGGGCACTGCTGTGAACTTCACATTAAGGGTGCCAGATATACATCTCACCATAACCCCCTTCTAATGTATGGTGACCCTCCCAAAACCTACTATACCCACCTGTCTCCCACCCCAATAGCCCTTATGGCTGCAGGAGTCGCTTATAGGCAGTAGAGTAAGATTTCGGTGGAATCGCCCCCCGCTCAAAAAACTGCAGCATCTGGTATGAGAAAGGTGAGTAGAGCATCAGTAAATGACAGGCCCGGGCCCAGAAGACACTCTAACTACTACATTTATGGTGGAGAGCGAGAGGCCACTAAAACCGCCCAAAGTCCTGCCATATAAGTGCCACCTGCAACCCTAAGGGCTATCGGGGTGAGAAACAGGTGGGTATAGTAGGGTTTTGTTGGTTTTTTTTTAATTTTTTTTTTTGGGGGGGGGTCACTACACATTAGAAGGGGGTTATGATGAGATGTACATCTGGCACCCTTTATGTGAAGTTCACAGCAGTGCCCTCTAAGATGTCCCACTGCTGTACTGGGATGTCGATGTGGCCAGTCTGTTACAATACTGGTCCCTCCCCTGTTGAAATGGTTTCTACTGGGACGTTTTGTGGCCTCAAACTTTCCACTAGACTTTAGATAGTATCTCAATTAGAGTCTCATCTGAGATCAAAGTTAATTTGCTGAAAACGCAATTGTTCGTAAAAGCCTGATGTTTTACTGATGATTTGAATCTTATAGCAAATTTTTTTGTAACCATTTAATTTGTATGTTCTGTCCATTATTTATGACTGTGGCTATGTAAACCGTATAGGTAATATACGGTATATAAATTTTTAAATAAATGAACATTCAATTGATCATATTCATCAAACCAAACTATTTTAGTTTTTTGCTTATTTAATTTTAAAAAGTTCTTATAAGTCCTATTATATATCAGCTGTGTTTCAAAACTTGGATCACTTCTTCAAATACAATATTGAAAAGAAGAAAAAACTACCCAAACTCACAAAGAGAAGATCTCAGGAGGTCTTACTTCTTCCAAGCAAACTATGTAACCCCAGAAAGGCAATATATATATCAAATCCCATGCCACGTCTTTGGTGTGGGGGAGGAGCCTAATGGTTAGTACTGGTGGCCTGAGAACCAGGCTTAATTCCCACTGCGTCTCCTTATGACACTGAACCCTCCATAACCCCAGGTACAAAATAAGTCTGAAAATCGGCCCCATGGTGTTCAGGTCCTCAGTGCGTGTTGTAAGGTTTTGTATTAGGAAGAATCACTGTGGAAATAATATTGTACAAACTCACTGTCTTGTCCTAGAGATTCCAGCAGTGGTGTGTCAATTTGTTGAGTTATGAATGGTTTTTCTTTGCTCTTTGGCAGCCACTGAAGTTGCCTCAAGCTATTCTAATTGCTGTAGCATTCATTATATATTCCTAAAACTCTGTTGCTTTGCATGCCTAGATTTGCCACCTGAAGAGCGGGCACAAAGTGTTGCCAGAATCCTGCGGAGACAGGCAGATGAGGTGAAGACAGAGTGGGAGAAGCTAAACCTGCGCTCCGCGGATTGGCAGAAAAAGATAGATGAAGCCCTGGAAAGGCTGCAGGAGCTTCAGGATGCCATGGATGATCTGGACCCCAAGCTACGTCAGGCTGAGCTCACCAAGGGCAGCTGGCAGCCAGTGGGAGATCTCTTAATTGACTCTCTGCAAGATCAAATAGAGAAAGTCAAGGTGGGTTCTCATAACCTTTGTGAAGGTTCTTTCATGATGGTGTCCGCCCGCTCTGTCTCCAGTAAGCTTGCCTATATCCACAACATCTCTCAATCATTCCATCTGCTTGCGCTAACTGAAACCTGGATCTGCCCGGATGACTCTACATCGGCTGCCGCCCTGTGCCATGGAGACTACCTGTTCTCCCATACACCTGGCCCAATTGGACGTGGAGGTGGCGTTTGTAGATTTCACCCCCTTCTTCTACCTCAGTCTCACCACTTCTCTTCCTTTGAAGTCCACTCTAGCCATCTTTTTGCACCTCTGTCATTCTTTTCTCACTGACTTCATCTCCCTCCCTCATCCTTAGTGATTTCAGCATTCATGCTAGCGCCCCTCTGACCCTTATGCTTCTAGCCCTAACATCCTCATTTGATCTTCACCAACCCTACCCCCTGCCTTGATCTCCTCTTTTTCACCAACTGCTCCACGGCAGTCCTTCCCCTCTCTGACCATCATCTGATAACTTTCACAATCCATCACCCTACCTCCCAGCCCCGGCCAATCTCCACTTGTACATTTAGGAATCTTCAGGCCATCGACCCCAACACTCTCTCCACCGCTGTTTCACTCCTCATCTCTACCACTTTGCTACACAAGTCTGTAAATGAGGTTGCCTTCTCCTATAAGACCACTCTCTCCTTGCTCCTTCTACCCCACACTCTAGAAGGCGCCCCAAACCCCAGCCCTGGCTAAACTCTAAAATCCGCTACTTAGCCTCCTGTGCCAAGTCTGCTGAACAACTCTGGCTCAAATCCCGTACTCATGCTGACTTCATTCATTGCAAATTCCTCTTGACCTCCTTCCAATCCATTCTCTCACTTTCCAGCCAAGATTACTACACCAGGAGTAATCTAAGGAAATACTTTTTTACAGAAAGGGTGGTAGATGCGTGGAGCAGTCTCCCGGAAGAGGTGGTAGAGACGGAGACTGTGTCTGAATTCAAGAGGGCCTGGGATAGGCACGTGTGATCTCTCGGAGAGAGAAAGAGATCATGGTTACTGCGGATGGGCAGACTGGATGGGCCATTTGGCCTTTATCTACCGTCATGTTTCTATCACCTCTCCCCTAGATTATTGCAACCTGCTTCTCGCGGATCTTCCACCAAACCATCTCTCTCCTGTTCAATCTGTTCGGAACTCTGCTAATATTCCACCACTGTTGCTCCTCTCCTAAGGCTCCCTATCTGTTTCTGCATACAGTTCAAACTCCTCGTAATGACCTACAAGTTTATTTGCTGTGCAGCTCCTCAGTATCTCTCCTCACACTCCCTCCCCCCCAGCACTCCGCTCATCGGAGTTATCTATGTCCTTCTCTTCTATGGCCAACTCCAGACTCCGTCCCTTCTACCTTGCTGCACTAACTGCCTGACTCGGTACGTCAAGCTCCGCCTCTGGCAATATTCAAATCCAGACTCAAAGTCCACTTCTTTGAAGCTGCTTCAATTCCAAACTCCAACCCACCTGCTAAGCACCAATATCTGTTTTCTCATTCCCTTACCTGAGCACAGTGTGTTGATGCATCTTGTCCAGTTTGACTGTCTTGACTAGATTGTAAGCTCTTTAGAGCAGGGACTGTCTCATCTGTGTTTTGATGTACAGTGCTGCATATGTCTAATAGCGCTATAGAAATGATTAGTTACCATGTTTCCCCGAAAATAAAACCTACCCTGAAAATAACCCTAGTCACCAGCAGCAGCGCTTCTCCCCCCCCCAGCAAAACCCCCTGCCGACCCTTCCATCTCTCCCTCCTGTTCAAACCTCGACAGCGAGCCAAAATACCTGGAAACAAACGGCAGCGTGGGCACCACAGGCTGAATCACGGCCTGCCCTTCTCATGCCCGGCCGTTCGTGCTGCGTTGCTGATGACATCATCAGTGATGCGGCAGAGGAACGCCCAGACGTGAGAAGGGCAGGCCGCGATTCAGCATGTGCTGCCCACGCTGCTGTTTGTTTCCAGGTATTTCGGCTCGCGGTCGGGGTTCGGATGGGAGGGAGAGATGGAAGGGTCAGCAGGGGGGGTGTGGGGTGCGCAGCGGCGGGGAGGATGGGAGGGATAGAAAGGTGCTGCATAGGGGGCTGGGAGGATGGGAGGGATAGAAGCTTCAAGGGTTCTGCTGCACCGAGGGATGGGAGGGAGGGAGATACTGCACAAGGGGATGGGTGGGAGGGGAGGAAAGATGCTGCACATGTGGGGGAGAGAAAGAAAATACACTTCTCCCTCCGTATTCGCAGTGGATGCGTTCTGGCTATAGGCGCGAACATGGAAAAACTGCAAATAACTTTTCATATGTTATTCGCGGTTTGGGGGAAAGTGACATCATTATTGCTATATCGTCAACACATGTGAGAAGGGGACACAAATGAATTTTAAAGGAGACGAATCCCCAGCGCTAACAGAACTGGTATGGGAGCTTAAATTAACTCATCGCACCTGCACACCTGCTATGAACTTCCCCCCCCCCCCCAGCAAAAGACTCCAAACTTAACTTTTGAATGTTGGTCATGGAAGGTTGGAGGTCCAACCAAGCCCGGTTTCTGGGACTCGAAGCAGATCCGACAGAGATCAATTTAGATTGAAAGAAATCAAAGTCATTGAAAGTTGCCGCCGAAGCGGTGAAGTATGGAGAAGAGTGGAAACGCCTGGGCGGCACAGACTACACTATAAGGCGGAGCAAAGACCTAAAGAGCCAATCAGAAAGACAGGGAGGGGCCCAAGAAACTGAGGGAGCCAATAGATTGTTCAAGCCGCTATTGCATACGAGCAGCTTTGTCCCGTCTAAAGTCCAAACCAACGTAAGTGATCGAATTCATGTTGTTTTTCCAGATAATGAGGTACCATGGGGGCAGAAATGGTGGCCCCCTCCAGCCTCCCCGTACTTCACCGCTTCGGCGGAAGCTTTGAGTGACTTTGATTTGTTTCAATCTAAATTGATCTCTGTTGGGTCTGCTTCGAGTCCCAGAAACCGGGCTTGGCTGGACCTCGAGCGATTTACAGCTTTCCTTGTTATTATTATCTATTTGTGACTTGGTACTTGGTGCATTTCAGGGTTCCTGCTATGAGAACCTATTGAGTTTAATGATGACATTTTGGGGGGGCAGAGTCATCCGACGAGAAATCGCGAATATGTGAAACCGCGAGTGCCGAAACCGCGAATAGGGAGGGAGAAGTGTAGGAAGAATTGGGGTGGAGGAGAGGAAGGGAGAGATGATCATGGTACAAGAAAAAAAGAAAAGCTCCCCGAAAACAAGACCTAGTGCCTTTTTGGGGCCCAAAATTAATATAAGACAGTGTCTTATTTTTGGGGAAACACGGTAATAGTAGTAATTGTAGCAGTAGAGTATGTTCAGAAGGAAATAAGCAATATTCAAATGGATTTACATGTTTGTTGGCAGCTAATGTAGGTGTATTTTCAGCAGTGATGCTGATACTAAGAGACCGAAAATTTCTCTGACCACCTGCCAGCATCTGTCTAGTGGTGTTGAGAAGTGAACCCAATAGCAGTGAAATTCAAATAGTTTTCCCAAGTGAAATGAGCTAGAGGATTTACTCTTTGTAACTGTGCGTGTATACCTTTGAGTTGACCACTGACCCAGGCTGCATGCAAGGTGAGGAACCCTCCCTATGCAGAGTGCAGGAGATAATGGTTATTGTGGGTGGGCCATTTGGTCTTTACCTGCCATCATGGCACTATGATTTGCCATTGCCTTCTCCTGCACCGTCTGTGGCTCTGCCGTGTTGCTGCTGCCCAACACAGGGCCCCTATCCAGTTAGATTTCCCCCAGTGAATATGCATGAGATCTATTAGCATACAATGAAAGCAATGCATGCAAATAGATCTCATGCATATTCATTTGGGAAATCCTGAAAACCCAACTGGATTGCAGCCCTCAAGGAGGGACTTTGACACCCCGGCCTACAGCATCTGGCATTCCCCAGTGGTCCCCCATCCAGATACTAGCCAGGCCTGACCCTGCTTAGCTCCTGATAGCAAGAGAAGGCCTACCCAGGGAAGCCAGGCCTTAGGCTTGTAACTGGGTGCATCCCTTGAAACAATCCAGCCTAGTAGGATGGTGCAGGTACTATGTTTTGCAGGTAGCTGAGGATGAGCTTGAAAGAACTTCCAGCTTGTTCTTGAGCTTTGACTAGTTTGCAGCTTTTCAAATGTAAATTTTTTTTGCGCATAGAAATCAACTCAATGGGTTAATTCTTAGTTTAGGTGCATGTAGCATTAATGAATCACATTAGTTCTGAAAGATGCAGAGCTGCAAAGAAAGAAGGGCAGAGGATCCGAACGATCAGCATTTCACTCAAGAATGTCAAAAGAACGGCGGCTTGAACACGTGTTTGACCCTGGTCCTGTCCCAATCTTCACTCAGCAGACGTACGAGGTCTGTTCAAAAAGTTCCAGGACCGATTTTATCAAACAAAATGATGAAACCATCTTACAACCTATTCCACTGAGGCACTTTTCCCAACATCGTTCCCACTTCTGGAGACCGTCCTTCGAAGCGTCTTCCGCAATCACCAAACGTTGCTCTGTTGAATTTAGCTTTATGTCTTCAATGGTGTTGAATCGTTTTCCTTTCAGTGCGGATTTAATTTTAGGAAACAATAAGAAGTCAAGAGAGTCGGGTGGCTGGTTTCTTGCTCAAAATTCGGGAATTTTGACGCATTCTAACACCTGCCATGACTCATGACATGTAACTCATAAGCCATTTTCAACATTTCATAAGTATCCAATTTAAAACAGAACTTCACGCCGTAGCGCTGCTCATTGCGGTCGCACGTGATGAAAAATAGCCAATCGCGAAAAACACACTTTCACAAAAACTGCTGTAGCTCAGAGTCGAAAACAGATATCAACAAACGGTAAAAAGGAGGTTACTCATTTATTCAATTTTCTATACCGCTCTCCCTGGGGAGCTCAGAACGGTTTACATGGGTTTATTCAGGTTCTCAAGCATTTTCCCTGCCTGTCCCGGTGGGCTCACAATCGATCTAATGTACCTGGGGCAATGGGGGGATTAAGTGACTTGCCCAGGGTCACAAGGAACAGCATGGGATTTGAACCCACAACCTCAGGGTGATGAGGCTGTAGCTTTAACCACTGCACCACACTCTCCCCTGAAGTTTCAAGCCACTCAGAGCCGCCTAGTGCATCTCAAAAGAACTTCCCATTGGCACGCAATTCAAACTGTCCTGGAACTTTTTGAACAAACCTCATATACTCCTCTGGCAGGAAGGGATTTCCCTTCAATGCCCAGGCAGAGGTTTTCCTCTTCGCCAAAAATACTCCGAGACAGACATAGGCTGCTCCAACTAACTGTACTGAAGACTTTTGCAAAACGTTTAGGGCCATATTCTATAAATGGCGTGACCTCATTGCGGCTGCCTATTAGACGCATAAGTTCAGGATTCATATCTAATTTTTTTTTTAATTGGCTTAATTTACTTGGTTTTAAGCCAATCAAAAAAAATTAATTAAACAATTTAAGAGCTCCGAGTGATGCCTAAAGACACCTAACAACGGTACAGGGATTCAAACAGAGACTGGATGGATTCCTGAGGGATAAAGGGATCGTGGGATACTGAGAAAGCTAACCAGAAAATAAATGTAGAAACCCAACCAGGTCGTGCAGGTGCAAGACCGGAGGGCTAGGACTTTGATAGGAAGATAGGACTCAATTAGGAAACCAAGGAGGCATGGGGGCCCCTTCTGGTGATTTAGACAGGTCGTGAACTGTTTGGGCCGCCGCGGGAGCGGACTGCTGGGCAGGATGGACCTATGGTCTGACCCGGCGGAGGCACTGCTTATGTTCTTAACACCTTTCTCAAACAGTAGGTGTGGTTATAATGCCCTTGTATGGCTCTGTGGTGCGGCCGCACCTCGTGCTGTTCTGGTCGCCGCATCTCAAAAAAGATATAGTGGAATTAGAAAAGGTACAGAGAAGGGCAACCAAAATGATAAAAGGGATGGGTCGACTTCCCTATGAGGAGAGGCTAAAGCAGCTTGGAGAAGAGACTTCTCAGGGTGATATGACCGAGGTAGATGTGAATCACTTGTTCACTCTTTCCAGAAATACTACGACTAGGGGAGATTTGATGAAGCTACTATGTAGTACATTTAAAACAAACCGGAGAAAATATTTCTTCACACAACGTGTGATTAAACTTGAATTTGTTGCCGGAGAATGTGGTGAAATCAGTTAGCTTAGCAGAGTTTAAAAAGGGCTTGGATAATTTCCTAAAAGAGAAGTCCATAAGCTATTATCGAGATGGCTTGAGGAAATACACTGCTTATTCCTTGCATAAGCAGCATAAAATCTGTTTTATTACTTGGGGCCTGGGTTGGCCACTGTTGGAAATAGGATCCTGGGCTTGATGGACCTTCGGCCTGTCCCAGTGTGGTAATTCTTATGAGTCAAGTATAGGACAATCAAGCCATTGTGACATCACTGCTGAGGTTGGCTCTTAGGCATTGGTGGAATGAGGCATTATGACATCACAATCTCAGCTCTGGAATGTTGCTACTCTTTGGGTTTCTGCTGGTTACTTGGGACCTGGGTTGGCCACTGTTGGAAATGGGATACTGGGCTTGATGGACCTTCACTCTGTCCCAGTATGTCAATTATTATGTTCTTATGACGTAGGTGTCCTTAGGTATCTGACATAAGCAGCGCCAAATTAGGCGACTGAAAAGCCGGCCTAATGAAGCGATGCCCAGGTCTAGAAACATAGAGGGGCATAATCAAAAAAAGCGTCTAAGTCCCCTTTTGGCCTAAGTCCTTAAATGTTCAATGCAGAAGCAGGGAAAGTGTCCATAACCAAACCAAACATCCTTGTTTTGATTATGGCCTTCCTCTGCCTAAACACCCAATCACCACTACGTCTAAAAGTACACCCACACCACGTCTACACTTTTCAGCCATAATGAAACAAAAAAACGCCTAAGCCCCAAATGTCCAACAGAAGGGCTTTTAGGCGAAGGAGGAGCCAGTCCTTCGCCTAAAAGCTGGATTCTGTAACTGGTGTCTGTCAAAAACAACACCGGTTACAGAATCCCCCCCCCCCACAAACATCCAAGCAGGAGGGTGCCCAAGCCCTCCTGCCATGTCAAACCGCGACCCCCCCCCCCCTTCCCCGTACCTTTTGTTAAGTTGGCCGGACAGAGGGGAGCCAAACCCGCCTGTCCGGCAGGCAGCCACCGACAGAATGGGGCCGGATTGGCCCAGCCGTCCCAAAGGCCCGCCCACAGGTGAGGCCTAAGGCGCCTGGGCCAATCAGAATAGGCCCGGGAGCCTTAGGCCCCCTCCTGGGGGGCGGGGCCTGAGGCACATGGCCCGATGTTAATTGTGAGGGGGTAGGGGTGATGGATCGTGGCAGGAGAAATGCCTCATCTCCCCTACCGCGATGCCATCACTCCTCTACCGGAACTGTCGTGACCCGCGGCAGGAGAGATAGGGCATCTCTCCTGCCGCGGGTCGCAGCAGTTCGGGTAGAGGAGTGATGGCATCGCGGTAGGGGAGATGAGACATCTTTCCTGCCGCGATGCTTGCAGTCGGTAGGTTGCCGGGCTGCTGAACTGATGGCGCCAGCGGCCATCAGCTCAGCAGCCCCTTTTTCGGCACTTAGACCTGGTTTGACTACGTCTAAGTCAAAAAGGTCTAAGTGCCAACTAGGCAACCTGTTAATGTTTTAGTTATACCTGTTGTACGCCTAGGTGTAGTTCGGCCCGCCCACTGCCCGCCCTTTCCCCTCCTCTAAACACACCTCTTTTCTCTCTGTGCGTTTAGTGGCAGGGGAAAGGCCTAAGTTGGTTTTAGATACGTCTAAAAAACAGCTTTGGTTATGGGTACTTGGACGATCAGGCTTTTTGATCGTCCAAGTAGCCACTTAGGACACTTTTTAGACTTTTTTTTAAATTATTATTACCCCCATAGAGTATGACGGCAGAAAAGGACCGACGGCCCAACAAGTCTTCCCACTCAAGAACCCTCCCAACTAGTCTGCCTACTCAAGAACCCTCCCTCCCAGCTAGTCTGCCCACTCAAGAACCCTCCCTCCCAACTAATCTGCCTACTCAAGGACCCTTCCTCCCTGGAGTATCTATTGTTTGAGCATAACTCTGTAGTACTCCCACCTGTTTGTCCCATCGACTTTTGAAGTCGAGCACGCTACTGGCCTCGACCACTTGGCGGGGAAGATCATTCCATCAATCAATCACCCGTTCGGTGAAGAAGTATTTCCCGGAGTCACACTATCAAAAGCCTTACTAGGACACCTAGCGAAACCTAAGTGTGCTTACATGGCACTAGGCATGATTCTTTATATAGCGATTGGTGGTTGATTGACAACTGCATCAATTAGTGCCACTAGGCGCTGTTTAAAGAATCTGGGCCATACTGCTTTGAGGAAGTCTTTCTCTCCTGATTTTTCCATTTTTCATTTTAATGGCAATGCGCTAATTTTCCCATTCGTGGACGGCCATTAGCACGTGAGTCCCTATCACCACCTACTTTGTACCTTCAGCCACCAATGCCATGACTTCTTGCAGGTACGCCGACGACTTCTTCCTTAAGGAGGCAGCACAAGGAGGGGGGGGGGGGAGAGGCAGCACTGTATTTATTTGGCTGGCATGGCCTCAGCAACCCCATCAGCAAAGGTAACAAGGTACTGCAGTTCTGGAGGGAGCTCAACTCCAAAGGGGGGGTAGGCCAGGCCCCTAAGGCCCCCCCCTCCATGGCTACACCAGTGGAAGAGATCCTTACATAGCGAATCATCATACTGAATAATTTAAACACATTTTTTTAAAGCATCAGCTGCAATTAGGCTGAATTTACCAAAAAGATGACATTTCCTGGAGGTCTAATCTAACAAGGTTAGTCCACCAGCCCTGTTCCCATAATATTCTCCAAGAGGCATCGAGGCCATGTTTCAGAGTTCGGAGTTGCGTCCGTCGAAGTGCATGCAGGTAGTTTTTTCGGTTTTATTTGTGCTGCAGCTGCCTTCCACAAAGTCTAGAATCAATCTGAATTAAGCTGCCCCACTTTTCATAATAAAGCCCCTTATTATGTTCTTCGGTGGCCTCCGAGTGACTCTTGAAAATTTAATCATGTTAAATTGCTTTTTTTTTTAACTAATTCAGTTGTCGACTTCTCAAATCTCAAAAAAGTAAACACTCAGTAGGAAACAATTATCATAGTTCTTTGTAAGCTAAATGCTGTGGGTCTGTAGGAAAATTGATAAAGAGCCTTAAATTGAGCGGACCAGCCAGTTGCGCAGTTACACACGGAGGCTGCTGTATGGGGCAGTTGGGTGGGGCTAAAACAAAAGGGTTTGGAGTTGAGGTTTCAGCTCCAGAGGATTTATTTTATAAAGATACAGGTCACGCAAGGTAAATTTACTTTGAAGGAATACGACTTGAGTTTTATCTAAACAAGCTTTATTTAAAAGGTTGTGAACGGAGCTTCATTTTTGGTTTGTTCAATTTCTTTTCACTGATTTTCGAGCTTATTCTTTTCAGTTTCCTTTACACCAGTCTATGCCCTGGTGATGTCACTTCCACATACTTTATATCACTTGGACCGTATCACGTTTCACTTCATACATTGTACACATGCATTAAGTTTACTAACCCCTGAGGAAGACAGTATTGTCGAAACATGGACTGTGCTGGGTCCTTGTTGCTTTTCAAGTTCAAGTTCAAGTTCAATTTTATTTGATAAATCGACTATAAACAAGATTTTCTAAGCAATGTACAGTTTAAAACATCTAATGAGTGAACAAACAGTCCTAAAACAAATTTTTAAAACAATAATATATATAACAAACATTATTAAAACTTAAAAGGTTTCATGACTAACTAGATTCACTAGGAAAGAGAGGGCAAAGTTACAATTTTCTTAGTCTAAGAAAGAAGAGACAAAAAGGGTAAAAAACACTTAAGGAAGGGGCAAAAAACAACAAGTAGTTAGATCATTAGTTAATAAAAGCATCATTGAATAAAAAGGATTTTAAAAGTTTTTTAAATGAGTTGAGGTCCTTTTCTTTTCTAATATAGAGTGGCAGAGCGTTCCAAGTTTCAGGAGCTAAAACGGAAAATATCTCATTTCTTCTTGTAGCCACTATTTTCAAAGAGGGGACTGACAATTTTATGTGGATTATGAAGTTGATCACCTTCCACAGAGTCTTTTCTTTCTCTTGGATTTTCTCATCTGTGGAATCGTCAGGGTCATCTTGTTGCTTTGTTTCCTGGATAGCTGCAAAATTCAGTTTATCAGAATGCTAAAAGGATAATCGCTGCCTGTTATGATAACGCTGATGGTCACAATTCTGTCCGGATAATGTAGTCAGCACCTGTCACTCTCTATTGACCCTCTTTGGTACAAGTTATAGACTACTTATGGTTACCATATTGCACCCGGCCCTGCTCCGTTCCACCCACAGCCCTGCCCTGTTACACCCCCGACCCCAGCTCCACACAAACCTTGTCTCTTTGGGGCCACGTCTGTAGGGCATCCGGGCATGTGTGGATGAGACGTGATGATGTCACCTACATGTGACTGCCCAGAAGCCCCTTCTACGTAACCCTGGTCTCATTCACAATGACTTGGGCACTGGCTAAGCATTTAGGGTAGGGACCCTGACCAGAATTGACAAAACCAAAGCTTAAGTTCGAGCTGGGTGCAGGTCAGGGCTGGATTAACTGCAGTTGGCCAAAGAATCATTTTCCCTGAGATCTGTTCACGTCATACCGTCTTTTACTTAACTGAAATAAATCAAGTCGAGGCTGGTGGAAAATTAACTTGAACTTTACTTGAAATCTGGATTTCAGTTTCAAACTATTTACAAGAATCTTCCACATTGAATCGCCAATCATGTTTCAGTGCAATGTCCTTTCAATGTTCCCAATCTCCTTCCAGTAAATCCTTTTTATACCTGCAGTGAGCCGCTCCGGGTCCCCCCCCCCCCCCTCTCCTTTTTAGCCTGGGTCCACTTCTTCCCGCTAAACTGAACCCCTCGGCCTGGTCTCTACAGCAAGCACTCTCTTTTTCCTGCTGAGATTCGAAACCACCGCACAGTCTTTGCTCTGTCCCCTCCTGGCAACCGTCCTAGGGTACAAAGTCCCCTTGATTAATCTTCTGGTGAGCCACTCCAGGTCTTACCCTCTTCTTCCCTGCCAAGCTGAATTGAGCTCTGGCAATTCCGTTCCAATCTTTACCCCCCAGAGGCTGTTGATACTTCCAAAAATCTCCCTCAGTACTTGTGCTCTGGCAGGAGATCAGGATCACCAAAAGACCAGTTCTCCCTCAGTACTCACCTTTTATTTCCCTTTCCACCCTGCCTCCTCCAGGCCGGGTCCTCCAACTTATAGAGTTCTTACACGTTGTTTAGTGACTCCTGAATGACACGGGGACATATTTGCCCCTGTCCCGGTGGGATCTCAATAGTCCCGTCCCCTAGGGACTACCTGCCTCCCCATTTTCATGTCACATCTTGAATCCCCACCCCACACCTCTCATTCCATAACCTACCGCAAAAAAATCTCGAGCAATCTATTCTGGTCCAAATTTCTCAACCAACTCTCCTCCAACCCTAGACCTACAGACTCCGAATCCCACTGGCACAACTGGACCGCCCTCTCAGAGTCCACCTACCACTCCCTTGCTCCAATATCCATTAAAACCATCTCCTACCCCCGAAAGGCCCCCTGGTACTTACCTCTTCACAGAGATTTGAAACAGAAATGTCGCGCTCTGGAGCGCAAATGGAAAAAAATCTAAATCCCCCTCTGATAGACAGACCTGGAGGGACAATATTAAGCTTTACAATTCAACACTAAAAAAAGCCAGGAAGAACTTCTTCGGAGACAAGATCTCTAAATCCAACAACCAGATCAGTGCACTGTTTAATATCTGGCGCTCCTTAACTACAAAAAAAGACCCACCCTTGCTCCCACCGTCCATATCAGCCGATGCCCTTGCAATCTTCTTTAATGAAAAGGTTACCACCCTAAGACGCTCCTTCCCACCCACAGTCTCCTACAACTCCCTGGTCTCTACTGACCCCAGCCCTACCTTACCTGTCTCCACTCCCATTCCAGCCGACAGATCCTGGACCGTCTTCGAACTTGTTTCTGAATCGCAAGTCTCCAAACTTTGCCTCAAACTAAAAACTTGCAAGTGCACCTTGGACCCTTTCCCCTCCTACCTATTCGAGAACACCTCTACACAGGCCATCGCTTCCCTCACTGAACTTATAAACTCAGCCCTAACATCGGGCCTCTTCTCCTCCGACATGGGACATATTTCACTGGCCCCTCTATTGAAAAAGGCCGACCTCGACCCCTCCATACCATCAAACTACCGCCCAATAGCAAATATCCCCCTCCTAACCAAGTTATTAGAATCCATCATATCCACTCAACTTTCATCCTACCTAGAAAGATTCTCTATCCTCCTACCCCACCAATTCGGCTTCAGACCCAACTTCAGCACCGAATCCCTTCTGGCCTCACTAATATCTAAGGTGCAACAACTCCATTCTCGCAAGAAATTCGCTGTTCTCCTACAATTCGACCTCTCCGCAGCTTTCGACGTCGTCCATCACGATATCCTTATCTTCCAACTCTCCGAAATAGGCATAAGCTCCACAGTTCTAGATTGGTTCTCGAAATTCCTACGCTTCCGCTCCTACACCGTTAACCTAAACGGTACTTCATCCCCCCCCTGGAAACCGATATGTGGAGTCCCGCAAGGCTCCCCCCTCTCTCCTATCCTTTTCAACATCTACATGTCCTCTCTGAAACTCCTTCATCTATCCCCCCTAGAAACTCTCTACACCTACGCCGATGACATCCTCATCCTCCTCGAGACTGACTCGAACCTCTCTAACCTCGCTGAGAACATATCCACTTGTATTACGAATCTCCAATCCTGGGCCCAATCTGTACAACTGAAACTGAATGAGTCCAAAACAAAACTACTTTGGCTCGGCCCAACATTAGATCATTTACCCACCTCCATCCCATTACCTTCTGGACCCACTCTTCAGCTTGAGTTTTCAAGCAAAGTCCTAGGCATCGTCATTGACTCCTCTCTCTCCTTCAATGATCACCTCAACTCTTTGATAAAAAAATTCTTCTTCTGCCTTCATATGTTGAGGAAGGTGAGATCCTGCTTTCAACATTCTCACTTTACCATCCTCGTTCAATCTACTATCCTCTCTAGACTGGATTACTGCAATTCCATCTATATAAGCCTAACTAAGAAAAACCTCCATAGACTTCAGCTAATTCAGAACGCCGCGGCTAAGCTTATTTTCACAAAAGGCAAGTTCGATCATGTCTCCCCACTCCTCTCCAAGCTTCACTGGCTCCCAGTATACTCCAGAGTCCTCTTTAAATGTGCCTGCTTAGCCTTCAAGATCCTACATGGCGTCCTTCCTCCCGTTATCCCACTCTTTTGGAATTCCTCAAAACCACACTCCGCCAGACCCTCCCAAAAACTGAAACTATCATTCCCCTCTATAAAAGGTATATCCCGCGCAGGAAAACTTGGAACATCTCTCCCCTTTAGAACCACAGAACTCTGGAACAACCTCTCATCCCCACTCAGAAACTCAAGCTCCTTCCAATCCTTCCGCAAACACTTGAAAACTTGGCTCTTTGCAAAAATCTAATCACCTCCCATTCTCCAGTATTCTGTCCCTCTCTTTCCTCTTAGTCCCTCCCCTTTATCCCTTATTGTAGTTCCTTTCCTCGTAACTCTGTAAACCGTGCCGAGCTCTGCGCTTGCGGAGATGGCGCGGTATACAAACCTAAGGTTTAGTTGTCGCTGCCCCTGCCCCTGCCCCATTCCTGCAAGCTCTGCCTTAACCACACAAGCCTCGAACACTTATGATTTTAAAGTGTTCGAGGCTTGTGCAGATGAGGACGGAACTTACGGGAATGGGGGCAGGGACATCGATAGAGCTCACGAGGACAGGACGGGAATAGCGAGATCCCGCAGGGACAGGGAAAATTTGTCCCCGTGTCATTCTCTTTAAAAAAAAATCTTACGCCCCCTGCTCTGCAGCAAAGGCATTCTTCTGGGAGGGTCACGTTCAAAAAGAAATAGCCCAAGAAATTACAAATAGAGCCTGCGCTTCTTTCTAGTTGAAGGTTTTTCTGATAACATTAAGGTGAGACTCACAGAAAGTGCTTCCAGTGTATTATTTTACAGAAGAGGCCTGCAAATCGTCACTGCATCAATTCACAGAACAGTAGACGTGCGTTACATTCCTTTCTCTTGTACGGATTTACGGAGACGCCGCAGTCCTGCTGCAGAACTTAGCATTGTCGGGGAGACTCTGTTATCAACCGCCTCCTAAACCAGGTCATATTTTTTCTACTGGTGAACTTCAAAACACAGAAAACCAGTTTGTCATGGACTGGCTTGCAACAGACCCTAACTTCAGATCTGAAAAATGAAATCATAGCTTCCTTTTACTAAACTTCCAGAGAGAACTGACATTTTTTGTCCCCCATTGCCGTCTCTTGGCTACCCCAGAGGATATATTCACTGTGCATGTCAGAGAAAAATAATCCCCCCATTGTTCTCGCCGCCGCCCCCAGCTCCATTCTCACGCACGGCCAAGAGGAGTCCTGTGATCTGCTGAGAGAGACAATTATATCTTACATTTCTGGGTTGCACAGGGCCTGACATCTGGTCTGTACCGACTTGCCATCTGGGGGATAGTTCAGAAGCCTTGAATCCTAGCGATTCAGATACACTGCACTCCACATTCACGTAGGGAGGAGCCTCTTCTCGGAGGTGAATTGTCTTTGCTATTGAAAAAACTCTTTTTGAAGAAAAGGTTCTTTTTCAGGGGAGATGACACAGAAGCTTGGCACCTACTCACCTAACGCTTTTCCTCCATGGAACAGGAGAATGCCCCTTCCCCATGGGTCAATTGTAGCCTAGATAAATGGATAGAGTTGTCTTTCAAATTATATTCAGTTAGATGAATACCTTCATGCAAAATATTGCCTTTTGACACATGGAAACATTAGCGAACCAAGCTGTCTTCAGTGAAATGAATTTCCTTGACTCAGCTTTGCCTGTAACAAACACGCCGTACCACACCTCTTTGCTAAGAAACAGATTTTTTTTCGCGGGACTGTCTATCGTGCTGTGCCTATGGGAAAGGCTTTGAAATATCAGGTGATGAATCTCAACTCGAGGCATCACGTCGTGTACCTGGAGACGGGACACCAGTGCCAGCAGATGAATGGCGTCTGATGGCACTAGGGAGAGTGTGACGCAGTGATTAAAGCTACAGCCTGAGGTTGTGGGTTCAAATCCCACACTGCTCTTTGTGACCCTGGACAAGTCATCCAATCCCCCCATTGCCCCAGGTGCATTAGATAGATTGTGAATCCATCAGAACAGACAGGAAAAAATGCTTGAGTAGCTGAATAAATTCATGTAAACCGTTCTGAGCTCCCCTGGGAGAATAACATAGAAAATTGAATAAGTGCAAAGTGTCTGTCTCTGGTAACCAGAGCTGATCCTGTGATGTCACAATGCCTCATTCCACCAATAAGAGCCAACCTCATCAATGATGTCACAATGCCTCATTCCACCAATAAGAGCCAACCTCATCAGTGATGTCACAATGGCTTTATTGTCCTAGACTTGGTTCACTTTTGCTACATTTTGATTTCTAGAGTGGCGCAGTGGTTAAAGCTACAGTCTCAGCACCCTGAGGTTGTGGGTTCAAACTAGAGAGTTGCACAGGGATAGAAATCTGACCCGTCCCCGCCAAAATCCTGCCCGTCCCCGCCCATTCCCACCAGAATCTCCTCCGTCCCCATGAGGTATCCCCTCTGTACCCCCCCCTAAAAAGCAGCAATTACTTCTGACAGTTTTGATTTTAGTTTTAATTGAGTTTTACAGAAAATTCAAAACAAAGTCAGACAGGAGGAGTGTGTGGCGCAGTGGTTGGATCTACAGCCTCAGCACCCTGGGGTTGTGGGTTCAAACCCCACACTGCTCCTTGTGACTCTGGGCAAGTCACTCAGTCCTCCATATCCCCAGGTACGTTAGATAGATTGTGAGCCCACCGGGACAGATAGGGAAAATGCTTGAGTACCTGATTGTAAAAACCGCTTAGATAACCTTGATAGGCGGTGTATCAAATCCTAATAAACTTGAACTTGATAAACTTGAACATCGGCCAAAACAAGCGTAAAACCAATACCCCTTCTCCCTCCCTCTCCCCAGTCGGGTGGGGTTGGCATATCAGCAAAATGCTATCCTAAAGAAGTAGATTTAAGGCAGAATTTGATGAACAGAAAGAAGATGCCCGGTGTAGCAATTCTCTCCCCCTTTTTTTTAAGTTACATATTTAATGTTGGTACCTGCTGGGCTGAAGCAGTTTAATGCAGGGTAGTCTGTCTCCGGAGCTGCCCAGTCTCTCCCATGCTCCTCTGCACAGCCAAGGGGAGGTCTCGCGCCAAGGCTCGCTACTGGGAGGGCTCTGCACATCTAGTGGCAATTAACTGGACACTGCCAGTGCAGCACTCTCCAGTTAGTGCCAGGCCCAGTTCCCTCTAAGCCAGTGTATTGCAAACTGTGTGCCTCGTGAGATTCCAGGTGTGCTGCCAGATGCTGGGGAGGAGGAGAGGCGAGAGACACATTCTGTACGCAGTCTCTCCATGCCTTTTTTTTTCAGCACACCCCTCCCCCCACTGGCATCTCCGGGCCCCATCTGGAGGGTCCCCCGCGTATGCACGGATGTCGACATCCAAGCAGTTCCAGGTACCCTCGAACAGTGGCCCCCCGTTTAGTGTGCCGCCGGCTGGCAAAGTTTGCGAGACACTGTTCTAAGCCGAGCAGGAGTCCTCCACTGACAGTCTTGCCAATGGGGGGTGCTGTTTCACTATCACCTTTTCAAAAGTAAGGGGACAGGCAAGCTCTGTAGGACTCCTGGGAGCCTGTCAAGCACAATATTGAAGCATCACCCCCCTCCCCCCACTCTGGTAGGAATGTGGTTGCAGGACCCTTGCTTAGCTTAGAAAAGGGGTTGACAATTCCGTTCCTCGAGAGCCACCGGCAGGTCAGGTTTTCAGGATATCCACAATAAATATGCATGAGATAGATTTGCTTCTAATCTAATCTTCTATTTGTGAGTGGCACAAACCTGTACAAGCTCTAGGCGACTGATAGAGAGCAGGAAGGAAGGTGGGAGGAGAGCAAGGGAGGGACTAGGGGAGGATGGAGAGAGAAGGCAAATAGCATTAGTTGTCAAAGAGATGAGTTTTCAGTTTTTTCCAGAAAGAGGTGTAGTTGGCCTCCTTCCTGATTGCTTCTGGGAAGTTGTTCCAAGATTTTACGCCCAGGAGGCAGTGCATGCAAATCCATCTCATACATATTCATTGCGGATACCCTGAAAACCTGACCTGCCTGTGGCTCTCGAGGACCGGAGTCTAATAAGGGCAGAGCCAGGAGTTATGTGATATTCAATGCTGGTGCCCTCATAGCTAACCAGGCATGTAGGACCACATCAAAATCACTTCTAACTATGCGCACGCAAAGATTTGCATATTGAGTGCTAGTGGCCAGGTAGAGCCCAGCACTGAACATCTGGGTCTAATGCGTTTACAGAAATTGGTCCCTGGTACAGTCAAAAATATTCAGTTGTTCACTTAATGTTCTGTGTTCGCTGCCTCTAATTTCTAACTAGGCAACGAGAAAACGAGGCTGTAGGGAATGAAAGATAGGGAAGAGGGCTCCAGGGAGTAATTATGGAGCCGAACGTCCACGCTGTATTGATCTAGCAGGAGAAACAGGTTAAAATGCTTTAGAGGAAGAGCAGGACTGCACACTTCATGGATCAGATGTGCAGTTACTTTCAATAAGGCTTGCTTTAAAGTTAGACTGAATTAAGAGGAAGAGGAGATTTTCCCCACCCCGGGGAAGACCGGAAAGTTCTTCTCTCCCAGGACATGGAGGTGTTGCTAAACAGCAGCTTGGCTGCCGGCGCTCTCTGCTTTCATCTCCGACTTGGAAGGCTTGTTGCAGCCCTCCACATCTGTTGAGTTTGCAGGTTCCAGATTCGGGAAATGGCGCCAGTTAGGTGTTTTTATGATCTGTGCCCTAAAAAAGGTAGGGCTGGTCTCAGGGCGCTGGTCTTTGACTGGAGGGCCGCCGCGTGAACGGACTGCTGGACACGATGGACCACTGGTCTGACCCGGCAGCGGCAATTCTTATGTTCTTAACATTCTGTAAATATCACCCCGTACTACAGCGTTTCTCCACTCGGTCCTGGAGTCCCCCCTTGCCTAAGCACCAACACCTGCCAAAAGATGGTGTGAATGCTCAAGCCCAATTGATGACAGGTGCACAAATGCAAGTATTCTGTGACATCATGCCTAAATTCTGGGATGGCGATCCGGAGAACTTAGGACAGCATGTTTTGTATCCCAAGAGTGATCCAGATTCTGGTTCGGAATATTGCCGATCTCCTGGTAGATCTCAACACCGCCTAGGCTCCACTACCAGACCACCAGAGATTTTCACAAGCTTTATAAAGCTGTTGAAAATCTGTGAATGGCCCTGATGCTGTTTCCCAGATAATATCAGATCTTAGGGATTAGTCATGGACTGCACGGAAGGAAGATATGGAGAGTTGGCTGTGCATTGACTACCCAGAGTTCTCAGGATCTTCTCTCTTCAGAAAGCGTGGGAAGAAACAAGGGACAAATTGCAGGAGTCGACTAACCCAGAAGAGGAGGTTAGAAAGATTGTAGCAAAAGAGAAGAAACTAAAGACCGAAGCACAGGGAAAGGAAATGAAGACAACAAAATACCAGGATCTAAATTGCATATATACTAATGCAAGGAGCCTAAGAAACAAAATGGGGGAACTAGAAGCCATGGCCAATGCAGAGGACATAGACATCATTGGAATCTCTGAAACATGGTGAAATGAGGAAAACAAATGGGATACAGCACTGCCGGGGTACAAGCTCTATCGCCAGGACAGGTCAGGACAGAAAGGAGGTAGAATAGCCCTATGCATAAAAGAAAGCATACATTCGACAAGAATGGACACAGCAGAGACGACCAACAAGCTGGAATCACTATGGGTTTAAAATACCGGGAAGGAAAGGGCCTGAAATAAAGATGGGCCTGTACTATCGTCCACCCGGGCAAAACGGAGATATCGATGAAGAAATGGAACCCGAGATGAAGCGAGAATGCAAAACCGGTAACACGGTTATTATGGGAGACTTCAACTACCCCGGGATAGACTGGAGTCTTGGAAGCTCAAGATGCGCTAGGGAGACAGAATTCCTGGAGGATACACAAGATTGCTTCATGGAGCAGCTTGTTGGAGAACCGACGAGAGGAAATGCAACTCTGGATCTAATCCTAAATGGGTTACGGGGACCTGCAAAGGAAGTGGAAGTAGTAGGACCGTTGGGAAACAGCGATCATAATATGATCAAGTTCAAGGTTGAGGTAGGAATACCGAAAGGAAAGAGAACCATAGCGACTTCAGGAAAGGAAACTACAAAGCAATGAGGGAAATGGTAAGGAAGAAACTTAGGAACACTTCCAAAAAATGGCAAACGGTAGAACATGCCTGGTCATTTATCAAGGACACGGTGAGCGAGGCGCAAAATCTGTATATCCCCAGATTCAGAAAGGGGTGCAAAAAGAGTCGAACAAAGGACCCGGCGTGGATAACCAAAATAGTGAAGGAAGCGATAGGCAATAAGAAAAATTCATTCAGGAAATGGAAAAAGGACAAAACTGAGGGGAACTGGAAAGAGCATAGGAAGTATCAAAAAGAATGTCACCATGTGGTTCAAAAAGCCAAAAGAGAGTATGAAGCGAGGCTAGCCAGAGAAGCACAAAATTTCAAACCGTTTTTTAGGTATGTTAAAGGGAAGCAGGCGGCTAGGGAGGAGGTGGGACCGCTGGACGACGGAGACAGGAAGGGAGTGGTGAAGGAAGAGAAAGAAGTGGCAGAAAGGCTTAACATGTTCTTTTCGTCTGTATTTACAAACGAAGACACAACCAACATACCGGAACCTGAGCAATTCTTCAATGGAAGTCAAGAAGAAAAATTAACATCCATGGAAGTGAGCCTTGAAGATGTGCGCAGGCAGATAGAAAAACTAAAAACTGACAAATCCCCGGGTCCGGACGGAATCCATCCAAGGGTTCTGAAGGAATTAAGGGAGAAGATAGTGGAACTACTGCAGCAAATTTACAACCTATCCCTGAAAACAGGCATGATCCCGGAGGATTGGAAGATAGCCAACGTTACGCCCATCTTTAAAAAGGGATCAAGAGGTGACCCGGGAAACTACAGACCGGTGAGTCTGACCTCGGTTCCAGGGAAAATGGCAGAAGCACTGATAAAAGAAAACATCGATGAACATTTTGAAAGAAATGAACTTCTGATAACCAGCCAACATGATTTCTGCAAGGGGAGATCGTGCCTAACGAACTTATTGCACTTCTTCTAAGGAATTAACAAATGGATGGACAGAGGAGACCCCATAGACATCATATACCTAGATTTCCAGAAAGCCTTTGACAAGGTGCCCCATGAACGTCTACTGCGGAAACTGAAGAACCATGGGGTGGACAGATGGATCAGAAACTGGTTGGCGGGTAGATGGATCAGAAACTGGTTGGCGGGTAGGAAACAGAGGGTAGGGGTGAAGGGCCACTACTCGGACTGGAGGAAGGTCACAAGTGGTGTTCCACAGGGCTCGGTGCTCGGGCCGCTGCTATTTAATATATTCATAAATGATCTAGAAACAGGGACGAAGTGTGAGATAATAAAATTTGCGGACGACACCAAACTATTTAGTGGAGCTCAGTCAAAGGAGGACTGCGAAGAATTGCAAAGAGACTTGGACAAACTAGGGGAATTGGCGACGAGATGGCAGATGAAGTTCAACGTTGAGAAATGTAAAGTATTACAAGTGGGAAGCAGAAACTCGAAGTACAATTATACGATGGGAGACCAGAGAGACAGCTGAGGAAAGGGAGATCAGCTATCGTGGTTGGAGACTCAATCCTGAGAGGAGTGGACAGTCACATAGCTGGAGGGAGAGAGGACCGACTAGTGACATGTCTCCCGGGGGCAAGAACGAAGGACGTCATCGACAGAATTGGAAGGATCCTGGAGGGAGCCGAGACGGAAGAGACAGCAGTAGTGATCCACATTGGAACCAACGACATCAGCAGGAGGAACTTCAACAGGACTACACTAACTGACCAGTTCAGGATCCTGGGGAGGAAATTGAGACTGAGGACAAGGAAGATAGCCTTCTCAGAGATCCTGCCAGTACCGAGAGCGGACACAAGGAGGCAGAGCGAACTACAAGCAATGAACGGTTGGCTGAGGAGATGGTGCGAAGAGGAGGGTTTCCACTTTGTTAGGAACTGGGAAGAACAAGCTCTACAGGAGAGACAGACTGCACCTGAGCACGGCTGGGACAAGGATGCTGGCACGCAACATCCAGAGCGTCATAGACTTGGCTTTAAACTGAGGAGAAGAGGAAAGCCGATAGTCGATCTGACCTCGACACATCGGACAACAGTATCAAGTAAGGATACTGAGCAGGGACATTGTAAAAGAGGGCTTGGAACTGAGTGGGACTTTTTTGAAAAAGGACATAAGGATGCATTGCAGGGGTCCAGGGCACAAATGGAACTAGCAAGGGGATCAACAAAGAACAACAGGAGCCAGAGGGGCAAGACATTGTGAAAGAGGGCTCGGGACTGAGTGGGAAATTTTGGAAAAAGGACCTAAGGACGCAATGCAGGGGCTCAGGGCACAAATGACACTAGCAAGCAGGATCAACGGAGAACATTGGGAGCCAAAGCGGCAACCAAAAACGGGGAAACAGGCAGAGGACGACACAGACACACCGCAGGAGGAGGATGACCGAGACGAGGCTCGGGGACTGACGACCCATGAGGGGGTCTGCAGGAGTGCCAAACAACGAGGAAAAACAACAGGGAGGGCAAACAACCGGGACTTACATTGCCTATACACTAATGCTAGGAGCCTAAGGGCCAAAATGGGAGAGCTGGAGGTCATAGCCAGCAAGAAGGACCTAGACATAATTGGAATCACAGAAACGTGGTGGACTGATGACAATAAATGGGATGTGGCCATACCAGGGTATAAACTATACAGGAGAGACAGGACGCATAAAAAGGGGGGAGGAATAGCGCTATACATAAAAGACTCCATACCCTCAACCAGGATGGAAACAACAGTAAGGGTGGATGGCTTGGAATCACTATGGGTTAAACTACCGGGAGGAACTGGAGCAGACATAAAATTGGGTCTGTACTACCGCCCACCTGGACAACTGGAAGAAATCGACCAGGACCTGGAGGCTGAACTGAGGCATGTATGCAAAAGCGGAAGTGTGGTGGTGATGGGGGACTTCAACTACCCCGGGATAGACTGGAATATAGGGCACTCAAACTGCACGAGGGAGACCAAATTCCTGGAGGTCACGAGGGACTGTTTCATGGAACAGCTGGTCACGGAACCAACACGGGGAGATGCCACTCTTGACCTAATCTTCAATGGACTAGGGGGACCCACAAAGGAGGTGGCGGTATTAGCCCCTCTAGGAAACAGCGATCACAACACGCTCCAGTGCAGGCTAGAAATTGGATCATCAAAGGTGAAAAGAACCATAACGACGGCACTCAACTTCAAAAAAGGGAATTACGATGCCATAAGGAAAATGGTAGGAAAGAAACTCAACGGCAACACAAGGAAAATGCAGACCGTAGAAAAAGCCTGGAACCTACTCAAGGACACTGTGCACGAAGCACAAAACCTGTGCGTCCCCAAGTTCAGGAAAGGGTGCAAGAAAAATAGAACTAAAAACCCAGTGTGGATAACACATGCAGTGAAGAAGGCGATAAGTGACAAGAAAACATCGTTCAACAAATGGAAAAGAGACCGAACAAAGGAAAACCAAAAGGAGCACAAAGAACACCAAAGGGAGTGTCACCGAGTGGTTAGAAAAGCAAAAAGAGAATACGAGGAGAGACTGGCGGTGGAAGCAAAAAACTTCAAATCATTCTTCAGGTACATTAAAGGGAAGCAACCGGCAAGGGAGGAAGTGGGACCCTTAGATGATGGAGACAGAAAGGGAGTGGTAAAAGATGAAAAAGAGATAGCGGACAAGTTAAATGAGTTCTTCACGTCAGTCTTCACGAGGGAAGACACAACCAACATTCCAGAACCTGAGGAGATCGTAAATGGAGACCAAGATGTTAAGCTGGTCAAATTAGAGGTAAGCCAAGAGGATGTCCTCAGGCAGATAGACAGGCTAAAGAGTGACAAATCGCCGGGTCCGGACGGCATTCACCCAAGGGTACTCAAGGAACTAAGGAACGAAATAGCAGAGCCACTTCGACAAATATGCAACCTATCCTTAAAAACTGGAGAGATCCCGGAGGACTGGAAGATAGCAAATGTCACACCCATCTTCAAGAAGGGTTCAAGGGGTGACCCAGGTAACTACAGGCCGGTGAGCTTGACCTCGGTCCCGGGAAAGATGATGGAACCGCTGGTTAAGGACAGCATCTGTGAACACATTGAAAACAATGGGCAGCTAGAGTCGAGTCAGCATGGCTTCTGTAAGGGTAGGTCATGCCTTACAAACTTATTGTACTTCTTTGAGGGGATAAACAGCCAGGTAGATAAAGGGGAATCTATAGACATCATTTACCTTGACTTCCAAAAAGCCTTCGACAAGGTACCACACGAAAGACTGCTTAAGAAGATATGGAATCACGGAGTGCAAGAGGAGGTCCACCAATGGATCAAAAACTGGCTGGCGGACAGGAAACAGAGGGTTGGAATAAAGGGACATTACTCAGACTGGAAATGGGTCACAAGCGGAGTACCGCAGAGGTCAGTGCTGGGACCGCTCCTGTTCAATATCTACATAAACGACCTAGAGGTGGGAACAAAATGTGAGGTCATTAAATTTGCGGATGACACCAAACTATACAGCAGGGTTAAAACCATGGAAGACTGCGAAGATCTCCAAAAGGATCTAACGACACTGGAAGAGTGGGCCAAAAAGTGGCAAATGAGCTTCAACATAGGGAAATGCAAGGTCATGCATGTGGGGAAGAAGAACCCAATGTTCAGCTACAAAATGGGGGATCACCACTAGGGGTAAGTAACCTGGAAAGAGACTTGGGAGTGATGGTAGACACAACACTGAAGGCGTCGGCAAACAAAATGAAGGAAAGCAAACAAAATGTTGGGTATCATTAAAAAGGGTATCACGACCAGGTCGAAGGAAGTCATCCTGCCACTGTATCGTGCAATGATGCAGCCGCATCTGGAATACTGTGTCCAGTACTGGTCGCCGTACCTCAAGAAGGACATGGCGGTACTTGAGGGAGTCCAGAGAAGAGCAACAAAGCTGATAAAGGGTATGGAAAATCTCTCATATACTGACAGATTGAAACAGTTAGGACTTTTCTCCCTGGAGAAGCGGAGACTTAGGGGAGACATGATAGAAACCTTCAAGATCCTGAAAGGCATAGAGAAAGTAGACAGGGACAGATTTTTCAAACTAAGGGGAACCACAAGTACAAGGGGGCACTCGGAGAAATTGAAAGGGGACAGGTTTAGAACAAACGCTAGGAAGTTCTTTTTCACCCAGAGGGTGGTGGATACATGGAATGTGCTTCCAGAGGCTGTGGTAGACAGGAGCACTGTACAGGGCTTCAAAGAAGGTTTGGATAGGTTCCTAGAGGACAAAGGGATTGAGGGGTATAGATAGGTGTAGATATGGGTTGTAGGGATAAGAGTAGAGGTAAGTTACAGGAATAGGCTATAGAGCTAGTCAGGGACCACTGCTCAGGCAATGTGCCTGATAGGCCGCCGGGCGAGCGGACCGCTGGGCGAGATGGACCTCTGGTCTGCCTCAGCGGAGGCAACTTCTTATGTTCTTATGAATGAGTGTACCCAAGAAAGAGACTTGGAGGTAATGGTGGACAAGACAATGAAGCCGACGGCACAGTGCGTGGTGGCCGCTAAGAGAGCGAATAGAATGCTAGGTATAAACAAGAAGGGTATTACAACCAGAACGAAAGAAGTTATCCTGCCGTTGTATCGGACGATGGTGCGTCCGCATCTGGAGTACTGCGTCCAATATTGGTCGCCATACCTTAAGAAGGATATGGCGTTACTCGAGAGAGTTCAGAGGAGAACGACGCGTCTGATAAGAGGGATGGAAAACCTTTCATACGCTAAGAGATTGGAGAAACTGGGTCTCTTTTCCCTGGAGAAGAGGAGACTTAGAGGAGATATGATAGAGACTTACAAGATCATGAAGGGCATAGAGAGAATAGAGAGGGACAGATTCTTCAAACTTTCAAAAAATAAAAGAACAAGAGGGCATTCGGAAAAGTTGAAAGGGGACAGATTCAAAATGAATGCTAGGAAGTTCTTCTTTACCCAACATGTGGTGGACACCTGGAATGCGCTTCCAGAGGATGTAATAGGGCAGAGTACGGTACTGGGGTTCAAGAAAGGATTGGACAATTTCCTGCTGGAAAAGGGGATGGAGGGGTGGAGATAGAGGATTACTGCACAGGTCCTGGACCTGTTGGGCCGCCGCGTGAGCGGACTGCTGGGTGCGATGGACCTCAGGTCTGACCCAGCGGAGGCATTGCTTATGTTCTTATGTTCTTATGGGAGAGGAGGAGATAGTGGATGCTCTGGATGGGCCATTTGGCCTTTATCTGCCATCACGTTTCTATGTTACTAAAGTTCTGTGACATCACAATGCAGGTTGAAAGAGCCTTAGCCAATAGGAAGAGGAGATGCAAATATTAAGAGCCTTAGCCAATGCGCTTCCAGAGAGCGTAATAGGGCAGAGTACGGTACTGGGGTTCAAGAAAGGATTGGACAATTTCCTGCTGGAAAAGGGGATAGAGGGGTGGAGATAGAGGATTACTGCACAGGTCCTGGACCTGTTGGGCCGCCGCGTGAGCGGACTGCTGGGTGCGATGGACCTCGGGTCTGACCCAGTGGAGGCATTGCTTATGTTCTTATGTTTCTGCTGAGCCAGCATCCTAAAGGCCAAAATCATTGTAGCCTGGAAGCACCGCTCTACGCTTGCTTATGGCACGCAAGAAGTTGACAGCATGTGAGAGAACATGGATCATACGATAAGCCATCCTAAGTCAGGCCTTCGTCTATCAAGCCAGTATCCTGCCTCCCCCAGCAGATCCCAAAATGCTCTTCAAGTTTCTCATAACTCATTCAACAGATAAGCAATGACAGGGTAGAAGTTCAAATGAAGGGTCGGTAGAGCATGAGACGATCCAGCTCAGAAGATATGGGAGCATCTACTAGAGACCCCTCCTCTTTGCTGATCTCCCCTTCACTGCAAAGCTCTTTACCACTGAGTTATGGCTTTCCACATCAACCTGGCTAATCATTTCTAATGGACACTTTATTTGCTTATACTGGGTCAGACCAAAGGTCCATCTAGCCCAGTATCCTGCTTCCAACATTCCATGCTACTAATCTTAGGTCAAGCAGTGGCTTGCCCTATGCCTATCTCAATAGCAGGTAACGACAATAGCCCCCACCCCCCCAAAAAAAAGAGGGGCAGGAGGGATGCCCACTCGCTCCTGTCTTGGCAACACCTCGTTTAATGCATTCAGGCCCTTCCCATGACAGTCCCTCCCCCCCCCCCGAACCCTCCCACCACCACCCCATCAAAGTCCCCAAAGAAAGCACTGGGGGGTGTCAGGTCAGACCCCCTCCCCCACACCTTTTGTAAGGTTTCATCATAGAAATCCAACAAGAGGGATGCACACTCCCTCCTGCTGGCCTTCCCTGTGCCCTGGGATACAGTGGGAGAGCGGCCTAAGACTCTAATTGGCCTGAATACATAAAGCCCCTCCCATAGTGACGATCACTAAACAGTGCTTTGTGCATCCTGCCACAAGTGACTTGCCCAGGGTCACAAGGAACAGTGTGGGTTTGAACCCTCAACCTCACGGTGCTGAGGCTATAGCTCTAAACCAGGGATCTCAAAGTCCCTCCTTGAGGGCCGCAATCCAGTCAGGTTTTCAGGATTTCCCCAATGAATATGCATTGAAAGCAGTGCATTCACATAGATCTCATGCATATTCATTAGGGAAATCCGGAAAACCTGACTGGATTGCGGCCCTCAAGGAGGGACTTTGAGACCAATGCTCTAAACCCTTCACCACACTCGACATAATATGGTATGAGTTAGCATGGCAAACATTGTCCGACAGAGATGGCACAACATAGTTAAGAAAGCATGGCTAGCAAAAATGGTAAGGCAAGCATGCATGACTGCTATTACTATGAATGATTTCTATAGCGCTACCAGACGTAAGCAGCGCTGTACAGAGTCACAAAGAATACAGTCCCTGCTCCAAAGAGCTTACAATCTAGACAAGCAGGATGTCATGGATCTGCTGGCTAGGTTGGTGGGCAGTGGGGAGTAGGGTTATGGATTGAAGGCTATATCAAAAAGGTGAGTTTGCATTCATCCTGCCAAAGATCCAACTAGGAAAACAGAATGAGAAATAATGGCCTAGATATGGGGACCTGGGCATGCCAGGAGACGCAGACCTCCCTATAACCAATAAACCTCATAAATCAATTGTACCAGTTGATTCTATTCCGTTTCAAATCTAAGGGGAATACAGATGTTCTGGAGCCGTCTTCCTAGCCCTGCAGCTGTAATATTAAACTAGCAACCAAAATAAGTTTGAAGGTTGGGGGGTGTTCCAAGGAAGGGAGCAGCGTACCACAGCGCCCCCACGGAGTGTCTGCTATCTTACAGCGATCGCTAATTGAATTCAGATCGAGCTGACAGATGAAATACGCTGTCACTGAAGGGAGACACTGGTAGGGAAAGGAGGAATTATTTTCCAATGACAGGATTTTGCAAGAAATCAGTTATTTGACCTCGGAGTGAGATATTTTTGAGGTTTCAAGGTGAACGCTAATGTGATTGAAACCCTGCCTTTCAGATGTAGCCCTTTCCTCGTTAGCTTCAAGGGCTTCTTTTTAAATCTCTTTTTAATAAATAATGACCGTGTTTTTGAATCAAGCTGCTGATCTCAGCAGCACCTAAGCAAAGCTTTTCAGACTGGTTTTGAATTTTTAAGCCATGATCCTTCCTCTGCATACAGAGGAGGTAGAGGTCGGCATCGCTGGTCACCACTAATGACACAACAGTTGCTTTCAAAATGCTGGCAGAGGGCACATAAAGTTATTTTATTTGTTAAGGACCAGAGCAGAAGCCAAATTCCACAGTTGGACTCTGGGTAACAATCAGTCCTAAGAATAGCCTTACTGGGTCAGACCAATGATTCATCAAGCTCAGTAGCCAATCCAGGTCCCTAGTACCTGGCCAAAACCCAAGGAGTAGCAACATTCCATACAGAATCTCAAAGAAAGGCAAGATTCCGGAATCCCAGAGAGTAACAAGATTCTAGAACCCCAAAGAGTAGCAACATTCCATGCTACCGATCCAGGGCAAGCAGTGGCATCCCCCATGTCTTTCTCAATAACAGACTATGGATTTTTCCTCCAGGAAATTGTCCAAACATATCAGCAACATTTGACTCGGTCAACCACAATCTCCTGCTAAAAAAACTCAGTGAGCTGGGCCTGACCGGAACCGTCCTCAACTGGTTCAAAGAATTCCTGACAAACCGAGAATACTGCCTATGGAAAGACGGGTTCTTCTCCAAGAGCTGGAAAGCCTTCTGTGGTGTGCCCCAGGGGTCTCCACTCTCCCAAGTACTCTTCACTGTTTTTATGAGCACCCTAGGCAACCGCCCCTTCACAGACGACAGCTTTCTCCTAAATCCACTCAATGCAGATGCCAAGGAAGCTTCCATAAAAGTGTCCTAAGGAATCGGAAAAAAATGATACACCACAAAAACAAAACTACCGTATATACTCGAATATAGGACGAGATTTAGGGGCCAAAACAATGGCCCAAAAATGGAGGTTTGTCTTATATTTGGGTCATCACCCAGTGACCATCTGACCCCCTCCCAGACTTGCTGCAGGCCTCTGCTGGCCAGCCATAAGACCTGGTAGGCCGGGACAGGAGGGATCCCTCGTGTCTCCCGGCAGATTGTAACAAATTTTTTCACATCTCTGGTGGTCCAGTGGTGTATGGGCAGGAGCGAGCTTTCCATGCTCCTGCCCCACACTGAGCCCCTCTTTCCCTGGATGGTTGCCTCAGATCTCATGGCCAGCAGCGCCCCTAGCGCACAGGAGCAAGCTTTTTGAGCACCCGCCCCTGAATGATTGCCACCATGGTCTATCTAAAATACCTGGGGGAGTGGAGGATTAAGTGACTTGCCCAGGGTCACCAGGAGCAGTGTGGGATTTGAACCCACAACCTCAGGGGGCTGAGGCTGCAGCTCTAACCACTACACCACAGTCTCCTCTTGAAAAGAACAGACACTGTGTTATGCTACTCATACTGGTAAAGATTAAGAGGTACGGGGGGAGGGAGAGAGCAAGTGTGGAATGGGGGGCGGGAAGGTGCGGGAGGCGCGGAGGGCATGGGGCACCTCCTACCCTTTCTATGCCACTGATGTGGGGGCAGCTTTTTTAAATACCTAATACCCAGATCTCAACTTGTGACACCAACACATGTCCCCCCACCCCCATTTCCTAAGGCAGAAAGAAACTCCCCTCCTGACACCCCCTTGACAGAGCTCGATAATCCCCCAGACAGCAACACCCCCACTCCCTCTGGGATATATTTTGAACCTGGGTCTTCAATAGAGTAGGAATGACTGGGGACACTAGGAATTCCTAGTAAGAGCAGCGGCGGCAAAAAGGACGAAAAGAATGCTAGGAATGATAAAGAAGGGGATCACGAACAGATTGGAGAAGGTATGCCACTGTACTGGGCCATGGTATGCTCCAACTGGAATACTCCATCTAGCACTGGTCGCCGTACATGAAGAAGGACATGGTACTACTCGAGAGGGCCCAGAGAAGAGTGACTAAGATGGTTAAGGGGCTGGAGGAGTTGCCGTACAGTGAGAGATTAGAGAAAGTGGGCCTTTTCTCCTTCGAACAGAGGAGACTGAGAGGAGACATGATCAAAACATTCAAGATAATGAAGGGAATAGACTTAGTAGATTAAGACAGGTTGTTCACCCTCTCCGAGGTAGGGAGAACGAGAAGTTAAGAGGGGATAGATTCCGTACGAACGTAAGGAAGTTCTTCTTCACCCAGAGAGTGGTAGAAAGCTGGAATACCCTTCCAGAGTCTGTCATAGGGGAAAACACCCTCCAGGGATTCAAGACAAAGTTAGACAAGTTCCTGCTGAACCGGAACGTACGCAGGTAGGGCTGGTCTCAGTTAGGGTGCTGGTCTTTGACCGGAGGGCCACCGCGTGAGCGGACTACTGGACAAGATGGACCACTGGTCTGACCCAGCAGCGGCAATTCTTATGTTCTTATGAGTGTGTTGGGGGGGGAGGGGTTGAGTCTGTTACTGTTGTCTGGGAGCTTTTGAGAAGGGACTTATTGATCTCTGTCAGAGGCTTGAGGTGGGGGCTGGAGGGATTGGCCCCCAACTTTGTCCCCTTATCTTTTACACAGGCACTTGGGCATGGCTCCGGGAAGGATTAAATGCTGAAGTGTACAATTTTGGATATTCATGCGTATTCTCTTTGGAAAATGGAAATTCAGATCTATATTATAGACCCATCCGAGCCCCTCCCTGTCCCTCTATGTGCATAAGCTTAATTGTGGTAATATTACCCCTTTCTGCTTCTTTCCCATAGGTTTTTCGAGCGGAACTTACACCCCTGAAAGACAATGTAAAGCACCTTAATGGCCTTGCCCATCAGTTTCCATTGGCTGGCATCCAGCTTTCCCCTTACACCCTCAGCTGCCTGGAAGACCTGAACACGCGCTGGAAACTCTTACAGGTAAAACACGGGGGCAGTTTGAGGGGCAAGCAGGGGTTCTTTCAGCTACTCCTCGAAATCTGAACGATCAGAGAGCTATAGGAAAAATGTATTTTCTTAGTTCTTAGATAAGTTGATATTTGATGATTCTTTTCAGTTGTACGAAGCACATTTATTAAGCAACCGGACCTTGTGATAGGATCTGTATAGGGTCGGGAGAAATATTACTCCGACTGTGGCCAACTGTAAATGTCAAATGGCTTTAGGTGGTTTAATTGGTCTTTAGAAGATAATGTTGATCCCCGGGGTGTCCATTTCTTTTTTTTCTTTGACTGATTAAAATTTTATAAAATTTGACTGTTATAATGGACTTGATTCTATAATCGTGGACGCCTAGTGACTCCTAACTAAAATCCATGCGCAACTAAATTGGTCTTTAAAAAATGGGTTATGGCCCTCTTTTACTAAGCCTTGGTAGAGGTTTCTATCGCAGCCCGAGGCACTAAGGGCCGGATTCTGTAACCGATGCCCACGTTTGGTGGCCGCCTTAAAAGCGGCCGCCGATCGCCTGTCAATCATCACAGGGTGCCAAGATAGGCGACTGAAATGTAGGCCCGGAAAGCCGAGGCAGCAGCCAAGAGCAGCAGGGGGATTCCCCCTCCCCCCAATCAGTTGAGCGACAGGGACTCCCCAAAGCCACGATTCTGTAACCGAAGCCCAGAACTTGGGTGCCGGTTACAGAATCGCAGCTTTGGGGAATCCCTGATGTTCAACTGATGGGAAATGGGGGAATTTCCCTGCCACGATCGGCTGCTTAGGTCCAGGCAAAGATAAGCAGCTGAAATGTAGGCCAGGGTTTCTCAGGTGTGCATTTCAGCCACCTATCTTGGTGTGATTCACGTCTGGGTAGCCGCTTTAGGTCGCCTAATGCTACTTCGGGGGTTGGCCATGCCTTCGTTGGCGTTCCACGGCCTAAAGCGGCTTCCTAGTTACAATTCCAGTGGCCATTTTAGACACCTTTAATTTAGGCATCAATAGGCCTTTTCTGACCATTGGCAGGGCGCCTACCGATGCTTAGATTTAGGCGCTGGTTATAGAATTTCCCCCCTAAATACTCAGAAGTTGCTCTTGAGTACCGGCACAGCAACAGAGAATTTAGTGGCTTAGTAAAAGGAAGGGATAGGGTAAATGGTGTGGCAGTTCAAAACCATTTAAAACCAATTTTAAAACATTTTTTAATTACTAATTAACGCTGCATTCGGATATCTGCATGGCACCTAGCAATACCTAACTAAAATCTGTATGCAACTAATTTGTTTTTTTTAAAACTGGTTAAATGGCATGGTAATTTGCCAAACCATTAAAATCAATTTAAAAACAGTTTTTTAAATTAATAATTAAGGCCCCCTTTTATGAAGCCGCAGTACTTACTAACTTTATTTTTGTATACCGCAATACCACGAGCAGTTCAGAGCGGTTTACAGAGGAAGAGACTGTACACAGACAGCGATGTTACAGAGAAAGACTTTCAAATTACATTAGCGAGCCGAGAGTAGTCGGGTATATCCGGAAGTATTTCAGAGATACAACGAGGCAGGAAAGGAGTCGGAGAAATTTATCAAAGAGATAGAACATTTTAGCGCTGGTCAGCTCTGACACTCATAGGAGCATTTATCTCGCCAGCCAGCACTAAAATGCTCTACCGTGACTTTATAAAAGGGGGCCTAAGGTTGCACGCAGATATCTGCGCAGCGCCTAGAGTCGAGGCCTTCTGATGCCTACTTAAAAAGTAGGCATTGGTTACAGGTGGAGAATAGGCGTGGCAAACTTAAGCATCGCTAGGCATTGGAAAATGAGGCCAAGTGAATTAGGTAAGGCAAGGATGCGTCTTGTCACTTTACCTGTACGGTGAAACCATCTTCAGAAAAGCAAATTTGGAAGAAGAGAGTGTCGGTTTCAAAGTTGGTGGCCAGCAGCAAAGAAGTTACCTCACGCTTACCATCCAATTAATTGCAATTTTCCATGAATGGCGCCAATTAGGGCTAGCTGCAGCAGTCCTAGGCGTCATCAGGGGACTGCCAAGGACCAGACTGGCAAACCTGTGCTTCCTCCTCCTTTAGCTCCTAGAGTACGAGTGTCACACAATCTGACTCTCAGTGTAATTATATTTGACCCGGGAGAAAATTCCAGATGTCTACCAGAGCTGGCCCGCTGGTAGACAGTTTTTTGAACCAATTGGCTCACGTTTGAGGTTTTTACAAGTTCCCGTGGCTTCCTTCACAGTCTCACACTGCGTCACAGTAGCACTGAACTCTTCTGCAATTGGTAAGTATTGATTTTTTTTCATCATTTTTTCTTCTTTTTAATCCCTTGTTGTATATAGTCTCTTTTTTTAATATTCTTTATTGATTTTCCAAATGGTCAACAGTGCAATAAAACAATGATATGTACATAAAATATTTCAAGAAAAGCACAATCATCTTCAGTAATACATAAACAATCATTTTTAACCCCCTCCTGCCCACCCACAAATTGATTACTGAAGAAAAACATGAAACATATATATATATATAGATTCCTTCAATAACCTTTCCCAAATTTAGCACTTGTAAAAATTTAAGATATTCCCAACCCTTCCCCCCCCCTTTGGATGTTTAAGTTATATCCAGGTGTAAATTAATAAACCAGCCTTTTAATCACGTTCTAATTTTGGCGTTTTGTTGCGGCCCTTTTCCGGTGCTAGTGTTTTTCCATATTCCTATTGGTTTTCTCTGCTTCACGTAATGGTTTTTATTATGATTATATTTTTACACTTTTTCAAACATATGTTGCTAATTCACAGGGTATTTTATTTCGTCCCTTTTGGTTTTAATCCCTTTTTAAGTTTGGCTCGGCTATTTTTCACAGTCATGGGCTCGTTGTACCTTGCGTCATTGTTTTTTAAACATATAGGCCTTCTTCTACAAAACTGCGATAGCGTTTGTCGTGCAGAGAGCCGCGTTGAATGGCCCATGTTGCTCCCGGTGCTCATAGGAACTCTACGAGCGTTGGTAACAGCGTGGACCATTCAGCGAGGCTCACCGCGCTAAAAACAGCTATCGCAGTTTCGTAGAAGAGGGCCATAGTTTTTTTTAATATATTGTTTTATACATTGTCTACAGTTTCATTTTGGAGTTGTACAATTATTATCTTACTAGTCTTTAAGCCTGTTACATTAACGGGTGCTAGAGCAGATGTCTGTCTGTCTGGGGTTTTTTCTTTGTCTCTCTCTCTCCTTGGATGCTGTCTGTCTGTCATTCCTTCTGTCTGTGTCTCTCCCTGGCCCCCTGCCTACCTGTATTTCTCTGTTGTGTCATGCCTGCCTGTCTCTCCATGGCCTCCTTCTGTCTCTCCCCCCCTCCCAGAGCAAAGCATAATTGTTTTGTGCCCCCCAGCAGCCCCCTTTCCCTCTCCCCTTGTTGTGTCATGCCTGCGTGCTCCATGGCCCTCTTCTGTCCCCCCCCCCCAATGATTGCTGTCTGCCCCCAGCACACCCCTACCCCCAAAGCAGCCCCCTTTCCCTCTCCCCTGGTCCCCTGTTCTGCCATGCCTGCGTGCTCTGTGGCCCCCTTCTGTTCCCCCCTGATGATTGCTGTCTGCCCCCCTCTCCCCAAAGCAGCCCCCTTTCCCTCTCCCCTGGTCCCCTGTTCTGCCGTGCCTGCGTGCTCCGTGGCCCCCTTCTGTTCCCCCCTGATGATTGCTGTCTGCCCCCCTCTCCCCAAAGCAGCCCCCTTTCCCTCTCCCCTGGTCCCCTGTTCTGCCGTGCCTGCGTGCTCCGTGGCCCCCTTCTGTTCCCCCCTGATGATTGCTGTCTGCCCCCCTCCCCCCAAAGCAGCCCCCTTTTCCTCTCCCTCTGGTCCCCTGTTGTGCACTGCCTGCCTCCTGCATGACCCCCTTCCATTTCCACCCCCCTCCCATTCTTACCCTCCCTCCAATGTGGTTGCCGTTACTGCTGAGCCCCCCGTGCAGCAGGCCCGGCGTCCTGCCCCAGTACTGCTCGCCGTCGACCAGGTTCTCCTGCTTAATGGCGGTGGGCGGGGCTGCAGGAAGACGCGCGAGTGTGGCGGCAGCGACAACCCCGGCTCCTTCTTCAGCACCATGTCGGGAAGGTGGAGAGATGCCTGCGAGGTTCGCTACAGCGGCTGGCGAACCTCAGCAGGCCGCTTTGAAGAGGAGCGGCAGCGGGAGGGACGAGTCGCTGGCTTGTTCTACACACTCATGTGCCTCCAGCTAGCGCAGGCGCTGTGAGGACTGGCACAGAAGCACACCTCACGCCACCAGGACTCGTGATCTTTCAACAGCGCATGCGCGCTTAGGGTTTTATAGAGAGAGATTATTTTTTATTAAAAGTTTTCTTTTATTATCTTTCAAGATTTGCTGCACATTGTCGATGCCCAGGTTCTCAATGTGTGTCTTTCCCACACACTTTGACATGTGCAATTTCTTTTTTTTGTTCCCTGCCTCTTTTTCCCTCTCACCATATTAAGTGTGGCCTACATTCATCACCTGTGCCCTGTTCATCGTTATATCTGATGTGAAAGAAAAACTTCTTCAATTGTAGACATTTTTTCAATAAATATCACAGTTGGCCCTTGACTTTGTCCAAGTTTTTCATTTTGGACCACTGTGTTTTTGAGTTTGACACCCCTGTCCTAGAGCAAAGAGCTCTTCCACATGCTCTTTTCTGGACCACCTCCCCGGAGGAAGAAATTCCTCCTAGCTGGACACCTTCCTGAACTCAGAGTTTAATACTTCCCTTCAAAAGCTCAGGCTTCAGTACTCATGGTCCATTTTCTCAGGCTCCAGAATGTTCTTCCTGCTGTGGTATAGGAAAGAACATTCTTTCTTTAAACTACATCTGACCAGATCAATTTGCCTATTACTTTTTCACCAAGGTCTAAACATTCTGGTACACTCATTAGTGATACAACAATTAGACTACCGTAACTCTCTGTATGCAGCTATATCACATCAAAAATAAATCCACAGACTCCAAACACCGCTATTTATTTATTATTTTTTTTTTAAATTTCTATACCATTTTATTCCAGAACAGTTTACAATAAAATTACATACATAAAATTTTGAAACAGGTCAGAACAGATAAAAGCAAAAGCAGAAAGATTCAATCTTTACAATAGGTCAAATACTCAAAGAAATACATCAACAAATAATTGTGTTTTCAGCAGTTTCTTGAATGAACTCCTGTCACCACATAAGAACATAATAGCCTTACTGGGTCAGACCAATGGTCCATCAAGCCCAGTAGCTCATTCTCATGGTGGCCAATCCAGGTCCCTAGTACCTGGCCAAAATCCAAGCTGTAGCAATATTCCATGCTATCGATACAGGGCAAGCAGTGGCTTCCCCCATGTCTTTCTCAGTAACAGAGTATGGACTTTTCCTCCAGGAACTTGTCCAAACCTTTCTTAAAACCAGCTATGCTATCCACTCTTACCACATCCTCTGGTAACGCGTTCCAGAGCTTAACTATTCTCTGAGTGAAAAAAAAAATTTCCTCCTATTGGTTTTAAAAGTATTTCCCTGTAACTTCATCGAGTGTCCCCTAGTCTTTGTAATTTTTGATGGAGTGAAAAATCAATCCACCTGTAAGAACATAAGAATTGCCGCTGCTGGGTCAAACCAGTGGTCCATTGTGCCCAGCAGTCCACTCATGCAGCGGCCCTTAGGTCAAAGACCAGTACCCTGATTGAAACTAGCCTTACCTGCGTACGTTCTGGTTCAGCAGGAATTTGTCTAACTTTGTCTTGAATCCCTGGAGGGTGTTTTCCCTTATAACAGCCTCCGGAAGAGCGTTCCAGTTTTCTACCACTCTCTGGGTGAAGAAGAACTTCCTTACGTTTGTACGGAATCAATCCCCTTTCAACTTTAGAGAGTGCTCTCTCGTTCTCGTTACCTTGAAAGGGTGAACAACCTGTCTTTATCTACTAAGTCTAGTCCCTTCAGTATCTTGAATGTTTCGATCATGTCCTCTCTCAGTCTCCTCTTTTCAAGGGAGAAGAGGCCCCGTTTCTCTAATCTCTCACTGTACGGCAATTTCTCCAGCCCCTTAACCATTTTAGTCGCTCTTCTCTGGACTCTTTCAAGTAGTACTATGTCCTTCTTCATGTATGGCGACCAGTGCTGGATGCAGTATTCCAAGTGGGGGCATACCATAGCCCGGTACAGCGGCATAATAACCTTCTCTGATCTGTTTATGGTCCGCTTCTTAATCATTCCTAGCATTCTGTTCGTCCTTTTCGCGTTTTGACAACTTTGAACAGTTTAGTGTAATCTGCAAATTTAATCACCTCACTCGTCGTTCCAATTTCCAGATCTTTTATAAATAAGTTAAATAGCACCGGTCCTAGTACAGTCCCCTGCAGCACTCCACTGTTTACTCTCCTCCATTGAGAAAAATTACCAATTCGCATTTCCGAATTTGGCCAACTAGGCCACAGTTTTACTCCTGCTATCTGGCTGATTCATAATACACATAGATTTGATCACATTACTTCTCTTTGGAATAAAGCACATTGGCTCCCTGTGAACCACTGTATCACTTATAAAACACTTTTATTAACTTCCAAAATGTTAAATTTGGGCAAACCCCCTTACCTCATACGTCTTCTCTCCCCTTATGCTCCTTCTAGGTCTCTCAGATCTACACACAAAATTCGGCTTAAAATTCTATCCTATCGCAAAACTGTACATGAACATTAGAAACAATCTTTTCGGTGAATGGACCCCTGCTCCGGAACTCCCTCCCTTTACCACTCTGACTTCAGCCATCCATTGATAAATTTAAATCTGATTTCAAAACGCCTCCCTAAGACATTGGATGAGTCTCACCAAAATGCTCTTCCCCAAGTGTGTTTACCCAACCCTCTCTCCTTTCAAAATTGTAGCTTGCCCTCCTGCCTTCACTTTCTCGTCATTGTTGTATTTTTTCTTCTTTTCACAAACCCTGGCCCTTTCCCCCGAAATTTTTGACTGTAAGCCGCCCAGAGGTTCTCCCTTGGTGCGGGATCGTAAGACTTGAATAAACTTGGAAACTTGGATTTTGGCAGCCTGCTACATAGTGACGGCTCCTGATCGGGTTAACTCACTTTCCAGGTGAACTGAAAGTGCTTAACCCAGTTTTTCCTAATTTCATGCTGAGCCTTCAGAGCTGTTTATTAGTCAAATTATACATGCAAATAAGATGGCCATTGCAACCGCATTTTAGAGATTACAGAGCAGATGAACGCTAGCAATGCACTCGGTCATAAACTCATTATTCCAGGAACAAATCAATTGGAAATTGTTCATTCTTGAATCGCGTTTAACTGTATTCATGAAGAATTTGGCATTTACTATCAAATAGCTCTATTATGTGTGCACAAAATGGTTCCCAGACGTTTCACGTAGCAGTGCTCTGATTTACTGCTAAGGCTCTCTGCTAAATAATGAATAGCTTTCTTGGAAACACTGACTTCACATTAGCATGCGGAAACCTTAGGTCTGATGGGTAGAAATGGATTAACAGCTAGATCTGGAAAGGCCCCTCGGTCTCCCCCCACCCCCCACATCCCCCCCCCCGGGCCCCCACCACACACACATATATCCCTCAAATAAATCACACAACAGCAGTTTGGAAAAAAACGAGTCGCAGTTCTGTTTATTACAATACTTAAAGTCCTAGATTTCAAGCGTACGGACTTTAATGCAATGGGAAAGTACCTGAAGAAAGAGCTGTTAGGATGGGAGGACATAAGAGAAGTGGGAAGACAGTGGTCTAAGCTGAAAGGAGCGATAAAAATGGCTACGGACCTTTATGTGAAGAAAATCAATAAAAACAAGAGAAAAAGGAAGCCGATATGGTTCTCCAACCTAGTGGCTGAGAAAATAAAGGCGAAAGAGTTGGCGTTCATGAAATATAAAAAAAACCCCAAGAAGAGGAGATCAGAAAGGACTACAGGGTGAAACTGAAAGAAGCCAAGAGAGAGATACGTTTGGCGAAGGCACAGGCGGAAGAACAAATGGCTAAAAATGTAAAAAAGGGAGACAAACATTTTTTCAGGTATATTAGTGAAAGGAGGAAGATGAAAAATGGAATTGCTAGGCTAAAAGATGCTGGGAACAAATATGTGGAGAGTGATGAAGAGAAAGCAAATGTGCTAAACAAATACTTCTGTTCTGTGTTCACAGAAGAAAATCCTGGAGAAGAACCGAGATTGTCTGGCAAAGTTACACGAGAAAATGGAGTAGATTCTGCGCCGTTCACGGAGGAGGGTGTTTATGAGCAACTTGAAAAACTGAAGGTGGACAAAGCGATGGGACCAGACGGGATCCATCCCAGGATACTAAGGGAGCTCAGAGAGGTCCTGGCGAGTCCTATTAAAGACTTGTTCAACAAATCTCTGGAGACGGGAGTGATTCCTGGGGATTGGAGGAGAGCGGATGTGGTCCCTATTCATAAAAGTGGTCACAGGGATGAAGCAGGAAACTACAAGCCGGTGAGCTTCACTTCGGTTGTTGAAAAAATAATGGAAGTCTTGCTGAAAGAAAGGATAGTGTACTTCCTTGAATCTAATGAGTTACAGGATCCGAGGCAACATGGCTTTACAAAAGGTAAATCGTGCCAAACGAACCTGATTGAATTTTTTGATTGGGTGACCAGAGAGCTGGATCGAGGACATATGCTAGATGTAATTTACTTGGATTTCAGCAAAGCCTTTGATACAGTTCCTCATAGGAGGCTGTTGAACAAACTTGAAGGGCTGAAGTTAGGACCCAAAGTGGTGAATTGGGTCAGAAACTGGCTGTCGGACAGATGCCAGAGGGTGGTGGTTAATGGAAGTCGCTCGAAGGAAGGATAGGTGACTAGTGGAGTCCCTCAGGGTTCGGTGCTGGGGCCAATCCTGTTCAATATGTATGTAAGTGACATTGCTGAAGGGTTAGAAGGAAAAGTGTGCCTTTTTGCAGATGATACCAAGATTTGTAACAGAGTAGACACTGAAGAGGGAGTGGAAAACATGAAAAAGGATCTGCAAAAGTTAGAGGAATGGTCTAATGCCTGGCAACTAAAATTCAATGCAAAGAAATGCAGAGTAATGCATTTGGGGATTAATAATAGGAAGGAACCGTATATGCTGGGAGGAGAGAAGCTGATATGCACGGACAAGGAGAGGGACCTTGGGGTTATAGTGTCCGAAGATCTAAAGGCGAAAAAACAGTGTGATAAGGCAGTGGCTGCTGCCAGAAGGATGCTGGGCTGTATAAAGAGAGGCGTAGTCAGTAGAAGGAAGAAGGTGTTGATGCCCCTGTACAGGTCATTGGTGAGGCCCCACTTGGAGTATTGTGTTCAGTTTTGGAGACCGTGTCTGGCGAAACACGTAAGAAGACTTGAGGCGGTCCAGAGGAGGGCGACGAAAATGATAGGAAGCTTGCGCCAGAAGACGTATGAGAAAGACTGGAAGCCCTGAATATGTATACCCTAGAGGAAAGGAGAGACAGGGGAGATATGATTCAGACATTCAAATACTTGAAGAGTATTAACGTAGAACAAAATCTTTTCCAGAGAAAGGAAAATGGTAAAACCAGAGGACATAATTTGAGGTTGAGGGGTGGTAGATTCAGGGGCAATGTAAGGAAATTCTACTTTACGGAGAGGGTAGTGGATGCCTGGAATGCGCTCCCGAGAGAGGTGGTGGAGAGTAAAACTGTGACTGAGTTCAAAGAAGCGTGGGATGAACACAGAAGATTTAGAATCAGAAAATAATATTAAATATTGAACTAGGCCAGTTACTGGGCAGACTTGCACGGTCTGTGTCTGTGTATGGCCGTTTGGAGGAGGATGGGCAGGGGAGGGCTTCAATGGCTGGGAGGGTGTAGATGGGCTGGAGTAAGTCTTAACAGAGATTTCGGCAGTTGGAACCCAAGCACAGTACCGGGTAAAGTTTTGGATTCTTGCCCAGAAATAGCTAAGAAGAAAAATTAAAAAAATAAAAAAAATTTAAATTGAATCAGGTTGGGCAGACTGGATGGACTATTCGGGTCTTTATCTGCCGTCATCTACTATGTTACTATGTTAAATAACCAATTATACAACCATCAAGCTACCACACAGTAACCAAACAGCTTTTTTGGGCCCGTGACCCCGCCCCTGTCAGCAAGGGTCATGGGGGTAGCAGGTGCCACCCTGCCCCTTCGGCCGGGTCACCAGCCCACCTGGGACCCACTTCCGAACCAGCAGCCCTTCTGCCGTTCATCTCCAGATGAGCCCCGGCTTTTTGTAGCTCAAACCCCGCCACGAGCCCAAAATCACATTACGGGCTCCCCCCAAGAAACAGAGCTGTGACTAAAAACCCCTTCTACCCAAACACGCCTCGCAACACGACGACAGATCATCCAAAAACAAATCTAAACCCACGTCCGAAAGATGCACCCCATCACGAGCGAACAGCCCCTGGCAAGACATATCAACCCACTCATGGCGAATGTGCAACCCCTCCGGGCCACCACCCAAGCCCCAATTTGTTTGTTCGCCTTGGACAAACCCCTAGTCCACTTCTTGGACCCCAACCACTGCAGACGCGGGACAATGTCTGACCACGCCAGCCGCGTATTCGGGAACCAAGCCATAATACGCCAAAAATCATCCGGCGCCATATTAACGATCTGTATGCCAGTACAGTAGTCAACATCATTGCCCCCCAGATGAATGGCCAGAATATCCGGAGTCCAAGCACAGCTCCGAAGATCATACAACAAGGGCAGCAGCTGGTTCCACCGCATACCCCTCTGGCCCCACCACGAAACTCGGAAACCCAGATGGGACAGGCCAAGATGTGCTCCGCCAGGACGTGCCAACGCCCAATCACTGGCCCAATGGACAAAGGAATGCCCCACGATCCACATGGTAAAAGATTGAGGGACCAAACCTAAAAAACAAAGGAAATTACTGAAACATTGGAACAACATCCAAGCAAGAAGAACACATGCCAGGAAAACACAGAGCAACAGGCTCGGATGCAAAACCAGTGCTCCTCTGCCCAACTCCCAGCAACCAACACAGGCAGCCCCAGTCCCCCCACCTTAGCCAACCACAATCCAGACTACTGGATACTGAATATAACCCCTGAATGCCCCAGAAGCCCATCTCCCCATACTTTGAATAGCCCTGTCAGCCGAACCTGCGTCCCTAACATTCATGGCAGCCCCAATCCGAAAAGAATGGGCTCCGAATAGCGCCGGATTCTGGCCACACCGCCCCAAAGCCTTTCGCAGAACTGCCAGCAATTGATAACGGGTAAGAGGCGACCCGTCATGGTGAACCAATAAAACAGACCCCTTCCTCCCCCCCAGCAGGTCGGATCGACAAGTACCGCTCCAGCAAGGCCACCGGTCACGAACAACTACCCGGAACCCGCCTAAGCCGTACCAAGTGACCCCTACCTGCCTGGTCTGTTTTAGATCACGCCACCAGCACTCTCAAGGTATCACCATCCAACTGCACGTGATGCAACCACAGGCCTTCCTCCCTCCGACCACTCGAAGAACGCGCCAGCAGCTCCCCAACACGCAGCGCCCCAAAAAAGGCCAAGGAAAAGGAAACCTGGAAAAGTCGCTCTTCATAGGAGGAGAAAACAAATGACCCAAGACCTGAAGCAACTGAACCAACAAGTCATGAGTGATAGGGACTCTGCCATCAGGAATCGCAGGCTGGAGCCTGCCCATAGCTGCCAACATCCTCCGCACCAAGAATCCAGCAGACGGATTGCCCCAACTACATGCCTTGCAAAAGAAGGCAAAACCAGATAACTTGCCAGCCATTAAACTACCTGACATACCCTGGCGGAAGCAATCTACCACAAACTCCGCCAGCACTTCATCCACAACAGGTCCCGATGATCATCCTTTACCTTGCAGAAAAGAAGAAACTGCCGCCCAACCCGCTCTATAACGAGACCAAGTAGAAGGAGCCACTGACCACCTCAGCATGTCCCAGATGGAAGTCCCACCCGCTGCCACAGATGCTCCTGCATGGACCGTCCCATGAGTTAGGGTTAGGGCCTGGAGCCAGTCAATGGAACTGCAAAAAGTTGAAATGAGACAACGCATTAGCAATGCCATTATCAACCCCAGGAACATGATGCGCCTTATTGAACAAATTAAGAGACAAACACCTGAGAACCAGTTCCCTAATCAATGAATTCACCTGCAAACACCGAGCAGTCAGCCTATTAACCACAGCAACTACAGCAGCATTATCACACCAAAAAAGAATCTTCCAGTCCCTCAATCTCTCCGGCCAGAGCTCGCAAGCTACCACCAAAGGAAATAACTCGAGCAACGTAATATTATTTTTTCAAAATGAATCTTTATTGATTTTCAAACTTTGGGACAGTGCCAAAAATACAATTAATTTAGATATAAACACTACAAAAAATGCACTTTAAATCACAATTAATACATAAAACGATCATTCCCCCACCCACCCATAACTTGTTATATTAATTAATCTTTATTCATTTTTAAAGCTCCCAGTAAGTGTAACATATAATACAATCATTTATACTTAAATCACACTTAATATAACATCAAATTCTAAACTATATCGAATAATCCCTCTCCCTTGTATCTTGTATTTATTCATAAGTAAAAGAAATCATAAAATACCAACCTTTTTCTAATAATTCCTAGCATCTTTCTTGACCACTGCTGCACATTGGATGGAAGGTTTCAGCGTATTGTCCTTTTTCTTGAATGCTGACCCCAAGGTGGACCCTGTGTTTTGTATTATTCTTCCAAACCCCAAGAAGAAAAAACAGATAAGGGGGAGAGGCAAAGGTAACCAGAACTATACCAAAAATGAACCAGTTGTAGCAAGAAATGTTAGGAGAACCCTCAGTCACACAGCCACCTACTGGGAATTCCCAGAGGAAAGGCTGTCACTGGCTTACACCCAGAAAGAGTGTCAACGGTGAAACATCCCCGGGTTCTTCCGTTCATGTGAAAAAATCAAGTGCACCCCAAAAGTGCAAAGTGTGAAAAATATAATTTAAATAAATCAAAAAAACACACTTTTATAACTGGTTTACATTTGTCTCTACTCCTTGTCTGGGGGGGCCAAACAAGGAAGGTAAGTGTCCCAACTGGAAGTACTTAGCTTCTCCATGTGACAAAACAGCCAGCCGATGATGACTTCGTCCAACGGGACTCCGTTTCGGGGGTGCACACCCCCTTCCTCAGGAACAACTGGACTGAGCTGAGACTGATAATTCCTCCGACGCAGCTTGGAAAGCAAGGCAGAAAATGGCCAGTTTGTGACTGGCTTGGTTAGATTTGGACACTTACCTTCCTTGTTTGGCCCCCCCCAGACAAGGAGTAGAGACAAATGTAAACCAGTTATAAAAGTGTGTTTTTTTGATTTATTTAAATTATATTTTTCACACTTTGCACTTTTGGGGTGCACTTGATTTTTTCACATGAACGGAAGAACCCGGGGATGTTTCACCGTTGACACTCTTTCTGGGTGTAAGCCAGTGACAGCCTTTCCTCTGGGAATTCCCAGTAGGTGGCTGTGTGACTGAGGGTTCTCCTAACATTTCTTGCTACAACTGGTTCATTTTTGGTATAGTTCTGGTTACCTTTGCCTCTCCCCCTTATCTGTTTTTTCTTCTTGGGGTTTGGGAGGTTTTTTCTTATTTTGTGATTTCTACCTCCCTACTTTTTGGGTTCTATTTTTGTTCTTTGGATTATTCTTCAGCAGGTCATAGTTACGAAGGTGCCGTTGAATAGCCAGAGCCAGGCACTTCAGTAGGCTTTAACTTTCATCTACCCGATTCAACCCTTTGGAATATCGACCCTTATGAGCTTCTTACTAGAGAATGACACGGTGACAAAATTCATCACCGTCCCCGTCCCCGCGGATAACCGCGGGAAACGATCTTCATGTCATTCTTTAAGGAGAGAGGGAAGAATCAGAGTATAATTGGGCACAACCACTGACCCGCAAGCTTTGCTTTGAAGAATGCTGGTGTAGAAGGACCGAGGTTGAAATAGACACTAGAAAATGACATGGGATTATTTCCCGCGGTTATCCGCGGGGACGGGAACGGTGATGAATTTTTTCACCGTGTCATTCTCTACTTCTTACCAAGCCATAACCAGATAACTTGAATTGCTTTCCAGTTATGAGGCTATAATGGGCCATTTACATGTAATAAAATTGGTTCAGTGTAGGAAAATGCTATAATTTTAAATGCTTCAGTTATCAACAAACTTTCAACAACGACGAAATGAAATCAATTAGTTAAAAGACATTTTTGAAACAAAAAGATTTTCAGTTTCTTTCAAACCCTCATCGATTTACCCCCCTCTGTTAACTAAGGGCTCCTTTTATCAAGGCGCGCTACGGGGGTTAGCGCATCGGAAATTTCATCACGCGCTAACCCCTGTGGCAAGCCAAAATACGAACGCCTCGTCAAAGGAGGCATTAGCGGATAGCGCGGCAGGCGGTTGAACGCGCGATATGGCACACGTTAACCGCCTACCACACCTTGATAAAAGGAGCCCTAAGCTGCGCTAGCGTTTTTAGCGCACACGGAAAATTAGCACGGGCTAACCTTGCGCTGCACAGCTAAAACTAACGCCTGCTCTATGGTGGCATTAGGGTCTAGTGTGCGCGGCAGTGTGGCGAGCGCTAAAACCGCCAGCGCAGCTTAGTAAAAGGAGCCTTAGATTCTACCCTCAGCTTCGGTGGAAGAGAATTCCAGATTAAGGCCGATTGGTGGACACCTGAGATTGACAATGGGGTCCTTTTACAAAGGCGTGCTAGAAAAATTAGCACACAGACACGCGTAGCCAGGAATAGCCATGTGCTAATGGTCAAATAGCGCGCAATGGGGCGTGTCCACAGTAGCACTGCATTAGCGTTAGTGATGTGCTGATCTCTGCATCAGTAAAAGCCACACAGCGAACACACACACATATTACGCGTGGTAATAGTCATGCGCTAAATGTGGGCCTATTCTTCTTATGGAGTCCTCCATGTCCTTAAGTAGAATAGGCTTAGGTTTAGCGCATGACTGTTACCACGCTCAGTGTGTGTGTGTGTGTGTATATTTACCGTGTGGCATTTACTAACGTGGATACCTGCGCATCACTTATATTAATGTGTGAGGGTGTGTCCACAATAGAGCAGTATTAACGTTTGCGACGCGCTGATCTCCGCACATTGTGCGCGGTAACAGTCATGCGCTAAACCTAGACCTATTCTACTTAAAGACATGAAGAACTCCAGTACTCCATAAGAAGAAGAGGCCCACATTTAGTGCATGACTATTACCACGCACATGTAAAAAAATCTAAAATGAGCAACACGATAAGATGGAGCTAACCCAAATAAATCTTTATAACAAGTGCATCCAAATTTAAACAACACTCTAGCCTTGAACGGCAACCAGTGAAGTTTTTGATAATATGAACTAATGTGATCATGTTTTTTTAAATTAAAAAATCAGACAAATTGCTGTGTTTTGAATTAATCTTAATTATGAGCACCCAAATAAATAGCATTGCAGTAGTCCAATATTGAAAGAATTGAGGATTGAACCAGAAATTTAAATGATATAAAATCAAAATATTTTCTAATGGTACGCAACTTCCAAAGAGTAATAGAACATCTTTTGACCAACAAATCTGTAGGAGCCTTAAATGATACCATATGATCCAATGTAACACCCAATATTTTTAAGGTGGGAACTATTGGATAGGTTTGACCGTTTACTGTAAGCATTATTTCAGCAAGCTTATCATTAGGACTAGCAAGGAAAAACTTTGATTTGCCTGGCTTCAGTTTCAATTTAAAACTAGAAAGAATAAAAGAAATCTGATTTAAAATTTCTGGTGTAAACGCAGTTAAAGGAATCAGTATTGAAATATCATCTGCGTAAAATGAAAAATTTTACTTGTAAACTGTATAGAAAGTGGCCCAATGCTGCTAAATAAATATTGAATAGAGTTGGAGAAAGTGGTAATCCCTGTTTTATTGTGTTTTATACTTGGGGGGGGGGGGGGGGTTGGCCTGTTTATTTTATGATTATGTTTGTTTTCTTTTTCCTGTAATCCTCAGAATATAAGTTTTTAAATAAACAATAGGAAACTGTATAACCTAGTTTCCTATTGTTTACTCTGAGAATTCTCTCTCAGGACTAAATACTGATACTTCTTGGCTAGTTTTTGTGCGATGGGCTAAAGCCTCGTTGTGTATGTTGGGTCAACTGTGGAGTGATCAGGGCATGTTGTCTTGGGATACTTTACAGCAGGGGTGTCAAAGTCCCTCCTGGAGGGCCGCAATCCAGTCGAGTTTTCAGGATTTCCCCAATGAATATGCATGAGATCTATTAGCATACAATGAAAGCAGTGCATGCAAATAGATCTCGCGCATATTCACTGGGGAAATCCTGAAAACCCGATTGGATTCCGGCTCTCAAGGACTGGAGTTGCCCATGTCTGGGTTAACATGACATTTTTTCTCTGCCCTTCCCCTCCCCCAACCCCTCATTCGAAATATAAAGGCCTTAGCTCAGGGGTGTCAAAGTCCCTCCTCGAGGGCCACAATCCAGTCAAGTTTTCAGGATTTTCCCAATGAATATGCATGAGATCTATTAGCATACAATGAAAGCAGTGCATGCAAATAGATCTCGCGCATATTCACTGGGGAAATCCTGAAAACCCGATTGGATTCCGGCTCTCAAGGACTGGAGTTGCCCATGTCTGGGTTAACATGACATTTTTTCTCTGCCCTTCCCCTCCCCCAACCCCTCATTCGAAATATAAAGGCCTTAGCTCAGGGGTGTCAAAGTCCCTCCTCGAGGGCCACAATCCAGTCAAGTTTTCAGGATTTTCCCCAATGAATATGCATGAGATCTATTTGCATGCACTGCTTTCATGGTAAGCTAATAGATCTCTTGCATATTCATTGGGGAAATCCTGAAAACCCGAATGGATTGCAGCCCTCAAGGAGGGACTTTGAAACCCCTGCTTTACAGGAAGAGTTTGGGTTGCCTAATTCTGAATCCTTCTATTATGCTCAGCTTAGAAATATTTTATATAAAAAAGCTAGGGATGAATTCTCTCTACCCCTTCCGTATTTAGAGCAAGCAAAACAGAAACCTCTGCATCGAGGTTCGCTATCTTTTTTGTATAGAGTCTCCTGATGCGGACGGATCCTGTGCAACACTATAAAATTATATGAGAAAGGGAGCTGGGAGCGAGCATAATTCGTTCCAGAAGCATGCTTGTAATCCAAAGCACTCGTATATCAAAGCGAAGTTCCCCATAGGAAATAATGGAAACTCAGATGATTCGTTCCACAGCCCCAAAACTTGAATACAAAATATTATCGAGCAGTCACTGCACTCCTGCAGCGTCAGAGAGAGAGAGCGAGAGCAGAAACAACGGCTCGGTTGTGATGACGTGACGCGCATGAAGAGACCTCGCAGCGTCAGAGAGAGAAGAGCCATCGGCTCGGTTGTCATGCGCATATACTGTACGTTCTCGTATTGCAAGACAATGCTTGTTTATCAAATTAAAATTTAATAAAACGTTTTGCTTGTCTTGCAAAATACTCACACACCATTACTCGCAATCCAAGGTTTTACTGTGTGTGTGTGTATACCTGCATTGGCTGCCGATGGAGGCACGCGTAAAATGGTTGTTTTTATTACATAGAATTTTTTGGACTCCAGTTCGGTTGAATAAAGTAGATAGTTCTAAATCTAATAGATGTTGGCATTGTCATATTGATATAGGGACTTTGGATCATCTTTTATTTTTTTGTCTATTGATACTTGGCTTTTGGAAGTCGATTTGGGGGCAAATTAATAATATTCTTCAATCCTCTATTCCTTTGACATATGAAGCAATAATTTTTGGAACGATTCTGCATGATAAACCCACTTTGGATAGAAATAATAGTCGCCTTTTCATGATCTTATCAGGAATAGGGGTTCAAATGATCACATCTAATTGGAAACATCATGATAGGATTAATTTTAGTTTTTGGTGGGCAACTGTATGTGCAACATATAAATATGAAAAGATTATGGCAGAGCGTTTAGGGTTTGTTAAATCCTTTAAGGGGATTTGGGGTCCATTAACTAATTTTGTCACATTATAATTAAAGTGATTCCTTTTTCTTTATGTTAGATTCTTTTGCACATCCAGGGTGGGGGGGGGTGTATTATTTATTTAGAGGTATAAATTTCATAATATTCTATAATATTGATGAGTATAATATAATATCATTACTGTTATAGGTTAAGAAGGGATTTAAAATTTTTATTGTAATATTTCTGATGTTAATAGTGTATTTTCATATAGTTGTTTGGTTTTTTTTTCGATTTTTCAAATGTATACATTGTCAAGTTCAAAATATCAATAAAGAAATTAATAAAAAAAAAAAACATTTAAGTTCACCTATTTCTGCTTTAAAGTACTATATGGTCTAGCCCCTAAATACATAACTGGCCTTTTCTCCTTCTCAGCCAACAGACATAAGAGAAGTTCACATTCAAACTTTGTTTCCCCTCTAGTTAAAGGATATAAACTCAAAAGACACCATCAACACCGCAGCATTATGGGGTAAAGATCTAGATAAGAGTAGAGGTAGATTATAGGGATGGGATTAGAACTAAGTTATAAGATTAATCAGGGATCACTGTTCAGGCACTAGGCCTGATGGGCGGCCGCAGGAGCGGACCGCTGAGCAGGATAGACCTCTGGTCTGACTCAGCGGGGGCAACTTCTTATGTTCTTAATTGTTTATGCTTATGCCTACTACCTATGGGGAATTCAGGAAACGCCTAAAAACATATCTGTTCCTGAAATATCTAGGCAGCTGACCTGTACAACTCTTTCTCCTCAATAACTGACCCCTTGAGCTGTTAATCACTAGTTTCCACCCTGTTAAGTTCAATCTATTTGTACCTTCTTTTAATCTTTGTAAACCGCATAGAACTTCACGGTCCTGCGGTATATAAACTGATGTTATTATTATTATATATATATACTAGTCTTTAAGCCCGTTACATTAACGGGTGCTAGAAAGCAGCCCCCTTTCCCTCTCCCCCTCCAGTTCCTCCCTGACAGTGTCTCCCTTCTGTCTCCCCTCCCAAGCAAAGCTGTCTGCCTCCCAGCACACCCCTCCCCCCCAAAGCAGACCCCTTTCCCTCTACCCCTCCAATTCCTCCCTGACTGTCTCTCCGTGGCCCCCCATTTTTTCTCCCCCCCCAAGCAAAGCTATCTACCTCCCAGCACACCCCTCCCCCAAAGCAGGCCCCTTTCCCTCTCCAGCTCCAGTTCCTCCCTGTCTCTCCGTGGCCCCCCTTCTGTCTCCCTCCCAAGCAAAGCTGTGTGCCTCCAAGCACACCCTTACCCCAAAGCAGGCCCCTTTCCCTCTTCCTTCTTCCCAGTTCCTCCCTGTCTCTTCGTGGCCCACGCGATTTTCTCTTCTCGCAGTCTGGCCAGCTCCCCTAGTCCCTTGCCACCGCCGACACCCCCTTCCTTTCCCGCGGTCGACAAACCTCTTGCCTCCAGCAGCCGCTGCAGCACTGTAAACACGTTGCTTCGCGGCCTCTACTGCCCCGATTTGCTCTTCCATGTCCCTGATGATGTCATCAGAGAAACGGAAGAGCAAACGAAGGCAGTAGAGGCCGCGAAGCAGCGTGTTTACAGTGCTGCGGCGGCTGCTGGAGGCAAGAGTTTTGTCGACCGCGGGTAGGGAAGGGAAGGGGGTGGCGGCGGTGGCAAAGGACTAAGGTAGCCGGCCAGACCGCGAGAAGGGTAGGCTGAGAGGAACCCGGGACCGTGGCAGAGGCTCGTTGCACAGTGTAAATACAGTTGCTCAGTGTGAGGCTTCCTTCGCTCTTCCGGGTCTGCATTCCGACTCCTCAACGTGCCAGCCTGAGCCGGCATAGGCGGTTGAGGGTGGAAGGTTGTGGTCGGAGTTGCTAGGCTGCAGCGGATGTGTGAGTTGCAGCGGCGCAAGGTGGAGACGGAGAGCAGGCTGTGGTGACGTTGTAGGCGCGCATGCGCACTCGTATTTTCGGGACATCTCAGGGAACACGTTTTTTTTAGTGCGCATGCGCGTCTACCATTTTATTATATTAGATATTTTTTTTTTTTTTTTTAATTCTCTTTGATGTTTGTAAAACGCTTAGATTTCCTTTTGTGATTTGCGGTATAGTAAATAAAATTGAACCTTGAGATATGCATTCTCTCGTCCTCTGTATGTTTGATTTTTCTGTTCCCTGATTCGTGATTTGTGGCATCTCTTTCTTGCCACAGATGAAATCTTTTTTAACGCTCAGAGCCAAGGTTCAAGGTCATTCTCAGCCCATTTTTTTTTCACTCCAGGAATCAATGAAAGTGAGTGAATATTCTTCATTTTCTGGGATTATGGATGCTGCCATAAGCTTTGTTAGGCTTACTGTTCAGCAGAGAGATTTACGTTTTATCTTAGCTGAAATGTGGCACTTGACCTTCTGGATTCATCGTGAGTAATGTCAACTTTGTAATTTCACCGTTTCACCTGATCCGACCTAGTCACCTTCACTTCTGTCTCCAGCTGTATTTATATTCACCGATCAGAGGGGGCAACCACAGCCCTTCAGAGACACAACCCAGTTGGGTTTTCAAGATTTTCACAATGAATATACATGAGATCTGTTTGCATACAGTGGAAGCATCGCATGCAAATCAGTCTCATGTACGTATATTCATTGTGGAATCCTTGAAAACCTGATTGGGTTGAAGGATTGATTGATTTCATTCATTGTTGCTTTCCGCTGATTCTTACAAACATTTCAGGAGAAAATTGAAAACCTATTATTTCCTTAAGTATTTGACTAATTAATACATTCTTCTATGTAATATGTTATAATTAATAATTTTTTTTGTAAACCGCATAGAACTTTTGGTAATGCGGTTAACAAGTACAATGTAATGTAATGATTTAATTCGTTTTCTGTCCCCAAAGAGCTCAGAATGGATTACAAGTTACACATACAGAATTTCAGAACAAGATTATGATACAAGTTTTATCCTAACCTGACACATACCAAAAGTCAGATATTAATTAGTGAGGGTGAGCCCCCCTGTATCGCTCCATGGTGCGACCTCACCTGGAGTATTGCGTTCAATTCTGGTCTCCTTATCTCAAGAAAGATATAGTGGCGCTAGAAAAGGTTCAAAGAAGAGCGACCAAGGTGATAAAGGGGATGGAACTTCTCTCGTATGAGGAAAGACTAAAACGGTTAGGGCTCTTCAGCTTGGAAAAGAGACGGCTGAGGGGAGACAGGATTGAAGTCTACAAAATCCTGAGTGGAGTAGAACGGTTACAAGTGGATCGATTTTTCACTCTGTCAAAAATGACAAAGACTAGGGGACACTAGATGAAGTTACAGGGAAATACTTTTAAAACCAATAGGAGGAAAAAATTTTTCACTAAGAGAATAGTTAAGCTCTGGAACACGTTGCCAGAGGATGTGGTAAGAGCAGATAGCGTAGCTGGTTTTAAGAAAGGTTTGGACAAGTTTCTAGAGGAAAAGTCCATAGTCTGTTATTGAGAAAGACATGGGGGAAGCCACTGCTTGCCCTGAATCGGTAGCATGGGTTTTGGCCAGGTACTAGGAACCTGGATTGGCCACTATGATTTGTCCTGGCCGTGTCCCCTCTCAGCTTCAGGCCATGACCTCTGGTCCGAGTCTGGGTCGCATTTGTCAATGTGAATAACGCTGATACTTGCTCTCCATCCTTTCCCCCTGCTGGTGAGTGAGTTTGCTCCATTTTGTTGATTCCTTTTAGCAATTTAAAAGTCTCTATCAGATCCCCTCTCAGTCTTCTCTTCTCAAGGGTGAATAGTCCCAGTTTTCGGAGGCGATCTTTGTAGCTCAAGTTCTCCATACCTTCTACTAGCTTCGTCGCTCTCCTCTGCACCTTCTCCAGCAGTGTTATATCCTTCTTCAGGTATGGAGACCAGTGTTGGACACAGTATTCCAAGTGTGGTCTGACCATTGCTCTATAAAGCGGCATTATGACCTCCCTTGATCTACTCGTGATTCCTTTCTTTATCATGCCTAACATCCTGTTAGCTTTCTTTGCCGCCGCCACACATTGAGCCGATGGCTTCAGGGTCCTGTCTATCAGTACTCCCAGGTCTTTTTCTTGTTCGCTCTTCCCCAAAGTTATACCTAACAGTTTATACTCATGCTCCTTGTTTTTTCTGCCCAGGTGCATCACTTTGCATTTTTCCACATTAAAACAGGGATTGGACGGATTCCTGAAGGATAAAGGGATCATGGGATACTGAGGGAGGAGCTGGGATGTAACACAAGTATAGAAAGCTAACCAGGTAATGAGTATAGAAACCAAACCAGGTCGTGCATGTGCAAGACCGGAGGGTTAGGACTTCGATAGGAAGACAGGACTTAAATGAGAAACCAAGGTGGCAAGGGAGCCCCTTCTGGTGATACAGACAGGTCGTGACCTGTTTGGGCCGCCGCGGGAGCGGACTGCTGGGCAGGATGGACCTGTGGTCTGACCCGGCGGAGGCACTGCTTATGTTCTTATGTTCTTATGTTCTAAAACTCATCTGCCAATTTTCTGCCCATCTCTCAAGTTGCTTCAAATCTCTCTGGAGTTCCTCGCTGTCTTTTTGTGATCTGATTGCCAATCTGCAGCCTGAATGGGGTGAGCCACAGAGGTCATGACCTACCACTCTTTTTCTGAACCTATGGCCATGCCCAGTTCCGCCCACATCAATCCACGTCCCACCCCCCCTTAACCTGTTCATGCCTCGGGATAGCATCCGCTCATGCGGGGATTCAGCGCAATGACGTTGGGCGCGTGTGCGGATGCGATGACATCACGCGTTGCATGGGCGCATTCACGGATGCCGTCGGAAGCTTTTCAAAACCCGGACAAAGGGCCAGGTTTTGAAAAGCCATCTAGACCCCCAGATATGTCCTCAAAAGGACGGCATCAGCAACTAGAAAGCTTAGGGGTGGGGACTAGAGGTCTGCATGGGAGCGGGGATCGCGGGAATCCCCCCTAACCCACGGGACTCCCACGGGGACCCCCCTCTGGCCCACAGGACTCCTACGGGGACCCCCCCCCCCTCTAGCCAACGGGACTCCCACGGGGATGGAAGGCTTTGGAAGCAGGGTTCGTCCATATAATATAATGAACACGTCAGCCTTAGTAAAAGAGGGGGTTTATAAGTTAATTACCTGAACAGAAAACAAAAAAAGGGTTCCACCAAAGAGATTCCACAAGGAAAACAGCAGCACAAACACAAAAGAAACTGTAATTGATGATCTTGTCAGAAGTAATTTTTATGGGGATGGGCGGGGATGGAGGTAATTCCATGCGGGGATGGGTGGAGACGGAGAGGATCCTGATGGGGCGTGTGGGTTAAGAGAGGATCCTGGCGGGGACGGGCTGGGATGGGTGGGATTTCTGTCCCCGTGCAACTCTCTAGTGGGGACAGAGATTGGTTTCTTTGATCCCTCCAACCAAAAAGGTATTCCACGGGCCCTGCTTCCGCCTATTACGCTTTTTCATTTCCTGTTCATTTCCAACAGAGCAAACGAGGTGGCATCGAAGTAATTTGCTGAACCAGGTGCATTGTCAATGTAACAGTGTGTGTTTTTTTTTGTTCTCCTTTACCCTCAGCTCTACTTAAATTAATCCCAGCCCTGCTTGTTTACTGTAAACACATTTTTACTGTGAAAGAACCGTCACAGCAAACAGTGAAATTATTTCTGCACTGAAATGCAAGGCTGTATAATAATTGCTGAACATCTGAGAGGTCACAGTTGCAGCTGCTCGAGATCAGATTTGCCACAAACAAGGCTCCTGCCATCAGGAGACTGAAAGCTAAACAAAGAATCTCTGAAGCCTTTTTTCCAAGGGCTGTTTCGCGCTTCTATGGAAACCGAGATCCTCGACTAGGAGATACGGTCCCTCTTTCGAGGGGATCAGCTTCCGCCCGAGGTGACGGCAGGAAAGTGACAAGAGATGTCATGAATTAGAGAGCGCCATTACCTCTGAAAGATTGCTTAGTGAAAGCTTCTATACCGCTGCTAATGACTGGGGAGCGGTTTATATGAGCTTCTGTAATGGTGTTACAATACAGAGCTAGCGTTTCCTGGAATGGTTTCAATGCAGACATCATGAAACCTTAATCAATACTTGTGCTTTTGTAAAGGTGCTATAACACAGTATAATCTCATTATAACGGACTCGCTTATAACGGAATATCGGCGTGCGCCTTTATAAACATGCAGAAAAGCACTTCATATAGCGGACTCGCATATAACGGACAACCAATTTGGTCCCCAGAGCCGCTCTTAGCTGTAGTTTTGTTCAGCTATGACAGACATGGAGGCTCCGCCTACAAGGCGCGTGGTGTGCCGGTGATACAGTATGAAAATGCAGCCCAGAAGAAAATGGCAGAGTATTTTTCTTTCCAGGACAGCGCGACTTAATGCTTTAGAACATCTTTTAGTGTTCTGGTTTTGCAATCGTTTTGTGCCGTACCAATGTTTGCTGAGTTTTCTTCTTGATGTTGCCGATAGGCTTGTGCAGTGACTGTTCATCGATTGTACATTGTTTCAAATTGACCTAATGCAACTCTGGATATAATGGACTGTTTTGCCAGGTCCCTTGAAGTCCATTAGACCTTAGACGTCTGAGCCAATCAGGGCCTTAGGCTCCTCCCTCTGTATCCCAGGATGCCCTGGGCAGGGGGCCTAAGGCCCAGATTCGTGCAGATGCTTAAGACCCCTCCCAGGGGGTATGTGAGCCAATCGCGGCCTTAGGCCCCCTGCCTCAATGCATCCTGGGATACAGAGGAAAGAGCCCGGGAGAGGCCTTAGGCATCTGAGCCAATTAGGGCCTTGGGCACCTCCCAATGCCCAGGATGCACCGGGAAGGGGAAGACCCACCATTTTGGAATGGCAGGCCTGCGAGCAGGAGGGACTGGTTATCCCTCCTGGTATCATCATATTTTACAGGTACGTGGGTGGTTCAGGGAGCCAGGAAGGGCGTCTGGTGGCAGGAGGGAGTGGACATCCCTTCTGCCAATTTTGGGTAAAGTGGGGAAGGGGAGGGGTCAGTTAGGGGGGGGTTCACAGTGGCAGGAGGGAATGGGCATCCCTCCCGCCAATTTTTATTGAAGTGCAGGGAGTGGTGGGTTATGCAGGGGAGGGCAGTTCGGCTCAGTGTGGGGGGGGAGGGGGTCACAGGGGCAGGAGGGAGTGGGCATCCCTCCTGCCTCTACTTTTGTTCTGGGGTGTCGAGGAGGGCCATTGGTAGGGGGGTTGTCATCAGGGTGGTGTGACTTCTTTCTTTATGGGCCAGATATGTGTGCCTATAGAAAAAAAAAATTTTAAACGTCAGACCTGTCGTTTTTTTTCGGATCAGTATTTCCGATCCAATTCTAGCAAGCAATGTTAGGCCGTCGATCAGATGGCCGGTTTCAATATTAGTGACCTCATTTTAATAGTAATGAAGTAGTTTGCATGCCAGAATCAGAGAAAGTACAACTGCACGGAAAACCACGCGGTGAGCCGTTTTCAACATCGGGTCGGCAAATACGGCATCTAGGCCTCAGTCTTGCACTGGCTGCTGACCTCTTTGAAAGGCAGCGAGTTCAAGTTTCCAAGTTTATTAAAATCTTCTTATCCCGCTCCATTGACAATCCTTCTGGGTGGCTTCCAACCTAAAATCCCAAAACACCTATAATAACCATCTAACATTTCACATACAGAAATTTAGGGAAGTTTGAACTACAAAATTTTATAGCCCAGAGGGGGTTGGAAAAGCACAGTTTGACCCTCATTATAAAACTTAATATTTATCTCATCTCTTTACAATTTATAAGCGTCTTCAAAAAAGAAGGTTTTAAGGTCATTCTTAAACTTATCAAGTGCGATCGATAATCTTTAGTTAGGGTTACCAGACTTCCGGATATCCTTTTGAGGCCATGTCCGGGGGTCCGGATGGCTTTTCAAAACCCGACACTTTGTCTAGGTTTTGAAAAGCCTCCTCTCAATCGCCTCGGGCAGGAGGCAATCCACGCGTGTGCGGGTCTGATGTGATGATGTCACGCGCACGCACCCTTGCATATGTGGATTGTCTCCTGCCCGACCAAAGCAGGCAGCGGGAGCGGGGGGGATGCGGGACTGGGGGGTGGGTTTAGGGTGTCTGAATTTTACAGCTCCTGAAATTGTAATTTTTCCTGGAAATGTCCAGTCATCTTCTGATGTAATCTGCCTTGAACTGCAAGGTACCGGCGGAATAGAAGTCAGTAATGTAATGTAACCCTAGATATAGGTAAATTCCAAAGTTTGGGACCTGGTACTGAACCAGGTGATAATCACCTGGCGTGGGAGTTTAAGTTGTTGTCCTGCTGTTCTTAGTGAAAATGGGGGTCATTGTAGTGAGGCCTTCATAGGTCTTGGGAGTGGCAGAGGAATTTATAAGAACAGACAAAGGAGGAGTGGCACAATTATGGAAAAGGCACGGATGGGACAGGGTATTTTTGACAGACATTGAATTATATGTTATAAACATCTGTATCCTTCAGGCTGTGATGCAGCTGCGCTTCGACTTTCAATTAACGGTCCCTTCATTGCAAATCCATCTCTTGTTGCTAATTTAGTTAATTTTTTTTTATAATTAAAAGCATTCTGTTTTCTACCAAGTTTCTCGCAGGCTCAGATCATTGGAACGAATAATGGAGTACGGCAATAGCGCCGAGGGATTATGTGTTATAATAATATCCGCTCATGTGTGATGTTAGAGAGAGGTGATATTCCTTCACAGCAGGAGATGAGCTGGGATTGATTTAAAGCCGCTTTTCCCATGGGAATAGAATGGAAAAAGCCCTTTAGATGAATCTGGCCCTCTCTTCTCTCACACGGAAGCGGCTTAGTTTTGCAGAAATATTTATTGTCTGATTGCCTGCTCATGGCTAATTTTGTGCCAGGTCATGTCGGGTCAGTGAGTTGGAATGCTTTCTCTGGGGTGCGTTGCTTCTGTTTCGCTGCCGTGGCTGGAGTAGACGGCAGAGGCCTCAACCTGGCAGAGTTAAAACATTCCAGTTTTGGGCCACAATGTTCCAACACAAGGGGATCTTAAAAGACTAATGACAGCTCACAAAAGAGTTTCCGGACAAGATTTATCTAATCCCCTGCACTGGTGAGCACTTGAAGTCTTTTTACCTTTGGCTACTTATTTTGAATATAGAATTAGCAAGTAAGCACAATCATTTGGATTTCCATACATTAATGTGTGTATATGGTCTTTACTGACATACATTTAAATCAGCATTGCTTGTGGCTTAGTGAAAAACACATTTATAACTAACAGTCTCTTATAAAAGGTGGCGCCAGCGTTTGTCCCCCCCCCCCTAACATCAACACCTCCAGCGCTCAATCTGTCCCTTCTCTTCCCCCCTCCCCCATAAATTCTCATCTTTTACCCTGTGCTCTCTCACTCTCCATCCTCCAGACCCTCTTCCTACCTTCCCTTTCCCAGAGAGGCACTCACTAAGAACATAAGAATTGCCACTGCTGGGTCAGACCAGTGGTCCATCGTGCCCAGCTCCTGCGGCGGCCCTTAGGTCAAAGACAACTGCCTTAACTGAGACTAGTCTTACCTGCGTACGTTCTGGTTCAGCTGGAACTTGTCTAACTTTGTCTTGAATCCCTGGAGGGTGTTTCCCCCTATAACAGCCTTCGGAAGAGCGTTCCAGTTTTCTACCACTCTCTGGGGGAAGAAGAACTTCCTTATGTTTGTACGGAATCAATCCCCTTTTAACTTTAGAGAGTGCCCTCTCATTCTCCCTACCTTGGAGGGTGAATAATCTACTAAGTCTATTCCCGTCAGTATTTTGAATGTTTCGATCATGTCCCATCTCAGTCTCCTCTTTTCAAGGGAGAAGAGACCCAGTTTCTCCAATCTCTCACTGTACGGCAACTCCTCCAGCCCCTTAGCCATTTTAGTTGCTCTTCTCTGGACCCTTTTGAGTAGTACTATGTCCTTCTTCATGGATGCAGTATGCCAGATGGGGGCGTATCATTGCCCGGTATAGCGGCATGATAACCTTCTCCGATCTGTTTGTGATCCCCCTTCTTAATCATTCCTAGCATTCTGTTCGCCCTTTTCGCCGCCATGAATTGGGCGGATGAGTCTACCAGTACTTCCAAGTCTCTTTCCTGGGAGGATCTCTCCGAGTACTGCACCGGACATCCTGTATTTGTGTATAAGATTTTAGTTACCGACATGCAACACCTTACACTTATCTATGTTAAACCTCATTTGCCATGAAGATCGGCGTAACATTCGCCACTTTCCAGTCTTCCAGAATCTTTCCTGATTTGATCGATAGATTGGCTATTAGTTGGAGCAGTTCAGCTATAACCCCTTTCAGTTTATTGTTTATTCAGTTTTTGATTAAACGCTTTTTCGATTCTACAAAGCGTTGTACAAGGTAAAAAATAAAATTTAAACAAAATATAACAATTAAAACATACTTTCCTATAAAAACTGCAAGACTAACAACAGTACAAACTAGGTAAATATTGACCAATAGGCCATGGACACAAGTGGGAAGGGGGGAGAAATACAATTGAAATAGAAAATGTGAGGAACATATAAGGAAAACACAAAAGGGACTGGGGAACAGTATAAAAAAGAACACGTAAAAATTGATAACTAAAATACAATAGTTCAGTTAAAAGCATCTTTAAAAAGAAAGCACTTTAAGTTGCTTTTAAAATTTTTTAAGTTTTTTTTCCATTTTTAGGTATAAAGGAAGAGCATTCCAGATCATAGGGGCTGTTACAGAAAAAGTGGAGGTGCGACGTATGCCAATAATTTTTAAAGAAGGAATGTTAAGGTTATATTGAGAGATAGATCTTAAAGATCTTGGAGGGTCGTATGGGATCAAAACTCTGTCTATGAATGCTGGTGTGTTGGTCTGCATTGTTTTGAATGTCAGAAGGGCGATTTTATAAGTTCCTTGATTACCCTGGGATGGATGCCGTCCGGTCCCGGGGATTTATCATTTTTAAACCTATCAATCTGTCTGCATACCTCTTCTAGACTGACCGTCAACCCTGTCAATTTCCCGTCTTTGTTTCCTGCGTATAGCCTGTTGGTTTCTGGTATGTTGTGTATATCCTCTTCGGTAAATACAGACGCAAGAAATGTGTTCAGTTTGTCGGCGATGGCTTTGTCCTCCTTTAGTACTCCCTTTATTCCATGGTCATCCAGCGGCCCCACCGCTTTCTTCACAGGTCGTTTCCCCTTGATATATTGAAAGAATGGCTTGAAGTTATTTGCCTCCTTGGCTATTTTTTCCTCGTAGTCTCTTTTGGCCCCTCTCAACGCTTTATGACACCTGTTTTGATGTTGTTTGTGTTTTTGACCTTTTCCTTTCCTTAAACGAAGTCTTCTTGTCTCTGATCGCTTCCTTCACCAATACAGAGGTCCATGCTGGTTCCTTGTTCTTTTTCTTCTTGGATCCCTTGTTGATACGCTGTATATATAGATTTTTGTGCCTCGGTGACTGTGTCCTTAAAAAGGGACCATGCTTGCTCTAGCGTTTTTACAGTGCTTACCCTCTTCTTAATCTTCTTCCCCACCGTGAGTCTCATCTCTTCATAATTCCCTTTACGGAAGTTCAGTGCCTTGGCTGTCGTTCTGGATCGATGTTTTGCCCCTGTGTCCAGGTTGAAGCGGATCATATTGTGATCACTGCTTCCCAGCGTCCCTTCTACTTCTACACCTTGCGCCGGTCCTCATAGTCCATTTAGAATTAAGTCCAGAATTGCATTTCTTCTCGTATTTTGCTTGACAAGTTGTTCCAATAAGCATCCAGGAACTTGGACTCCCTACTGCAGCCATAGATTATTGAAGTTACCCATGATAACTGTGTTGCCTCCCTTGCAGTTGTGTTTAATCTCGTCCGTCATTTCTCCATCAGTTTCTTCAGATTGCCCTGGGCGTCAGTAGTAGATGCCGATCTTCATTTCCATTCCATTTATTCCCGGAATTTGGGCCTTGTTCCGTCTCCGCTGAGGTGGAGTCCATCCTTCCTGAATAGCTTGCTCTTCCCCCAGAACATCGTCCAGTTGCGCACAAAGTGGAATCCTTCTTCCTCACACCAGCGCCTCATCCACGCATTGACTTGCTTGCAGCTCCGTCTGCCTCTTCTCGTCAGCCCTGGGTACTTGCAGGATCTCCAAGAACACTACCCTCAGCGTTCTGGTCTCCAGCTTCCTTCCTAGCATCCGGAACTGGTCCTTCAGTGCTTCCTTGCTGTAGTTCCTGTTGCTCACATGGATCAACCCTGCCGTATTTCCCTCCCTTCCCAGAGGATCTCTTTGTCTACCCCTTCCCCAGACAGTGTCACCTTCTCACCTTTCAGGTGCTTTACCTGCTTCCACAGTGCTGCTCCACATAAGAACATGGCTTGTTTATAGGTGAGATATCAAATGTTTAATTTTGTTAACCTGGAGTTCCATGATTGCTGCTGACTTGGGTAAACGGGTATTAGGTACAAGCTGTACAAAGACATGAAGAGTGCTTGCTTCATGAGAGAAGAACAAACGAAGGGAGATGTACGAATCAACCAATATATAGCTTTAATTATGAAAAGTGTCCCAACAAGGATGCAAGTTTCGGCATGTGTGAAGCCTTCATCAGGGGATGATAATGGATGAGCATAAGCAAAACTGATAGCCGAGTCCTTAAGCGCGCTGGTCAGAACACCTCCCTTGCCTATTTCTTCTTCGTTTGTTCTGTAATTTACTTAAGCCTGAACGTGCAAAAACGGCGCTATCCAAACTCTTCATAGTTTTACCATGATGCAGCTTTTTCAAGATCCATTTCTTGGCTTTTTGTTTTCATTTCCAATACAAAAACCTGTTTTTACAAGTCAGCACACCGGACGGAGTTGTGCATTTATGGAAGCCATCTGCGTACACATTTTTCTAAGAAGTAGGCAGGGCGTGGTTTAATTAAAACTGACACTTCTGCAAGTCAGAAACTGAAGCAGGGCTTACAAGCTGCAAACTAAGACTATTAAACCCTGGGCTTTGAACGCCTCCAGCATCAACTGAGCCTTATCCCATCCAGGGCTCCTGCAGGGAAAGAGAACTGACAACCAGAGGTGGAATTCCTGGCATTCTTCCCCCAATTTTGTGAGCTGTGTTTTCAAGTTTGTTAGTCACAGTTTGGGGCTCATCTCTTAAGAGATCATAAAAGGGATCAGGCCTGTGGGATTAATCTGAGCCCTAACGATCCACAAGGCATTTAAAGTCATCTTCAAAAGAGAAGTTTTGCTCCACGCTGGGCCTATGTAAAAAAAAAAAAAAAAAAACCCTTCATCAAAACTCGCTCACGCATCCCCAGCATGTGGCTACACAGAAATAGGCCTTTAGGAAGGGAAATTCTCCTGGCAGAAAGTTTTGAATATCGGATACCCTGCATTTGTGCTTTGTTGTCGAAATGTTCATTGTTTCAGCCTGTAAAGTGATTAATTGCAAAGGCTAACCTAATACATTTTCAATTAACTGACAAAATTAATGTAGCGGCATTTAATTCAAGTTGCCATTTTTTTTCTAGAATGCCGTTAATTAAGTTTCTATCTAAAATTAAATCTCCGCAGCCCCCCCAACATCACAAATCCCCTTGTACATTACTTTGCTGCATCTGATCCATATTAATGAAAAGATTGTGAGAGTTCTGGCTGCTGCTGCATTTCATGAAATTAAACCTGGAAAACTGAAGGGTGTTTGTCCTGCACTAGTCAAAATGCTGTTAGAATGAGCACACAGACAAGCTTCACTGAAGATAAGTATCCCCTGCAGTATCACTCTCAGGGGAAAAATTCAGTAAGAACATATAAATAGCCTTACTGGGCTCACAGTGGCCAATCCAAGTCCCTAGTACCTGGCCAAAACCCTAGGAATAGCAACATTCCATTCAGAATCTCAAAAGAATAGCAAGATTCCGGAATCTCAGAGAGTAACAAGATTCTAGAATTCCAAAGAGTAGCAACATTCCATACAGAATCTCAAAGAATAACAAGATTCCGGAACCCCAGAGAGTAACAAGATTCTAGAATCCTGAAGAGTAGCAACATTCCATACAGAATCCCAAAGAATAGCAAGATTCCGGAATCCCAGAGAGTAACAAGATTCTAGAACTCCAAAGAGTAGCAACATTCCATGCAGAATCTCAAAGAATAGCAAGATTCCGGAATCCAAGAGAGTGACAAGATTCTAGAATCCCAAAGAGTAGCAACATTCCATGCAGAATCTCAAAGAATAGCAAGATTCCGGAATCCCAGAGAGTGACAAGATTCTGGAATCCCAGAGAGTGACAAGATTCTAGAATCCCAAAGAGTAGCAACATTCCATTCAGAATCTCAAAGAATAGCAAGATTCCAGAATCCCAGAGAGTAACAAGATTCTAGAACTCCAAAGAATAGCAACATTCCATACAGAATCTCAAAGAATGGCAAGATTCCGGAATCCCAGAGAGTAACAAGATTCTAGAATCCTAAAGAGTAGCAACCTTCCATACAGAATCTCAAAGAATAGCAAGATTACGGAATCCCAGAGAGTAACAAGATTCTAGAATCCTAAAGAGTAGCAACATTCCATACAGAATCCCAAAGAATAGCAAGATTCCAGAATCCCAGAGAGTAACAAGATTCTAGAACTCCAAAGAGTAGCAACATTCCATACAGAATCTCAAAGAATGGCAAGATTCCGGAATCCCAGAGAGTGACAAGATTCTAGAATCCCAAAGAGTAGCAACATTCCATGCAGAATCTCAAAGAATAGCAAGATTCCGGAATCCCAGAGAGTGACAAGATTCTAGATTCCCAAAGAGTAGCAACATTCCATACAGAATCTCAAAGAATGGCAAGATTCCGGAATCCCAGAGAGTGACAAGATTCTAGAATCCCAAAGAGTAGCAACATTCCATGCAGAATCTCAAAGAATAGCAAGATTCCGGAATCCCAGAGAGTGACAAGATTCTGGAATCCCAGAGAGTGACAAGATTCTAGAATCCCAAAGAGTAGCAACATTCCATTCAGAATCTCAAAGAATAGCAAGATTCCAGAATCCCAGAGAGTAACAAGATTCTAGAATCCTAAAGAGTAGCAACATTCCATACAGAATCCCAAAGAATAGCAAGATTCCGGAATCCCAGAGAGTAACAAGATTCTAGAATCCTAAAGAGTAGCAACCTTCCATACAGAATCTCAAAGAATAGCAAGATTCCGGAATCCCAGAGAGTAACAAGATTCTAGAATCCGGAAGAGTAGCAACATTCCATACAGAATCCCAAAGAATAGCAAGATTCCGGAATCCCAGAGAGTAACAAGATTCTAGAACTCCAAAGAGTAGCAACATTCCATGCAGAATCTCAAAGAATAGCAAGATTCCGGAATCCCAGAGAGTGACAAGATTCTAGAATCCCAAAGAGTAGCAACATTCCATGCAGAATCTCAAAGAATAGCAAGATTCCGGAATCCCAGAGAGTGACAAGATTCTGGAATCCCAGAGAGTGACAAGATTCTAGAATCCCAAAGAGTAGCAACATTCCATTCAGAATCTCAAAGAATAGCAAGATTCCAGAATCCCAGAGAGTAACAAGATTCTAGAACTCCAAAGAGTAGCAACATTCCATACAGAATCTCAAAGAATGGCAAGATTCCGGAATCCCAGAGAGTAACAAGATTCTAGAATCCTAAAGAGTAGCAACCTTCCATACAGAATCTCAAAGAATAGCAAGATTACGGAATCCCAGAGAGTAACAAGATTCTAGAATCCTAAAGAGTAGCAACATTCCATACAGAATCCCAAAGAATAGCAAGATTCCATAATCCCAGAGAGTAACAAGATTCTAGAACTCCAAAGAGTAGCAACATTCCATACAGAATCTCAAAGAATGGCAAGATTCCGGAATCCCAGAGAGTGACAAGATTCTAGAATCCCAAAGAGTAGCAACATTCCATGCAGAATCTCAAAGAATAGCAAGATTCCGGAATCCCAGAGAGTGACAAGATTCTAGAATCCCAAAGAGTAGCAACATTCCATACAGAATCTCAAAGAATGGCAAGATTCCGGAATCCCAGAGAGTGACAAGATTCTAGAATCCCAAAGAGTAGCAACATTCCATGCAGAATCTCAAAGAATAGCAAGATTCCGGAATCCCAGAGAGTGACAAGATTCTGGAATCCCAGAGAGTGACAAGATTCTAGAATCCCAAAGAGTAGCAACATTCCATTCAGAATCTCAAAGAATAGCAAGATTCCAGAATCCCAGAGAGTAACAAGATTCTAGAATCCTAAAGAGTAGCAACATTCCATACAGAATCCCAAAGAATAGCAAGATTCCGGAATCCCAGAGAGTAACAAGATTCTAGAATCCTAAAGAGTAGCAACCTTCCATACAGAATCTCAAAGAATAGCAAGATTCCGGAATCCCAGAGAGTAACAAGATTCTAGAATCCTGAAGAGTAGCAACATTCCATACAGAATCCCAAAAAATAGCAAGATTCCGGAATCCCAGAGAGTAACAAGATTCTAGAATCCTAAAGAGTAGCAACATTCCATTCAGAATCTCAAAGAATAGCAAGATTCCAGAATCCCAGAGAGTAACAAGATTCTAGAATCCTAAAGAGTAGCAACATTCCATACAGAATCCCAAAGAATAGCAAGATTCCGGAATCCCAGAGAGTAACAAGATTCTAGAATCCTGAAGAGTAGCAACATTCCATACAGAATCCCAAAGAATAGCAAGATTCCGGAATCCCAGAGAGTAACAAGATTCTAGAACTCCAAAGAGTAGCAACATTCCATACAGAATCTCAAAGAATGGCAAGATTCCGGAATCCCAGAGAGTGACAAGATTCTAGAATCCCAAAGAGTAGCAACATTCCATGCAGAATCTCAAAGAATAGCAAGATTCCGGAATCCCAGAGAGTGACAAGATTCTAGAATCCCAAAGAGTAGCAACATTCTATGCTACCGATTCAGGGCAATCAGTGGCTTCCCCCCTGTCTTTGTCAATAACAGACTATAGACTTTTCCTCCAAGAATTTGTCCAAACCCTTCTTAAAACCAGCTACGCTATTCGCTCTTACCACATCCTATGGCAACGCGTTCCAGAGCTGAACTATTCTCAGAGTGAAAAAATATTTATTCCTATTGGTTTTAAAAAGAATTTCCCTATAACTTTATCAGGTGCCTCCTGGTCTTTGTAATTTTTGACAGAGTAAACATAAGAACATAAGAATTGCCGCTGCTGGGTCAGACCAATAGTCCATCATGCCCATCAGTCCACTCTCTCGGCTGCCCTCTGGTCAAAGACCAGCACCCCAACTAAAACTAGCCCTACTAGTGCACGTTCTTGTTCAGCAGGAACTTCTCTAACTTTGTCTTGAATCCCTGGAGGGTGTTTTCACCTATGACAAACTCCGGAAAAGCATTCCAGTTTTCTACCCATCTCTGGGTGAAGAAGAACTTCCTTATGTTCATACAGAATCTATCCCCTTTCAACTTTAGAGAGTGCTCTCTCGTTCTCCCTACCTTGGAGAGGGTGAACAACCTGTCCTTATCTACTAAGTCTATCCTCTTCAGTACCTTGAATGTTTCGATCATGTTCTCTCTCAATCTCCTCTGTTCGAGGGAGAAGAGGCCCAGTTTCTCTAATTTCTCATTGTACGGCAACTCCTCCAGCCCTTAACCATCTTAGTCAGTCTTCTCTGGGCCCTCGAATAGTACCGTGTCCTTCTTCATGTACAGCGACCAGTGCTGTACGCAGTACTCCAGGTGAGGGCTTACCATGGCCCGGTACAGCAGCATGATAACCTTCTCCGATCTGTTTGTGATCCCCTTCTTTATCATTCCTAGCATTCTGTTCGCCCTTTTCACCATCGCCACATATTGTGTGGATGACTTCATTGACTTATTGATCAGAACTCCCAAGTCTCTTTCCTGGGAGGTCTCTCCAAGTACTGCCCCAGACATCCTATATTTGTGCATGAGATTTTTCCGCATTGAGTGCATACGTAAGACCGCCTCCCAGAGGGGAGGTAGCCATACATATGGCAGATGGTGCAAAAAACTGGGTAGCTCAACATCCTGCTTCTGTCTGCTGCTTTCATTGTTGTCCGCTTGCCGGTCTGCTGTGGATGTCTTCTGTGCCTGCTGTGTACTCTGTGTCTGCCTGGTTGTGTGTCCTCTGCACCTGCTGTGGTTTCCTTCTGCTCTCCTGTAGCGGTGGCTCGTCTCTTCTTAAGGCCCTTTCGCAAAGGCACTCTCGCTAAGGCGAGCGCCTTTAACGCTTGCCTTCAATGCGCGCCGAACAGTTGAGCGCCATTGGCCCCTCCCCTTTTAAGGAGGAACTCTGGTGGATGATGTCAGGGGGTGGGCGGAGCTACCTCTCGCCAATGCCCCTTGCTCTCTCCTGCCTTCTGTTGCTCCTTCTTCCCCTCTCCTGTTCTCTGCTCTGCTTTTCTCTCCTTCTCTTTTCCTGCCTCCTGCTTGCCTGCCCAAGCTTGTTGAGATAGACATAGGATGGATTCCAGCCACTGACCCTCGAGCCTTGCATTGAAGAATGCTGGTGTAGAAGGACTGAGGTTGAGATAGACACTCAAGAATGACAAGGGATTGTTTCCCGTGGTTATCCGAGGGATGGGAGTGGTGACAAATTTTGTCACCGGGTCATTCTGTAGTCTGTGGTCCTGAAACCATTTAGAAATAGGTTGTTCTAAACAAAGGTAGAACCTGTTGGCTTCTCAGAATCTCAGCCATAGAACAAATCCCAGGTATGGATGTTATCTGCAAACAAACGGTAATTCCAAGCTGTCGAAAGAATAATCTGAAACAAGGGTTGCAAGTGTGAATTACATTATGCTGTCAATGGAAATCTAGACTCTTAGCAATGCTGTTATTATTTCATCAGATTCCAGTGTTATGGATCAGTTAATTACTGAATGTCACACGTCAGTCTCCACTCGCAACACTAATGCCTAACGCATTTCTCATTAGGTTTTATTAGGAGAAGGACCTTATTCTAACAGTAGAAAGGAATCTATATTTACCATCCCTTTGTGCATCAGAAATTCGGCTACAACCTGAAGCGAGAATTCTTTAGACATGTATCCAGCTCCTGGAATAAGATATAATCTGAAAAATTTCATCTTTTGTCTTATAAAGTGTGTGTGATTTCTAGACGTCCAGGTTTATCCGGACATGTCCTCTTTTGAAACGCTTCTTCTTTGGGATGGCGTTGGGAGGGAGGTCTGGTTTCATGTTATACACCCAGGTCCATTACCTGATCTTTAGATCTGCCCGGGGTAAACATAAAACGTTCTGCAGATGTCACTGGGCTTCTTCTGCCTCTGCGTTATGCACAGTGTTTTTCTAAAGACAAGGAACACGGGCTTCTCCCAGCATTTGAGAAACATGCACACTGATTTCCAAACATTGACCATGCATCGCCTTGTCAAAATTTAGCCTGTCGACAGGCAGAAAATGTGAACCACCTTGCTTCCTCGAAAACATAACTAGGCAGACTACTTCAGCATCGAGCTCAAAGGGTCTGGATGCCGTAGCGTATCACCGAAAAGGCCGGGATGCTCTAAACACCTGAAGGACCGGGGTAGTGCACTGGACAGAGGCCTCTGAATCTTAGAGTTCATTCGTGGTTATACTCAGTGGAAAGACGCTGCTGGCAGCCATCAGGGAGTCATTAGTGGTAGCCATCGGGGTGTGCACTGCCTGCACAGAGGGGACTTTTGTATCAAATGTTTAAATCAACATATTTGTAAAGATACCCAGGAATATTAAAATTAACTAATGAAATATAGTTTCAAGCTGAGATACTAAAAGTAAGAGAGAACATTAGCTTTTCTCTTTCTAATGTAAATACGGTCGTTAGCATAAACCCACTGTGAAAGAAAGATCAGCAGCTTGGAAATTATTATTTGCAGTCGTCCTCGAGCGTTCTTTTTAAATTTTACAACAGTGCTAAAGAAAAGAGCCATTAAGAGACGTCTACAGCTCAGCAAAAATATTAGTCTTCACAAAGCAGCCATTTTTAAAACGAGACCTACCACTACTACTTGTCACTTATATAGCACTGAAAGAGGTACACAGCGCTGTACATTTTGACATTTATAGACGGTCCCTGCTCGGAAGAGCTTACAATCTAACTTGGACAGACAGACATGACATAGACATAGAGGGTTGTGGGATACAGAACTCAAGGTGAGAGGACTTAGGAGTCAAAAGCACTCTCAAAGAGGAGGGCTGACATTTATACATGGTCCCTGCTCGGAAGAGCTTACAATCCAACTTGGACAGACAGACAAGACTTAGAGGGTTGGGAATGCAGAACCCAAGGTGAGAGGAGTTAGGAGTCGAAAGCACTCTCAAAGAGGTGGGCTGACATTTATAGACGCTTCCTGCTCGGAAGAGCTTACAATCTAACTTGGACAGACAGACAGACATGACATAGAGGGTTGTGGGATACAGAACTCAAGGTGAGAGGAGTTAGGAGTTGAAAGCACTCTCAAAGAGGTGGACTGACATATATGGTCCCTGCCCAGAAGAGCTTACAATCTAACTTGGAGAAGCAAACATGACATTGAGGGTAGGGAATGCAGAACCCAAGGTGAGAGGAGTCGAAAGCATTCTCAAAGAGGTGGACTGACATATATGGTCCCTGCCCAGAAGAGCTTACAATCTAACTTGGAGAAGCAAACATGACATTGAGGGTAGGGAATGCAGAACCCAAGGTGAGAGGAGTCGAAAGCATTCTCAAAGAGGTGGGCTGACATTTATAGACGGTCCCTTCTCTGAAAAGCTTACAAATCTAACTTGTACAGACAGAAATGACAGAGGATAGGGAATGCAGAACCCAAGGTGAGAGAACTTAGGAGTCAAAAGCACTCTCAAAGAGGTGGGCTGACATTTATATATGGTCCCTGCTCAGAAGAGCTTACAATCTAACTTGGACAGACAGACATGACATATAGGGTTGGGGATGCAGAACCCAAGGTGAGAGGAGCTAGGAGTCAAAAGCACTCTCAAAGAAGTAGGTTGACATTTATAGACGGTCCCTGCTCTGAAGAGCTTACAATCTAACTTGGGCAGATAGACAGACATGACCTATAGGGTTGGGGATGCAGAACCCAAGGTGAGAGGAGTTAGGAGTCGAAAACACTCTCAAAGAGTTGGGCTTTTAACTGGGCCTTAAACACTTCCAGAGACGGAGCCTGCCGTAGGGATTTGGGCAGCTTGTTCCAAGCATGCTGCGCTGCAAGGCAGAAGGGACGGAGTCTGGAGTTGGCATAGGAAGAGAAGGGCACAGATAGAAAGGACTTACCAGCTGCCTCTCGGTCATTATTTGTGCACTATGGACACAAGTAATAGATGAGAGAGTCTCAAGAAAGAGAGCCCTGGTGTTCAGACAGAGAATGTACAAAGTTATCCTCCTAATATTGTGCATGGTGGACCCAAGCAGAATTAGCAAGTTGGACCCATAAGAACATAAGCAATGCCTCTGCTGGGTCAGACCTGAGGTCCATCGTGCCCAGCAGTCTGCTCACGTGGCGGCCCAACAGGTCCAGGACCTGTGCAGTAATCCTCTATCTATACCCCTCTATCCCCTTTTCCAGCAGGAAATTGTCCAATCCTTTCTTAAACCCCAGTACCGTACTCTGCCCTATTACGTCCTCTGGAAGCGCATTCCAGGTGTCCACCACACGTTGGGTAAAAAAGAACTTCCTAGCATTCGTTTTGAATCTGTCCCCTTTCAACTTTTCCGAATGTCCTCTTGTTCTTTTATTATTTGAAAGTTTGAAGAATCTGTCCCTTTCTATTCTCTCTATGCCCTTCATGATCTTGTAAGTCTCTATCATATCCCCTCTAAGTCTCCTCTTCTCAAGGGAAAAGAGACCCAGTTTCTCCAATCTCTCAGCGTATGAAAGGGTTTCCATCCCTTTTATCAGACGTGTCGCTCTCCTCTGAACCCTCTCGAGTAACGCCATGTCCTTCTTAAGGTACGGCGACCAATATTGGACGCAGTACTCCAGATGCGGACGCACCATCGCCCGATACAACGATAGGATAACTTCTTTCGTTCTGGTAGTAATACCCTTCTTGATTATACCTAACATTCTTTTTGCTCTCTTAGCGGCCGCTGCGCACTGTGCCGTCGGCATAATTGTCATGTCCACCATTACCCCCCAAGTCCCTTTCTTGGGTACTCTCATTCAATGACAGCCCTCCCATCGTATAGCTGTACCTCGAGTTTCTGATTCCCACATGTAGTACTTTACATTTCTCAACGTTGAACTTCATCTGCCATCTCGTCGCCAATTCCCCTAATTTGTTCAAGTCCCTTTGCAATTCTTTGCAGTCCTCTTTAGTCCGAGCTCCACTAAATAGTTTGGTGTCATCTGCAAATTTTATTATCTCACACTTCGTCCCTGTTTCTAGATCATTCCTGAAGTACTTAGGAAACCAACCTATGCAATCTTAGTCCTCAACAAATGATCTCTAGTACTGTTAATCACTAATTTTGAACTTTCTTTATTCCACTCAGCCTGTAACCTCTTTAATCATTGTAAACCGCATAGAACTTCACGGTCCTGCGGTATATAAATTGTTATTATTATTATTATTCCTACGGCATTGCAAAGCATCATGGGAAGGAATTGCTCTCCAGGAGAAAAATTCCACACACACAAGCCCCACAGACACAGACAGAATTCCAAATTAACTGGATAAGGCTCACGCCACGCATATTTCTCTCTTTCCCACCTATTGTAGTTATCTTGAAAACCCAACGGGTTGGGCTTTGCTCTTGACAGGACTGGGAGTCACAAAGTGAGGTGTCGGTAGAGCAGGGTTTCCATTGCTGTGGCTTGAGTTGGTGAGTGACTTAATGAAGTAGAGAATGACACGGGGTCAGAATTTGTCCCCGTCCCCAAAGTTAACCCCAGGAACCCACCCCCGTGTCATTCTTTAAGGAGAGAAGGAAGAATCAGAATATGAATGGGCCCTCAAGCCTTGCATTGAAGAATGCTGATGTTTCTATGACTGAGGTTGAGAGAGAGACACTAAAGAATTGTTTATTGAAAGCTTCTATTCCACTGCTAATGACTGGGGGAGTCAATTCAAAGTGGTTTATATGAGCTTTGTAATGGTGAAACAATACATGAGCTTCTGTAAAGATGTTACAATACAGAGTTAGTGTTGGTTCTCAATACAGGGATAGTTTTCACAGTTACAAGGGAAGGTAGTATGTGGGTGAAATTTACACTCCTGCTTCTCTTACACACACACATGGAAACAGAGGTACACACAAAAATACAGACTGCACAAGCGGTGGGCCCACAAGCTTCCCCCCCCCCCCCCCCCCCCCGATGTCAATTCTGACGTCTGAAAGGAAGTTTCGGGTCAGCCAGGCAGCGATTTGGGTCAGAATTGACATCGGGGGGAAGGCTTGTGGGCCGGTGGCATGCAATCACTGCATGCGCCCGGCCCTTCCTTGCAGCGGCTTCAGCGGGGGGCAAATAGGAAAAGATCCTGGACTCCACGATCGACTCGCGTTGCCTTTGCAGTCTACCGATAGATCGCAATCGACGTGTTGGGCACCCCCGCAGTAATGTAATTGCTGAATGGTAACAGTTTGCACAATGATCCTAAAATCATAATATGGCAACATCACTTTTAATCTACTAAGCACTGATCACAGCCAACACCTGTTCCTGCATACTCAAGCTAGCATCTAACCAAACCCCCCAGTGTCTTAAGTGCTTATGTATTGGAATTCTCATATTATTGATTTCAATATATTGTGACCACCTAGAGCAGGGGTCTCAAAGTCCCTCCTTGAGGGCCGCAATCCAGTCGGGTTTTCAGGATTTCCCCAATGAATATGCATCACATCTATTAGCATACAATGAAAGCAGCGCATGCAAATAGATCTCATGCATATTCATTGGGGAAAATCCTGAAAACCCGACTGGATTCCGGCCATCGAGGAGGGACTTTGACACCCCTGCTCTAGAGTCTTCTTCCTTCCCAATCAACCTCACATCAGTCTATGCCAGCTTGTGATCCATTATTCATGTATTAACAGCTTGTAAACACATAGACAATTTTGGTTGCAGCTCCATTGTCCAATCATCCATTGGAAAAAAAAAAAATCCCAACTGAATATCATTTGCATAAAAGGAATAGCTCGGTTTTGAATGTTGAACTACTTTTCCCAATGACACCAAATACAAGTTTCTATCTCCTCCTCATAACCTTTGGGTTATCTTTGATTCCTCTCTCTCCTTCTCCGCAAGCCTGTCGCTTCAGCCTCTTTAATGTTACCACAATCCGACCTCTCCTTTCGGAACCCTCTAGCAAAACCCTTATCCACACTTTCATCATCGCTAACTTAGATTACTGCAAATTGGTTCGCTCAGGTCTTCCGCTCAACCATTGCTCTCTCCTTCAATCCGTGCTTATATTTCGCGAGAGATGCCACACTCATCACTTCACTGCTCCACATCCATTTCCGAATACAGTTCAAACTCCTCTTACTCACCTACAATTTTTGTATATTTCTGGTGGTGGGTTTTAGACATGTGTTTCTGTATGTTTGTCTGTATGGGTGTTGTGCATATTTGAATATCTTTAGGATATGTATGTGTTACATTAAGTTTATTGGTGCATATTTTTTCTGTATGTGTATAGAAATAGAAATAAATAAAATGCTACCTTTCTTTGTATGAATAAGTGTTTATTAAAAAAAATTTTCCAGAGTAAATTACAAAACCATATACCCATATTAAAGCACGTGTACAACCACAACAAGCCCCAAAATCAACCCCCAAATCCCACCCCTTGACAAAATATCCCCAAGGGCACAATTCCCTTACCCCCTTACCTCAATCCTTCCCCTATCCCCTCCCTTTCCGCTTACCTCGATCTTTCCCCTATCCCCTCCCTTCCCCTTTACTTAGATCCTTCCCCTATCCCCTCCCTTCCCCCTTACCTTAATCCTTCCCCTATCCCTCCCTTCCATCTTACCTCGATCCTTCCCCTATCCCCTCCCTTCCACCTTACCTCGATCCTTCCCCTTCAGCAATAACAGCAGCTGAGTGAGTCCATGACTCTCATTCCAGGTCATAACGACCATGATGTTGATATATTAATTTCTCAAAATCTCCCAACAGTCTCAATCATGAAATCCAATCAAATAGGGTTGGTCCTCTGGATTACTTCCACTTGGCGGTGATCTCACATTTAGCCAAATGCTAAACACAGTTGTTTTAATTTCACTTGTAACTTAAACCGTCTACCGTTAGACAGGCTTTGGGGTCCAAGGGATGAGGACCAAAATTGTTTTATCTTCTCACAGGTCCACCATATATGATAAACACGTATCAGTTGCTAACATAGGAAACATGGCTTAAAGTCTGTCCGGTGTATAGTACCACTTGGTAATTATCTTATAAGCATTCTCCTCTACCAATACACAAATAGATTAATATCCTTTTCCACTCATTTTTAGTAAGTTCAATGCCCAGATCAGCCTCCCAGGAGAGCATAAACCCATATTTTATGAATTCCCTTCTACTAAGAAACATATAAAACTGAAATAGGACCTTTAAGGGTGCCCAGGGCCATACATACATTTTTAAAATGCTCTGTGTCATCCCTTAACCAGCCGTGATGGCAAATAAAGGGTTTGCAAACTAGGAAATTTATCTCTAGGGGTAAGAACATAGGTACTCTTTAGCTCGTCAAATGGGCATAGTTATCCTACATATAAAAAATGGTCGGAATCTAATTAAACCAACACCACCACCACCCCCTGGAAAGTCGGTTCAGAATGCAAAGAAGCCTTGGAAGAAACCTTGGACCGGCACCAAATTTAATATTCATTTTGTCTCAGATCCCTAACAAGTGTTTCATAAAGGGATTAATCATGTTTCTATAGTAATCATGCGGTCCTTAATAGAGGTCTTAAAGATGCTCTTGCTCCAATATGACTCTAATCTAATCTAATCTGGGATTTAGGAGCAAGGATGCCTTGAGATACGATTGCAGTACAAGACTTTGGGGATTCTTTGAGATAGAGATTGTCGTACCATCCATTTAAAGAGGCAATTTGGGACAGTAGAGAATGACACGGGGACAACTTGTTTCCCGTCCCCGCAGGAACTAATATCCCCGTTCTGTCCCCGAAAATTCAGTCTCTGCCCCATTCCTGTAAACTCTACCTTAACCGCACAAGCCTTGAACACTTACGATTCCATTCAAATGTAAGGAAGTTCTTCTTCACCCAGAGAGTGGTAGAAATCTGGAACGCTCTTCCGGAGGTTGTTATAGGGGAAAACACCCTCCAGGGATTCAAGACAAAGTTGGATAAGTTTCTACTGGAACAAAACAAACGCAGTAAGGCTAGACCAGGGGTGCGCATCTCCGGTCCTCAAGGGCCGGAATCCAGTCGGGTTTTCAGGATTTCCCCAATGAATATGCATGAGATCTATTTGCATGCATATTCATTGGGGGAAATCCTGAAAACCCGATTGGATTCCAGCCATCAAAGACCTGAGTTGCCCACACCTGGGCTAGACTCAAATAGGACACTGGTCTTTCACCTAAGGGCCGCCATGAGAGCGGACTGCTGGGCACGATGGACCACTGGCCTGACCCACCAGTGGCAAATCTTATGTTCTTAGGATTTAAAAGTATTTGAGGCTTGTGCAGATGAGGACGGAGAAATGGGGCAGGGACAGGAAAAGAACTCGCCAGGACAGGATGGGAAAATGAGTTCCTGCGGGGATGGGGAAAAATTTGTCCCCATGTCATTCTCTACTTGGAAGAACAGAATAGAAAATTGAATAAATAAATAGTGTGAAAAGTTTCAGCCTCTGATAACCAGAGCTACTATTGTGACATCATAATGCCTCATTCCACCAATAAGAGCCAACCTCATCAGTGATGTCACAATGCCTTATTCCACCAATAAGAGCCAACCTCATCAGTGATGTCACAATGCCTCATTCCACCAATAAGAGCCAACCTCATCAGTGATGTCACAATGCCTCATTCCACCAATAAGAGCCAACCTCATCAGTGATGTCACAATGGCTTCATTGTCCTGTACTTGGCTCACTTTTGCTACATTTTGATTTCTAGAGCGGTGCAGTGTAGAGAATGGCATGGGGACAATTTTTTCCCGTCCCCACAGGAATTCAATTTACCCATCCCATTCCCATGAGTTTTGTCGCTGTCCCTGCCCCATTCCTGTAAGCTCTGCCTTGACCGCATAAGCCTTGAACATTTATGATTTTAAGGTGTTTGAGGCTTGTGCAGATGAGAACAGAGCTGGCAGGGACAGGAAAAGAAGTCACAGGGACGGAACGTTAAAAATGAGTTCCGACGGGGGAAATTTGTCCCTGTGTCATTCTGTATGGTACAGCTCATAGGAGTTACAGGAAGTGCATTAAATGAACACTTAGGGGAGGATTCCAGAAAGCAAGAGACCTAATATGGCTCAATGAAAGGTTCCCTGATGCCACTTTTACATGGACAGAATTCCCAAGTTAAGCAGCCCAGTAATAGCACAACAAATTTGGAACCACCTTTACCCCCTAGTCCACCCCCTACTATAACCAATCTTGGTGACTTATCCTCCCATATAAACCTATCTGTATCCCCCTGAAAATGTTCATCAGAACCTCTGGAGGAATCAATATCGATAAAGTTTGAAATAGAAACAACAAACAAGGTAAAAATAATCATCTTAAGAGCCACAAATTGATCCCACCAAGACAGCCAATTCTCCCTCCATTTGCTTAAAGATGACATCATAATTTTAAGTATACAATAACTGCAAATCCCTACTAAGTTGAAATCCCAAATGCCCAATTTGAGATTTTGCCCATTTAAATGGAAAATTGTGTTGAAATAAATTCTTTTCAGACTGATAGAAACATGATGGCAGATAACGGCCAAATGGCCCATCCAATCTGCCCATCCACAGTAACCATTATCTCTTTCTTTCTCTAAGAGATCCCACATGCCTGTCCCAGGCCCTCTTGAATTCAGACACAGTCTCTGTCTCCACCACCTCTTCTGGGAGACTATTCCACGCATCTACCACCCTTTTTGTAAAATGTATTTCCTTAGATTACTCCGGAGCCCTCTTAACTTCATCCTCTGCCCTCTCATTCCAGAGCTTCCTTTCAAATAAAAGACTCGACTCATGTGCATTTATGCCACATAGCTATTTAAATGTCTCTCTCATATCTCCCCTCTCCCGCCTTTCCTCCAAAGTATACAGATTGAGATCTTTAAGTCTGTCCCCGTATGCCTTATGATGAAGACCACACACCGTTTTAGTAACCTTTCTCTGGACTAACTCCATCCTTTTTATATCTTTTTGAAGGCGCGGTCTCCAGAATTGTATACAATATTCTAAATGAGGTCTCATCAGAGTTTTATACAGGGGTATCAATACCTCCTTTTTCCTACTGGCCATTCCTCTCCACGGGAATCCCCCAAATTACCGTTTTGTCCAAGTTAACTTCAAATCGTCCAACAATTCCAAAATCCTCCAGTTCCTTCAGATTTTAACCTTGGTTTTTTATTTGCAGTGTATAAAATAAATTGAACTTGAACTAGAATGACCGGAAGTGACATAGTCGGGGTTCCCACATACATTAAGATGTCATCTGCAGAAAGAGCTATTCTATTACGAGAATCTCCCATCTAGAATATCTGAGATTGGGATGTTACCTTTTTTTATTGACTAGCTTTTGAAGGCAAGACCTTCTTTTTCGGGTCAGAAATGAGCAAATAATATGTTTGTGTGTATTGGTTATATGTGTTTGGGGGGATATTGTGAGTGTGTGTTGAGAGGTGTAATGTGTTTCTGGTTTTCTCCTCAGGTCTCTATTGATGACCGCATCAGGCATTTGCACGAGGCGCATCGGGACTTCGGTCCTACGTCACAGCACTTCCTTTCCAGTAAGCATTTTTCCATTTTGTTGCCTCACTTAACACACTGCATGTTTGGAGGTACAGGGGGGGTTGGGGTTTTGGGGGTTCAGGGGTATCAGCGGTTGGGGCGGGTCATGGGTTCAGGGGGGCCTGCAGGCAGTTAAGGAGTGGGCATCCCTCCTGCCTATCACGGTTGGGGGTGCTTCAGGAGTTCCAGCAGGAGGGAGTGAGCATTCCTCCTGCTGATGTCAGGGGGGGTCCTCTGCCACAGCCGCCCAGCTGATTGTGGCAGTGGCATTTCTCCCCCCAATCAGCTGTAGCTTCAGGGAGCACTACCAGCTCAGCTGGATCAGGAATAACTTCCCCTGCCAAGATCAGTTTATGGCTGCTACAACCTGACTTTAGGATCCCAAAGCAGCAAAGATAGGTGGATCATATGTAGGCCAGGGTTTTCGGGCCTGCATTTCAGCCGCGATTCTGTAACCGGTCTGCTTTTAAGGTGGCCACCGACATAGATGCTGGTTACAGAATCTGGCCCTTAGAGTTTAAGAACCCCTTCTAAAAATCCAGATTTTTCTTCCGTGAGCGTGCCAATACCAGATATAATTGGTCTGCCAGGTTTATGGATTTTTGGCAGCATCTAGAATGTGCCCACAGAAGGATGGTTAGGTATGAGTTTCTTTAAATGTGGTGAAACTGCAGGAATGATTTTCTGGTGAAAGGAAATTTTAAGAGAATCCAAGAACGTAAGACCTTTGAAATTAATATTCTGAACTATTTTGACACCTACCAGACAGGACTTAACAAAGATCTGAGCTTTCTTTCACACTATAAATCAATTTAAAAGTGCTTTGTCACTTCTCTGTCTCCTGCCCACCCACCCCTCCCTCTTCCTATCCCCCAAATGCTTTCAGGTTTTCCTTATATATACTGGTATTGGTCAGCATTTGCTTTTTTCTGATCTGAAGAAGAAAGGTTACCTTCGAAAGCTCATCATTAAATGCATTGAGTTAGTCCCATAAAAAAAGTATCACCTTATTTCCTTAATTTTATTTCTTTATATTACCTTGGAAAGTGGACTAACATGGCCACCACACTATTTCATGTCCTATCCTGAAAATCTGCTTTAATAAAATGACCGAAACTGGAAAAAAGAGTTGCAAGACCAAGCCCCATTTCAGGGTGGGGTATAAAGAGTCTGTGGACTGAGCTCTTTATAATAGTAAGTGGATTCTTGTGGATTTGAGTGTGTGGCGTTTCTTTGGAAGAGAATCCCCGGTACCACAGATTCTGGGAAGCAGACACGCTTAAGCGTTTGAGCACGAGCCGCTCTGTGGGTTTGTTCCTGAGAGCTGCCTTTCTCCTGGGCCTGGGAACCTGCCTGGCTTTGACAGGACTTGGAACAAAAATCATCGTTTGGAGCTGGATGCTCCCGAAAGTAGAACGCTTCCCGGTGATCATCTTCAGGGTGAACTTCAAAAGCATCAGTAGATGGGGGGGAAAATATCCTGTCTTTCTTTAGTAACATTTGTAAAAGAGCAAGAAACAGTCCAGAGCAGCGTTTTCTTCACTTCTGATGGCTTCCGACCCTTGTTGGGGGTGACGTGATCAGTGGATGTTTACTGTTTCTATGTATTGGAATCGCTAAACCTCTTCTGAGGACCCCATAGCTGGTTGGGTTTTGAGGATAGATCCACAGTGAACGTACAAGTGGAAAATTTGTATGCATGAAAGGTGCTGGTATATGCAAATCTGCATCATGCATATTCATGGTTTGGTAAGCCCAGATGTAGGTATTAATTATTGTGGTCGGCTTTGTTGAATATCAGTAGAAGACCTTGTAACTCTTACATTCAACAGAGCAGTGGCATGGTAAGGGGGAGCAGAAGGGATGGACCGCCCCACGTGCCGTCTCGATGGGGGGCACCAGCACCTCACTGCCTCGCCACACCATGCCCCGCTCGCGACATCCCTCCCCCCCCAGCCCATACCTCTGCAGATCTTCGCCAGAGTGAGCAACTTCTCCTGGCTGTTGCTCAAGCTGGCCTGGTTCCCTTCTGAATTGCTTCCAGGTCGCGGGGTCAGGAAGTGGCGTCAGAGGGAAACCCAACGCTGGCGAGAGCAGCAGGCTGGAGAAGCCATTCGCTCTGGTGAAGGTTTACAGAGGTGCATGGGGGGAATGGAGAGCGCGAGTGGGAAGTGGTGGGAAGGATTAGCGTGGGTGGGAAGGAGCAGCGCATGGGACGACACCACTGAAACAGAGTAAATGATTACAAAGGATCTCTAAAAATTAAGGAAAGAGGCTGGGCCTTATTATTGGTACAGTCAAAGCAGTCGACACATTCTATACAGGTCCTTATTTTGCGCCTTGAGCAATGGAGGGTTAAGTGACTTGCCCAGGGTCACAAGGAGCTGCAGTGGGAACTGAACCCAGGTCCTCAGGTTCTCAAGCTGCTCCTCCTGATAATTCCACCAGGGCACTGCCGTACCAGGCAGGAAGGCTGAGCATTACATTTAGAAGGTGCTTTGAATTCAGTACCACGAGAACCACTTTAGGCATGCCTGACATTAGAGATTTCTAGCAGCGATAAAGGTTACCCCAGGGCAACGGTTGGTGTAAGAGGACACATCTATGTGTGCGACTGATATTATTCCATAAGTTGCTTGTTGTGCTGGGTGCCACGCCCACAGCCTGCTCATGCTCCGCCCATGTTACATCCCTCTAGAACAGGGATCTCAAAGTCCCTCTTTGAGGGCCGCAATCCAGTCGGGTTTTCAGGATTTCCCCAATGAATGTGCACTGAAAGCAGTGCATGCACATAGATCTCATGCATATTCATGGGGGAAATCCTGAAAACCCGACTGGATTGCAGCCCTCGAGGAGGGACTTTGAGATCCCTGCTTTAGAAGTTATACATATGACCCCCCCCCCTCCCTCAATAAATGCCTCTGCTGCACAGCAGGAGCAGGAGAATTTTCCGGGTCGCTGAGAGATGCGTGAGTAGGAGTAGAGAATGACACGGGGCCAAATTTTTCCCCATCCCCACGAGTTCTATTCCTGTCCCTGCCCCATTCCTGCAAGCTCCGCCCTCATCTGCACAAGCCTCAAACACTATAAAGTCATAAGTGTTCGAGGCTTGTGCGGTTAAGGCAGAGGCTAAAGGAATGGGACAGGAAGAGCGACAAAACCCACGGGGACGGGACAGGGAAATTGAGTTTATGCGGGGATGAGGAACAATCCCAGCCTGCTCCCTGTGACTCCATTGCCTGAAATACCCCAGTTAAGATTGTGAGCCTGCCGGGACAGAGAGTAACTGTGAAAAGGGCGTTAATAAAGCCCAACAAATAAAATAATATGAATAGAAATTTGTTTAATAAATTAATTTAAAATATGGATACCATAAACAAGCACCTTGGCTAGATCAATTCAAATCAAATTTAAAGACCTTCTAATTCAAAGATGCCTTCGAGTTATAGTTCCCTAATTATCACACAGATGAAATCCTTCCCCTCCCTGTTGTACTTACCATCTACGATTGTATTTCTAGCCCCTAACCCAAGGGTGTCAAAGCCCTTCCTCAAAGGCCGCAATCCAGTCGGGTTTTCAGGATTCCCCTAATGATCTGTTAGCATACAATGAAAGCAGTGCATGCAAATAGATCTCATGCATATTCATGGGGGAAATCCTGAAAACCCGACTGGATTGCGGCCCTCGAGGAGAGACTTTGACACCTGTGCCCTAACCTATAGTCTGATCCTGTACGTCTGTTATTGAGATCCAGATTTGATATTTTTACCTCTGTATGCCGCTTAGAAGCTTGATAAGCGGGATAACACAATTTAAACAAACTTGAAACCCAACAACACTATAAAGGCCTGAGCCACTGGTCGCTTTCTCCTCCCCAATCGTGTGTTTGCTGATTCACAATACAGTATGTTGTTTATACACTTCTCCCTCCATATTTGCGATTTCCGTACCCGCGGTTTCAATTATCTGCGATTTTTCGGCCACTGACGCCATCCCCCAAAAAACGTCATCACTCCATTTTTTTCCACGTTCTGTACAGTACCCTGAAATCCAGTGGCGACAGGGGGAGCGAAGGGGCGGGCTGACGCATCGAAGCAAGGAAGGTGGGATTGCGTAGACTGCCATTGGTTTCCTGTGCTGGCTGTCAGGAAATGGACTGCCAGTCACATAGCTGGGATAGTTGATTGGCTGAGTGACATGTCAGTGTCGCCTGGAGGACCGGGAACAGGGTGAAGCAGCATGCGCGATTGAGCGGCTTGCCTGACTACATAAAGTTTGGAGTGAGTGGTAGGGAGGAGCTGGTGTTTGGAAGTAAGCGTAGCCATGGAGTAAGTCACACAGCTGCCCCCCCCCCCCCCAGGCTTGAATTCGGTGGTCATGTTGGAAGAGCTTTCCTCTGGGAGTAGAAGAAAATGTCTACCATGAAGTGCTGCCGGGGACCCTTTGCTTGTTATGTTTTGCTCTATCCTGGCATTGAACAGTAATAGCGGAGTTCTTCTGACAAATTGCTTGCCTGCCCTGAAATCGCTGGTTATTCGCGGTTTCATTAGTAAAAATGATGGCGTTTGTTTAAAACCGTGAATAACATATAAAAAGTTATTTGTGGTTTTTCAATATTCGCGCCTATTGGAAGCCCGCATCCACCGCGAATACGGAGGGAGAAGTGTAATTGGAAAGGAGTAAGTTGCTGAGATAATTGAAGGCTTCTATCACAGTCACGCAAGCTTCCGACGAGCTTCAGTCCACTGAGACGGTAGCAAAAAGGATTCTGGGAGGACCATTTCGAGCAAAATTAAATTACAAGTAATTTACTGATGATGGAACTGAACTGCCAAAGTGTGTAGGGAGCAAATTAATGGATCTATTATCTATCACAAGTGTCAGTTATAATCTACTTCTGGCCAGGCCTTGAGTTAGACGATCAATAAACATTAGAAGAACAGTTGTAATTCTTATTATTTGTACTATTTTACATGCTTTTTGCAATTAAATGCATGTAATTAGCAGAAGAAGCAATCACCCATTTGTTGATGAAAGAGAAGTAAAGCAGTTTTACTGTTCTACTGTTTGAGTTTCATTTGTAAAACAGGATCTCGAGCTCAACATTCACCCACACAGAAAACGAGTTATTGGAAACATCTAAGTCGGTTTCAATTCGTATGTGTATTCAATAGTCCACATATAATTGGACGTTTTAAGGGAGTAAATTCAGGGGAGGGGATACTTGGAATGGGCAGACTTGGTGGGCTTTAGCCCTTTTCTGCTGCTTTTTTCTATGTTTCTATGTTTCAAGCTGCACCTGTCACCGTTGTGTACATTTAAAGCTCATGATTATTTGTATCCTTTGGACTTAAGCTGAAAATAATTCAAAGCAGAACACCCGACACGGCCGTGTTTCACCCAGTGGGGGCTGCTTCAGGGCCTAAACATTACTGTGAAATGAAATCAATATTTGAGACTAAAAAGAACAATAAAATCATTACACATCTCAGAATTACATAATAAATCACAATATATAAATAAATAATGACTTAAGTAAACTAATAAATGATTTTTTAAAAAGTCACCTCAAAGTCCTCCACATGAACCATAAAACATAAACAGTGATAAACTACATTAAAAAGGCATAAAAATGCATGTGGGGGGGAGACAGTCTCCAAAGCCGTAGGCTAGATCAAGACCCTATGTTAGGATTACCATATGTCTGGGAAAAGCCGGACATGTCCTCTTTTTAGAGGATATTTCCGGGCACCCAGAGGGATTTCCAAAACCCGGTTGTGGAAATCCTGAGCTCGGAGGCCGCATCTGGAAGCCTTTGCACGTGCGTGGCCGTCACGTGCATGTGGGTGATGTCATTGCGTTGACATCCGCACATGCGCCCTGGCCTTAGAGCTTGGGGCCTTCAAGCTCAGGGGGCGGAGCTGGGGGGGAGGAGTGGGATGGAGGCAGAGACAGAATGGGGCGGGGCTGGGGGAGGAATGGGGCAGGGTCAGGTGTCCTCTTTTTTCAAAGAGACAATCTGGCATCCCTACTCTTTGGCAACAGCACTCTCTCGACTGTGCCACCTTTGAACAGGACTCAGTTCAAACCTTGCCCCTTTTAGTGGTGGAAAAATCCATTACACCCTTTCCTTCAGTGTCTCCTTTTCCGTCTTCTCTGCGGTCACATAATTATACCTACTGCTCATGGTAATGTGGATTAAAATTATAATTTACCAGGTAAGATTTTTATGATAAAGACTAAATGGCCCATCCACAGTAACCATTATCTCTTCCTCTCTCTAAAAGATCCCACTTGCCTATCCCAGGCTTTCTTGAATTCAGACGCAGTCTCTGTTTTACCACCTCTTCCGGGAGACTGTTCCACACATCTACCACCCCTTCTGTAAAAAAGTATTTCCTTAGATAACTCCTGAGCATGTCACCTCTCAACTTCATCTTATATCCCTATATGGCAGAGACCTCTAGTGGTTCTTTGAGAGTACTGTGTTGGGACTGTTTTGTAAAATCTCCAGAACAGGGGAGGAGTAATGAAGTAATGGTGGGAGGAGACGTCACTTGAAGAAAGAGGGAGATATGATTGACGTCTACAAAATCCCGAGTGGAGTAGAACGGGTACATATGGATCGATTTTTCACTCTGTCAAAAATTACAAAGACTAGGGAACACTCAATGAAGTTACAGGGAAATACTTTTAAAACCAATAGGAGGAAATTTTTTCACTCAGAGACTAGTTAAGCTCTGGAACGCGTTGCCAGAGGATGTGGTAAGAGTTGATAGCGTAGCTGGTTTTAAGAAAGGTTTGGACAAGTTCCTGGGGGAAAAGTCCACAGTCCACATTGCCTTATCCCCTCTTCTGAAAAAAGCCGATCTCGACCCTTCCTCACCTTCGAACTACCGCCCCATAGCAAATATCATAAGAACATAAGAAACGCCTTCACCGGATCAGACCTTAGGTCCATATATTCCGGTGACCCGCACACGCGGAGGCCAAGCCAGGTGCTCCCAGTTGCAAGGAGGTGTGCATCCAACTTACTCTTGAAACCTAGAATGGTAGTCTCCATCACCACTTCCTCCGGGAAAGCATTCCAAGCGTCCACCACTCGCTGTGTGAAACAGAACTTTCTGACATTTGTCCTGAGCCTGCTGCCCCTCAGCTTCAGTCCATGACCTCTTGTCTGTGTCACTTTTGACAATGTGACACAGACTAATTAAACTGCTTGAGACCATATTCGCTACCCAGCTCTCTTCTTAACTAGAGAGATTCTCCATTCTCCACCCCTATCAACATAGCTTCAGACCCAGCTTCAGCACCGAGTTCCTCCTAGTTTCCCTAATATCAAAGGTGCAACAACTACATTCTCAAAACAAATTCACTGTTCTTTTATAATTCGATCTCTCTGCTGCTTTCGATGTCGTCCACCACGACATACTACTTTATCAACTTTCCGAGATAGGAATTGATTCTACTGTCCTAAACTGGTTCTCAAACTTCCTTCGCTCCTGCTCCTACATTGTCAACTGAAACGGCACCACGTCCGTTCCTTGGTCTCCTTCTTGCGGTGTCCCTCAGGGATCACCCCTATCCCCTATTCTCTTTAACATCTATATGTCCTTATTGAAGCTCTTTGAAACAGACCAGAACCATAGAAACATAGAAAATGACGGCAGAAAAGGGCCACGCTCTAGTCTGGCCACACTAATGGCCCACCCCCTAACTACCTCCATGAAGAGATCTCACATGCCAATCCCATCTTTTCTTAAAATCTGGCACACTGCTGGCCTCAATTACCTGTTGTGGAAGATTATTCCAGCGGTCAACCACCCTTTCGGTGAAGAAATATTTTCTGGTGTCGCCATGAAATTTCCCACCCCTGATTTTCAACGGATGCCCTCTTGTTGCCGTGGGTCCTTTAAGGAAAAAGAGATCCTCTTCCACCTCGATACGGCCCGTGACATATTTGAACGTCTTGATCATGTCTCCCCTCTCTCTCTGCGTTCCTCGAGTGAGTACAGCTGCAACTTACCCAGTCGTTCCTCATACGGGAGATCCTTGAGTCCTGAGACCATCCTGGTGGCCATTCGCTGAACCGACTCAACTCTCCGCACATCTTTTTGATAATGCGGCCTCCAGAATTGTACACAGTATTCCAGATGGGGTCTCACCATGGATCTGTACAACGACATTATGACCTCGGACTTATGGCTGACGAAACTTCTACGGATACAGCCCATGATTTGTCTAGCCCTGAATGAAGCTTTCTCCACTTGATTGGCAGTCTTCATGTCTTCGCTAATAATCACCCCCAAGTCACGTTCTGCTACAGTCCTTGCTAGGATCTCACCATTTAGGGTGTAAGTCCTGCATGGATTTTTGCCGCCAAGGTGCATGACCTTGCATTTTTTGGCATTGAACCTCACCAACCTCCACGAAAACATTACATCTTGCATAAGGAGACTCCACTCCTGGTCCCTCTCAGTACAGATGAAACTAAACGAATCAAAAACAAAATTACTCTGGCTCGTCCCAAAGTTAGAACACCTGCCTACCCTCTTCGCACTACCCACAGGCGCTGCCCTACACCTTGAGTTCTCAAGCAAAGTCCTTGGCATCATTATTGATTCTTCTTTCTCCCTCAACGACCACCTCAACTCCTTGGCAAAATCATGCTTTTTCAGCCTCCACATGCTAAGGAAAATAAGATCATGCTTTCGCCAAAAACATTTTGCCGTCCTCGTTCAATCCATCATCCTCTCCAAACTTGACTACTGCAATGCCATTTACTTATGCCTAACAAAAAAAAGCCTTCAAAGACTCCAGCTTATCCAGAATACTGCTGCCAAACTGATCTTTGCAAAACGCATGTCTGACCATGTCTCCCAACTCCTGGCAAATCTTCACTGGCTCCCAGTGATTTCCAGAATCCAATTCAAATGCTCCTGCCTGGCTTTTAAGATCATTCACGGCATTCTTCCTTCCCTAATCCCACTATCCTTTAACTCCTCGTGCCCTGGCTCCACCAGACCTGCCCAAAAATATAAACTATCCTTCCCCTCCCTACACGGTATTCTCTATGCAGGTAAACTGGGAAAATCACTTCTCTTCAAAATCACAGGTCTTTGGAACGACCTTATTATCCCATTGCGGAACCTGGGCTCTCTCCAACTATTCCACAAGCAACTGAAAACTTGGCTCTTCTCTAACATGTAATTCTATTTTCCCCTTTCTCTTCCACTCTATTTATAAGCTCATGTAAACCTTTTCCTGTCTCTTCTTATATTTTAAGTTCTTGTAAACCGTGCCGAGCTCTACTTCCGTGGAGAGGATGCGGTATATAAACTTAAGGTTTAGTTTAGTTTAGTCTGTTATTGAGTTAGACATGGAGGAAGCCACTGCTTGCCCTGGATCGATAGCATGGAATATTGCTACACCTTGGGTTTTGCCCAGGTACTAGTGACCTGGATTGACCATCGTGAGAACAGGCTACTGGGCTTGATGGACCATTGGTCTGACCCAGTAAGGCGATTCTGATGTTCTTATGGTATAAATTCTCAGTGAAAGGGGAACAAGCTGTCTCTGAAACTCTGCTTATTCAAGTGGAAGTTAACTCTCCCACCTTGATCCTTCTAATGCTTTGTCTCCCTTCATTCTCCTCTTTCTGCTGAGGTTTGTGATTTTATCACTGCCTTGGAACATCTGAACATTTAGGCTGAAGCCCCTTTTAAAACTGAGAGCTTTTCTCTTATGGTAGATTTAGGCTACAAGCCATTTGTGACTCTTCGTACTCACAAGGCTGTCTTTGCCATAGAAGAGGATCCCTTATTGCCAGATGGCTTTATCACTCAATCATTCCCTTGGACAGATCACTTATTGGTTCCTGCCAAGGCAGTCTGTCTCTAATCCCGAGCCCCAGAACTCTCTTTTGGGGCTGGAACTTACATAAAATAAATATGGACTCCCTCGTGGAAAGCTGCTCTTATTTTCCCCAGACCTCTTCTCTTTTGAGCTTGATAAGAAGCCTGAAACCTGGAATCTGATCCCTTGGATAGAAAGATTCCCCTAGGGAGGAAAAATAGTTCAACTGTCCCTGGATTTTTGCTTTAGGTCTTCCTATTCTTAAGGGTCAAGTGCTCAGATCAGAAAGATTGAGGCAGAAGCAAAACATCTCTCATACCTAACTATTTTTAAAGAACAGGCATCTACTTACCGTAGAGATGTTACAGTGGCTAGAGGCCCATCATGTACCATAAGGACAATATCTATCATAACAGCACTGCAAGTATAGAGCATATGCAAGTATTAACAGTAGTAACTGAGTATGGATGTCGTAATAAGCAATGAGAAAGAAGAAGAGACAGCTGTAATAGAGCTGGCAACGAGAAAAGAAAAAGAACAACAGGGAGCAAAGATGTCGTTCCAATATGAGTGAAGGAACGGAACTAATGTTTACCACAGTAAGCGAGGAGAGGGTCCCAGATATCATGAAGCAGACTTTTCAGCATAAATTCTCTTGTATTTCACAACAGTAGACACAGTAACCCACCAAGCAGAGTAAGAAGCATTGGAGAGGTTCTTCCAATTTGTAAGTTAAATCTTCATAGCCGGAAGCAGTAACCCCTTTAACAAGGTAGTCTCATATTGGGTAACAGGCAAGAAAGTGCACCATTGCCAAAAATTGTTCTAACTTGTGAATATGGCAGATTTTGGCTAGATGCCCATATTACTTGAATGTTTGTTGCTCCAGTGAGAGAGCTTTAAAAGATTTTGTCTGCTCTGTCGAATGGCCCTGAGGAAACCTGTCTTCTGGTGACAAACTTTATGTATGACTACACTAAACTAAACCTTAGGTTTGTATACCGCGCCATCTCCGCAAGCGCAGAGCTCGGCACGGTTTACAGAAGTTAAGAGGAAAGGAATTGCAATGAAGGGATATAGGAGAGGGACTAAGAAGATAGAGAGGGACTGGGTGCTAGAGAACGGGAGGTGATTAGATTTTTGAAAAGAGCCAAGTTTTCAAGTGTTTGCGGAAGGATTGGAAGGAGCTTGAATTTCTGAGTGGGGATGAGAGGTTGTTCCAGAGTTCTGTGGTTCTAAAGGGGAGGGATGTTCCAAGTTTTCCTGTGCGGGATATACCTTTTATAGAGGGGAAAGACTATTTTGACACTAAGATAAGCTTCAGCCTTCGGGTATATAACTCTTGGATGAACCCCAGGGCTCCCCTATGGGAATCCCTGTCAGTTGGTGATTCTCCTTTAGGATCAAGAAAACCTTATTTACCATGAAATAAACTAATACATGGCTGATCTTGGGCTTATCAACCCTTCTTGGAACACTGGTAAATGTGAGTCTGTCTGTCAGTAGTGTTCCCACACTCTAGAAGCAGACCTCTATTAGATCAGCCGTTAAGGCCCCGTAAAGCTGATCCTTCTAACCCTAGAAATTATGGGCCAATTCCTAACTTGCTGTTTGTTTCTAAAATTGTGGAGAAAGGGGTCTTCTCCTCCTTTCTGAAGGTTTTAGATGGAGTTTCAGCATGAGGATAGTTCTAACCTCTCTGCTCGGCATCATTCAAAGTTCCTTTGATCACAGATCAATAGTTATTCTTGTAGAGATGGTTAAGTTCTGCCTTCAGCACTCTACCAGATTTGACCTTTTCACCAGAACAGGGGCTGCACATCTCTGCCTGACTGACGGTGAGAAGATCCAGCCTTTGGGAGTGAATTTGGCTCCCAGGGAGAGCCTTTGCCTTTGGTCATTGAGGCTCTGCCCCTCAAAAAGATTGCGTTCCTATTTTGCTTGACCTTTTCTCCGTCTTTGATGGATATTGGGCTTCGAGGTCAGGACCTGAAATGATTTGCCTCTCGCCTTGCAAACACATCATACTGGGCAGTTTGGGGCTCAAATACCTCTCCCTCCAATTCTCTTTCATGTTCTTTTCATACCTGGCTGGCATCACAGGGTATTGTTTTGTAAATGGCACCTAATTACTGTACTTTGTAGACCTCCAAAATGTTGACCTCATATCATGAACAATTGATTTGGCGAAGTTGCACAATGGCTTAGAATAAAACAGGTTTAAACTTAATCTCTGAAAATGAGAGACGATGTAATAATATAATAATAATTTTATTTTTAAATACCGCCTAACCAGCAGTTCATAGTGGTTTACACAATAGGTACTCAAAATACAATATAATAATAACATCATACATAATAAAATTATAAGTAATTAATACAAGCATTAAAACTAATGAATACAAAAATCCCACAATATAAACTAAAATAAGTATGGATAAAAAGATTAAAAGTACGTTATAACTACGTGATAATATGAAAATCAATAATGTATATTATATTGTTTAAATAAGTGGGTTTTAAGATCTTTTTGAAATTGATAGTAAGAAATGGAGAAACGAGAAGATTCAGACATGAATTCATTAATCCAGCTTGGAATGCCAAGGTCCGATCCCAAAAATGTTTGTAACGACATGCATTTGCCGATCTACGAATATTTTTCTTAGAAATAAAAAACCTAAAATGAGAAACAAGGTAAGCCCCCCCCCCCCACTCTGTCCAGATTCAGACTCAGATAGTGTCTATCAGCAGAACCCCTAATCCCCTGGAAGACACATAAGCAGTGTTGTTCAAAGTGCTAGAAAAGTAAAAGCCCGGTGAAGAACACATTTAATAAATGACTTAAATGAAAGTAGAAAATGTATCACCTAATATACCCCCTTTTTACTAAGCTGTGATAGAGGTTTCTACCATGGCCCAAAGCACTAAATGCTGCGATGTTGCTCTGACGCTCCTAGGAAATCTGACCGTTGGAGCAGCGTCGGAGAATTTAGCACTCCAGACCGCAGTAGAAACTCCTCCCATGGCTTGGTAAAGAGGGGTGGGGTGGATAATGCTTTTTAAGTAAAAAGTAAAAGTTCCAACTATAATGAAAACAACTATTAACATTTTTACCCCTAAATGTAATAAGAAATGATTGGTTATATTGGAGTATGGAAGGGGAATCGTCATAAGAACATAAGAATTATCGCTGCTGGGTCAGACCAGTGGTCCATCGTGCCCAGCAGTCCGCTCACGCGGCAGCCCTCTAGTCAAAGACCAGCGCCCTAACTGAGACTAGCCCTACCTGCGTATGTTCTGGTTTGGCATGAACTTGTCTAACTTTGTCTTGAATCCGTGGAGGGTTCCCCTATGACAGACTCCGGAAGAGCGTTCCAGTTTTGTACCACTCTCAGGATTAAGAAGAACTTCCTTACGTTTGTACGGAATCGATCCCCTTTTAACTTCAGAGATTGCCCTCTCGTTCTCCCTACCTTGGAGAGGGTGAACAACCTGTCTTTATCTACTTTGTCTTGATTCCCTGGAGGGTGTTTTCCCCTATGACAGACTCCGGAAGAGTGTTCCAGTTTTCCACCACTCTCTAGGTGAAGAAGAACTTTCCTTACGCTCGTACGGAATCTATCCCCTTTCAACTTTAGAGAGTGCCCTCTCGTTCTCTCTACCTTGGAGAGGGTGAACAACCTGTCTTTATCTACTAAGTCTATTCCCTTCAGTATCTTGAATGTTTCGATCATGTCCCCTCTCAGTCTCCTCTTTTCAAGGGAGAAGAGGCCCAGTTTCTCCAATCTCTCACTGTACGACAACTCCTCCAGCCCCTTAACCATTTTAGTCGCTATTCTCTGGACCTTTTCGAGTAGCACTGTGTCCTTCTTCATGTACGGCGACCAGTGCTGGACGCAGTACTCCAGGTGAGGCGTACCATGGCCCAGTACAGCGGCATGATAACCCTCTCCAGTTTTTTGGCTTCTTTTTCAACCAAATGTATTTATTTATTGTTAAAATTTCTATTCCGTTTAACAACCTAAGCGGATTACAATTTACATACAAAGGAAGAAGACAGAACAATAGACTTATTATCAGACTAATCGTTCATACAATTTCAGCTACCAGTTTAGGAAAAAAAAAAAAAAGCCTTAACAAAGAAGCGAAGTTTCAAAGATTTTTTAAAAACTCTTCAGGTCTTGACACAACCTCAGTGGCCCGTTCAAATCATTCCGTAATCGAGGTCTAGCTATTGAAATTGAAATCGCTGCCCTCCATACATAATACATAAAGAATTGGAAACGCAGCTCTCTTCCTCATCTGCGGCACGAAGGTTAAAAGGAAGTGTGGAAACGGGAATCTGTAAGAGCGGAAAGAAGCAGGGCAGGAGTTTTGAGGTGAATGAATTAGCATTTAATGAGTTCGGTACTGTGTTAAGGAGGCGGAAGAGATTACACATCTCTCAGCACAATCATCCCAAGGCTTGCAAGGCCTAAGCACTTGCTAATTGGCGCCGTTTTGCATTATTTGGAACTAGTTATATGACAGGTGTTGATCATGGACTGAAAAGTATAAGATGCAATTACACATTTTCTCCCAAAACAAAAAAGCTCTGGGTGAGTTACAGTTTGCCAAATCTCACTAGAAATATACGCGTAAAAGCCCACCTCTCTCCCCCCCCCCCCCCAAATCTATCAGTACCACTTCCCATTTCATGTTCTCTCTTCTCCTGAAGAGCTGTGGCTCACACTTTTTCCATAAAATATGTCTCTAATGCTCCTCCTTACACTAGTATTTCATCAGGGAAGTAGTTTCCTTTTATCCTTCATGGAATAGGCACCACATAGGTCCTTTCTTAGAGACGTTTAAATACTTACGTGATGTAAATGCGCCCGAGTCGAGTCTCTTTCATTTGAAAGAAAGCTCTGGAATGAGAGGCATAGGATGAAGTTAAGAGGTGACAGGCTCTGGAGTAATCTAAGTAAATACTTTTTTACAGAAATGGTGGTAGACGCGTGGAACAGTCTCCAAGAAGAGGTGGTGGAGGCAGAGACTGTGTCTGAATTTAAGAGGGCTTGGGACAGGCACGTGGGATCTCTCGGAGAGAGGAAGAGGTAATGGTTACTTCGGATGGGCAGACTGGATGGGCCATTTGGCCTTTATCTGACATCATGTTTCTATGTTTATAGAATTACCCTGAAAATGTCAACTCCAAGGCTCGTGAACTAGAGCAAGAGAACGTTCTCCAGTGTTAGCTCATGGCCTGTTTCGAACTTTATCGATATTGATTCCTCCAGAGGCTCTGATGAACATTTTCAGGGGGATATAAATAGGTTTATATGGGAGGATAAGTCACCAAGATTGGTTATAGTAGGGGGTGAACTAGGGGGTAAAGGTGGTTCCAAATTTGTTGTGCTATTACTGGGCTGCTTAACTTGGGAATTCTGTCCATGTAAAAGTGGCATCAGGGAACCTTTCATTGAGCCATATTAGGTCTCTTGCTTTCTGGAATCCTCCCCTAAGTGTTCATTTAATGCACTTCCTGCAACTCCTATGAGCTGTACCATACAGAATGACACAGGGACAAATTTCCCCCATTCTCTCATTCCATCGAGGAAAGATAACCATTACCACTAGAAATTGGGGTGAAAACCTATGTGATCCCTAAGAGTGGTGCTCTGAGATGCACGCCTTCATTTCGTTAGTTAATGGATCATTATTTAGAGTGGCAAATTAGTTTTTTCACTTTTACCTTCTGTAATTAAGCCAGATTCAGACCCTCGGGAGATTCAAACCTGGAAAGGCCATGGTGAAAGGGGGATCAGCAGCCCCCCTCCTCACATGGTCCAGCTGATGCAGGAAATGCATTACCTTGAAAATGCGCTTGGACTGTAATATATTCTCAGGCGTGTGTCACTCTGCAGCTATTTCAAACTGAGCCGTGTAAAAGCCTATAATTCTTCCCAGGCACCAGCTATCAACTTATTCCTAATGCCCCCTTGTCCCTTACAGATAAAGACCATATGGCCTATTGAGCATGGCCATCCACTCCAGCTAATAGACTCCACAATCCCTTCCTCTCCGTAGATCCTCGGTGCTTCTTGAATTCAGATACAGTTCTTAACTTCAGCCATTCTATGCGTCCACCATCCTTTCCATGAAAAGTTATTTTCTGAGGCTTTTTCGTCTATCCCCTATCGCACAGGTGTCAAAGTTGGTCCTCGAGGGCCGCAATCCAGCTGGGTTTTCAGGATTTCTCCAATGAATATGAAAGCAGTGCATGCAAATAGATCTCATGCATATTAATTGGGGAAATCTTGAAACCCCGACTGGATTGCAGCCCTCGAGGACCAACTTTGACATCCCTGCCCTATCGCCTTCATCCTATTACACCCCTCATTCCCGAGCTTCCTTTCAAATGAAAGAGACTCACCTACTGTATATTTATGCCATGAAGGTAAATGTCTCTGTCCTATCTCCCCTTTTCCACCTTTCTTCCAAAGTATATGTATTCAGATCTAATCTAATCTGTTTGTGCATCACGCATACCTCAAGGCGACTTACAGAGAGAAGAAGGTGTGAAAAAAGAGCAGAGCAGGGTCAGGGAGGTAGGGGGGAAGAGGAGAATTAAGGGAAAGTGATTAAATAGCAGGAACGGTCTACTGCAGGGGTGTCAAAGTCCCTCCTCGAGGGCCGCAATCCAGACGGGTTTTCAGGATTTCCTCAATGAATATGCATGAGATCTATTTGCATGAACTGCTTTCGTTGTATGCTACTAGATCTCATGTATATTCATTGAAGAAATCCTGAAAACCCGACTGGATTGCGGCCCTTGAGAAGGGACTTTGACACCTCTGGTCTACTGAGAGATTCATGTAAAGTTCAGGTATCAAAGAGAAGGGTTTTCAGTTTCTTCCGGAATAAGGTGTAGCCAGGTTCTGTTCTGATCTTTGTCTGTCTCCACATGCTTTATTATGAAGACCAGTCATCATTTTAGTAGCTGTCCTTTAAGTCTTTTTTCTTTCTGCGCTCATGTATAAGTCGAGAAATTTATGCCTAAGGTTCCAAGATTTTGGGCTGCAAAACCCCGGACACAAGGCCTTGCCCTGTTCCGTCTCTGGCCCCGCCCTGTTCTGCCCCAGCCCTGCCCAGTACTGCATTTTGCTCCGCCCCCAACCCCACCCTATTTTGCTCTCAGCACTTTGTCCAGGTTTGCAAAAGAAATCGTGTCAGGAGAGGGCATGCGCAGTTATAATGCATTGACATCACGCACACACATGCTTGTGACATCATTGCACTGCATCCACGCATGTGTGGGTGACTTCCTGCCTGCCAAACATCTTGAGTTGTAGTATATGAGTTCTGCTGCAGTGTTTTATTTCAGTTGGAGTTATTTCATTAATTTCACAGAGATACCTGAGAGTACAGCATCGCAGTAGTCTAGTAGTGACAATATCGTTGTCTGCACTAGTATCCTGTAGTGCTGTTGAAAGAAGTAGAGTCTTATCCTTCTTTGTTTTTGTACTATAGGAAAGGGTTTTCCGACTAAGTTGTTAACATGATCTTCAAAACTTAACGAGCTATCTAAAGCGACTCCCAGTACTTTGGAGGTTTCTTCAGTGTTGAAGCTGGTTCCAGTTGTCAGAGTAATAGTAGATGGGATTAGGTGTGTATGTCACCCAAACTATAATAGTTTGTTTTTTTCAGACTTTAGTTTGAGATGGTATCTCCCTGCTCATTCTTGCACTTTAGTTAGCGTTCTGGACAATATTATAGTCATACTTGCTTGGTTCAGACTTGCAGGGTTTAGGAGGAAGACATATGCGTATGAGAAGAGCCATTGCCCTGGTCTGAGGCTTATCGAGTTCAATGTGGTCATGAAGATGTTCTATAATAGTGGTGAAATGGGAGATCCTTCTGGTACTCTGCATGGTGGAGACCAGTATCCAGAGAAGGCTCCATCTTTTAACATTCTGTAGCATCTTTTCATCAGGAATCCTCGGAACCATTGTAATACCATTCCTGAGATTCCTATTTCACCTAGTCTATTTCGCAGAGGTTCACCATGTCAAATGCTGCTGAGACATCAAACTGTAGTAGTAACATTTGTTTACCTGTGCTTGATACTGATCTAACTCTCGATGTCAGATCAATGAAGCATGCTTCTGTACTGTGTTCATTTTAACAGTAAATTCCATTTTGAAATATAATCTTTTGGTTGGGAGGTGACTATAAACTCAACCTCATCATGAATGGTATGCTCGCTATGGGTCTGTAGCTTGCAGTTTGGGATAGGTCTAGGTCTGCTCTTTTACATTACATTACATTTGTGATTTCTATTCCGCCTATGCCTTGCGGTTCTAAGCGGATTACAGTTAAAAGAGATCAGGACATTACCGAGAGAATTACATTACAACGATTTAAGTAAGTTACATGTTGTGGTATAGAAATACAAATATAAGATATCTGGATTTATCGATAGAATAACTTGACAGGGTTCAAGTAGTTACAAGGTTCAGTGGCAATATATAGGCAACTGAAGAAAGATACCTAACTTTGAAGGAATCAGTTAGTGGATACCTAAGGGAGATGCTTATTTAGGAGAAGGTTAAATGGATACCTAAGGGAGATGCTTATTTTAGAGATAGGTATAAGTAGAATGTCCCTGAATTTCTACGAGAACTACATCCGCAAACAACATTTTACTGTCCTTGTACAATCAATCATTCTTTCCAGACTGGAATATTGTAATTCCATCTATCTAAGTCTAACCAAGAAAAATCTTCAAAGACTTCAGCGGATCCAGAACACTGCGGCTAGGTTAATCTTCGCAAAAAGCAAATTCGATCATGTTTCCACGCTTCTGTCAAAACTTCACTGGCTTCCGGTGATTTCTAGGATTCACTTTAAATGTACCTGCCTAATTTTCAAGATCCTACATGGCATTGTTCCTCCCCTAATCCCACTATCCTGGAATTCTTCTAGACCTGACACTACCAGATCCACCCACATACTCAAACTATCTTTCCCCTCATTAAAAGGAGTCATGTATGCAGGTAAATTAGGGAAATCCCTTTTCTTCAAATTCACTGAGCTTTGGAATAACCTCCCTGCCCCGCTGCGGAATCTAGGCTCAATCCAATTATTCCGAAAGCATCCAAAAACGTGGCTTTTCTCCAAAACGTAAAGCTATCTATTGAAAATGTAAAGCTAGCTATCCTTTTCTTAACCTCTAATTTCTTATTATGTCCTTCCCTCATTTATTGAATTACCTGTAAACCGTGCCGAGCTCTATCTTTATGGAGATGATGCGGTATACAAACTTAAGGTTTAGTTTAGTTTAGTTTAACTATCCTTGCCCTAGTGTAGAATTAATCATCCAACTAACCAATTCAGTACTTCTTCCAACATATCTCGGTATAGGTGGGATGGCCATAGATCTAGTTGGTATTTCGTTTCAGATAGCCTATTCACAAAAGCTCTTAATTGTGTTGTTGTGACCGTATTAAATGCTGACATGTTCTATCCACTGGTATATGTAATAAATTGCTTTCAGAACGGGAATCTTCTAGTTGATTGTCTGCCATATTATCAAATGGCTCATTAATTGGCTTGCATGTGGATCCATTCCCATCTTTTGGCAACCTATATAGAATCTAGGGTATTGCCAGAAATAGGTTCTCAAAATGCTAAAGAACTGTGGGGTGCATCTATCAGACATACCGAAAGCAGGATCTCCCTCTATAATGAGAAACTGTAAGCAGTGGCATAACAAGGGAGGTTGGCGCCCAGGATGGTATCATCCAGCATTACCGCCCTATGCACCCCCTCCCTTTTCACCGCCACTTAGGTGCCCCCCTCACTCTTCCTCGCCGCTTGAGAGCCCCCACCCTCTCTTGAAATATTTGCCGGCGCAAGCAGCATCTTCCACCCGCTGCTCGTGCAGGCCTCAGTTCCCTTCTGATGTCACATCCTGGTCCCGCAACCAGAAAGTGATGGCAGAAGGGAATCAATGCCGGTGCGAGCCACAAGTGGAAGATGTTGCTCGTGCCAGCAAACATTTAAAGAGGTTCGTGGAGGGGCAAAGAGGCACCTGCGCCACCCCTGCCCCCCCTGTGAAGACAGCGCTCGGGGCAGTCTGCATCCCCCACACCAATTTACTTTGTCACTGTTTTAAAGACATGAGCTCAAGCACCAAGTAAGTCACTTATAAGCCTGCAGTAACTGCAAAGGATGAAAGAAGATTCACTTCTCCCTCCATATCCGTGGTTTCCGTATCTGCGGATTCGCTTATTCGTGATTTTTTGGCTGCTGATTCTGCCCCTCCAAAATTACATCATCATTAAAGTTCTTTTTCCTTTTACTGTACCGATAAAAAAGTTTATCGCTTACCATTCACTCTGAAAATCACTGCTTCCATGCTTCCTCCTACAAAATCCCTGTGTCCCTGCTTCCCAGTGTGCACTGAGAAAAATGCTGCTTCCCAGCATCCATAGAGAGAAAGGCTTCTTCCCAGTATGTATGGAGAAAATCGCTGGGAATCGCTGCTTGCCTGCTATTTGCCCTATGACTGTACAGGTATTGTTGTATAACAAAAATCTGCAAATTTCAATAGTAGTAATAGTGGCTTATTACAAAAACCGTGAATAACAGTAGAAAAGTTATTCGCGGTTTCAGTAATAAAAATGACGGCGTTTTCTAAAAAACACGAATAACATATAAAAAGTTATTTGTGGTTTTTCCATATTCGCGCCTATGGTCTGCCCGCATCCCCCGCGAATACGGAGGGAGAAGTGTATTCCAAACTCGACATTGCTTTCATCTCAAATACAGTTGATGCAAAAGCTTGTTTGCTATACATAAAGCTTAATGCTGTGGAACATTTCAGCTTCTTATCCACAAGCAAATCCATAGACAATTAAAGGAAAGAGTTCCTGCGGAGCAAAACACTTAGAAAACATTTCCAAGAACCAACCACCACCACAGGACTAGCGACTTCTGCTGTGCGGAGCATAACTTCTCTCTTACGTTTGTGTAACCGTGAGATCTTCAACAGAGGAGACACCCTGAGGGAGCGAAGTAAGCAAAATAAACTTTGCAGTAGGATTCCAATGCTAAACTATCCAGAGTCATGCATTTAGGATGCAAAAGTTCTGGAGACTAGTATGATGGAGGGAGAGGAAGGGAGATACTGATGACCACTGAGACCTCGGGTTGACTGTATCCAGTGGTTTCAAGATTAGTGAAATTATAGGACAGTGAGCTGTCAAGAGCTAGAAGGGAGCTACGGGTGTACAAGGAGAGCCATAGCTAGTAGAATGAAAGAAATGCTTTTGCTGTTCTAGAGGTCTGTTGGGGGGGTATATTGTGTCCAGTTCTGAAGCTTCTGCCTTTGGGAAAATCAAAGCAGGGCCTACCAAAATGGTGCTCAGCCTGCCCCCAAAACCGTAAGATCTAAATATGTGTAGCCTACAGGAAAGGTAAGGCAGAAAGGAGGCATGAGATATTCAGCTACCTGAATTAAGAGGGCCAAGGAAGCAAGTCTGTTTTCAGTGGAATTCATGTTCTAGAATAGGCTTGTCCAAATTCAGTCCTGAAAACTGACCCTTAACAAGAAGTCATGAGCTAAGCACAAAGTACGTTTAGCAGCAAAAAAAAAGAGAGAGAGAGAGAAAAGGACTTCCCAGCAGCAGCAGAAGTGTGCGGCCATTTGTTTTGGGCCCCCTCACCTTGTTTTGGGCCCCCTCACCACCACAAATACACTTTTACCATCAACTGTCCTCAAAATAACATAAAATCCAAGCCCCAAAAAACAACCTTCAAATCTAGACAGAAAATTGAACCTGCCACATTCTGGGATAAAGTGGACCCTGTAATCGTCCCCACTGACCCTACAGACTTCGTAAATCACTGGCGCACCCTAAGTGAAACAACCTTGAATGAGCTAGCCCCAGAAAAAATCAAACACAGAACCTGCAGACCCTCGGACAAGTGGTTCGACTCCGAACTCCTCCTACTAAAAAGGCATTGCAGACAACTTGAAAGATCTTGGAGAAAAAAGAAAAATGATCAAACCAAATCCGCTTGGAGAACCCAAATCAAACTATATAACATCAAACTTAAGGAAAAGCGCAAAACATACTACACTAAACTAATTGGCACAAACACCTCCGACACAAAAACACTCTTCAACTTAGTAAAAAAAACTTACGGACACAAACCCATTCCTTGCCACTCAAGGCAATAAACCACCAACAGCTTCCCAACTAGCAGACCATTTCAAACACAAGATCATCACAATCAGAACTACCTTCAACAACTCAACTACCAAACTCCACGAGATAATAACAACCCCCACAACGGAAGAAGCCATAACTGCAGACAGAACATGGACCACCTTCCCAACTCTACAATGGCCTGATTTGAACCTACTATACAAAAAATACAGCCTTGCAACTTGCGACTTGAACTACTGCCCATCGTATCTGCTTACAAATGCCTCCCCTAAATTCAAAACCAGCCTCATGCAATGGATACAAAGCATTCTCATAGAAGGCCAATTCCCACAAGAACTTGGAGAGATTATAATCACACCCCTACTGAAAGACCAAAAAGGTCCTATAGACACTCCTACCAACTATAGACCTATCGCTTCGATCCCATTATATGTCAAACTGATTGAAGGACTTGTGGCTCAATACCTCACCAACTACCTAGTTGACCATAATATACTTCACTCCTCTCAATCAGGATTTAGATCTTATCACAGCACGGAAACACTACTAGCAACACTACTAGACATAGCCCGACAATACCTCAGTAAAGGACACAGGATCCTAATTATCCAACTAGATCTTTCCGCCGCCTTCGATCTAGTTGATCATACCATACTACTCCAGATACTTGATGCAATAGGGATCTCAGGGGTGGTTTACAACTGGTTCCAAGGATTCCTTAAAACAAGAACGTACAGAGTTAAGACAAATGATACGAAATCTAACCCATGGTCAAATCCATGCGAAGTCCCGCAGGGGTCTCCACTATGGCCCATTCTATTCAATCTCTTCATCTCCTCCCTCGGTACCACTTTAGATAACCTAAATGTAACATCATTCAGCTACACAGTAGACATAACTATTCTCCTCCCCTTTGAAACCCAAAACCACACCTCAACAGGACACCTGGAAACAATACTGGACGAAGTAGAAAAATGGATGACAAACCACAAATTAAAACTAAACTCGGACAAAACCAAATTCCTAATGCTTGAAACGGACAAAAACCCATCCATAACAGACCTGGAAATTAAAGCAACCAAATACCCAATCCAGACCTCACTCAAAATCCTGGGAGTGCTGATGGACAGATGCTGCACTATGCAGACTCAAATCAACAAAACTACCCAAAAAGCATTCTTCACAATGCGCAACTTAAGAAAAATAAGGAAATTCTTTGACAAAGAACACTATAGGATCATTGTACAATCCCTGGTACTAGGTCTTGTGGACTACTGCAATATCCTATATCTACCATGCCCTACAAACATGATCAAAAAACTACAGACCGTTCAGAACACAGCTCTCAGACTAATCTCCATCGGAAAATTTGACCACATCACCAATGCCTACCTAGACTCACATTGGCTACCGATTCGAGCCAGAATTCAATTCAAACTATACTGTCTACTCTTCAAAGTAATTAACGGTACTGCACCTGCCTATCTAAACGATCGCCTAAACCGTAACCTTCCACCCAGAACAAGAAGAACACTGACACCATTCTCATACCCACCACTCAAAGGCACTCATCGCAAAAAGCTTTATGATAACCTCCTAGCAACGCATGCAGCAAAACTTGAACCCTCAATCACCAGATTGTTAACCACAACATCTGACCTCAAAGCATTCCGTAAAGAAATCAAAACACTGCTGTTCAAAAAGTATAAACAATCTACCTAATCTCCCTCTCCTCTTCCCCAAGAAATCAAAACACTGCTGTTCAAAAAGTATAAACAATCTACCTAATCTCCCTCTCCTCTTCCCCACTTACTCCGACCAGGCTCTGCTCACTCCCTGGCACCATACCCTCAATCGACCAATAAAAAACAAACAAACAAAAAACAACGAAATGCCAAGAAAGCTACCTGAAACCTAAATCATCCTACCGAAACCGACTATCTACCAACGTATGGAAACAGACTACTTGCTATGTAATGTAATGTAACCTGATTTATCTTCCAATGTTATTAAGTCTATACCCTCAATCTGTATTCTCCAATGTTATGTACCCTCCTGGAAATGTCCAGTTCTCTTCTTATGTAATCCGCTTTGAACCACAAGGTACAAGCGGAATAAAAATCACTAATGTAATGTAATGTAATGAATATTAGATGTAACCTAGTAAATGACGACAGATAAAAACCTGAACAGTCCATCCAGCATACCCAATAGTTATATTCATTATCAATTCACTATTAAGCCAACAATGAACATGGTATAAAATAGATATACTTGATTCTTTGACATTTTTGGGACACAAGAAGTCACCTGGCATTGTCCATATGTCCCAACTACTAGAATAGATATATTCCATGCGTTAACGGAGGAAAGAAGACCAAACGACAGCTAGCATGGTTAACAAGCTAAAAGGGAATCCTTCAGGAAGTGGGACAAGGATCCAACTGAAAATAATTGTAAACAACAAAAGGAATGACAATCCAAATGCAAGGCGCTAATAAGGAAGGCAAAGGGAGATCTTGAAAAGAAGATTGCACTGGAAGCAAAAACTTTTTTAGGTATATTAAAAGCAAGAAACTGGGAAGAGAATCAGTTGGACCACTAGACTATCAAGCGATAAAAGGGGCTCTTAGGGAAGACAAGGCCATAACAAAGAGATTAATTGAATTTTTTGCCTTGGTCTTCTTTGAGGAAGATGTGGGGGAGTTACCGGGGTCAGAAATGGTATTCAATTCTGATGAATCAGAGAAATTCAAACAACAAGATGTAATGGGTCAATTTGACAAACTGAACAGTATCAAATCACCTGGACTGGATGGCATACATCCCAGAGTGCTGATAGAATTGAAAAATGAACTTGCAGAGCTATTGTTAGTAATTTGCAATTTTTGTTTAAAATCAAGCATAGTACCAGAAGATTGGAGGATGCCAATTTTTAACAAGTGTCCCAGAGGTGATCCAGGAAATGATAGACTGATTAGTCTGACGTCAGTGCCATGCAAAATAGTAGAGAATTTTTATAAAGAACAAAATGATAGAACATATACATAAGCATGGATTAATGAGAGAGAACCACCATGGATTTAGTCAAGGGAAATTTTGCCTCATCAATCTACTGCATTTCTTTGAAGAGGTGAATGAACATAGAAATATGATGGCAGCTAAAGGTCAAAGGGCCCTTTCAGTCTGTCCATCCACAGCATCCACTATCTCCTTCTCTCCCTAACAGATCCCACATGCCTGTACCACACTCTCTTGCAGATAAAGGTGAGCTGGTTGATATTGTGTATTTGGATTTTCAAAAGGCATTTGACAAAGTAACCTACCTGAATTTATCAATAATTTTCTTATACCATACTCTCCCCACAGGTCTCTCCGTTCTGCATCACAAAATCTCCTTGTCATTCCATCACCGAGAAATATAACCACTGAGGCCCCAATTATATAAAGGGCACCTAAGTCATGCCTAAAGCTAGGCGCGCTATAGGCGTCCAATCTAAGTGGTTAATGAACCAATTAAGGGTCTTAACAAGCAAAACTTGGCGTCCAAAGGACGCAGACGCCACTTTGTAGACGCAGCCAAAATTTTATATAGATGCCCACGTTTAAAACTCACGCCTAACTCAATAGTTTGGGCAATGATTCAATTTGTGTGTCCTTTGATTCATTTACATAATACTGAGCGACCTAGGGCATCCATATCATGCCTATATTGTAGGCGAATGAAAACCAGGTCTACTTTTGAGCTTCGTTTGGGCTTCAAATAGATCTGAGTTCTACAGACGGAACTTAGGCACTCTTTGGATGTTCTTAATGTGATCTGCTAAATAACTCTCTGGGATTTATTTTTGCTTTATTAAGCTCAAAATACATTAAATAAGGCACCACATAAACGAGGCACATCTAAATAGAAGTAGGCACTGGTGATGGAGATTTCAGGGACCTGATTTCCTAATTCTCAGTTCACACCAACCTGCAACACATATACCGATAGTTTAAGAAAAGCAAAAGCATGCTCTCTGTCAAATTTCTGGTGGCACACTGGTTGAGAACCCCTGGCATAGAAGCAGTGGCATAGTGCAGGAGGGGTGGACCACTCCGGGCGCCCTGTTGGTGGGAGCGCCGGAACCTCTCCTCCCCGCCACACCATGCTTGCATCATCCCTCCCATCCCACCCCATACCTCTGTAGATCTTCGCTAGCTCGAGCAACTTCTCCTGCCTGTTGCTCGTGCCAGCTTGGTTCCCCTCTCCATCACTTCCACTTCCAGGGGCCAGGAAGTGACATCAAAGGTAAATCCAAAACAGGTGTAATGATCATGCTAAGAACATAAGAATTGCCCCAGGATCCTGTTTCCAACAGTGGCCAACCCAGGTCCTGAGTACCCGGCAGAAACCCAAAGAGTAGCAACATTCCAGAGCTGAGATTGTGATGTCATAATGCCTCATTCCACCAATGCCTAAGAGCCAACCTCAGTGGTGATGTCACAATGGCTCAACTGTCCTGTACTTGGCTCACATAAGAACAGCCATGCTGGGAGAGACTAAAGGTCCATCAAGCCCAGTATCCTGTTTCCAACAGTGGCTAACCCAAGTTCCAAGTTAGAGAATGACACGGCGGTTGTTACCCGTGGCTAGCCGCGAGTAGCCAAAATATAATTTTAAAAGAAAAGAGAACAATTAAGGTTAAAGACAAAAGGGAAATGGAAGGAATCATGTCAGTTTTGAATATAAGTAAAACGGAATTTGGCAAGGAAGGACCCAGAGATCATTTAACAGTCATAAGAATCTGTAAATAAGAAGCTTTTAAGGTTGCCCTTAAATTTATCTAAATTTTTCTCAGACCTTAAACGTAATGGTAACGAATTCCATATTGTAGGGGCCATAGTTGTGAATGAAGTAGCCCTACGTGTACTAACGATTTTTAAGGATGAGACATGAAGAAGATGCTGAGAGGCAGATCTTAAAGTTCTCAAAGGATCATGAGGAATAAGGAACTTATGAATAAAAGCAGGTTCCTTGGAGTTCATAGTTTTAAAGGAGATTAAAGCAATTTTATAAGTAATGCGATGGTGGATGCTATTCTTTGAGATTCTATATGGAATGTTGCTACTGTTTGGGATTCTAGAATCTTGTTCCTCTCTAGGATTCCGGAATCTTGCAATTCTTTGAGATTCTGTATGGAATGTTGCTACTCAGGTACTAGTGACCTGGATTGGCCACCGTGAGAATGGTCTACTGGGCTTGATGGACCATTGGTCTGACCCAGTAAGGCTATTCAAATCAAAGGCATACAGCGGTGTAACCTCCATGTAGTTGCAGGTACAACCTGAACAAAGGTGTGGGTGGAGGGGGATGAAACTTGCATGTAGTGACAGGACCAATCCTAGCCACTTCATTGGGCATACTAGATGGATAGCCCTGGTCTTTATGACGTTGTCACTTGCTCCATTATTATGTTTCTACACTTCTCCCTCCATATTCGCGGGTTCGACACACAACTTTGACTATTCGCAGTTTTCATCTTGCTGACTCCGCCCTCCCCCCCCCCCCCGAATGACATAATTCGGGAGTGCAGAGAAAAAAGTTCAGTACTCTTTGTCAGGATGTTCAGGCAAACGGTAGCGTCGAAGAAAGGGGGCGCAGAGAGAAAGCTTGCTTCAGCATGGTCAGCCAAACTGCAGCGTTTTTAAAAAATGAATCACAAATTCTAACGCTAAGTCTTTTTTTGCGATTTCACAGTATTCACAAGGGCTATACCACAAACCACGCAAATATGAAAGCGAAAAGTTATTTGCGGGGGGGTGGGGGTGGTATTCACAGGCCCCCTTTGACCCTAATCCCCGCGAATATGGAGGGAGAAATGTAATTCCTTTTTCCTATCAGAGTCTGTTAAGGATGAGGTGAGAAGGCTGACAAGAATAAAATGCCAATATGCAAAAGAGGGTCAGAAAATCAGATCTTTCATTCATTCAGTCATTCAGAATTATCTTCTGGAGCTGAGCAAGTACTAAGGCTTATATGGATGCTGCGGGGACGGGGACGGGGCGGTGAAGGGGACGGTGAGCAGGGGACGGGGACAGATTTTTTCCCCGTGTCATTCTCTATTCCAAGTCCCTAGCCAGATCCCAAGTAGTAAAACAGATTTTATGCTGCTTATCCTAGGAATAAGCAATGGATATCCACAAGTCCATCTCAATAATGGTCTATGGACTTCTCTTATAGGAAATTATCCAAACCTTTTTAAAAGCCCGTTAAGTTAACTGGAGAAAGCCATTCACACTAGCAAAGATTTAGAGGTATTGGGGCAAAGGGAGAATGCGAGTGGGGGAGAGGAGGGAGCTTGGGGGTGCCTCCTACCCTTCCTGGAGGAAAAGTCCATAGTCCTTAATTAAAACTTGGGGGAAGACTCTGCTTGCCCTGGATCGGTAGCATGGAATGTTGCTACTCTTTTGGGATTCTAGAATCTTAAGTTTAAGTTTTATTAAAATTTGATAAAACGTTAATCATACATTTTAAGCGTTTTACAATTAAAAAATTTAAATGGGGTTAAGGCTCCCGGCATTCATGGGCATCTGGTACTTCCAGAGTCCTAAGCGTTCCTTTTTTTATTAATTTCAAATAACTTGTACAGAAAGCAAATTGAACCAAACAAATTTACAAAGCCAAGGCATAGTAAATCCATACTTTAACAAGATTTAAACAAAAATAAAAGAGTAATTATAATGGTAAAATTAGCTCAAGTTCTCTATTTGGATCCAAGAAGTTTTATGTTCAAACATTTTATTAAAGGAATAGAGTAAAAATACATATAAATTATATGGAAAGATATTCTTTACAAATAATAAATAAGTCGCAAATGTTAAAATTCTAATCCATATAGTATATAAAATTCTATCATTCCTTCAAACATTTTATATAATAAACCATAATCCCCCCCTATCCATTCCCCCCTTCCATCCCATAATAAATTCCCCCTCCCCGGAAGACAAAAATAAAGAGCTGGAATGTAATTTAAACCACCTTAGCTTCAACGTAAATCATTGAAAATTAAACTTCTTGCTCTAGGTGAAAGGTTTTGAATATACGGACCCCGAACGTCCATAAAAAGATGAGTTCTTCTAGACGAACGCCTAACCTCTCAAATCTCAAACAAAAGTAAACGATGCAACTGGTTCCTCGAACTAAAGGAAAAGTAAAATCTATATAACAAAAATAATGCTGTCTTCTATACGGCGGGAACGGAGTTACGCATTTTATTTATAGAGCTCAAGATTTATCTTTATCCAAAAGGGACAAAGCCAAAAAATTAGTTAATTCTTGAGGCTCAAAAAAAACCATATTTAGTTAAATGGTAACGAACAATGCACTTACAAGGATGTCTTAAATAAAATGTAGCCCCTAATGAGATGACCCCTGGTTTTAGAAGAAGAAAATCATGTCTACGTTTATGAGTTTCCCTTGAAATATCGGGAAACATTTGAATTTTACAACCAAGAAATTCCCTCTGTTGATTTTTAAGGAATAGTCTCAATAACCAAGGTTTATCAATAGAAAGAGTTAACGTTATAACCTCCGTATCCGACGTCTCCAAAATCTCGGAAACATTCGACACTTGTTCAATTTGTTGCTGGCACGGAATCTAGCTGGGAAGGTTTTCCTCTGGAACGTCTGAGATTTCTAATAAGTATCTCCTGAGCATGTCTCTAGGTGTAACCGTTATTACTCTTGGAAAGTTTATCAGTCTCAAGTTATTATTTTGCGCTTGATTCTTTAGTGACTCTACTTTTCATCCGTATTTTGAACTTAACCTTTGCATTGCATTTGATGTGTCCTGCTTTTTTTTTTTTTTTTTTTTAACAGCTTCGGTCCAGATTCCCTGGGAGAGAGCAGTCTCGCCAAACAAAGTCCCTTACTACATCAAGTAAGTGTGGACGCCTTCCTTAACTCGCTGTTTGCCTATATTATGGGGAATTGTGTGGATAACTGCTGTAAAAATGTTAATAGGAGCGTATGTGCACTAACGCCAGGTCCTGTTTGGAACTGTTGCTGCTGACGCAAATGAGTATCAGGTGCTTATCAGATCTTGTGCATTGGAAGCTGCGTCCCAGCTTGGATTTAGCTTTGAGGCTTTCTTGTGGCATTTCAGCATTTTCAAGGAGGTTTTGGTAGCGGCCAAGACCTGGCTTAAGTCCAGACGAGGTTCTGTGAGGTCGATATTCAGAGCGATCGAACTGACCGGTTAAATCGCTTGTTTGGGGGGCTAACCACTAATTTTCACCACCACTTATTTGGGGGGGAGTTGGGGTGAAGTCAGTATGTTAAAAGCCAGTAGGGATGGCTGAAACCTATGGACCAGGGCGCTAAACGGCACCAAACGCCCAGTGCCTAGATTAAGCTCTAGAATGCGTTTGAACACCCTCCTTCGATACTGTTGCCCAGTCCCGACAGGAGGTGCCTTCGTAGTCCAGCTGCCACGAGCCGGAAGGGCCAGTCTCAGCGTCGGAGGAGGGAGGAGGAAATGCAGCCCTTCCCCCTCGTGTCAGCTGGTCAATAAAGCTGCCTCCTGTCGGGACTGGGCATTGGGGTGCCAAGACAGAAGTGGGTCCAGGGTGCCGTAACGCCTCGATCCAGCCCTGCCAGCCAGGTTAACTGTGTAAAAGTCAGTCTTACCTTTATGCAGTAACCCATAGCAGACGTCCCCTCCTTTTGTCTGGGTTTTGAAAAGCCTCCTCAAATCGCATCGGGTAGGTTTCCTGTCTGTCCGACAAGAGCGGGCAGCGGAGGTGGGGGCTGGGGGGGGTTAGGGCATTATAGGGCAGGGGTGGGTGGAACTGGGCGGGCCTGGGGGTGGGCCTAGGTGTCCAGATTTTCGGATTGGAAAATCTGGCAACCCTGCCCATAGCTGGTTAAGTGCAGAATATCCATCTTAACCAGCTATGCATTAGCCGGCTCAGGAAACCCCGAAATTCATTGCTGGTGCCCGGACATGAATGCAACAGGTAGCAAGATGCTGAATTTCAGGCCCTGCGAATGTAAGTCTGAGGGAGTGTCAGCCCTAGATCAGGTGTTTGTTTTCCCTCCAGGAAAGGGGAAGCTTTCCTTTGAACGTGTCACAGTCCCGCTTTACTTCACTGACGCACAAACTTTAATGCTATAGTTAAGAGATTCGTGGAACTGGACCCATGACATCCTGCTGCGCCATCGCCACCAGTTTCGGGAAAAACATCTTGATTTTGTGGCAGGTCATATCTCAGAATGAAGCTGGCTTAAAAATCGTAGCCAATGCAGGGAGGTCATGTGATATCTAATGAGTTTGAATTCTTAGAATCCGAAATACTAATTAAGTCTTTTCTGTTCTCCACCGAAAAAAACGGAAGCAAAATCTTTTCCCTGCTTCTGCCAGCTCAGCTCTCTTTGGGTCTGATCCATCCAAATTCAGGATTTAATTTTGCAGCAGAAGGATATTCGCCAGTGTGGAGTAAATCGAAAAAGCTCCAGCGTGGAAAGAACAGATTGGAATCCGTGGCTTTCTTGGGAAAATGGGCCATATTTCTGCACGTCTTTATTGTCCAAATGAGCTCTGCTTCAGTACAACATAGCAAAGCCTCATCCCTCCTCCCTCCTGATGTCACCATCTGCAATTAGATGGAGAAGGCGCACTCCAAGCGTAGTGTCAGCTCAAAGAAAGTGCAAGAAGCTGAAATGTGGGGTTATAGCTCAGTCCCCCAAATTAGGGTTACCAGATTTCCTCTTTTAAAAAATGGAGGATACCTGGCCCCACTTCATTTTGCTCCAGCCCTGCCACTTCCACCGCAGCCCAGGGGCAGAAGAGGGTGTGATGGGGAGGGGGGGTAGAAAGGGGCATGGGCTGGGGGCAGAACAGGGCATGACTGGGGATAGGATGGGGTGTGACTGCAGGTACAGAGAGGCAGGACTGGGGACAGAACAGGGTGTGATTGGGATGGGATGAGGTGTGATTGGGGGTAGAAAGGGGCAGGGCTGAGGGCAGAACAGGGCGTGACTGGGGGGGGCGGGGCTGTGGTGGAAAGGGGTGGAGCCACGAGTCCTCTTTTTTAGCTTTCAAAATCTGGTAACCCTATATTATAGAGAAGTAGAATATTACCCAAATGTGTTGTCCAAGAGCACAATCTCACCTTTTAAAGGCACAGGGCTTCCAAGAATTTGGGGCATTAGCCTGAAACGTGGAGGCTCCACTTCAATATTCATTTGGATATAATTCCTCACAGTGTTAAACCCAAGCTCATGGTTCAGGGTCTGAGGTAAAGGAGGGTGACCTAGGTTGACCATTACTGGCTAAAGCAGGATTTGAATCTCTCGGCTCCTCCATGATGCTGTGCGTGGTTTGGTTTTTGTGCATCATCTTCTTGATCGGTGGTTTCAACTTCTCTTTGTTGGGAAACTGTGGGAAGTGTCTCATCTGCTGGTGGAATGATAGGCCCTGACTGTGCTGCTCTGCTTTTTGGCACAATGGCTCCTCTTGCAGAAACAGACTGGAAGAGAAAAAACAATCCCGGTATTCTCTCTGCTAGCACTGAAGCCCATTGTCTGCGCTGGGAAACCCCCTGTCTTCAGGCATGTCCTATCCTGTGATCATATATCTTTCCCCAAAATGTTTTTCCTGAGTTCAAGGGCTAAGTCGACTCTACTTCTTCTGTCTCATTTGGAGAATGGGGTCGGGCGTTTCTCTGTGTATCGTGTTGCACCAGGATTTTTGGTAGAAGCGTTGTATTTTCTGCTGTGTTTTCTAGAAAGCTTTTCAAATCCATTTGCTGAACTGATAGACAGTGGAGTGGGGGGGGGGGGGTGAGAGGCGCCTGGAGCAGTAGAACCCCTCCCCCCGCAGCTGTAACATAGTAAATGACGGCAGATAAAAACCCGAATGGTCCATCCAGTCTGCCCAACCATACAAGCTCCATCAATTAACTTAGTTTAAATGGTCCTTTTTCTTAGATATTTCTGGGCCAGAAACCCAAAGCCCTGCCCGGTGGTGTTCTGGGGTCTCCATCAAAGCTCACTCTAGCCCATTTTAACCATCCCAGCCATCGAAACCCTCCCCAGCCCGTCCTCAATGTCCATACACTTCTCCCTCCGTTTTCGCGGTTTCAGCAATCACGGTTTCGATTATTTGCAGTTTTTAGCTTGCTGGCTTCTCCCCTCCCCCCCCCCAATTACATCAGCTTGCATAGAGAAATCGCTGATTCCAAGCATTTACAGAGAAAATCGCAGATTCCCAGCACTTTCTTCACCATGTTTTGCCTTTCCTTCGGGAACAGGCCAGGTCTCCCACCCTATTTTTCGCAGTTTCACCATATTCACGATGGTTTTTAATAGAAAACAGCGAATAACGTATGAAAAAGTTATTTGCGGGTCTGTTAATCCCCTATCACAGCGAATACGGAAGGAGAAGTGTATATGGGACACAGACCATGCGAGTCTTAGAGATCCTCTGAGTGCATCAAACGAACGTGGGATGAACACAGAGGATCTAATGGGTTTACATTGAAGGACCTAAGGCCAGTGCTGGGCAGACTTGCACAGTCTGTGTCCCGTATATGGACATCACTGCCGCGTGTGCGCACCCCTTCCCTTCCCCCATACCTCCAGCGTGAGCAGTATCACCAACTTGCTGCCGGCGCCAGCATCGGCTCTCTCTGTCTGATGCCACTTCCTAGGCACGGGACCCGGAAGTGATGTCAGAGGGAAAGCCGACGCTAGCGTGCGCATCAGATTGGAGTTGCTGCTCGTGCCGCCGAAGAGCTAGATGTATTGGGGGAGGGGAATTGAAGGCACACGCGTAGTGGAGGGAGGAATCAGAAAGAGCGGGGGGGGAGACAGAAAAGAGGACATGTGCAGGCGCCCCCACCAAGACAGGTTGCCTGGGGTGGACCACCCCCCCTGCTGATAAAGCTCGGAGACCCCCTAGCTAAGGCTCTAGTGCAGGGCTGGGCAACTTCGGTCCTCGAGGGCCGGAATCCAGTCGGGTTTTTAGGATTTCCGCAATGAATATGCATGAGATCTATTTGCATGCACTGCTTTCAATGCATATTTATTGGGGAAATCCTAAAAACTCGACTGGATTCTGGCCCTCAAGGATCGGAATTGCCCACCCCTGCTCTAGTGCAAACAGTGCCTGCCCCATACCAGAGGGACAGTAGAACAAAAGCCCCCCAGTTAACCGGCAAAAAAAATTGCCAGAAAACAAGTCTCCTGTGCTCCTCGGACAACCCCCACCCCTCCAGCCCCCGAAGCAGCAGGACCCACAAATCTCCCTCCAGCTGGTTTGAGAGTCATTCAGTGTTTAATGCTACCCTACTTCCTCTTTGGCCTTTTCATTAGAAACCATTCTGGCATTTACACAGGCAAAGAATTAGAAATTAGGTGTTCCACTCCCCCAGCCAGCATTGTGATTACCGTTGGTACCGAAGAAACTCGCCACTGAACACCAGCACGCCTGTCTTCCATACATAGGGTTACCAGATTTTCCATTTGGAAAATCCAGACCCCTAGACCCACCCACCAGGCCCGCCCAGTCCCACCCATTCCTGTCACACCCTGGTTCCATCCCATCATACCCCCAATCCCGTCCCCAAGTCCGCTACAGCCACGCCTCCAATCCCGCCCCCGATGCCTGCTCTTGTCGGGCAGGACATCCGCGCATGCGCAGATATGGCGCAATGACTTCACACGCACGTACACGCGGATTCCCTCCTGCCCTAAGGAAAGCTTTTCAAAATCCGGACAAAGTGCCGTGTTTTGAAAAGCGGCCCGGACTCCCAGACATGTCCTCAAAAGAAGGACGTCCGTGGAAATCTGGACTTCTGGTAACCCTATCCATACAGCCCCCCCTCCCCCCCCATGATGAACATTGGCACTACTACTCTACATTCAAATGCCCCATCCCCTCGATGCCACTATCCTCCATGCACACAAACCGCCACCGCCTCCCCCCCCCCCTCCAACATCGCACTTACCATTAGTACTAGAAACCTGCTGATCCGGTGCGGAGCCTTGAACATCTCCACATGCTCAAAGCCTGCCATCTCCTGCCGCCTCTGAGATTCTCAGAAAAGGCGGGAGCAGGCAGGCCTTGAACCTGCACAGATGCTCAAGGCCCCGCCCTGGATTGATGGCTAATGGTAAGTGCAATGTCGGGGAGGGTGGCAGTGGGGGGTTGTTTACATGGAGGATAGCAGCACCAAGGGTCATCACGGGGGGGGGGGCATGTATGGAGGATAGCCATGCCACTGTTCAGCGGGGACAATGGTGGGGGAGGGGCATCGGCCTATTGAACACTGCACCCCTGGTGGTCATCGGAAGTTGAATGGAGCACAACCACACCTTTGTTCGGGTGCTGGCTCAAATATAAACCGAGACCCCCATTTTTGGGCCCATAAGTCTCGATTTACTGTATATTCAAGTATGTACAGTAACTATCTAATTTAGCAGCTTGTCTCGACTGTGCTGCTCAGCATCGCTTCACCTTGTGTTGCTTGTTGTCATACTGGCCACCCGTCTCATCCGTGCTTTGATCGTCATCTGTTTAACACAGATTCATTTCGACACCTTGGGGCTGTCCTTGATTCCCGACTTTCTTTTCTGCCACAAGTAACCTCCTGCTGTAAAAAAGGATATTTCATTTTAAGGCAATTCCGCGCTGTCCGGAGTTCTTTTGATTCGAACGTGCTTTATGCTGGCATATCCAAGTCTGCTCTAAAACCTCAGAAATATCATTGGCTTCCAGTTGATCTAAAAATCTGCTTCTTGCCTTTAACCCTTTCAGGACCATAAGGATCGTAGGCCAATTTTTGTGGTTTTGATGACATTTTTATGGTAAAAAGGGCTTGCAGATGCCAAAAAATTGATTTTTTTTTGTGAAATATCATTATTTTTTTTTTTATAAAATCAAACTTCTGGCTTATGGACAGTGTGGCAAGTGAATCTTCTCGTCAATCTGGCAACGACGCTAATGAATGAATGTCGGAACCAGTTTGTTTACATAAAGGCAGTATCATATGGAATCCGTACATATCAAATTTAGAACTGTAGACTATCCCAATCAAAATTTATAGGATTTTAAAGTTATGGGACAAATAGGTCCCTTGGTCCTGAAAGGGTTAAAGCTTCTCGACTGAGTTCCCCTTCTTATCTCAATGCTCTGGTTATACCCTATACGCCAACACATCTTCTCCGGTCATTAAACAACCATCGTTTGATCCTACCCAGTTCTAAAGCAGCTCACTAAGAACAGTGCGCTTTCTTTTTTTTTTCTTTTGCGCACCCTACCTATGGAATAACACCTTTATTCTAAACTAAGGTGTGCTAAGTGTTTTAGAAACATAGAAACATAGAAATAGACGGCAGATAAGGGCCACGGCCCATCTAGTCTGCCCACCCCAATGACCCTCCCCTACCTTTCTCTGTGAATAGATCCCACGTGTCTATCCCATTTGGCCTTAAAATCAGGCACGCTGCTGGCCTCAATAACCTGAAGTGGAAGATTATTCCAGCGATCAACCACCCTTTCGGTGAAAAAAAATTTCCTGGTGTCCCCGTGCAGTTTCCCGCCCCTGATTTTCCACGGATGCCCCCTTGTTTTCGCGGGACCCTTGAAAAAGAAGATATCTTCTTCCACCTCGATGCGGCCCGTGAGATACTTGAATGTCTCGATCATGTCACCCCTCTCTCTGCGTTCCTCGAATGAGTATAGTTGCAACTTATCCAGCCGTTCCCATATGGGAGATCCTCCAGGCCCCATTGCCTTGTTAACCTTAAGCTTTGACAGCTCGCAATAGACACCGCTGGGTGTAAACTCGAAATTACTAAACGGGTCATCTGCGTCAACCCTTGTCTGTAGCACGCATGTAGCTAAATCAACGCGTGCAGTAACCGCTAACGTGTCCATAGGATAACATGCACGCGTTAGCGTGTGATTAGCGCACACTAATATCTATCGTATTCTAAAAAGCATAGCGGGATATGTCCATAAAAAATGGAGCTCGACGTGGTTAAAAACGTGAAGTAAACTAACAATAATATTAGTGAAAAATAAAAGAAAAAGAAGAGGAAAGAAAAAAAGATAAACCGAAAGACATACAATAACAATAAGGAAAATTAAGTTTTCAGAGTTTAAGCCTCTTGTCATCGAAGGAATTGCATATCAGTCAGAAGTGTGCTAAAGGCATGGCTCTTCCAGTAGGCCGGGTCTCAAAGTCCCTCCTCGAGGGCCGCAATCCAGTCGGGTTTTCAGGATTTCCCCAATGAATATGCAAGAGATCTGTTTGCATGAACTGCTCTCATTGTATGCTAACAGATTCATTGGGAAAATCCTGAAAAGCCGACTGGAATGTGGCCCTCGAGGACCGACTTTGACACCCCTGCAGTAGGCCTATCTGTCTGAACAGCAATAAGTGACAATAGCGCACAGCACCATTCTCTGTGTGGTTTGTTTGAGTCTTTACAGATCCCATCACATAACTGGAGTTCCTTTCCTATTAAGCTTTTAGTCTGTCAATCGAGTAGCCCTGTTTTGGTCAGAAAAAGTGGTACAGTGTGGCGCAGTGGTTGGATCTACAGCCTCAGCACCCTGGGGTGGTGGGTTCAAACCCCGTGCTGCTCCTTGTGACCCTGGGCAAGTCACTTAATCCTTCATAGCCCCAGGTACGTTAGAGAGATTGTGAGCCCACCGGGACAGAGAGGGAAAAATGCTTGAGTACCTGATTGTAAAAACCGCTTAGATAACCTTGATAGGCGGTATATAAAATCCTAATAAACTTGAAACTTGTACAGTAAATTTGGAGTGAATAAACAAATAAGCAATAGTAAAGTTGTGTTTGGTTCAAGATAAAAGCTGATGTGGACTATCTTGGATATTGTGTTCAATTCTGGTCGCCTTATCTCAAAAAAATGATATAGCGGAACTAAAAAAAGGTTCAAAGAAGAGCGACCAGGATGGTAAAGGGGTTGGAACTCGACTCGTATGAGGAAAGACTAAAAAGGTTGGGGCTCTTCAGCTTGGAAAAGAGACGGCTGAGGGGAGACAGGATTGAAGTCTAGAAAATCCGGAGTGGAGTAGAACGGGTACAAGTGGATCGATTTTTCACTCCGTCAAAAATGACAAAGACTAGGGGACACTCGATCAAGTTATGGGGGAAATACAGGAGGAAATATTTTTTTCACTCAGAGAATAGTTAAGCTCTGGAAGTCATTGCCAGAGGATATGGTAACAGATATGGTTTTTTAAAAAAAGGTTTGGACAAGTTCCTGGAGGTAATGTTCACATTCCGCTGTTGAGACAGACATGGGGAAGCCACTACTTGCCCTGGGATTGGGTGTTGCTACTATTTGGGTTTCTGCCAGGTCTAATGCTTAGCTTGCCCAACCTCTCAAGTCAAATCTTGATCCTGACATAAGTGCCTCTGCTGGGTCAGACCAGGGGTCCATCACGCCCAGCAGTCCGCTCACGCAGCGGCCTATCAGGTCCAGGACCTGTATAATAATCCTCTATCTAGACCAGTGGTCTCAAACTCGCAACCTGGGGACCAAATGAGGCCCACCAGGTACTATTTTGAGGCCCTCGGTATCGGTTTATCATAATCACAAAAGTAAAATAAAACCGTTTCTTGATCATATGTCTCTTTAGCTATAAATGACAATATTATTATTAAGACTTAGCCAAAAGGAAAGATTTATAAACTATAAAGAATTTTACCTCATGCAAAGTTGTCATTTCTTTAATAAGACATAAACTATTTTTTTTCTGAGGCCCTCCAAGTACCTACAAATCCCAAAATGTGGCCCTGCAAAGGGTTTGAGTTGGAGACCACTGACCCTTTTCCTTCAGGAAATCATCTAATCCCTTCTTGAACCCCTTGGTCCTCAACAAATAAATTCTTTGTGTCCCCTTCATCCCACCATTCTGGGAAGGGACTAGGCATCCACCTAGTCCACTATACTATAGGGGGAGGGTTATATACACATGCATATGTATCTTTGTAGTTAGGCACCCAACCGAAAACTGACCACATTATTCCAATAATGTTTCAGATAAGCAGCTGCTGTTTGTATCATCTTCTTCGAATGGATTACTTTTGTAGACACCGTGACAGCAATTAACTTTCCTCCTAAGCTATGTGGAGTATGACCTCAGCCTTTCAAATTTAAGAACATCAGAATAGCCTCACTGGGTCAGACCAATGGTCCATCAAGCCCAGTAGCCCGTTCTCACGGTGGCCAATCCAGGTCACTAGTACCTGGTCAATACCCAAAGAGAAGCAACATTCCATGCTACCGATCTAAGGCAGGCAGTGGCTTCTCCCATGTCTTTCTCAATAACAGACTATGCACTTTTCCTCCAGGAACTTGTCCAAATCTTTCTTAAAACCAGCTACGCTATCTGCTCTTACCACAACCTCTGGCAACGCGTTCCAGAGCTTATCTATTCTCTGAGTGGAAAAATATTTCCTCCTATTGGTTTTAAAAGTATTTCCCTGTAACTTCATCGAGTGTCCCCTAGTCTTTGTCATTTTTGACGGAGTGAAAAATCGATCCACTTGTACCCGTTCCACTCCACTCAGGATTTTCTAGACTTCAATCCTATCTCCCCTCAGCTTTTTATTTTTGAAACTGAAGGGCCTTAACCGTTTTACTCTTTCCTAACCCTTGCTGTGGTACTTGTGCCAAAGACAGCTTTTTTCTAGAGTTTGTGCTTTTATAAAATTACACTTAATGCTGTACTAGTCGGCAATGGATTTTTAGGTAAGATATAGTATAGAATTTGGGTCTAACATGCCCTTGACGCAGCATAAACGCTCACTTCTAAGGTCAGGTGCAAACCTGTGGACTTAGGCCAGTATTCCTATAACCACATCGTCCCAGCCCCTAAATTTAGCTGCTTTTTCTTGAGTCTGGGTAAACTTATATGTCCTGCGCCTGTGGTACCATTTTTGAAGAGCGAAATGATGGCATGTTAGAAGTTTGAAAGTTTAGTGAAATGGTGTTTTGTTGTCATTCTCTTTGAAAATGTGTCAATAATATATGAATGTCTTTAGAAGTAATCACTATTGGTGCACACATGGGGAGAAAGTAAGCGCTGATGTTTTGGGGAAAACTGACAATTAGAACTTCAATCTAGCCTTCTGCAACAGCTGCGTCATGGCTGTACAGAAGGCAAATACCAGGACATCCTTCAATGATGGGGTAATGAATCACACAGGGACCCAGGTCTCCTGCGACCAGTCACAGAATCTATGAAAAGGCTGAATTGGTAGACAGAGTCTGGGCTAGAGAATTGCACGGGGACAGAAATCCCGCCCGTCCCCGCCAGGATCCTCTCCGCCCCCGCCAGGATCCTCTCCATCCCCGCCAGGATCCTCTCCGTCCCCACCCGTCCCCGTCAGGATCCTCTCCGTCCCCACCCATCCCCGCAAGGAATTACCTCCATCCCCGTCCGTCCCCATAAAAAGCAGCAATTACTTCTGACAGGATCATCAATTCCACAGTTTCTTTTGTGTTTGCGCTGCTGTTTTCCTTGTGGAATCTCTTTAGTGGAACCCTTTTTTTGTTTTCTGTTCAGGTAATTAACTTATAAACCCCCTCTGTCACTATGTAATGTAATGTAATTTATTTCTTATATACCGCTACATCCGTTAGGTTCTAAGCGGTTTGAAGAAAATATACATTAAGATTATAAATGAGAAGTAAGAAGGTACTTAAAAAATTCCCTTACTGTCCCGAAGGCTCACAATCTAACTAAAGTACCTGGAAATTAATAAAGAAGAGAAAATAAAGATGGTTGAAAAAAGAAAAATTCTATATGAACTTATAGGATGGAAATTAAACTGACAGTGAAGAACTGTATGAAAAATACATATGGAATGCAGTTAGAGAGGGTAGGTTACAATCTATTGATGGTATTTGTTTAATTGGAAGGTGTTAAGGTGGGTAATTTGGGGGAAGGTTATCTGAAGGTAGGTGAATCTTCTGGAGGTAAAAGAGGAGGGGTTAAGATGTTTGGATGAATTTTTTGAAAAGCAGGGTTTTGATTTCTTTTCTGAATGTTTTGAGGTTGTCTGATATTGTCATAAGATTGGAGATGGAATGGTTGATTTTTGCTGCTTGTGTTGCTAGAAGGTTGTCAAACATTTTCTTGCGTTGTGTGCCTTTGAGTGGGGGGAAGGCGAAAGGGTTCGAGGTTCTTCTGTGTCTTGAGGTGGAGATTTGGTTTAAGCGGTTGTTTAGATAGGAGGGGGAAGAGCCGTGTAATGCTTTGAATATCAGGCAGTGGAATTTGAATTGGATTTGTGCTTGTATGGGTAGCCAGTGAGAGTCTAAGAAGGCAGTTGTTATGTGATCATATTTTTTGAGTCAGTAGATCAATCTGAGGGCGGTGTTTTGTATGGTCTGGAGTTGTTTTATCATAGTGGCTGGACAAGGAAGATATAGATGATACTATGGCTGATGTGTCCATTATATTATATGGACGAACCCTGCTTCCAAAGCCTTCCATCCCCGTGGGAGTCCTGTGGGTTAGAAGGGGATTTTCGTGGGACCCCCGGGATCCCCGTTCCCGTGCAGACTTCTAGTCTGGGCTTTTTCAGTAATTCTTGGGGACAATGGCTCAGTTTTAGCAGGCAATAGGAAAGGTGTCGGTACTCAGTAATCTGAAAAAAGCTCTGTTCAGAACAATTATAACTATTATTTTTGTGGTGTTTAACACAGGTATGTTGTGTGGATGTTACCTAGGGTTACCAGATTTTACTACTGTAAAATCCAGATCCATGGCACCACCTCCAGGCCTTCCAAGTTCTTCTCAGCCCCGCCCTATTGTGCCCCAGCCTTGCCCCTCCCCCAGCCCACCCCAACCTGTTCTCGTGCTCGGAGCCGCATCAGGAGAGCATCTGCACATGCGCAGGTGTGGTGCGATGACATCACACACATGCGCACATACACATAACGTTACCATATTGTATGAGCAGAGTGCTGAGTTTTGAAAAGCCTTCCGGACGCCCAGACATGTCCTCTAAAAAGAGGGTAAATCCAGACATCTGGTAACCCTAAAGTTACCGTATTATTTTGTCCTGTTTGGGAGGACTTTTAAGTTTTATTTGTTTTGCCCTTAAAATATACAAGCAGAAGAGTTCACAGCTCGCAAAAAAAATGCCACGTCACTTTCAGACATTAAGGCCCAGATTCTATAACTGGCGCCATTGCGTGATTGACATGCAATTGGCGACCGCCTTTAAGGTGGCCACCGATAACGGCGCCGGTTAGAGAATCCAGGCCTAAAGGTCCTGTGTGGCTGAACAGGGACATTGTCTGTACGAAGACTGGGAAAATCCGGACCCATGGCCACGCCCCCCAGAACCGCCCTGATGTGCCCCCAGCCCTGCCCCCAGATGACATCCGCGCATGCACGGGCACAATGCAGTAACATCACACGTATGTTCACATGACATCACCGTGTTGCGTTCACGCATGCACGGATGCCCCTTCCTGACGCAATTATGTCAGGAAGCTTTTCAAAACCCAGACAAAGTGCCGGGTTTTGAAAAGTCGTCTGGACCTCCGGACCTATAAATGTAACCGCCATTCTACTTTTTAGGTGTCAAACTTTTGAACATTTGGCCTAGTGTGGGAAATGTGCCTTCTCTGGGACAGCCCTAGAAATGGTCCTCTGCGATCTTTTCATACTACATCTTGCCTTGTATCCAGAGATAATGAGATAGAGAAGGAGGGGAACAGGAACGCACATGTAACCCCATTATTTAAAAAACATCATTGGAACAAATTACATTTAAAATACTCTTTCTCACTTTCAAGGCCCCTCAAATATAAGTTACTTGAGTATCTTTATTGGCTGTCTTCTATACTCCATCTTGCAGTTTCCACTCTACAAGTAATCATAGATTAGGGGAGCTCAGAACGGTTTACATGAATTTATTCAGCTACTCAAGCATTTTCCCCTGTCTGTCCCAGCAGACTCACACCTGGGGCAATGGGGGGATTAAGTGACTTTCCAGGGCATGGGTTTGAACCCACAGCCACAGGGAGCTGAGGCTGTAGCTTTAACCAATGTGCCACACTCTCTCCCATTAGTAATACCAATCCTCCATCATGCATGTCTTGAATCGACGAGGCGCTCTGGAATTCACTTCCTCAATGCATAAGCTACTATTTGGGGTTTTGCCAGGTATTGTGACTTGCATTAACCTCCGCGAAGACAGGATATGAGGCTAGATGGACCATTGTTCTGACCCAGTAAGGCTATTCTTAGGTTCTTATGTTCACTCAGGCATTTCCTGAATGAGGAGATGGCAGCCTGGACGCTTTATGAAACACTCCTTGACCCACACAGACTCTTGCATGATTGCTCCTGTCCTACTCACTCTATTGTACTTCAATCCTTCTCTTATTTTTAGACAGCTAAAAGCGGTCCAGTAGGTTATAAATAAAGGCCTAAAGAGCGCCACAGTCACTGTAGCCAGTTCAGACAGAGACTGACCTCTCCTACATCGAAACAAGCTTTGAGGTGTTTCCTCTGATGTTTAGACGCATCTGCTGTATCACCATGACTGGAAAATCGTGAGGCCAAAAACGTGGAAGCACATCTCTCCTGCCCTCTTGTCTTGTTTTCTGGGACAGTGCACTTTTTAAAAGTATTTTATAAACTTAGAAGTATTCTTATTTTTTTTTCATCTGTAACCTCAGTCTCATTCAAGTCCTGATACATTAATAAGAATAAACTTACTGGGTCACACCAAAGGTACATCAAGCCCAGTAGCCCGTTCAGGTCCCTAGTACCTGGCCAAAACCCAAGGAGTAGCAACATTCCATATAGAATCTCAAAGAATAGCAAGATTCCGGAATCCCAGAGAGTACCAAGATTCTAGAATCCCAAAGAGTAGCAACATTCCATATAGAATCCCAAAGAATAGCAAGATTCCGGAATCCCAGAGAGGAACAAGATTCTAGAATCCCAAAGAGTAGCAACATTCCATATAGAATCCCAAAGAATAGCAAGATTCCGGAATCCCAGAGAGGAACAAGATTCTAGAATCCCAAAGAGTAGCAACATTCCATATAGAATCCCAAAGAATAGCAAGATTATCCCAGGACAAGCAGGCAGGTATTCTCACTAGTGGGTGATGTCATCAGACAGAGCCCCGGTACGGACGTCTCACAAGCACGTGTTGCTTGTAGAAACTTAAAGTTTCTAGATGCCCGCACCGCGCATGCGCCGGTGCCTTCCTACCCGGAGATCCGGGCGTGTCTCCTCAGTTCTTTCTTTTCCGCGGAGCTGAGAAGTTCAACTTCTTCATGCGCTAGCTGAATTCAGTTAAATTTGCCTTCCTTGTCCGCGTTTTCGTTTTCTTTTAATTACAGTTAACAGTTCTTTTCTTTTTCAAAAAAAAAAAAAAAAAAAAAGAAGATTATTTCCTCCGGCAGGTCGAACGGGCCGGCCACGTGGCTCAGGCCCACTGGCTTCGACCTAGCGGCGGAGATTTTCCGGCCTATGTCCCGGCCAATCACCGGGTTTAAAAAGTGCAGCAAGTGCCAACGCGCGATTTCACTCACGGACCCTCACTGGCGCTGTTTGCAGTGTTTGGGCCCTGACCACATCCCGAAATCGTGCGGGCCTTGCTCTACCCTAACGGCACGCTCATTCAAGCGGCGTTGCCTATTGTGGGAATCGATGTTCAAGATGGACGCAGCTAAGGATCCCTCAGCCTCCACTTCATCTGATACCTCCCCGGTTCGGGCGAAACCGGCATCGACCACTCCTGCATCGAGTGTGGTGAAACCGGCATCGCTCACCCCGACACCATCCACGAGCTCGACGTCGGTGCCTGCCCCGGTCTCCTCGGTTCAGGTACCTCTTCCTTCCACAGTGCCACCAATGGTCATCAAAGTGCCGAAAGCTACTAAGCAGAAGCACTCGGCCTCGAAGGAGCGCGATGTCCGTGCAGGAGGACCCCCTTTCGGTGCGGATCCCTCCTTATCGGCTTCGCTACGGTCCGTGCTGGAAGCTCAATTCGTTGAGCTCATGCAGACCATCGGACCCGGGCTCATCGCTGCCATACAGGGTGACCTCCCGGTACCGGTCCAAAGGGGCGGTCCGCCCCCTCCCCCTCCCCCACACCGTTCGACCTCGACAACCGACGAGGACGAACGGGGGAGGGCGGCGATGCCCACGCGGCAAGCCTCGCTTACCGATATGCCGCCATTAGAACCCATTACGCCTCCGCGCCAACATGGGACCAGACCTCCGATCGATACTCGAAGCCCTGGGCATAGTCAGGAAGAGTTCTTCCGTACTCCTTACCAGACTTGGGTAGCATCGCAAGAACCCGCATCGCAAACCCAGTTGCGATCCACCGCTTCCAGCCCTATCCACTTGGGGGCCTCGGGAGACCATGCGATGCACAGACGATCCCGATCCCCGTCCCGCCACCGAGACGGGCACCGATCGAGACACTCATCCTGGCACTCCTCACGCCATTCGGAGGTGTCACCGCAGAAAAAACTGCAACGTAGGGGATACTCCTCATCAGAGGTGTCCCCCCCGAGGGGCCCGGAGTACGAGGAGACACTGGTGCCCGATTCTCCTTGTCACTCCCCGATGTCCACGGACCTGGAGGCCTCCTCCTCCTCCAGCCCGTCCCACAGACCGACGCTGGCGGAACAATTGTCCTTCTCATCATTCCTCCGACAAATGGCGGAGGATCTGGATGTGACCCTTGACACGGGCTCCCGATACTCCAAAGAGTATCTGGACACCATGCATTTACCTAACCCTCCAACGGAGTCGCTTCGGCTCCCCTTGCATAAATTACTGGACCAGACCTTCATGCAGTGCTTCGAAACGCCGTATTCCATACCGGCGATCCCCAGCAAACTCGATGCTCGATACCGCATCGTGCACCATAAAGGGTTCGAGGGCCCTCAACTCTCCCACCAATCCCTACTGGTCGAGTCCTCCCTTAAACGCTCTCATCCCTCCCAGGTCTACGCCTCTGTACCGCCGGGCCGAGAGGGGAGAACGATGGACAAATTTGGTAGAAAATTCTACCAAAACTCCATGATGGCGTCACGGGTGCTAAACTACAACTTCTTTTTCTCTTCCTATCTGGAGTTCTTCTTGCCGGTGCTCCGCAAGTTCACTCCGTTCATAGACAACCAAGCTCGATTCGAGTTCGAGGAAGTGGTAGCCTCCCTCTCCCAATTACGCCTCCAGCTGATGCAATCCTCCTTCGATGCATTCGAACTCTCGGCACGCGCCGCCGCAAGCGCGGTAGCTATGCGTCGCCTGGCATGGCTCCGTACTATCGATATGGATCCCAACCTACAGGACAGACTCGCCAACGTACCATGTGCTGGAGCTGACCTGTTCGATGAGTCTATCGAAACTGTTACCAAGAAGCTGTCGGATCATGAAAAATCCTTTCAATCCATCCTGCGGCCCAAACCCAAACCTCAACAGTCTCGACCTTCCAGGCCACCCCTGATTTACCAGCGGCATTACATGCCCAGACAAACGCCTGCTGCGAGACAGCCTGCGAAGAGACAACCTCCCCAGAAGTCTCAGCAAAAACCTCAGCCACCGGCTGTACCTAAGGCTCCCCAGCCCTTTTGACGCCCCCCCCCGGGAGCATAACCTCGGCCTCTCCCATAGGGGGCCGCCTCCATCTTTTTTACCATCGATGGGAGGCCATAACCACGGACCTATGGGTCCTCACCATCATAAGAAAGGGATACTCTCTTCAATTCCACCGGGTCCCCCCGGACCATCCTCCAAGAGAGTATCCTTCAAGCTCGACGCAGACCGCCCTTCTTCTTCAGGAAGTCCAAACCTTACTTCAGCTTCGGGCTGTCGAGCCGGTCCCGTCAGACCAATTGAACCGAGGGTTTTACTCCCGGTACTTCCTCGTCCCGAAGAAAACGGGCGACCTGCGACCCATTTTAGACCTTCGAGCCCTCAACAAGTTCCTGGTCAAAGAGAAGTTTCGCATGTTGACTTTGGCTTCTCTATACCCCCTCCTCGAGCAGAACGACTGGTTATGCTCCCTGGATCTCAAGGAGGCCTACACTCACATCCCCATTCACCCGGCCTCCCGAAAGTTCCTCAGATTTCGGGTGGGAAATCTGCACCTACAGTATCGAGTGCTACCATTCGGCCTATCTTCATCCCCCAGAGTCTTCACAAAGTGCCTGGTGGCAGTGGCCGCAGCACTCCGGGACAGGGGTCTACAGGTATTCCCATACCTCGACGACTGGCTCATCAAGGCCCCGTCAGCCCCAGAGGTCACTTCGGCGGCCTTGGCTACAACCTACTTCCTCCAGAATTTGGGCTTCGAGATCAACTTCTCCAAGTCTCATCTACAACCCACCCAGTCCCTCCCCTTCATCGGAGCGGTCCTGGACACCACCCGACTCCGAGCATTCCTGCCTCGGCAACGCATGGAGTCTCTTCTTCATCTCAGCCAGTCGGTGTCTACTCGCCAAACCCTACCGGCGAGACAACTGATGGTGCTCCTGGGCCATATGGCCTCCACAGTACATGTGACACCCTTTGCCAGACTCCACCTCAGGATCCCCCAGTGGACCCTGGCATCACAGTGGAATCAAACGTCCGATCCACTATCCAAACGCATCTTAGTCACACCTGCTCTTCGGCAGTCTCTACTTTGGTGGATGACCTCTTCGAATCTATCCAGAGGTTTGCTGATGCACTCTCCCCCCCATCAGAAAGTTCTCACAACCGATTCGTCGAACTACGCATGGGGGGCCCACCTGGAGGGTCTCCGCACCCAAGGATTCTGGACCAGTGCGGAAAGACTACACCAAATCAATCTACTGGAACTCAGAGCCATCTTCAATGCGCTCCAAGCTTTCCAACACCTACTCCACGACATGGTAATCCTCATTCGCACAGACAATCAGGCCGCCATGTATTATATCAACAAGCAAGGAGGCACGGGCTCGGCCCTCCTTTGCCAGGAAGCTCTACGAGTCTGGGACTGGGCGGTGCGCCACAACACCCTACTCAGAGCAGTATACATCCAGGGGGAGAACAACGTCTTAGCAGACAAACTAAGCCGTCTGCTACAACCGCACGAATGGACTCTCCATTCCAGCCCCCTTCACCAAATCTTCACGCAATGGGGGACGCCTCAGATAGACCTCTTTGCGGCTCCCCACAACGCCAAACTGCCTCAGTTTTGCTCCAGGATCTACACTCCTCATCGCCTCGAGGCAGATGCTTTTCTACTGAACTGGGGGAAACGATTTCTATATGCGTTCCCACCATTCCCGCTGATCCAGAAGACTCTGGTCAAGCTGAAACTCGAACGGGCCACCATGATTCTAATAGCTCCTCGGTGGCCCAGACAACCTTGGTTCTCCCTCCTACTTCAACTCAGCAGCAGGGAACCAGTACCACTTCCAGTGTTTCCTTCACTGCTTACTCAACATCAAGGATCACTACTTCATCCCAACCTGCAGTCTCTCCACCTGACAGCTTGGTTCCTCTCAACGTAACCCCTCACCAATTCTCACAAGAAGTGAGGGAGGTCTTGGAAGCTTCCAGGAAGCCCGCCACTCGACAATGCTACTCCCAAAAATGGACCAGATTCTCCTCATGGTGTGTTTCTAAGTCAACGGAACCTCAGCGAGCTTCCTTATCCTCCGTGCTGAACTATCTCCTACACCTATCTCAATCTGGGCTCAAGTCCACATCCATACGAGTCCACCTGAGCGCTATTGCGGCGTTCCACCAGCCCCTACAAGGGAAACCCCTCTCGGCCCATCCGGTGATCGCCAGATTTATGAAAGGACTCTTCCATGTTAACCCTCCTCTCAAACCACCCCCAGTAGTTTGGGACCTCAATGTAGTCCTTTCCCACCTCATGAAGCCCCCGTTTGAACCTCTCAACAGGGCCCCTCTGAAGTATCTCACCTGGAAAGTGCTTTTCCTTGTAGCCCTTACGTCCGCTCGCAGAGTCAGCGAACTCCAGGCATTAATGGCGGACCCACCATTCACAGTATTCCACCATGACAAGGTGGTCCTCCGCACTCACCCGAAATTCCTGCCTAAGGTGGTCTCCGAATTTCATCTCAACCAATCCATTGTACTTCCAGTATTCTTCCCTAAGCCTCATTCTCACCACGGAGAATCGGCCCTTCACACTCTAGACTGCAAACGTGCCTTGGCTTTCTACCTGGATCGCACCAAGCCACACAGAACCACTCCTCAACTTTTTGTCTCCTTCGACCCTAACAAGTTGGGAAGACCCGTATCAAAGCGCACCATCTCTAATTGGATGGCGGCTTGTATCTCTTCCTGCTATGCCCAGGCTGGATTATCACTTCCTTGTAAGGTCACAGCCCATAAGGTCAGAGCAATGGCAGCCTCAGTAGCATTCCTCAGATCAACACCAATCGAGGAAATTTGCAAGGCTGCCACCTGGTCCTCGGTTCACACATTCACCTCACATTATTGTCTGGATACCCTCTCCAGACGGGATGGACAGTTTGGCCAAACAGTATTGAAAAATTTATTCTCTTAAGTCGCCAACTCCCCCTCCATCCCACTGAGGTTAGCTTGGAGGTCACCCACTAGTGAGAATACCTGCCTGCTTGTCCTGGGATAAAGCAATGTTACTTACCGTAACAGTTGTTATCCAGGGACAGCAGGCAGCTATTCTCACGTCCCACCCACCTCCCCTGGGTTGGCTTCTCAGGCTAGCTACCTGAACTGAGGAGACACGCCCGGATCTCCGGGTAGGAAGGCACCGGCGCATGCGCGGTGCGGGCATCTAGAAACTTTAAGTTTCTACAAGCAACACGTGCTTGTGAGACGTCCGTACCGGGGCTCTGTCTGATGACATCACCCACTAGTGAGAATAGCTGCCTGCTGTCCCTGGATAACAACTGTTACGGTAAGTAACATTGCTTTCCGGAATCCCAGAGAGGAACAAGATTCTAGAATCCCAAAGAGTAGCAACATTCCATACAGAATCCCAAAGAATAGCAAGATTCTGGAATCCCAGAGAGTACCAAGATTCCGGAATCCCAAAGAGTAGCAACATTCCATACAGAATCCCAAAGAATAGCAAGATTCCGGAATCCCAGAGAGTACCAAGATTCTAGAATCCCAAAGAGTAGCAACATTCCATACAGAATCCCAAAGAATAGCAAGATTCCGGAATCCCAGAGAGTACCAAGATTCTAGAATCCCAAAGAGTAGCAACATTCCATATAGAATCCCAAAGAATAGCAAGATTCCGGAATCCCAGAGAGGAACAAGATTCTAGAATCCCAAAGAGTAGCAACATTCCATACAGAATCCCAAAGAATAGCAAGATTCCGGAATCCCAGAGAGTACCAAGATTCTAGAATCCCAAAGAGTAGCAACATTCCATATAGAATCCCAAAGAATAGCAAGATTCCGGAATCCCAGAGAGGAACAAGATTCTAGAATCCCAAAGAGTAGCAACATTCCATACAGAATCTCAAAGAATAGTAAGATTCCGGAATCCCAGAGAGTAACAAGTTTCTAGAATCCCAAAGAGTAGCAACATTCCATTTAGAATCTCAAAGAATAGCAAGATTCCAGAATCCCAAAGAGTAGCAACATTCCATACAGAATCCCAAAGAATAGCATTCCATGCTACCGATCCAGGGCAAGCAGAGGGCAAGCATTGTAGGCTACCTCAAGATTACAATAAACCCTGTGCTGAGAAGAATGAAAATTTTAAAGAAAAAAATAATGTTCTCATGTGACCAGACAGTAAATTCAAATCCTGCTATGAACCGTATTGCAGAAGAGATTCAGTTCCCAACTGGGGTGAGAGGGAGTCCCAACCGAAACAGGCAGTCCATGGGTTAAGAACAAGTTACGTTTTTAAAGCTGTTCTTAAATCGGATTTGTATGTAACTCGGAACTTGTAGACTTTAAGACTTTTGCTGCTTACCTCTGCTTCCAGCTGGCAAAAGGACTATGACTATGGCCTAGATTCACTAAACTCACCGATCTGGATCGTTGTTGGGCAATTCATGGCCGAGTTTCGCCGAGCAACCAATTCACTACAGATTCTTCATGCAAATGATCTGATTGGATTCAAGCCCACAAGCAATCCCACGGATCGCTGGAGAGCGATCGAGACACAAGCGAGATCAAAATAAAGGGAGAGGTGGCTGCAGTTTACTTGCTGGTCCTACGAGTGGACATTTTAAAAGGAATCTTTTCAATTTGTGCAGCCAGATTATGGAACAGAACACACTTTAAACCCGCGGGTTAAAACCACGGGCTCGCAATGCGCTTTTTGCAGAATAAAAAGGGAGTTTGTATGCATATGTACACTTTTATTTTTTATTTTATTTTGATGGTTGTTTTGTAACCTCAATGCTGGGATTTCAGGGCGGCAGAGAACAGGAGAGTCGGCAAGGACAGTCGCTTCATTTCGGATCGGCAAACCCAATCGGTGTTTCTTCTGCTTAGTGAATCGATGGCTTCCTCCTTATGCATGCCATTTCCCTTCATTTGCATGGGCGGAGTGGATCGGGCAGAAGGTTAGTGAATCGGGTCGGGGTCGGGAAACGATCGCAAACTGGTCGGGACACGATCGGTGAGTTTAATAAATCTAGCCCTATGAATGGCCACAAATGGTTTTCCTAGAGGTAGGGAGGAGAGGATGCCATTGTGAAAAAACTAATCTAATCTAATTTCCATCTTATATACCGGATCATTCCAGTAAGGACTCGAGCCGGTTAACAGAGATTGAAAATAATATAATATAAAACAATAATGAAGGTAATAGAAAAATTTTCAATAAATTTGATCAGTCCTCAGTTAAGAATCTCTGAAAGAGATAAGTTTCAGATTTTTCCTAAAAAGTGATAGAGATAATGACGTTCTGATAATCAAGGGAAGATCGTTCCAAACTTTTACCAAGGAATACCTAGCAAAATAAACTCATACTTCTAAGGAACGTTATTGTAATTCCCCATATAACTATATGGATCTCTTCATTTGTAAATTGCCTTGAACCTATCTTGGAAAAGTGGGATACAGAAATTCAGATTAGATTAGATTAGAATAGCGAGAGGTAGGCATTTACCAGGAGTGGAATAAAAGGAAGGTAGAATTGAAGATTCATTTTCAACAGTCACAGAAATGCATATTTCTCAACCCTTTCAAATATTTGCAGTATTGACTGTAATAACATCTTGCTCAGGTCACCATACTGTCCCTCCAGCATTAACCTCAATGGTGTTCACTCAAGTTCCCTCTACTGTTACTCCAAAAGACTGTCTTTTGTTTCAGCAACACCAGACTCCAGCCTAGACCTGGTTAACTTGGCATCTTTGTACGAGCAGTTCTGTGTTGTTGTTTTTTTAATGAGAAAGGATCTCGATTGTTTGCCTTTGAAAATCTGCTACAAAGTAAAAGTGATAATGATGTGAATGAAGGGGTTAGGCACTGTTTAGAGGGAATCGATTTTGTACTCTTTCAAAAAGTACAAAGACTAGGAGTCTCTCAATGAAGTTACATGGAAATACTTTTAAAGCAAATAGGAGGACATATTTCTTCACGCAAAGAACAGTTAAGCTATGGAATTTGTTGCCAGAAGATGTTGTATGAGCGGTTAGCATAGCTGGATTTAAAAAAGGTTTGGACAAGTTCCTGGAAGAAAAGCCTATAGGCTCTGATTCTATAAAGGATGCCCATGTTAGGCACCTAGCAATGCCTAACCTAAATTCATATGCAAATTAATTATTTTAATTGTTTAATTGGTATGGTAATTAAACACGCCGTAAAAAAAAAAATTCAAAGAAGTTATATAAATTAATTAGCGTTATACACGGGTATTTGCACGGCGCCATATAACGCCTAAGTCGAGGTGCCCTCTGACCCCTAACAATGCCTATTTGAAAACTAGGCGTGGTTAGGGGCGGAGAATAGGTGTTGTTAGGTGTACCTAATATACAGCCGCCTACCTCAACGACACCTAGGCACTGCTAGGCGTGATTCTATAAAGGACGCCTAGTGGTTGATTGACAGCTGTGTGGACCAGTGCCTACACGATTAGGTGTTTCTAGAATGAGGCCGGTAGTCTGCGATTCAGACCGACACAGGGGAAGCCAAATGTTGTGATACCGCACACCTCTTTAGTGAATGCCCTGGACCCGCCCAGGCTCCTCCCATGGCCACTCCCTCTTTTTAGTTGCAAGAGGCACACACAGAACTAAATTATTGCTAATTAATGCCAATAATTTCTCGACGGTAACCAACTATTGGTTTCTAATTGGCTTGTTACTCAATTAAATTGGGTGCACAGTGTACATTCACACAGGCCAGGGAAATTTGTCATCATCATGCTTCTTTCTGAAGTTCCTGGAAGAAAAGTCCATAGTCTGCTATTGAGAAAGACATGGGGAAAGCCACTGCTTGCCCTGGATCGGTAGCATGGAATGTTGCTACTCTGGGGATTCTAGAATGTTTCTACTCTTTGGGATTCTCTATAGAATGTTGCTACTCTTTGGGGTTTGGCCAAGTACTAGGGACCTGGATTGGCCACCGTGAGAACAGGCTACTGGGTTTGATGGACCATTGGTCTGTCTAATGTTCTTATATCCCAGAATTCATCATGAAAGAGAGAAGGAGAATGGCCCAACAGCCAGCCTAGACTAGATGGTCAGTGGGGACAATCAAAAGCTACTATGTATATTCAGGACCACTAAATGTGGCCCGGATTCTGTAACTGGCGCTTTTGTCAGCCGCTGCCTTAAAAGCGGCCGCCGATCACATGTCAATCATGTGACATCACCAGGTACAGAATCACGCCTCTGACAAAGGTAGGTGCCCGAAATGTAGGCCAAGGTTTTCAGGCCTATATTTCTGGCAGCTACCTTTGATGTGAATCACATCTCTGTAGGCGCTTGCTTTAGGCATTAGCCACACCCACAGTGGTGACAGATGGCCTAATGTGCCTACAGAGGTGCGATTCTGGAGTCAGTATTTTAGGCGCCAATAGGCACCTTGAAACTCAGCTAAAAACGTTGTTTAAATAGAGTTTTTTTGCTTGGTCGCCTAAATGCATGCCTGAGTTGAAACATTGCCACTGCCTTCAAATTGTTACCATTAACCTGTGCTGCTATGACCTCAACACACCTGGCCTGGACACCCATGAAATATTATTTAACCCTAAACCAGGGGTTTTCAACCCAGTCCTCAGGACCTACCTACCAAGTCAGGTAGGTTTTCATGAGATAATTTGCATGTACCATCCCATCTCCACTCTCGGAGAGAGAAAGAGATAATGGTTACTGCGGATGGGCAGACTAGATGGGCCATTTAGCCTTTATCTGCCATCATGTTTCCTATGTTTCTCTATTTTATGCTTGTTCTTTATGGGTATCTTCAAAACCTGACTGGGTTGAGCATCCCTGCCCTAAACAAAATGATATCCCTGTGGATCAGGACCCACCACCCAGAACCCAGCGGGGAGAAAGTAAAACACACCCATTCTGCAGTAAAGGGAATCTTTATTAGGATTTATTTACTGCCTTTTTGAAGCAATTCACCCAAGACCGTGTATAACAAGAATAAGCCAGATATACTGCTTCCCCGGTCATTCGCGGTTGGCGATTCGCAGTCCCGGTCATTCGTGGTATTTTCTGACCACGAATGGCCGGGCAGTAGAGGGCAGCCGGAGCATCGGCAAGTGAAGGAAATCACCCACGGTATGCTCCGACCGCCTCTTCCTGCACTAAAGACAGGCCTCACTAATCAGGAGCTGCTTTGACATGCATTTTCTCCAGCACTGTCAGGTTCTAGATTATACTAATTCCTTCAAATAGGGTAAACGTGAGTTTTGCAGTACGGTACCTCTGATGTGCTTCCTGGAATTACGAGAGGGCACTGAAAAGTTCTCAGCCCAAACAAGAAGAGAATAATGTGGAGCCATGAAATGTACAGGCTATTCCATACTTTTCTTTTTGAAATGAAACTAGAAGTGTCAAGAAAAATGTGCAATAACTTGTAAGTTTCGTGGCTCCACATCATCCTCTTCTTGGTTGGGCTGGGAACTCATTCTGTGGCCCCTCCTATTGTGATGTCATAATGCCTCATTCCACCAATGCCTTAGAGCCAGCCCCATCGGTGACATCACAATGGCTTGTTTTCCCTGTGCTTGTACCCATTTACTAGATGCATTTGACTTATTGGAACGAAAAGTGTGGAATAACTTGTAACTTTCCTGGCTCCACATCATCCTCTTCTTGGTTGGGCCGAGAACTTTTCAGTGGCCTCTTTTAACTCTTTGCAGTCTTGACGTGAGCAGCTCTGAATATTCCCAGACTGTATCAGAAATCCCCTGGACATTGATAGCTTTCTGCAGAGGTATAAACTGACTTCCTCCTATATGCAGTAGTTTTGTCACACCGATTTGCATGGATTTCATTTTAAAATCTGAGAAAAAATCCTCTTTTTTCTTTAGTAGGTTTATCAGATTTTCGTGTAGAAGCAGTACAAGGCCTTCTAGACATCCATTAAGCAGTCCCCCCTCCCCTGAGGATCTTGTGCCCCTCCTCCATTATATTAGTTAGCCTGTGGCTTTAACAGGTTTTTATTATTCTGAAAATAAAACTCATGAAAGCATTCATCTGTGCGTGTTAAAAGATAACGTTTCAGTGTTCCTCTGTGCTCCCTCCTCATGTGGATATTCACCTGGCTATTACAGGAAAACTGCAGATCATAGGTCAGTTCAAAATAAGACATTTGGAGGATACAAAAATGAACTTGGACACCACCAGTCTGGTTCAGGCAGTGAATGCACATCCCTGTGCGCTTTTCATGTGAGGTAATGCAGGAGCTGAGGTGGAAAGCTTGTTACAGTCCATATCATTATTAGGTAATGAATGTCAACGTTCTGATCCTTAGAAACATGATGGCAGATAAAGGCCACATGGCCCATCCTGTCTGCCCATCCACAGTAACCATGATCTCTTCCTCTCTCTAAGAGATCCCACGTGCCTATCCCAGGCCCTTTTGAATTCAGACACAGTCTCTGTCACCACCACCTCTACCGGGAGACTGTTCTATGCATCTGCCACCCTTTCCGTAACAAACTATTGCTTCAGATTACTCCTGAGCCTGTCACCTCTTCACTTCATCCTCTGCCCTCTCGTTCCAGAGCTTCCTTTCAAATGCGCATTTACACCACGTAGGTATTTGAACGTCTCTTATCATATTTCCCCTCTCCCTATTGGCTAAAGCTCTTAACATTTGCATCTCCTCTTCCTATAGGCTAAGGCTCTGTGCACCTGCATTGTGAGGTCATAGAACTGCCCATCCGCAGTAACCATTATCTCTTCCTCTCTCTAAGAGATCCCACGTGCCTATCCCAGGCCCTTTTGAATTCAGACACAGTCTCTGTCTCCACCACCTCTACCGGGAGACTGTTCTATGCATCTACCACCCTTTCTGTAACAAACTATTGCTTCAGATTACTCCTGAGCCTGTCACCTCTTAACTTCATCCTCTGCCCTCTCGTTCCAGAGCTTCCTTTCAAATGAAAGAGACTCAACTCATGTGCATTTACATTATAAAGGTATTTAAACGTCTCTATCGTATCTCCTGCCTTTCCTGCAAAGTATACAGATTGAGATCTTTAAGTCTGTTCCCATTATCACAAAGACCAGACACCATTTTATTAGCCTTCTGCTGGACCGACTCCATCCTTTTTAGCCTCCAGAATTGTACCCAATATTCTAAATGAGGTCTCACCAGAGTCTTATACAGGGGCATCAATACCTCCTTTTTCTTATTGGCCTTACCACTTCCTATGCAACCTACCATCCGTCTAGCTTCCGCCTTTTCGATGAAACCTGCTGGTTTTACTGTCATGTGACAGAAGTAGAGAAGAAGTAATTCTCTTGGAGAGGAAAAGCAAGCTTGTGACAAGAAGTCCATCGGATATGAAAGAGAGAAGAAGGGATAACAGATGGGACTGTCCAAAAGGTCTTTATCTGTATTGCATTGTATTTGATATACCGCTTGGACATGAGTATTAAGTGGTTTACAAAACTAACCCCCTCTTCTATGAAACCGCACTAGCAGTTTTTAGCGCAGAGCGAGCACAGAGAGCCGCGCTGCTTCTGACGCTCACTGAGTTCCTATGAGCGTCGGGAGCAGCGCAGGCCATTCAGCACGTCTCCCCATGTTAGAAACTGCTAGCGCGGTTTCGTAGAATAGGGGGACATTCATTAGGCACCTAGAACTACCATCTCTGTCCCGAATGGGAATAACATAACACTTATATAAAGATAAATTGTAAAGAGGAAATTAAAAAAAAAAAAAAAGAACCCAGAGAAAATGGCAGGATATTAGCAACAAGCACCCAAGGAGTGAAATAACGGCTACATTGCAAAACTGGAATGGTAAAATTAAAAGGGGATCGATTCTGTACGAGCGTAAGGAAGTTCTTCACCCAGAGAGTGGTAGACAACTGGAACGCTCTTCCGGAGTCTGTCATAGGGGAAAACACCCTCCAGGGATTCAAGACGAAATTAGACAAGTTCCTGCTGAACCAGAACGTACGCAAGTAGGGCTAGTCTCAGTTAGGGTGCTGGTCTTTGGCCTGAGGGCCGCTGCGTTAACGGACTGCTGGGTATGATGGACCACGGGTCTGACCCAGCAGCGGCAATTCTTATGTTCTTAGATCAAACATGTATCAGTATCAAGTAGAAAATAAAGAAAGAACAGTAAAAGAAATAAAAACAGAAGAGGAAGTAAACAATCCCAGCAAAATAATGAAATAAGTTATGGTTGAAAATGATAAGTTAAAATTTTTTTTTATGTTATTAATTTGTAACAATAACACAAGTAAACACTTGTTACAGAAATACAGAGAATAAACTTGTAAAATATTAACAAAGCAATTCAAATACTTTCTTTTCTTAGACCTCCATTAAGCTGGGAGGGGTCCATTTAACTCATGGAGGGGACAGAAAAAGAAAAAAACTATTTATTAAGGAAAACTGGCTACGATCAAGTTACAATTTGTAATAAATTCCAGTCTGCGTTTGTTTTATTGATTGATTTAATTCATTTTCTGTCCCATTGTCCCCAAAGAGGTTTAAGATACATCATTTCTGTACAAGTTTACGATACAGCTTTTTATCCTAACTTGATACATGCTAGGGGTATAAATTAATAGACTGGCTACCATTTGCTACGGTTGTCCTTACGATGCAAGGCTTCCAGTACAAGTTATACCTAATTTGGCACACTGAAAGTTACAGGGTATGATACAAGTTCTCCTTATGTGACACATACTGGTTCTGGTACCAATATGCCTCTCTTTGTAGTCCATCGGTCCGGGGCAGGGGGGTAAGTGAAGAGGTCTGTTTTTATTGCTTTCCTAAAGCCGAGGAGTCCTTCAAGGGATCTGATCTTCGGGGGCAGTCAATTCCAGTGGCTGAGGATGAACTGGGAGTAGGACCAGTCCCTTGGCGGTTTGTAGTTGAAAGGCACGACCAGGGGGTGTTTTGAGGCGTATTTCATACTAGGAGCGGAGGGACCGCTTCGGCACATAAGGAGGAAGCTCAGTCATCATGTAGGCGCATCCCAATGTCACTGCCGGGTTTTGAAAAGCCATCCGGACCCCTAGACATCTCGAAAAGGAGGGCCTGTCCGGGGGAATCCAGACGTCTGTTAGCCCGACAATAAATAAATGAATACACATTTCTTTGAACAGTGTGAGTGAAACCAGCCAGGTCTGGACCCTGCAGACGCTGGGGGCCAACATTTGTACTTCAGGCAGAAAACTTGTCATAATTTATTTAGAGTTGGATTTAGCTCACACCGTTTCTAGAAAATGCAAAGGAAGTAGCAGGAGAAATCCTTCAGGTTTCCAGCCAGACTACAGCAGTGCAGAAGAGCACCAAGGCCTCAGAAGTGGCAACTCATTTTGACAGTGGAGGCTTTGCAGCAATTCAGGGCCTGAGGCTTTGTCCACTAAACTAAACTAAACTAAGCCTTAGGTTTATATACCGCATCTTCTCCACTGAAGTGGAGCTCGACACGGTTTACAGAGTTTAAAAAATATGGGAAGAGAGAAGAGAAAGAGTTTACAAAGCATAAAAAGAGGGGATGTAATCAGGAGAAGAGATTATTATATGCTAGAGAAGAGCCAGGTTTTCAGTTGTTTTCGGAATAATTGGAGGGAGTCCAGGTTCCGCAGCGGGACAGTGAGGTCGTTCCAGAGGCCGGTGATTTTGGAGAGGAGGGATCTACCCAGTTTACCTGCGTGGAGGATGCCGTGTAGAGAGGGGAAGGATAGTTTATGTCTGTGGGCAGATCTGGTGGTAGTTGGTGTCAGGGCAAGGAAGGATAGAGGGATTAGGGGCAGAAGGATGCCGTGAATGATCTTGAAAGCCAGGCAGGAGCATTTCCACTGCAAGCGAAGCCGCCTGCCCTCTCCCCTCTCCCCTCGTTAGCACTGGCTCATTCTGTAACTGGCATTTGAAGTTAAAATGGGGAGTTCATGCGAAGTCCACAGGCAGCAGGCCTTAAAATTAACATCGCCATGACAACAGGTTCCTGTTAGCATGTGGGCCATGCATCCAGTTTTGTTTCCTTTTCCCTATACAAGACCAAAAACAAAAAAAAAAGATGAAGGAATAAAGAGATCAGCAGAAAGAGAACAATGCAGAGATTTTGGACAGGCTGTGTGGGGGAGAGTCTGGCTTCCCAGACACACTCACTCAGTTCTCGAGTAAACACCAAAAGGCCTCTCCTGCTCCTTTCACCATCCTCCACCTCACTAGAGGCATCTTTTTTTTCAAATACTTGCCTTAGGAATGGCCAGCAAACCTGGCGTACTGCCCTGAAGAGGGTCAGGATGTCACTTTTCTTAAACCTCTACATTAAAAACATACATAGTAAATGACAGCAGATAAAGACCTGAACAGTCCATCCAGTCTGCCCTGGAATCATAGAGTTGCCAGACGTCTGGAATAGGTTGCCCGGATGGACCTTCCAAAACCCGGCAATTTGTCCGGGTTTTGGAAAGCTCTGGCCATGTCTGGAGGGCCTCTGAGCATGGATGGATGACGTCACATGTGTCCACGCATGCTCGGAGGCCCTCGGACGTGGCCAGGAGGTCAGAAATAAAAAGATGAACTTTCTGGGAGCAGGGCTAGAAGTAGAATGGGGGGGCTAGAGGCAGAATGGGGCAGGGCTGGGGTGAAATGAGGCAGAGCTGAGGACAGAACAGGGCGTGGCCATGCATCCAAGATTTTACACAGCAAAATATGGTAACATTATTCTGGGAAAACCCGTACATGTCCTCTTCCCTGACCAGCCGCTGTAATTTAATCTTTGGGTAGCTGGCGGCAGCAGCAAGGAGGTGAGTATGCTACTGCTGGCCTGGCCCGAAAGCCACCTCTCTGCAGCAACTTCCTGTTCCCGCACAGGTGGGACTTGCAAAGAGGCACTTCCTGGGCGGGCCAACGGTAGTAGGCTAACTTCGTTACTGGTGCCGCCGGCTGTTCAAAGATTAAATTACAATGGCTAGCCGGGTAGGAGAGGGAGTCGGAAGATAGAGAGATCGGTGAGGGAAAGCAGCATTAGAGGTTGGAGGAGGAAGGGTAGGGGACTGAAGAAACAGCAGGGAGGGAGGGGGCTGAAGGAACAGCATGAAGGGAGGGAGGCTGGAGAAATAGCATGGAGGGAGAGAGGGAACTGAAGAAACAGCAGGGAGGGAGAGGGACTGAAGGAACAGCATGAAGGGAGGAAGGGAGGGAAGCTGGAAAAACAGCATGGAGGGAGGGAGGAAGGGAGGGGGCTGGAGAAACAGCATGAAGGGAGGGAGAGAGAGGGGCTGGAGAAACAGCATAGAGGGAGGGAGAGGGCTGAAGAAACAAAATGGAGGGAGAGGGACTGGAGAAATAGCTTGGAGGGAGGGAGGCTGAAGGAACAGCATGAAGAGAGGAAGGAAGAGTAGCTGGAGAAATAGCATAGTGGGAGGGAGGCTGGAGAAACAACATAGTGGGAAGAGGAGAAGCTGGAAAAGCAGCATGGAGAGAGGGAGGGGGCTGGAGAAACAGCATGGAGAGAGGGAGGGATGGCTGGAGAAGTATTATAGAAAGGAGGACTTGTCCAGGGGTCCGGATGGCTTTTCAAAACCTGGCTTCCAAAAAATTGCCGTCGGGCAGGAGGGCATCCATGCATGCCCTCCTGCCCGACGAGAGCAGGCAGTGTGGGGGTGGGGCTAGGGTAGGACTGAGGCTTAACGGGGTGGGGATGGGTGGAACTGGACGGGCCTGGGGGCAGGTCTAAGGGTCCAGATTTTCCTTTGGAAAATCTGGTAACCCTATGTTCTGGACTTTACTCTTCTGATGGAAGGTAGACTTTTGGCAAGCTCTCATTCCTCTCCTGTAGCACCAGACAGGTACTTAATGTAATTTGCATATTTATAATCCATCTTGGCATGTATAAACAAGAAGAAAGCAGAGTGCAGTGTAAAACTAAGTAAAACGCATTAGATCACTAGGACAAAATCCAAAAAAATCATACCAACAAATAAATAAATTCATCACATATTGATGTATGCTTGTAGTAATCTACCTACCCCACCCCCACTCCCTTCAGAAAACCATAGTGTGGTTTCTAGCACCTGCTGCAGCGGTAAGAGCTCCGACACTCATAGAATTCCTATGAGCGTCAGAACTGTTATTGCCGTGGCCAGCGCTAAAAACCACGCTACAGTTTTGAAAAAGGAGGGGGGGTGTTAATATTTAAGTATTGTAGATTTGGGTTCCTGAGGATGCTTGTTTATTATCGTAGTTGGTTGTTTTTTGTTGGGGGGGGGGCAGGGGTGGTGTGGATGGATATTAGTAGTAGTAATGTTCTGGTCAACCATACATTGCTCAGAGTTTGCCTTTGCATTGAAGAATGTTTGTTATTATCTTGTTTGGTTCTGACCAATAAAGATACTTGATATAAATCCATCACATTTGTCTTAATCCAAGAAACATGTGTCATCCTACAGCTCCAGTAAGTCACCCCAAAAATCAGATTTTCATATACTTCTGAAGCAGCCCGTGATTCTTAAGGCCTTTCGAACAAGGGGGAAGATGATTCCACAGAAACCTTGGCTAGGCGGTGCGATGGATGGCCCATATGATCTTTATCTGCCTTCGCTTTTCTCTCTTTCCCAGTTTCTTTGTTTTAGAAGCATCTGGACACCAGATATTTTCCTGCTCGTTTCTAAATTTGGCCTGTATTGAACGCTCTATTTATGAGATAGAACTACCAGATGTTGAGACTCTTGACAAAGGCCTAGATGCCGAAACATTGTCAGTGTCGAGTCTTCGAGCTGTCGCAGTGCTACTATCAATAAAGTGAACTTTGAAAACGTTACACCCGTGGCTGAATTATTGACATCTCATCCTCACGACTCCTTTGTTGTGCCTTGATTGTCTCGTCGCTGAGACTTCCTTGGTGGTAATTTACCACATCACAGGTGTCAGACTAACCAGTCTGTAGCGACCTCATTCACCCTTCTCTAGACCTCTGGGACTACTCCTGACCCTAAGAAGCATTGAGAAGGTCAGAAACAGAGCTGCTAGACCTTCCCAAAGTCCCTTCGTTGGAGGAACGTGTGGTACAGTGGTTACATTACATTACATTACTGATTTCTATTCCGCCTCAACCTTGCAGTTCTGGGCGGATTACAAAAGAGACAACTGGACATTTCCAGGATAATTATAGAGAGAATTCTGGTCATTTCCAGGAGAAGTTACATGAATAATGGAGCTCTATATTTCAAGAGCTACAAGATGCTGTACAAAAATAGGAAATAGTGCAGATCCAGTATATATACCGTTAGGGAAGCAGTTGACATGCTTGAGGCTAAAGAGAAGGGTACTGGTGAGGGGGGCAGGAGGGGGTAGTTGTGTTGAGGGAGGTCTGGTTGGGGTTAAGCCACACCCTCAAGATCATGGAACAAAACTGTATTTATTGTTTATTGAAAGCTTCTATTCCCCTACTGGGGAGTCAATTCAGAGCAGTTTACATGAGCTTCTGTAATGGTGCTACAATACAGCAGCTTCTGTAAAGGTGTTACAGTACAGAGTTTGCGTTTCCTAGGATGGTTTTCAATATAGACACATTTATACCATAATTAATCATCTTACTTATATACACCAATAATGCTAGTATCGTCTATCATAGGCGTTGGAATGGGGAAGGCCACAGGAGCCATGGCCTCCCCCAAAATTGGCGGTTGACGGTTAGTGCTTGCCCTCCCAGCTGTTTCCCAATGTTGTACTTTATATCTTCGGGGCAGCGTCAATGACAACGCTGGGAGGAGGTGGAGTTGGGAGCTTGTGACATGCCGCAGGATTCTTCTGGGGCTAGGGCGGAGCGTTCCGCTGCCTATGTCGTGTACTATGTTCATACTAAATCCTTCTTATTTGCACACATAATACCTGTGTCCTGTTTGTTGCGTTCTTAATGGGGACTAGCCCGCTATCTCCTCTAAAGTAGTCTGTGAAGAGGATGGTCTTTATCCCTTTCTTCAACTTTCCGGTGTCCTTCAGAAGGGCATTCCACCACCTTGGAGCCATCATAACATAACAAATCACTTCCAAAGTTCAATGCGGTTAACAAATATTACTGGCAGGCCAGGTTTTCTGGATATCCGCAATGAATATGCATGAGAGAGATTTGCATACCGAGAAGGCAGTGCAGGCAAATCTCTCTCATGCATATTCATTGCGGATATCCACAAAACCTGGCCTGCCAGTAGATCTCGAGGACCGGACTTGGGCAGCCCAGCTTTAGATTCTAATTTTGATTTCGATTTGGTGACAGGTTTGTAACATGCTTTATGTATCCTAGTGGTTCGAGCTCCAGCCTCGGCACCCTGTGGGTTCAAACCCCTTGCTGCTCCCTTTGACCCTGAGCAAGTCACTTAATCCAGATAGTGAGCCCAACGGGAGAAATGCTTGAATAGTACCTGTATTTAAACTGCTTTGAGTGCGGTTGTATAACCACAAAAAAAGGCGGCATCCAGGTCCCCATCCCTGTCCCTTTGCACTCCAGCTCCGTTGCTTTGTCTGGCTTTATTTTAGCTGGCTTCTCACAAACAAAGTCTTCTGAAAACCCTTCAAGGTCTATCACAGTCCTGTTATTATTTGTGTTTATCTTCTGCGGTCCTGATCCTCTGTGAACACAGAATGGACATTCTGCTTTATCAGCTTCTCTACATTCCTCCCCTTCACCCTTGAGCCTCACAATGCTACTTTGGCACTTCCTTCTGTCAGTAACACATCTAGCAAATGTCTTGCTCCCACATTTTACCCGTTGTTGAACTTGGGAGTTACAGTTTTCACCATGTGTGGAGTGGACTTATTTTGGGAAAGCACACGGTAGCCAAAGCTATGAGATCTATAAGAATGAGGGCTTAGAAGAGAATTCTTCCCCCACTCCTTATGGGCCCCATCTTTTTACTGTTTGTGAAGCCCAGATAATGGCCACCTCAGGCTCCTATAATGGAGGAGTGGCCTAGTGGTTAGAGCAGCTGCCTCCGCACCCTGAGAATGAGAGTTTGATTCCCACTACAGCTCTTTGTGACTCGGGCAAGTTACTTAACGCTTCAGGTACAAAATTACATTGCAAAGCTTTTTATTTTCCGCCATAGCCCTTATGAGTTCCAGAATACAATATGTAAATTGCTTTGATTGTCACCACAGAAAAAGCAGTAGAGCAAGTCCTTTACAATCAAGCTATTGTGACATCATTGATGAGGTTGACTCTTATTGGTGGAATGAGGCATTATGATGTCACAATCTCAGCTCTGGTTACCAGAGACTGAAACTCTTCACACTAAGGGGGGAAGTTAGCAACATAGGCCGCTGGGAGTGGAGGGGTGGCCTAGTGGTTGGAGCAGCTCCCTCCGCACCCTGAGGTTGTGAGTTCGATTCCCACTGCAGCTCCTTGTGGCTCTGGGCAAGTCACTTAACACTTCATTGCTCCAGGTGCAAAATAAGTACCTGTTCAGAACATGTAAACTGCTTTGATTGTAACGACCATCTACTCAAGCATTTCAAACCGGTGCTACACATTCAAGTCACCTATACAATTATCCCTCTAAATCACAAAAAAACACATTCAAATGCCAAATGGGGTCTTTCATCATTTCCAAAGGATTATCATCTTTCCTGTTTCTTTTGTCTTATTCAATTCATTAAAATAATCTATCCTTATTTCATTTTCATGAAAGCGGTTTTGATTATTTATTGATCTTACAACCTGCTGGAAACAAAGATGCATGTGCTATCAGGTGAAATTTATTCCACTTCTGAGGCATCTGTCTTTCTCAGTCCAATGTAAATCATAATAAGTTCTCCAGGCAAATCGTATCACAGGTTAGCCAGATTTAAACTAAACTAAATTAAATTTTAGGCTTATATACAGCATCTTCTCTATGACAGTAGAGCTCGGCACGGTTTACAAAAAATTAGACAAGAGAACAAGTACAATATGGATGTGGAATAGAATGGAGAGGAGCGGAATTTTCAACTTTGAAAATAGCCAAGTTTTTGAAATGGTTGGAAAGAGCCCAGATCGCGCAGTTGAACGGGAAAATTATTCCACAACTCAGTAATTTTGAAAAGTAGAGACTTCCCTAATTTGCCAATGGAGATAACGTCTTTCGACGTAGGAAAGGACAATTTCAATTTTTGACTAGATCTTACAGAATTCCAAGATAGGGGAATTAAAGGAGGAAGGATGCCAAAAGGAGACAATAGATTGAAATCCCAGGGAAAAGAAACCCGACAAATTAGACCAACTTGATACATCAGCAACTGTCCAGCCCATGCAAATTCATTATTGGGCACCACCTGGCAGAGCCGGTGTGATCTGGACAACTTTACTGTGAGTATAAGCCCTCGGGTAAGTAAATCACTGAATACCTCTCAAACTTTCTCGAGCCAGGCCATGGCTAGAGACACCCAGAAGTGCGCGGATGTCGCCGTGATGACATCATGTGCATACGTGACATCATCACACTGACATCCATGAATGTGCAGAGGCCCTCCAGATAGGCTCTGAAATGCCAGTGGGAAACCTCAACTGAGTACCCCCAACCATAGACCTCCCAAACTCCACCCTAAGACCCAGATCCTACCCCCTTTATTAATTGTAATGCAATTTTTTTTCATTCATTTTTCATATAAACAGCAGATATAAATTCTCAAAACTGACACATTTCAATCACTATATTGAAAATATAATCATTTTCCTTATTTGCTGTCTGGTGACTTTATTTTTCTGTGCTTTTAACTATGTTTCCAGGGCCTTCGGGTCCTTTGACTGTTTTTCTCTCTGTCTTCACTTTCTGCTTTGCATCCATCTTTGGCATTAACTTAACATCCAATATTTTCACTTTCTGCTTTGCATCCATCTTTAAGTCAAACAAAATATGCGGGGTAACTCTTACACAATAAGGTTACTGTTGAGTGACTAAAGAAGTCGGTAGCACAAAAAATAAAGTCACCACAGGAACCAGTCACTGTCTAAAGTTAAGTAACTTTGTATAGTTCACAAGAACTTTTGAAAACATTAAAACCTTTAGCATAGCGGATAAGCTAGCGCATTAACAAAAATATTTAAGATTTAAAAGCTTTCTTTTTTGAACACTGCAATGATTGGTAGGTGAGGCCGAGTAATCAGCCTTCATGTCTCTGAGCAGAGTTCTAAGTAAGAAATAAACTTACTAAAGTACATTGATAAATGTGGTGACTTTATTTTTTGTGCTTGCATCCATCTTTGGCATTAACTTAACATCCAATATTTCCATTTTCTGCTTTCTTCTCAAAATCTACTTTTCCATGTCTTACCTTCCCTTCCTATCTCTCTCTCTCCTTCCCTCCCTATTTCCATGGTCTGACATTTCTCTCTACTATCACTACTATTATTATTTCTATAGCGCTACCAGACTCCCCTCCTTCCCTTCCATTTCCTGGTCTGGTATCTCTCCCTTCCTTTAGTCATCTCTCCTATCTCCCCTCCCCCCCCCCGCCCCCCGTGTAACATTTCTCTCTCCCTTCCTCCTTTCTGGTTCCCCTCCTAGTCCAACATTTCTCCCTCCTTTCCACCAGTCCAACATTTTTTCTCTCTTCCTCCTGCTTCTTTGGTCTTTCTTCCCTCCTCCAACCAACATCTCTCTTTCTCTGTCCCTCCATGAGTCCAACTTTTCACTCTCTGCCCTCTTCCCCTTCCCCTTCCCCAGAGTGTAACATCTCTCCTTCGCTTCTTTCTGTCCTCCCAATCCATCTCGCCCTCTCCATGAGGCCAATACTTTCTGCCTCCTGCATGCTTTCTCTCTCTGTCCTTGCCTCTTCCCTCAGTGGCATCCCTCCTTCCCAACCCCAACCCAACATGCTCTTTCCCCATGCACCATCTCACCCTCCCCTTCAGTGTGTAGCACCTTTCCTTTCCCTCCCTTTCTGCAAGGTCCAGCAGCACCTCTTCTCCCTTCCTTTTAACTCTGCCCTGTCCAGCATTACCCCTTCTTCCTTCCCTCCTCCTCCCCTGTCCAGCAGTACCACTTCCCCCTTCCTTGCTCCCCATGTTCAGCAGTACCCCTTCTCCCTTCCCTGTCCAGCAATACCTCTCCTGTCTAGCCTGGCGGCAGCTCACTGTTTGCTTTTAACTTCGGCACACAGCTGCCGCTGGCAGTAGTTTATCCCCGGTTTCATCAGGCAGCCTCGGGGCGTTTGCTAGGCTGGCCCACATTGCATTATCAAAGCGGGCCGGCCTAGCAAAAGCCCCGAGGCTGCTTGATGAAACCGGGGATAAACTACTGCTAGCAGCAGCTGTGTGCCGAAGTTAAAAGTGCACAGAGCAGCTGGTCTGGTGGCGCAGAATCGAGGAAGGCAGGAGTTCCGGCAGATACGACCGACGCGACGGTAGGAGAAGTCAGCTGACACAGGCACCGGAGCCTCTCTTCCTGACCAGTGAGCCGCAACACACTTAAAATCTCAAAAGGCACAGTAGTGTGCCACGGCACACAGTCTGTGATACACTGTTCTACACGGATGGGAAAAGGGGGCCAAGTCTGGAAAGCAGGATATACTAATGTTCGAAGTATGGGAAACAAGATTCTGGATCTAGAAGCTGTGATGGAGGAAGAGCAGTTGGTTATAGTGGCAATCACGGAAGACCATGACTGGGATGTAGTTATACCAGGCTATAATCTGTTCAGGAAAGAAAGGGTAGGAAGAAAAGGAGGAGGAGTAGTGTTATATGTTAAGGATCTGCAGGACAAGGAAGAGGCACTGTGGATCAATTAGGAAACAGGGAATGGTGAATATATTTACATTTGTGTGATATACAGACCTCCTTCACAGACAGAAGAAGTAGATAGAGATTTAATAGTAGACATTCAGAATATCTCTAAAAAAAGGGGAAGTCTTACATCCTGGGTGATTTTAACATGCCGGATGTTGATTGGGGTATCCGTATTACAGGTCTTCTAGCAGTAGGGAGATCCTGGATTCTTTATAAGGAGAACTGTTCCAGCAGTTGGTAATGGAACCCACGTGGGATGGGATCATACTGGACTTAGTGCTTGGAAACGGGGAAAGCGTTTCCGATGTTACAGTGGGTGCTGGAATTATTGTCACCAAAGGACTCGACTGCTTGCCCGAGACCTGCTTCATCAGTGGTCGTTGCATGTTAGCTGACCTTACAGAACTCAAGGCAGTCATATTGGCTATCATGTGGTGTGTAATAGATTCCACTACATGTGATATTATTTGTGGTGCCCCTCCCCCCGCACCCACCTATCCCCGGACTGTCTCAGCAGCAGGTAAATTTTGCTGTTCACATGTATCCACCGGAAGCACGCTACAAGTGCGAACGTTGATCAATCTTACACTGCACGGCAGAAGGGGAAGCTGCCCACGTCCTACAGTAGGACAATATACCCAGATTCATCTTGTTCAGCCTCAGGGACGGACCGAAGGCCAGCGGACCGTCTGCGGTCCCCACGATCCTGGCAATGCTCTCCAATGCATCATCAACATGAAAATGGCGTCGCTGTAGGGAGCATAAATATTCATACTCCATCATCCCCCATCTGTGGCCTAGCACTGAGCATCACCATCAAATCACTTTTCTGTATTACACTTGGCTCTTTTTGCATAGCAAAATAAAAAGCATTTTATCTGTGTTCATAAGTAATTTATACCCAAGTCAGTTAGTGAAAGAAAATAATGTGTAGAGACAGATGGGTAAGAGGAGAGTCAAACCACCACATCATGTCCAATTAGAAGTCTAAAAGAGGATTTTGGAATGTCATCATATCACAATTCATCCTGCAAACAATAACCATAAAATTCCGAGTGTCATCACACATTTTATGGACAAGAATCTGATGGGTAATTTCCTATCCAATGCTAGCAAACTGGGCAACTGTTAGGGCCAGCTGATAGTCTGAGCAGCCCTTGGTAATGAAACAGGAGCTGATCGGAATCACCAAAACCGATTTCAGTACTACATCCTAGCAGTTTCCAAACCAAGCAATATCTATACGTCTTTCAGCAAATGATAAATACAATGGCTGATTTTCCTGTTGGTGTGTTTATTTCAGGTGGAACGTCAGTCTATCCCTGTAGCATCTGAACACTCGTCCCCTCCTATCTTCCACTCTACTCAACTGCAGAGTTACGGTCTCCTGGCCATTTGGGACATAGGAAGCTTCATGTAAAGAGATAAATAGCCAAAGTTTGATATTTTGTTTACTTCAAGAACTTAGTCAAGCCTAGTTGAGACGTATCATGAGAATGTAAGAACAGCCTTACTAGGTTAGACCAATGGTCCATCCAGCCCAGTATCCTGTCTTCACGGAGGCCAACCCAAGTCACAAGTACTTGGCAAAACCCCAAATTGTAGCAGCATTCCATGCCACCGATCCAGGGCAAGTCCAATGGAGTCAATTTACAAGTTTCTTTATGTAAACCCTTCAACATGTGAGGAGGGGTATTCCCATATTCACTGCATCTTTCAAAGTGTAGTGAAGATGGGGATTCCTGTATTCCCTGTAAGTCTCTGTGTTCACTTAATCTGTCTAAGTGCAGAAATTCAGCAAACAGGCCTCTGTTGTCATGGCAACAGGGAGATTGTCATTCACACTGTGTGGACTCCTCCCACTGCCAATAGTAGAGATCTTAAGATGGCCAAAGAAGTTGAAAAGGTGACAGCGAAAGCTAGAAGGATGCTAGGTTGCATAGGGAATGGTATGGCCAGTAGGAAAAAGGAGGTATTGATGCCCCTGTATAAGACTCTGGTGAGACCTCATTTAGAATATTGTGCACAATTCTGGAGGCTGCACCTTCAAAAAAAGGATGGAGTTGGTCCAGAGGAAGGCTACTAAAATGGTGCATGGTCTTCGTCATAAGGCATGTTGATTATTTCCTTGTATTATAGCATGAGGAGAGTGGACTATGGTGAAGAGGAAAGGCAAGCAAAGTTATTCATTGGTAATGAGTTTTTGGTATGCCTCTCCACTCCAAAATGAACTAAATATTTTCAAGAAAAATGACGAAAAAAAGTTGCATCAAATGTTAGACACTCTTGACATGTCCTGAGAAATGGCAGGGCGGTGGGAATCTTTTTTCCAGGGTTTCCCTCCTCTACAGGTGGGTGTGTCTTATGCTCCGGGGCATCTTATAGAGCGAAAAATACGGTACTTAGAAGTGAAGACATTGCTCTGAATGTATCACTTCCTAGCAGCAGGTATACCAAAAACTCATTACCAATGGGTCAGTAGTCAAAATCATTTCTCTGAATAATTTTGCTTGCCTTTCCTCTTCACCATAGTCCACGCTCCTCATGCTACAACACAAGGAAATAGCCAACAATGGTGAAGGAATAGAAGGTGAGATGTGAACTAACAATATTCTGTTGGCGTGGGATGGCCCCTCTTCACTGCATATGTTTATCTGAATAGTCGGGGCTATCTGGATAAATTTTCGGTCTGCTTCTAGCAAATCTATTTCTCCTCCCAAATTTAAAAGATATATTTTAGCTAGACATCAAATTGGCTAGCCAACATACAACTCTGTGAGGGATAAAGGGAATTGTCAAACTCAAGGCATGTATCTGGTTGACTCCCAAAGTTATTCAGAGAAATGATTTTGACTACCGACCCATTGGTAATGAGTTTTTGGTTTTTGGTACATCCAGAGAAAGAAGCCATGTCTACTATGTATGTTATGTGTATGTTAGACTGTATCTCAGGTAGGACCAGTTATGAATTGGGTAATCCACGAACTCCACTTGTGCCACAGTGTCCTCTAAGGGGTGTGGTGCTCGCATTCATTTAGAGCAAACTTTTCCGCTGATGGCACACTAAATCCAGTGCCCCGGCACCCGGAAGTGCGTGACCCGCTTCGGTGGAGGGATCCCGGAGGTGCGGGGAGAGGAGGAGAGATGTTGGCCAGGAGGAGAGTTATCTGCGCCTGCTGACTTCCTACAGAAAGAGGCATTTCCTGTAGGCAGTCAACCGGCATGGATGACTCGCCTCCTTGCCAGTGTGTCGCGGCACACCTGAAATCTCAGGAGACACACAGTTTGCGATACACTGATTTGGAGGATATGCCAGGATGCTTCGTTCCTCCCACACCAGCTCCTATGCCTGCCACTTGCAGCCTCTCTCTGCTGGTGGAGGCTTCTTACCAAAAACGTGTCCTGGATTCTACCAGAGAGCTAAGGACATGCGTAGGCCCATAACACAGCTCGGCCTTGCTACCAGAGAGCTGCGCCTAATTACAGAGTAGATACATTGAAAGAGTTTTCCCATGTAGTACATGGGGGGGGGGGGGGGGGTGCTTCTGACATTGCCTTTGTTCTCTTGAGGCTGAGTAGATGTTTTTGCATCAACACACATCTTCCTATCTGCTTAATCCCACTAGACTCATCACCCAGGGAGGTGTAATGTGTGTTAGCAAAATGAGTCAAACTGACGGATAGGTGCCTGTTTCCCCGGACAAAAGTTATAAAATTAAAAAGCTGCCTGGTGTCCCGCCACAGTCCTCAAAAAGAGGACATGTCCGAGGAAACCCGGACACCTGGTAACCCTAGTTCTGCATAGACCACTAATAAATAAACGTGAGTGCCCTCAGTATGGGCCCTAAAGTGACTGATTGGAGTAGGAACTGGTTGAGCAGAAGGCACAGTGGTAAATAGCGCTCACTCTGAGGAAAGAGATATTACCAGTGGGGTAGTCCAAAGTTCAGTTCTTGGACTAGATTGTAAGCTCTTTGGAGCAGGGACTGACTCTTCTGTGTTTTGATGTACAGTGCTATGTATATCTAATTGCGTTACAGAAATGATTAATAGAAGTATGGAATGTTGCTATTCTTTGGAGGTTTTTCATGGAATGTTTTTAAAAAAAATAATTTATATTCCACATATCCTACAGTTGTATGCGGATTACAAATTATTCAGGTACTCAAGTATTATTCCATAACTGTCCCGGTGGGCTCCCACTGCTACTCTTTGGGGATTCCAAATAATAGCAACATTCCAGAATCTCAAAGAACAATAACATTCCGGAATCCTGACTTGATACGTCAGGCTCCGTCTCTGGCAGTCTTCAAATCCAGACTCGAGGCCACTTCTTTGAAGCTGCTTCAGTTCCAAACTCCGACCCACCTGCTAAGCCCCAATATCTGTCTTCTCATTCCCTCTGTAGTTCCCCCACCTGAGCACTGGGTATTGATGAACCTTCTTGTCCAGTTTCTCTGCCTTGACTAGATTGTAAGCTCTTTGGGGCAGGGACTGTTTCTTCTGTGTATTGATGTACAGTGCTGAGTATGAGTGGTTAATAGTGGCGGTAGTAGCATGGAATGTTGCTCGTTTGGGGGTTTCTGCCTGGATTTGCCATTGTGGAAACAGGACACTGGGCCTGACCCAACATGGCTAATCTTAGAAACATAGAAACATAGAAAGATGACGGCAGAAAAGGGCTATAGCCCATCAAGTCTGCCCACACTATTTACCCACCCTCTTAAGTCTACTGACCCCCTGAAGTATAATTGTAATTATACTGTCACTCTACTGACCCGCTCATTCAAGTCCTAGTGACCCTATCCCTTGGCATGACCCTCGTAGGGATCCCACATAGGCATCCCATTTGTTCTTGAAGTCTGGGATGCTGCGTGCCTCGACCACTTGCACTGGAAGCTTGTTCCAATGCTCAATCACTCTTCTCCGTGAAGAAGTACTTCCTGGCGTCTTCCTAGGTAATATGAAAAGCTCTTCTCCATTCTGCTTGTGGAAAACACATTTCACAATGTGATCAGTACGGCAAAGGGTTAATTTGCTTCGGCACCGAGATGCTTTAATTGGGGTGAAAAAGAGTTGGCCCATGAATGTATGTAAAAGAACACAAAGAGATTGCATTAACTAACTGGAGTTTTCACCTGCTGTCAGTCTAATTGCAGACAATGTCTGTTATGCAGCTCAGAGAGAAAAGAGATTAGTCCAGAGCCACAATTTCAAGGTCTGTCTAGAATTCGTCTCCTTTGGCTCTGTTGCGTGGGAAAAGGGAGACAGACTGTGGGAGGGAGCACAGAGCAGGGACCATATGCTGCTTCAGCGTACAGGCCACGGCGTCTCTTCCCTAATTAGGCTTGTCCAACATCGCCGCCTGGATGTCCCAAAGCCGCATTAAACTCACAGAGCCAAGACAGAACTTAGGTTCTTTCCTTCCCAATCCTGCTTAACCTTTTTTTCAGTTTCTCGTTACTTCTCTGTCCCTCCTGGTTTCCAAGTTTATCTAACATTTTCTATCCCGCCCTAGGGAGAACCTTCAAGGTGGCTTACAATCTAAAACATATTTAAAATACACAATATACAACAAATAATCAACACATAATACAAACCTAAATAAATTTAAAAAAAAAATTTTTTTCAAAAAACATTGGGCTAGATTCACTAACCTTTTTTCCGGGGGTGATCCATGGCCGATTACAGCAGGCCCGACTAATTCACAACACAAAGAAATTCAAATTAGGGCGATGGGAGGAATGCCCCCCTCCGACCGCTTTCCCTGCAGATGGTCTGCGCATGTGTTTTGTGTCCGGGGCTTTTTTTATTGCTGGGTTTTGTTTTTTTATACGCACGCTGACTCTCCTGCTCTCCCCTTCCAGCCAAGCCCTGCTCTTGCCGCCCAGACTCTTCTGCTCTCTGCCGCCTTCCTTGCAGTGCGAGCCTGCGGGTTTAAAGCGGGGCTGCACTGCGGCGTGCAGCCCCGCTTTAAACCTGCGGGCTCGCACTGCATGGAAGGCGGCAGAGAGTAGGAGCTCGGGGCAGAGAGCAGGTCAGAGACAGGAGCCTCACAAGGAAGGCTGAACGTGTTTATTCCCCCCTGCGCTGCAAACCTTTCTTCCTGCACAGCAAGATCGGGGGCAGGGGGCAGAGAGCAGGAGAGTCGGCAGAGACGTGGGCGACTGGTCCCCAGCAGTCGCTTCTATTCCTAATTGGCCAGCCCAATCAGTGTCCCAAATTTGTTTGATGAACTGCGTCCCTGCCTACTTTGCATGCGTTTCCCCTCATTTGCATGCACAGATTTGAAGCGGATCGCAGGAGAGGTTTGTGAATCGGGCCGGAGGGAAATCTGGTCGCTAAGGGGTCACAAACCGATCGGTACACGATCGGTTTGCTTAATGAATCTAGCCCATGATCATCAATGATATGCTTTTGTCTTCCAAGATCCTGACAGCGCTACCTGTTATACCTGAGAACAGGACTCAGAAAAAAGATAAGGCTTTAAGTTTTCCTTAAACTTATCTACTGAGGTTATAGTTTTTATATTTAGGATCATTTACAGCTAAAGTTGCATCTCTTACATGTTCACGTACAACCTCTTGTCACCTGGGATCTTTGCGCGCCTGTTTTCTCCGCTGCTACCTCCTGACTAGGCCCCAGATGCACTAAAGTCAGCGATCGTCGTTAAACCAGTTTTCACTGATTTAGCGACAATCGCCTTTACCGACCCGATGCAGAAAATGTCTCGCCACGTGGTTTTCTGTACGATCGCTCATTTTCAGATCGGATCATGCAAATAAGCTCATTAATATTGAAATGTCATGTAAACTAGCAGAGCGATTGATGCTCTTAACGTGGCTTCCCGATGCACAAAAAAAAGTGATCACTTTTAGCGATCTGAAAAAAGCGACTGGTGACCTGTCACCCACAGGATTACATTCAGATTGCTTTTTCGTACCTTCAAAGTAAAAACGGATCACTCGCCAACTTTCATAGACAGACTGCTAGTTCCATACACAACATCTAGGGTTCTTCAATCATTGCAACAAAATCCTCTTGCTACTCCTTCCATCCGCCAGTTAGTCTACGACAACGGTTCCCAACCCGTCAGCTTTTCAGGCTAGCCCTAATGAATATGCATGGGGCAGATTTGCATGCCTGTCGCCTCCATTATGTACAAATCTCTCTCATGCATATTCGTTTGGGCTATCCCAAAAACCCAACTGGCTGGTGGTCCTCCAGGACAGGGAACCACTGGTCTACGATACAATCCGCAAAACAATTTTCTCAGTAATGGCACCCGCATTGTGGAAATCCCTCCCTTCAAATATGAGACACGAATCTAATGCTGCCAAATTTTGGGGTCCTTTTATTAAGGTGCATTAAATGCTAAGACGCCCATAGGATTTAATGGATGCCTTAGCATTTAGAGCGCTAATATTTAGCGTGGGCTAAATCGGTTAACAGGACCCCTTAAAGTAAGCCTCAAACCCTTTCTTTTTAAAGATGTCTATGGGGTATAAATCTGGATACTGATTTCAGTTTATTTGATTCCCTTTTGATTTTTCCCTTCCACATTTCTTTTGGGGGTTTTTTTTTTGTTTTGTTTTATGAAATGATGTAACCCTTGCTCTTTTCTTTTCACATAATTTGTTGTCCCTCCCATTATCTTAATTCATCCATGTTAGTTCCCCGTAGCGCAGTGGTTAAAGCTACAGCCTCAGCCCCCTGAGGTTGTGGCTTCAAACCCACGCTGCTCCTTCTGACCCTGAGCAAGTCACTTAATCCCCCATTTGCTCCAGGTACATTAGATCGATTGTGAGCCCACCAGGACAGACAGGGAAAAATGCTTGAGTACCTGAATAAATTCATGTAAACCGTTCTGAGCTGCCCTGGGAGAACAGCAAAGAAAATTGAATAAGTGCAAAGTGTCTGTCTCTGGTAACCAGAGCTGATCCTGTGATGTCACAATGCCTCATTCCACCAATAAGAGCCAACCTCAGCAGTGATGTCACAATGGCTTCATTGTCCTAGACTTAGTTCACTTTTGCTGCATTTTGATTTCCAGAGTGGTGCAGTGGTTAAAGCTACAGCCTCAACACCATGAGGTTGTGGGTTCAAACCCCATGCTGCTCCTTGTGACCCTGGGCAAGTCACTTAATCCCCCCATTGCCCCAGGTCCATTACATAGATTGTGAACCCACCAGGACAGACAGGGAAAAATGCTTGAGTACCTCAATATATTCATGTAAACCGTTCTGAGCTCAGAATGACATAGAAAATTGAATAAATAAATAAATTAATGTTTTGGATTATTTTTTTAGACTGTTTTTTTATTTTATTTTATGTAAACCGCTTAGGATCTTTTTAAGCGGTATATCAAACCGAAATAAACTTGAAACATCTGGTCCTGGGACGGAGCAGAAAGCTGGTGCAATGGCAGAAAAAGGTTTTGCACAGAAGCTAACCCTGCGCAAAAACTGTGCATTCGACAGTACCACGCCGCATATTAAAATCAGTGGCATTCTGCCCCGATGCTCAGAACTGCGCAGATGAGTTTTAAGGTGAGCACAGCGCCAAGTCTGAGGAAGCGTAGAAGGGTTAGCTCGTTCTTCTGAAGCAGCACCTGCGAGGATGAAAAGTTTGTTGTTTCTTTTTGCTGCGAGCGTCGGTGCGCACAGCTTGTTTTCATAAGGGGGGCCGATATTTAGTTGGCAGGGGGCAGCGCAGTTAAAATCCTCTGTTGGCGCTGAACCCGGAAATTCAATGCCACGACATATCTGCCAATCAGCATTGAATATCTTGTTTCATTTTTCTCTGCCAGAACTTAATCAGTAAGGCGTAGCGCACCGTTGCTGTTGGCCGCCGACTGCATGCCAATCACGCGACGCTGACGGTTAGAAACTCACACTTCCGGCAAAGTTAAGTGCTGGAAATGTTTTCCAGGCCTACGCTTGATGTGAATCACACCTAATGCCACGTCCAGCGTTAGCCATGCCTAAAGTGGCATTAGACTCCGTCAAGAGCCTACGGAGGCGCGATACTGGCACTGATTTGTTTTAGGGGCCGATAGGCTCCTTGAAAATCAGTGAATAATGTCATTTAAACAGCATTTTTCACTGAGCTTGGGCAGCTACCCTCGCCGTTTAGAGAATGAGGGCCTAAGTCGATATTCAGCTCTAACCGGTCAAATTCCTAGCTCTTAATAACAGGCCTGCTATTTAACACCATCAGCGTGCCTGATATTAAGGCCAAATGGGATCGGCACATGGGATCTATTCACAGGGCAAAGGTAGGGGAGGGACATTAAGGTGGGCAGACTAGATGGGCCGTGGGCCCTTATCTGCCGTCTATTTCTATGTTTCTATGTTTCTATGTAAAGTCCATGCTGAATATTAGTGCTGTCTATATTACACAATATGGTCAGCCGCTATTCAATAACCACAAATATTCAGCGAAGATAACGGGTTATCTCCAGTTGAATATTTGGGGATAGCTGGCCCTGCGCGATTTAACCAGTGAGTGGCTGTCGCTGGCTGGTTAAATCATTTTGAACATCGGGGGAGATAATCGTCATGAAGAGCAGGGGTGAAAAAAGAGAGAATGATGGCATTGACGGGTCTGAGCTGAAAAAAAATTGTACCTGCCCATGTGCTGGAATTTTATGTATAGAAATCGTGATGCCGCTACTTAAGCGCAGAGTAACATTCCAGCGCAAGTGATGTGCTTTCTCATTCTCCGTTATTATCTTGAGAGGGGGGGGAGTTAAACTTCTCCCTTTTATATCCTGTCCTATGCCTTTCTTAATACTAAGATCTCTTCTAATAAAACCCTAAGCGGCGCAGGCGCACTCTTATCGGCGTGCTTCCATGATCCGTAGGTCCGTGGCCGGCAAGAGTGCGCATGCACACTTACTACGGCCCCACGCGCGGCAGAGAAATTTTAGAACGTGGCACTCCCTGCTCTCCAGCAATGGCATTTTCTGCACGGTGGTTTCCCCAGATTAAACAAGAGACTACGGCGGTGAAAGCCGAAGAAGTCAGCGGCTTGCAACGGCCCTGCACTCGCGGTCTCGCTGGCTCCCTTGCTGGGGTTTTTCGCGGTGGCGGCTCCTCTTGCGTCCGGCCCTGTGTCCGGAGATGTTGTTTTTCTGCTTGGGGCTGCGGCGGCGGCTTCTCTCGGGAGCTGCACCAGCGTCGGAGACTTCTCTGACATCACAACGGCAGAGACAAGGCTTCCGACAGAGGCGTAGCATTTTTGTGGGAGCTGGCCTTCGGAGAGGCTTGGGACGCGGGAGGGGTTGCCGCCGCGAAGGGCTTTGGTGGGGGAGCCAGCCAGACCGCGAGTGTGGGGCCATTGTAAGCGCGGATCGGTCGAGGAGCCCGCCGCTGCCCAAGGCTTTGAAATTGCTCTCCCACCTTATTCACTTCGGGATGATGATGTCATTCCCTCCCTCCCCGGCTCTGCCTCTGCCCAGGTTCAAAAGCAGGAGAGGCGGTCAGCCTGCACTCCCTCACTCTCTCGCTCCTAAATCGTGGACGGGCTCAAGAGTTACATTAGACAGCTTTCATCGCCCTGAGCCCCCCCCCTTTTTTTTTCCTTTCCGCTCCCTAGATCGAGACTGTGCAATGAGTTTCTCTAAAGAGTCCAGATTGTCTCTCCGATTAAATGTTAACATTTCACATCTACCACCCGTTAATCTAACGGGCTTAAGCACTAGTTACTTATAAACTATTGAGGGCTCCTTTTACGAAGGTGCGCTAATGTTTTTAACGCACGCAGGAAATGACCAAGCGCTATGCTTCTAGAACGAACGCCAGCTCAATGCTGGCATTAAGGTCTAGCGCGTACGGCAATGTAGCATGTGCTATTCCGCGTGTGAAAGCCCTAGTGAACCTTCTTAAATTCAGCCCTTAGTGCATTTCTTTGACAAGGCCGTATATAATGAATGTAATGTAATGTAATGTAATGTAATTTATTTCTTATATACCGCTACATCCGTTAGGTTCTAAGTGGTTACAGAAAATATACATTAAAATTATAAGTAAGGAAGGTACTTTGAAAATTCCCTCACTGTCCCGAAGGCTCACAATCTAACTAAAGTACCTAAAGAGAATAGAGAAGTGAGAAGTACAGATAGAGGAAAGAGTAAGAAATAAACATTCTAACAAGATTGTATTGAATTGAGTATTTTAGAAGGCAAAAAGAGAGGATAGAAAGGTATAGATGCAGAAGGAGGAACCATTGAACAAGGAATTTTGGAGAAATTTAAATAGTAGAAGTAGAACAAGACAAAAAATTAATGGCAAAACAGTGAGTAAGATTAAAAATAATTAATAAACTGGAAAAAATAAAAAAAATAAACATCAGTCTACAGTTTCAGTTTCAATGATGAAGTGGATCAAGTAAGTTTTGGAGGAAAGATGACGTTCCCATAAAAAGGACTTCTTTATGTAATGAACTCAATAAGGAAGAAAATGAGCAAAGGTGAAGTAATACTCCGCGTGATCAGCGCCATTGGAAGGACCCATGGTGACCCCTAGCTCTCGCACAATAACCCAAACAGTCAAACAGGGACCAAAAAAAAGAATACAATGATGATAGAAAAATGCAGAGTCTTCACCACCCAGGAGTCCTCTGTTTTCAAATCAATCTTTGTTCTCGGGGGGTTTTGAAGTCTGTAAAGTGTGGCGCACAACGGTCTCCATTCGCCTATCTGTGTTTGTTCAAGATAAGCCCTTTTTCCCTCCCCTCCACCAGTTCCCGAAAGGCTGGCCTTGTGCTGGCTCTCTTTTTCGCAATCCCAGAACTTCCATAAGACCTTGAAAACTAAGCACCACCCCCCTGAATGAAACGCTTTCACAAGGCTGCATTTGGTCTGGATTAACCCAGCTTTGCTTGCCCTTCAAAGCCCAAAGTCAAAACGTAGAGAATGACATGGGGACAAATTTTTCCCTGTCCCTGCCCCATCCCTGCAAGCTCCGTCCTCATCTGCATAAGCCTTAAACCCTTTAAAATCATAAGTGTTCAGGGCTTGTGTGGTTAAGGCAGAGCTTACAGGAATGGGGCAGTGACAGCGACAAAACTCACGGGGACGGGACAGGGAAATTGAGTTTCTATGGGAACGAGGACAAATTTGTTCCTGTGTCATTTTCTATCAAAACTCACCAGGGTCTACAGTATATCCCAGATTAAGTTAGTCCAATAAAAAAAAGCTATCACTTTATTTCTGTATATTACCTTTAAAAATGGACTAACACAGCTACTTATGTCCACGACGGAAGAGCGGAACTTGGGTGGGATTGGATGTGATGATCTTAAGGTGGCCAAACTGGTTGAAAAGGTGACAGCGAAAGCTAGAAGGATGCTAGAGTGTATAGGGACAGGTATTGATGCCTCTTATAAGACTCTGGTGAGACCTTTTAGAATACTGTGTGCAATGCTGGAGCCCCCACCTTCAAAAAGATATAAAAAGGATGGAGTCGGTCGAGAGGAAGGCTGCTAAAATGGTAGGTGGTCTTGTCATAAAGCAAATGGGGACAGACTTAAAGATCTCAATCTGTAGACTTTGGAGGAAAGGCGGGAGAGGGGAGATATGAGAGAGACGTTTAAATCAAAAACACAAAAAATATGTTTAAAGATGTTTAAATACCTACTTGATGTAAATGCGCATGAGTTGAGTCTCTTTCATTTGAAAGGAAACTCTGCAATGAGAGGGTTTAGGATGAAGTTAAGAGGTGATAGGCTCCGGAATAATCTGAGGAAATACTTCTTTACGGAAAGGGTGGTAGATGTGTGGAAGAGGTGGTGGAAACAGAGACTGTCTGAATTCAAGAAAGCCTGGGATAGGCACGTGGGATCTCTCAGAGAGAGAGGAAGAGATAATGGTTACTTATCTGTTATCATGCTATTATGTTTCTATAACCATGAAGCTCTATGATCTCACAATGCAGGTGTAAAGAGCCTTAGCCAATAGGGAGAGGAGGAGCTAGTGGATGCTCTGGATGGGCCATGTGGCCTTTATCTGCCATCACGTTTCTATGTTTCTATAAGCATAAAGTTCTATGACCTCACAATGCAGGTGTAAAGAGCCTTAGCCAATGGAAAGAGGAGATGCAAATGTTAAGAGCCTTAGCCAATAGGGAGAGGAGGAGCTAGTGGATGCTGCGGATGGGACATTTGGCCTTTATCTGCCATCATGTTTCTATAACCATAAAGCTCTATGATCTCACAATGCAGGTGTAAAGAGCCTTAGCCAATGGAAAGAGGAGATGCAAATGTTAAGAGCCTTAGCCAATAGGGAGAGGAGGAGCTAGTGGATGCTCTGGATGGCTCATTTGGCCTTTATCTACTATCGTGTTTCTGTTTCTATCTTCCTACAATACTTGAATGTAACTAGGGTATGAACTTCTATAAAAAGTTGTGAGCTAAACCCCCAAATTCCTCCCCCCTTTCCCTCTCTTGTGTACCCTGGCCCTGCACCAACAGTCCTCAAGGTGAGAAGTAATGATGGGGACAAGATGAGGTGTGGCTGAGGGGATAGGCTATGGCTTAACGTCCAGTGGGTGTCGCTGTCATATAAGGAATGAGACCCCCATTTTCTCAAGAGGCTGCAATGACCCCAGTACCTGTGATCCTAAGCCCAGGAATCAGACCATGGTTTTCCTATATGACCAGTGCTCCCTCCAGGCCATCCAGTGAGTGCAGGTGAAATTGCAGCTGAGCTGATACATGACGATGGAGCATCACTCATATTCGTTCTGAGTAGATGCCGTTTTAGGAGTCATCGTTGAGGATACGTTGAAACCCTCAGCTCAATGTGCGGCGACAGCTAAGAAAGCAAATAGAATGCCAGGAATTATCAGGAAAGGAATGGAAAACAAAGATGAAAATGTTATAATGCCCTTGTATCGCTCTATGATAGGGCCGCACCGCGAATACTGTGTGCAGTTCTGGTCGCCATATCTCAAAAAAAATATGGCGGAATTAGAAAAGGTACAGAGAAAGGTGATGAAAATGATAAAAGGGATGGGACGACTTCTCTATGAGGAAAGGCTAAAGTGGCTAAGCCTTTACATTATGTATTGGTATATGTTACCCTATCTTTATCTTGTACTTTGATTTGGCGGTATATCAAGTTTTAATAAAACTTGAAACTTGTCTCTTCAGCTTGAAGAAGAGATGGTTCAGGTGTGATATGAAAGAGGTCTTTAAATACTGAGTGGAGTGGAAAGGAAGCTACTAAGTAGTAGATTTAAAACAGACCGGAGAAAATATTTCTTCGCAAAATATGTAATTAAACTCTGGACTTTGTTGCCAGAGAATGAGGTAAAAATCAGTTAGCTTAGCAGGGTTTAAAAAAAAGGTTTGGCTAATCTCCTAAAAGAGACGTCCAAAGGCCATTATTGAGCTGGCGTGGGAGAAACACAGCATAAAATCTGTTTTATCACTTGGGACCTGGGTTGGCCACTGTTGGAAACAAGATGGCTTGATGGACCTTCGGTCAGTCCCAGTATGGCAACTCATGTTTATATTAGCTTTGCAAAAATGCACATGGAAGAAACTTTTGTGAGGCTATTTTGGTCCCTGGGCAGTTGTGTGGGCATTTTCAGTTTCCTCCGAGATTCACCCATTGAAACCGCCCTTCCCACAGAACCTTTGTGTGCATTTGTCCAGCAGACTTCCCTTGATTGACGCCTTGAACTTGTATTTCATAACCACAGAATATTTCCTCACTAACCATCAGCGCCTGGCTTGCCTTAAAATGATAAGTGTTACCTTACTTCCTCAAGTAACATAATTCGATTGAGATAAGTCTTACATTTTTCTAATAATAAATAAGTTAAAGTATTAAATATTTATTGGTAATGAGCTCAGAGCACAAAAATAGAATTATGCAGGTCTTATGAGGAGGCCATTAGTTGGCAATCAAGTTTCAAGTTTATTAAAATTTTGATTTGAACGCAATATCAAATAATTCAATGCGTTTAACAATAGTAATTTGGGGGGGACAAATAACAATTTAAACAGTAAAAACATACAATCTTATCTATAATTATCTAAAGATACATAAGGAATAGAAGGATAAATTACATTTGTTTAAAATAAAATAACCAAAAGAAAAAAAACATTTAGGGAGAAACAACTTCAGGAGGGATATTGAAAGGTTTTACAGAAACTTGATCTAAAAGTAACTGGTTTGTTATTCTTTTTATGAATCACGCTAATATAATACTGTTTAGAATTGTGGAATATGCACAGAGTAGTACAGCCTATAATCCAATCGTAATAATTAAAATCTAAATAATTGCTATAAAACTCATAAAGAGACCCACTAAAAAGAGTTCACACCCAGAATTTAAAAGGAATGCAACAAAATGGCTAATATATAATGGAGGCTCATTATGGGGAACAGTTATTTATTGAGATTTCTATTTTTAACGAGGTTCTAAGGGTCTGAGGGTTCACTTCCCCCCACTTTTACGAAACTGTAATAACAGTTTTTAGCTGAATGCTCTGCGCTGGTCCCGACGCTCATAGGAACTCTATGAGCGTCAGGAGCAGCGCAGAGTGTTCAGTGGTGCACTAAGAAATGCTAAAGTAATTTTGTCAAAGGGGGGGGAGAAGGTTAGTGTACGAGTAATTGTTTTTGTAAACATAGTAACATAGTAGATGACGGCAGATAAAGACCCGAATGGTCCATCCAGTCTGCCCAACTGATTCAATTTAAATTTTTTAATTTTTTTTCTTAGCTATTTCTGGGCAAGAATCCAAAGCTCTACCCGGTACTGTGCTTGGGTTCCAACTGCCGAAATCTCTGTTAAAACCTACTCCAGCCCATCTACACCCTCCCAGCCACTGAAGCCCTTCCCAGCCCATCCCCCACCAAACAGCCATACACAGACACAGACACAGACCGTGCAAAATGTTATTAAGATTGTAACCTGTTATAATATGAATGATGAGATTTTTTTTCAAATTGAAACCTAGGGTTACTAGACGTCCGGATTTCCCCGGAAATCTCCTCCTTTTGAGGACATGTTCAGGCGTCCGGACGGCTTTTCAAAACCCGGCACTTTGTTCGGGTTTTGAAAAGCCTCCTCAAATCGCATCGAGCAGGGAAGAAGTCCGTGCATGCGTGGATACCCCGTGATGACGTCATCACATGGCATCCACGCATGTGCGAACTCCTTCCCTGCTGACAAGAGCAGGCAGCGGAGGCGGGGCTAGTGCGGGACTGGGGGCAGGATTAGGGCGTTACATGGTGGAACTGGGCGGGTCTAGTGGTCCAGATTTTCCAATTGGACAATCTGGCAACCTTATGGAAACCGCTCTAATACTTGGGCCAACATTTGGGTCTTTAGCAGTATATCAAATATTAAAATCAAATAAGGCAAAAATAATCATGAATAAATGGAGGAATAATTCCGTAAAGCAGGATCTGTGAACTGCTAAAAATGAATTATGCCTGTCATATGTCATCACAATGCTCTCCCGCTTCCGTGCACATTGTATCCTGACATACACTATAACCCAGTGGTTCCCAACCCTGTCCATTCGGGTTTTCAAGATATCCCTAATGAATATGCATGAGAGTGATTTGCATATAATGGCAGTGACAGGTATGCAGATCTCTCTCATGCATATTCATTAGGGATATCTTGAAAACTTGGCTGGCTTGTGGTCCCCCAGGACAGGGTTGGGAACCAGTGCTATAACCCATGTATATAGTTGAATATGACAAGATTTGGGGGCCCAAAAATAGGGGTCTCGGCTTATATTTGGGTCAGCGTCCCCCCCCCCCCACACACACACACCTGCTGGACTTGTTGCAGGCCTTCACCGGCCTGCCGTATGACCTGGAGGGTCCCGTCTCCTGCCCTGGCTGACTCTGAGAATTTTTGTTTACTTTCCTCCCCCCACCCCATGTACCTTTTTGAATCCTTGATGGTCCAGCGGAGCAAGCTTTATGCGCTCCTGCCCGGCGCTGAGCGGTTGCCACCAGTTCTCGCAGGACTCATAAGAACTGGGGGCAGCCTCCTTTTTTGAAGGAAAAAGGGTACCTCGACTTATATTCGGATTGTCGTATATTCGAGTACATACGGTAATCTCCTGCCCACACTCAGAATATGTAGCATATGTGTATATACAATTAAAATGTAGTTCATATCATCTTTCTCGGGGACATAAACTTGGCCGAGTGACTTTTATAGAGGGGGGGTGCAGATTTGCTCCTCCTCCTCGTCATAATACCGGCCGTACGCAGCGCTGTCCAGAGTAGGTGCGACTGTGAAGCGCCCCCACTTGGGGATTGCGCTCGATGCACAGCGCGGCCGGCGCAACTCCTCGGGGCGCCCTTAACGGGGCGGGGCCGGGCTGGCAGGTGGAGGCGGGGCCTGCCCGTCGCCCCGCCCCGTCTAGCCTGCAGCTTCTCGGAGGCCGCCGGTGCCAGCCGCGATCCCGATCTTCGGGCTCCGCCATGAGGGAGCAGCGGACACGGTAAGAGCTGCTGCTCGTTCTCTGCCGATCAGCCGGTGGGGGGAGGGCGAGAGAGGAGCCGGTGATCCCCAGCGACGCGTCTCTCCTACCTGAGCAGAATCGCAATGGCTGCAGCCCATTCCCCCTCCCCCGGGAAAGGCTCAGCCGTGAACACGTCTCCCCTCCAGGCCAGGGGGCAGATGCAGGTCCTGGGGAGAGATCTTTGCATCCACCGCATGTGTTTCGGGTTCGGGGCTCCCCAAACCTGAAGCTTTCTGCTCCCTCCAAAGCACCCACTGAAAGACACAGGCACCCCACAAGTCAGCCGGGGGGGGGGGGTATTTTAAGCCCATCTGGATCTCACTTCATTTATGAGCCTTCTGTCAGGAAGTTTTCGTGAAATCAGGGCACCCCAGTCAAATTCTCTAGTTCAGGTCGTGCGGTGTCAGGGCTGGATTAGGCAGTAGCCTAGGGCAGCAGGTGCGGTCAGGACAAAACCTATGAGGAAAACAACCTGCTTTCAAAGAAAGTGTTTCCTGGGTAAATGGCTTTTGTCATTGTTTATGTATTTGGAGAGATGAATTTTTAAGCGCAGCTTGTTCCATTCTGTGTTTTTACAGGGTTGCGGGAGGGATTGTGTTGGGGTGATCACGGATTAAGGGGCACAAAAGGACCATCTAGGAATCCCAGCCCTGGAAGTGATTTTATTCATGTGTCCCCCCTCCCCCAGTGGGACTGCCTGGCCTAGAGATACCACCATCATCTCCCTCTCCCTGCCTTTGGGAAGAAGATCAACATCTGCCCATCTCTGTAGGTTGATCGAACATCTGTGGTGCCCTTGCTACTGTCTTGGGGTTTCACGGGTGGGAGGTTGTGAGATCAAATCCCGTTGCTTTTCCTTGTGACCCTGAGCAAGTCGCTCAATCCTCCAGTGCCCACTGCTTTGAATGTCAGCATTGAAATGCCAAAGCCTCAAAAGAGGGGGGGGGGGGGCATAAGGGATTGGGACTTGCATATTGCCTTTTTGTAGTTATCCAGGTACTTCAGGCATTTTCCCTATCTTTCCCGATGGGCTCTCAGTCTATCTAATGTAGCTGGGGCACTGGAGGATTAAGTGACTTGCCCAGGGTCACAGGGAGCAGCACAGGATTTGAACCCACAACCTCAGGGTGCTGAGGCTGTAGCTCTAACCAGTCCCCATTCCCTTTCCCCCTCTCTCCTGTAAATGGATGGAGGTTTTGCCCCTCTTTTCATACCTGTAACATTAGTCTTTTTCATTTTTGCCTTGCTCTGCCAACCCCCAACACACACCCACACACCAACAGATTCCTTGATGGTTCTTCTCACAGACTCATGTGTAACTTAAGAACTCTTTGCTCAGTTTCCTTCACTGTTTTCACTTGCTTTTCTTTGGTTGCTGTCTTTGCACTGCTTAATAACAAGATCCGGAAGAGCTTTACAACCCTTTAACGCTAAGAAAATGGACTCGGGATGGGTTGTGGCCTGCAGTGAAACTACTTTGGCAGGAACGAGGTAGATAAGCATTTGAAAAACCAGAGGATCACTGGGAAGGTGTCAGCTGCAAGAACTGGCCTCCTGGACTTTAGGGATTTAAGAATAGAATGCTTTGACCAGCCTCTCCCACTCCGCTTGTGCTCCAAGCCCTTCAGAACAGTCTCTCTCTAGATCTGCATTCAGGTCTGTTTCGGAAAGGCTTAAATCTCTTTCCCCCAGCCCAGTTTCTCATGCCTGCGTGCAAGATTCTGAACTGACTCTATTATGTGGGTCAGATTCATGAGAACCTTCTTTCAAATGAAATCCTAGTCTGATATGCAGATTTCCTAGAAATGGGGGTGGAAGTCTTAGAATATGCACTTTCCTCGCACTCCTCTCAGGCAGGGGGCGCTGTTCTAGAAACACATTACTCCCAGCAGATGTGCAAGATGTCAGGTAGAGAATGACATGGTGACAAAATTCATCACCATTCCCGTCCCCGCGGATAACTGCGGGAAATAATCCAATGTCATTTTCTAGTGTCTATTTCAACCTCAGTCCTTCTACACTAGCATTCTTCAAAGCAAAGCTTGCGGGTCAGTGGTTGTGGCCATTCATACTCTGATTCTTATGTGAGCCAAGGATAATGAAGCCATTGTGACATCACTGATGTGATTGGCTCTTAGGCACTGGTGGAATGAGGCATTATGACATCACAATATCTGCTCTGGATACCAGAAACTGTCATTCTGTAGTGTCTGTTTCAACCTCAGTCCTTCTACACCAGCATTCTTCAAAGCAAAGCTTGAGGGTCAGTGGTTGTGGCCATTCATACTCTGATTCTTCCCTCTCTCCTTAAAGAATGACATGAAGATGGTTTCCCGCAGTTATCCACGGGGACGGGAACGGTGATGAATTTTGTCACTGTGTCATTCTCTAATGTCAGGCACAGAGAACGTGGTTTTATGAGGAGCCGCTTTGAACATACTTAAACGTCCTTATTCTTGTTATTTATAGAAAAAAGTGAAGGCCACTAAAGACCATGTGGTCCATCCAGTCTGCCCATTCATTCCATCCGCTACTATCCCTTGCTCAGGGATCCAACATACTTGTCCCAAACTTGCTTGAATTCACATACACTCTTCATCTCCACCGGGAGGCCATTCCAAGCACTCGCCACCCTTTCCATGAAAAAGTATTTTCCATCCCCTTTCACCTTCATCCTCTGCCCTCTCATTCCAGAGCTTCCTTTCAATTGAAAGAGACTCACTTCATGCACATTCACGCCACATAGGTATCTAAATGTTTCTTATCATATCTCCCCTCTACGGCCTTTCCTCCAAAGTATACAGATTGAGATGTTTAAGTCTCTCCCCATACGCCTTATGACGAGGACCACACACCATTTTAGTAGCCTTCCTCTGGACCGACTCCATCCTTTTTATAATCTTTTTGAAGGTGCGGCCTCCAGAATTGTACACAATATTCTAAATGAGGTCTCACCAGAGTTTTATACAGGGGCATCAATACCTCCTTTTTCCTACTGGCCATACCTCTCTCTCTATGCACCCTAGCATCCATCTAGCTTTCGCTTTTTCTATTTCTGAATTTGGACCCATGCATAAATGGCTATTTTCCAGCTAAGCAGTGTTGTGGAAAAAACCTCGAGATGCAATTGTTAGTGCTTTGCAAAGGGGTTTCCACATTCACACATGTAGATTTATAACATGCTGTAAACAACAAATGTGAGCAATCGCACCGACTCTGTGGCTCCCTTGCAAACCGTGGCTGCGTGTTTCATCTTGCACACTCGTATTTTCTATAAAGAAAGGTTGACACCTAATTTTCTGTATAGAATGGCCTCCAAATAGGCCTGTTCTTGGCACCTGAAACTAGATGGCTCCGTGCAACGTTCCATTCAGAGAATCCTGAATCAAAGCAAGGGAAAAAAAAAAAAAACCAGGAATGAATGCGCCCTCTCCTGCCGGGTTTCTTTATCGTTAAAAAGAAAACCCAATTTCAAACTGCAGGTGAAAGTGAAGCTCGGTGATCGGGGACACTGGTGGTGTCAGTAAATCTTAGCCAGTACATGGAGCTGATTTTCCCAGTGTGGAAAATCATGGGCGGGAGGGAGGGTGGTATATCGTCGTGCCCTGCCCTCAGAATGATGTCACCCAGCTGAAAGATGGAGAAGGTATTGAATCAAAATATATAACCCCACTAGTGAGAAGTGCCGTTCCTCATTTATTTTTAGTTTCCAAAGCAGATTTAACAGTATTTCAATTTTTGTTGGTTTAATTTAAGGGGGGAAAAGCCTCGGAATACAGAGTCTCCTGCACAGTTGGTCGGTGTCAAATAATTCAGCATAAGTGCCGATTTTGGCTCATACATACAGGGCTCCTTTTACTAAGCTGCGTTAGGGCATTAGTGCGCGGAATAGCGCAAGCTAACGCCAGCATTGAGCGTGGGGTTAGTGCGCTAAAAACGTAAAAAGAGCCCACAGTCATTGGCAAACCCCCCTTTTATTCCCAAAATACTTGTTAATCTCCTTATTGTACTTCGATTTCTTTAAGGTTTTTTTATTTTCTCAATAGTACTCTTAATCCCGAAATGCAGGCCCTTCCCTTTCAAAACAAAGGTCAGCGCTACTCAATTTACCAACTAAATTGTAGCCGTTCATGCAATAATTGCAACAAAGTAAACTGATCTTGTTTGATGCTCTGGTCCCTCGGTTTAAACGCAAAAACTTCACTCTTGCAACATATTTCTTCATGTGTCTTTCTCAAAATTTAGAATTTGGAATTCAGAGCGGGGACCGGGAGACTGTCTGTGCCACCATATTGATTTATTGCGGTCTGTATGGAAGGAACACATCCTGAGCTTTGTAGTCCATATTCACTCTGCAGTAAGAGACTATATTCAAATACAGACACTTTTAACTCCATCCTAACTAGCATTGGGCATGCGACATTGTGATGTGTGTGAAGATTAGGGGTTGCCAGCAGGCTCAGACCACCAAAGAGGCAAAGCCACTAGCAGCAGAGGGGCTCTGAAAAGAATTTGGGGTTTCATCCTCTCTTCTTAGGAGGGGCAGCAGCCTTATTTAACTCCCCCCTACTGCTTCCTTGTGTTAGCTTTTGTTTGCTCAGCTTTATTTGCCAGTCTTCCTCTTCCCCCCCAATGCCCTCTTCTCCCTCTCCTCTTGTTCCTCCAGTGAAGATGTTTCTGTTTCTCAGTGTTTGCTGAGAATTACTGAGTTGGCGTTTCGCTTCCCAGCCGTCCCATCCCCCTCTGCTGCCCTCCCCTATCGGCCCCAGGCTTACAATTAAGTGTCTTTTGCAAATGACAGGAGGCTTCTGTCCACATGTCTGAATGCAGCCTAGGGAAGAAAGGATAATAGCCAGGTCTGAAGGGGTGTGATGAGACACCCAAGAAAGCTTCTGCAGCATTTGTCTGAACGGTGAGGACAAAAGCAGGAAAACCTGTCGCCTCACCAGAGGGAGAGGCTGGGTCCGAAAGCCCCATATGAAGCTTGGGTTTGAAAAGGACAGGAAGTGACATCTAAAATCCCAAACCAGCTGCTTCCTCCCTGTACAGCAGGAGCCCTCGCAGAAAGGAGTTGGAACGGGCAGTAGGAGCCTCTATCCCACTACTTCTTAATCCAGTCCTCAGGGCATAACATAAGAACATGTCAGACTAGTGGTCCATTTAGCCCAGTAACCCACCTTCACAGTGGCCAATCCAGGTCACTAGTACCTGGCAGAAACCCAAATAGTAGCAACATTCCAGAACATCAAAGAGTAGCAAGATTCCGGAACCCCAAGCAGTAGCAGCATTCCGTTTGGGAACCCCAAACAGTAGCAGCATTCCATTTGGAATCCCCAAACAGTAGCAAGATTCCATGCTAGCTATCCCAGGACAAGCAGTGTTTGTTTTGTTTATATTTATTGGTATTTATTGACCGCTGTTTGATACATCATCATAGTGGTTTACATAGTACAAAATAAAAGGAAAAGAGATCCATCATCAATAGGAAAGTAAAAATTCAGAAAAAATAATGAATTACAGTGGTTTCCCCCATGTCTGTCTCATAAGCACATAAGCACATAAGCATGGCCTCTGCCGAGTCAGACCATAGGTCCATCATGCCCAGCAGTCCGCTCCCGCGGCGGCCCCCCTAAAAATTGTCCAAACACCCAGCCAGTCAGATTTTCAGAATATCTACAATGAATATGCATGAGATAAAATTTGAATGCACTGCCTCCTTAGTATGCAAATCTATCTCATGCATATTCATTGTGGACATCCTGAAAACCCAACTGGCTTGGTGTGTCCTAAGGACTGGATTGAAAACCATTGGTCTAATTTGGTTTTAATCCCTGTAGCCATGATGGTATTTAAAGTCTCTGAAGCTTATGTTCTTCTGGACAGACTGATCCAGTCCTACTTTTACTTATTTCCTGCATTGGCTTCTGATTTCGCCTTTTCTTACTTAGGAAAATCAGTAGAGGCAGAGCAGGAATACACGTTCATGGGTGGAGGAGGGGGGGCAGGACCAGATCAGCCTGTCCTGATAATCTGGAGCCCGTTACCAACCCACTCTACTTAGATTGATATGGGGTACCTTGGGGTGTTACTGGACTGCTTGTCATCAAACCTTCCTGCTGCACCATCTCATGTCTTCTGATGTTAGAGATTTACAATGGCTTTAGATCCTGATCCCCCATCTCCATTCTAATGTCCAGAAACACAGAAATATAGAAGAATGAAGGCAGATAAAGACCATATGGTATATACAGTCCGCCCATCTATGCCAGTGTGCCGCAAACTTTTTAAAGCCGCGGCACACTAAACGCGAGGCTGCAGCTAGAGGGCATTTGGAAGTGTGCTGATGTTGACGTGATGATGTCACATGCATGTGTGATGTCATTACGTAGATGTCTACGCATGTGAGGATGTGCTCTAGCTGTGGCCCTACGACTCCTATTGCTGTCGGTGGTAGGGTTTGGAAGAGGTGCAGATAGCAGGAGATACACTGCGAGAGACACATAAGAATAGCCTTACTGGGTCAGACCAACGGTCCATCAAGCCCAGTAGCCTGTTCTCACGGTGGCCAATCCAGGTCCCTAATATCTGGTCAAAACCCAAGGAGTAGCAACATTCCATACAGAATCCCAAAGAATAGCAAGATTCCGGAATCCCAGAGAGTAACAAGATTTCTAGAATCCCAAGGAGTAGCAACATTCCATACAGAATCTCAAAGAATAGCAAGATTCCGGAATCCCAGAGAGTAACAACATTCTAGAATCCCAAAGAGTAGCAACATTCCATGCTACCGATCCAGGGCATGCTACTGATCCATGGCTTCCCCCATGTCTTTCTCATTACCAGACTATGGACTTTTCCTCCAGGAATTTGTCCAGCCCTTTTTAAAAAACAGCAGTCAGCCGGCGCCTCTCCTCCTCAGGTGGCTCGCGGCACACCTGGAATCTGCCACGGCACTGATCTATGGCATCTACAATCCCTTCCTCTCCCTTAGAGTTCTTATGTACTTGTCCCAAATTTGCCTGAATCCAGCTACCATCTTTTTCTCCACCAAGAGGCTGTTCCCCAAATTTGATTACTCCTGGGTCTGTTTCCATTCACCTTCATCCTATGGCCTCTCATCACAGAGTTTCTTTTCAATCAGTTCCTGTGTTTTTGTGCCACAAAGATATTTACCCCTCTCTATCATATCTTCCCCTCCCATCTTTCTTCTACTACTACTAGGAATTATTTCTATAGCGCTACCAGATGCACGCAGCGCTGTACAGAGTCACAAAGATGACAGTCCCTGCTCCAAAGAGCTTACAATCTAAACAGACAAGCAGGATGTCATGGATACAGTCAAGGGGAAGGGTTAATCTGCTGGCTGGGTTGGAGGGCAGAGGGGAGTACAGGACAATCAAGCCATTATGACATCACTGATGAGGTTGGCTCTTATTGGTGGAATGAGGCATTATGACATCACAAGCTCAGCTCTGTTTCCCAAAGGCTGAAACTCTTCACACTAGTACTATGAATTATTTCTATAGCACTACCAGACGCACGCAGCGCTGTACAGAGTAACAAAGAAGACAGTCCCTGCTCCAAAGAGCTTACAATCTAAACAGAAAAACAGGATGTCATGGATACAGTCAAGGGGAAGGGTTAATCTGCTGGTTGGGTTGGAGAGCGGAGGGGAGTAGGGTTAAGGATTGAAGGCTATATACAGAGTGGCGTAATAATAATAATAGCTTTATTTATATCCCGTCCATACCTTTCAGTTCAAGACGGTTTAACACAAGAGAGGCTGCAGGAATGCAGTGAAGTTACATCATTATAGAATCAAGTTTTTTGAGCTGGACATCTAACTTTTAATTAAGTCCAATTAAAGCCGATTCTGAGATGTTGAGTGGCCAATATAGGCACTGATCAAGCTTATTGCTCAATAATTTAGGCGCCCTTTATAGAATCAGGCCCTGATGCACCTCACAAAGGACGCCTATCTTGGACGTCCAAACGGTGCCTAACCTTAGACGCGCTTTGCAGACTCAGGGCCTAGCTGTTTAAATACAGGATTGTCCACTCTCTGCCCTGGCGGAATCCCTCCCAAAAAAAGAAGAAATAATTACCACATGCAGAAACTCACATAGAACGCTTTAGCACGTCCCAGGTTAGGCTATTTTTGCTGGGTTAAAGCGTACATTAGCGCTTAGTAAAAGAACCCATTCTTTGCTTCGTTGGTCACCCTACTTCTTGAACGAGAGTTTTAGAATTAATAGAACCTTTCATCACGGGAATTTCTTTATAGAACCCATATTACAGCAGGTATTTCTGTGTCATTAAAAGCAGACTGCAGCTCAGAGTGACGTTTCAAGGCCATGGTCTCTGGGTAGAGTTACCCTAAGGCTCCAGAAAAAGGAGGACGGATTGAGACATCCGGGTTTTACTTCCTTTGAAAGCAGTGGAATGTCTCAATATGTCCTCCTTTTTCTGGAGGCTATAGGGTAACCCTACGAGAGGCTGGGCGGCAGGAATAGCTTGTTATGCCAGTGGGCTGGTTCTGGGGCTTGGAGGCTATTGTTTGCCTATCCCCGCTCTAGTCACCGTTATTAGCGGCAGAGATCATAGTAACATAGTAGATGACGGCAGATAAAGACCCGAATGGTCCATCCAGTCTGCCCAACCTGATTCAATTTAAATTTTTTTTTTCTTAGCTATTTCTGGGCGAGAATCCAAAGCTTTTCCCGGTACTGTGCTTGGGTTCCAACTGCCGAAATCTCTGTTAAGACTTACTCCAGCCCATCTACACCCTCCCAGCCATTGAAGCCCTCCCCTGCCCATCCTCCACCAAACGGCCATACACAGACACAGACCGTGCAAGTCTGCCCAGTAACTGGCCTAGTTCAATCTTTAATATTATTTTCTGATTCTAAATCTTGTTTAACTTTGCTGGGGCCTGAGATTTTCTTGTGGGCAGGGGTGAGAAGAGGCCGGCGCTCTAACCTGCAAACTGCTGTGTCGTCGTATACTGCTTTCAACTTCTTATTGGCAATATTCCATTTAGAGATCCTTGACAAGTGAAACCACCTTTTGCTGAGAAGTTCTGGTTCCCTTTGGTAATAAATCCTTTTTGAGATCCATTCCACTATGTTTCTTTTAGCTTAATCTAACTATTGGAAACCGAGTCAAGCTCTCTTAGATTGAAGTCTCGGTATATAAAATCAAGTATTAGATTAGATAAATACGGGGAGGGATTTGACTAAGTGGGAGCACTGGAGCCATCATGCAATCACAAGCCATCCCTAAATACTCTAATGGTTACTGCATGGCCTGAGAACCAAAGGAACTGGGTTGGATTCAAGTTTTTCAAGTTTATTAAAAAAAAATTTTTAAACCGCTTAATCAAATTTCTAAGCGGTGTACAATATATAAAATTTACATAAAAACAGATTAAAAATCAGGGATACTAGACAAAGCCAAAGTGACTTAATAAAACACATATGGACTTACTTCAAACATTAGGAAAGAAAGGGAAGAACTACAATCGTGAAAGAAAAAGGGAAAATACAATCGGTTAGGGTAAAAGGTGATAAAATTTGTTAGTTTTTGTCCTTAAGAGGACAGTTAATTTTGATTTAAATTGTTTTATTTCGGATTCATTGCGCAAATGATTGGGCAGTGAATTCCAGAGAGGGGGGGGGGCAGTGACCGCAAAGTTATTGGAACGCAACGTGTTGGTGACGAGAAGATTTTGTGACATCGAACGAAGCGATTTTAAAGAATTATAAGGAATTAAAAGTCTGTTAATAAACTCCGGTTGATTATTTAGTCTTGTTGTGAAGGTTAAAAGTAAGATTTTATAACTAATTCTGCCAATCAAGTGGAGCAGGCTTCGTCCAAGGCAAGACAAATCATGGGCTGCATACGAAGGGGTTTCGTCAGTCGTAAGGCGGAAGTCATTATGCCATTGTGTAGATCCATGGTGAGGCCCCACCTGGAATACTGTGTGCAATTCTGGAGGCCGCATTATCGCAAGGATGTGCTGAGACTGGAGTCGGTGCAAAGAATGGCCACCCGGATGGTCTCGGGACTCAAGGATCTACCATACGAAAAACGGCTTGACAAATTACAGCTATACTCGCTCGAGGAGCGCAGAGAGAGGGGGGACATGATCGAGACGTTCAAGTATCTTACGGGCCGCATCGAGGCGGAGGAAGATATCTTCTTTTTCAAGGGTCCCACGACAACAAAAGGGCATCCGTTGAAAATCAGGGGCGGGAAACTACGAGGTGACACCAGGAAATTCTTTTTCACTGAAAGAGTGGTTGATCGCTGGAATAGTCTTCCACTACAGGTGATTGAGGCCAGCAGCGTGCCTGATTTTAAGGCCAAATGGGATCGGCACATGGGATCTATTCACAGGGCAAAGGTAGGGGAGGGACATTAAGGTGGGCAGACTAGATGGGCCGTGGGCCCTTATCTGCCGTCTATTTCTATATTTCTATGTTTCTAACAGGAGAGGTGAGACATGGTCGTATTTCTTAGCGCCACAAATGATCTTAATAGCTGTATTTTGCACAATCCGAAGCCGTCTAATTTCCTTTTTTGTAATGCCCACTGTGGCTTCTTGTGACTCTGGGCAAATCACTTCACCCAATGGCGTAGTGAGGGTGAGAGGTGCTTGGGGCAGTGGCACCCCTCCCCCATCCTCTTCACTGCCCCCCTCCCATCTCCACACGCTCCTTCCCTGCCCCTTCCTGCAATGCGCGTGCTGCTTCCTTTCCCTTGAACCTCTGTAACGTTCCTGGTGCCAGCAGCAAAACCCAAGCTTCTCCTCTGACATCACTTCCTAGGTGTGGGTCCAGGAAGTGATGTCAGAGGAAGAGCCGACACTGGCGCAACAGCAGGTTGGGGGTTGCTTTTCACTCCAGGAACGTTACAGAGGTATGGGGGAAGGGAAGTGGGATGAGAATGAGTGCCTATGTTCTCGCCAAAACAGCACCTGGGATGGAGTCCCCCCCCTTGTTATTACACCACTGACTTCACTCTCTGTTGCTCCAGATACAAAATAAATTCCTATATATAATATCTAAACTGCTTTGATTGCAGCCACAGAAAGACTCTATATCAAGTCTCCTCCCCCAACGGGAGTTTCATTCTTTGATCTCGGATCTTTCTCCTCATTTATCAATTATTAAAATATTTTATCCTGCCTGGCTAAATGTTTTCAAATGGTGGTAATAAGTTCTAGACCATGTTTTATTCAGAACCTTGTATGCCTACAAAAACTGCATGCAGCCATCTCAAGTGTGCAGTACCTGGAAGCGTGGAGGGGCATAATCGAAAGGAACGTCTATGTCCGTTTTCGTCCAAGTCGTTCAAAGTAAAAAATAGCTTAGGACACATTTTCAAAAAATACATCCAAGTTTTTTCCCTTTTGAAAATCGTCTAACTATACGTCCTGCCGATCTGATCGTCCAAGCCGCTAAATCGTCCATCTTTATACCACATTTCCATCCAACTTTCCGTCCAAGTCTAAAACGCCTAGAAGAAGCCCTGTTGGACATAAGAACATAAGAAGTTGCCTCCGCTGAGGCAGACCAGAAGTCCATCTCGCCCAGCGGTCCGCTCCCGCGGCGGCCCATCAGGCCTATTGCCTGAGCAGTGGTCCCTGACTATCCCTATGACCTACCTCTACTCCTATCTGTACCCCTCAATTCCTTTATCCTCTAGGAACCTATCCAAACCTTCTTTGAAGCCCTGTAACGTGCTCCGGCCTATCACATCCTCCGGAAGCGCGTTCCATGTATCCACCACCCTCTGGGTGAAAAAGAACTTCCTGGCGTTTGTTCTAAACCTGTCCTCTTTTAATTTCTCCGAGTGCCCCCTTGTACTTGTGGTTCCCCATAATCTGGGAGGGATCTTCAAAGTGATGGACTGAACACCCAGACATGCCACCTAAATAGTGGGGTACCTTACAGGGTACTGCTGTGAACTTCATAAAAAGGGTGCCATGTCATCATCTAACTACAGCTCCCATATAGGTCACGGTGAGCCCCCCAAACTACCTCCAGAATCCCCTAGACCCACTTATCTACCACCCCAATAGCCCGTATAGCTGCAGGAGCCAATTATATGCCAGTAAAAAAGGGTTTTGGGGGTGTATAGGGCAGTGCACATGTTTAAGTATCAATGCAGTGATTACAGGGGCTTATGGGCATGGGTCCTCCTCTCTATGGGTCACTAACCCACCCCCAAGACGGCTTAAGCTGCCTCTGTGCTGAACAACTAGGCTTTCCTATGCCAGGTGATGATGGTCTGGAGGCTGAAATTTAAAGGTGTGATTAATATTTTTATGGGGGATCACTGGGGTAGTGTGTGGGGGTCTGTATTATGTGTTTGTGGTGCTTATCTGGTGACTTTAGGTGGGTTTTACATGGTCTAAGTCACAACGTCCAAGTTCCGTCGATCCTGGGCTGTACGACTAAGTCTAAGCCGGCCCACGTCCCGCCCAACTCCCGTCCTCGACACTCCTCCTGAAACGCCCCGTTTAGCTTTGGTTGTTCAGCGTCACTATGAAGGCCTAGGTCGTTTAGAAATGCGTCCAAAACCTGTTTTTATTATCGGCACTTGGACGTATATGGGAAATGTTCGTCCAAGTGCCGACTTCGGCCGGTTTTTGGACGTTTTTCTCTTTCGATTATGAGCCCCATATTCTCTGGCCCTAGGTTCAAAGGCGTGTGGGGAGACAGAATGGTGTTACTCCCTTGTGTTCAGGCTGGAATCCCCTCCCCCACCCATGGGGTGCAGACAGTGCCTGAGATCCTTCTAATGGGGAGGGACACTCGAAGTTTGTAACCCGCAGAACCAGTTCTTCTGCGCATAGACTGTCTGCCCGAAGCCTCAGCCCCTATAGAACCTTCTTTCCAGCTTTACATGATGGAATTGGAGGCACTGGGGACATTAACAGACTTTCCAAAAGTTGAAGACAGTTCCTCTCGACCGCCTGGTCTAGGCCACACTTCCTTTTCTCTTTAATTGAAAACCACCTTTACCAGCAAAACATTAGTTACAGAGTCGAGCCCTATTGTAGGGATGAATCGGTAGATAAAACCAAGGATTGGATGATTGGATTGGATAATTCAGGTGAGAGAATCATTTTCATCATTTACTTTCACTCTGTCCTTTGGAAGAGAAATTATGGTTTCAAGTATTTGGAAGCCGTTCGTTTATACTTATACACCTCTAAAGCAGTAGCTGTGCTGTTCATCATCAGAACCCATGCAACCATGACTACAAGTCAGCTGAAGAGCAGAATTTCTTCAGGCCCCAAAAAGGGTGTCAGGTCAAAGGCGCGCGCAGACAATTGAGCACAGCGCAGAGACGCGCACCGCAGAAAATTACTGTTTTTACGGCTCCGACGGGGGGGGGGCGTGGGGGACCCCCCACTTTACTTAATAGAGATTGCTCCGCGTTGTGGGGGTGTTGCGGGGGGTGTAGGGGGTTGTAACCCCCCACATTTTACTGAAAACTTCACTTTTTCCCTGTTTTTAGGGAAAAAGTTAAGTTTACAGTAAAATGTGGAGGGTTACAACCCCCCCAAACCCCCCACAACGCCGGCGTGATCTCTATTAAGTAAACTGGGGGGGGGGCTCCCCACGCCCCCCCCCCGTCGGAGCCGTAAAAACAGTAATTTTCTGCGGCGCGCGCCTCCGTCTTGCGCTCAGTTGTCTGCGCGCGCCTTTGTCTTTCGCCGAGTTGTCTATGAACCCCAAAAAGGTATCATGGAAATAGAAGAAGAGCAGTGAAGAGCAGAGTCAGTTTGGTCAATTGTATTTCCCCCCCCCCTTCTCTATTTGTGTCCATGGCCTGTTGGGCCATAATTGGAAAGTATGTTTTAATTTTATATTTTTGTTTAAATGTTATTTTATACCTTGTACAACGCTTTGTAGTATCGAAAAAGCTTTTAATCAAAAACTGAATAAACAGTAAACAAACTTTGTGAAGGACATCGGGCATGGGACTTTAATATTTTACGAATGTATATTCAAGATGGGGAGGGCTACAATTTTCAAAGCCATTTACATGACTGAATCGTACTTTCTGCACCTAAGAACATGAGACCAGCCGTCCCGCGTCAGACCAAGGGTCCATCCTGCTTCCAACATTGGCCAATCCAGGTCAGAAGTAGCTGCCAAAATTCCATCGCAGCGGCTTTCTCCGTCTCTATTTTAATCGTATTTTATGGACTTGTCCAAACCATTTTTAAATTCAAATACATTAACCGCTGTAACCGCGTCCTCTGGCAACAAGATCCAGAGCTGAAAAAGAATATTTTCTCCTATTCATTTTAAAATCATTCCGCTTTCAGAAAGTCTTTGTACTTTTTGAAAAAAGCAATGGATTTACATCTGCCGCACTCAGGATTTTAAAGCCCTCAGTTATCTCCCCTCCTCCCCTCCAGCTGTCTCTTAAGAGCCCTAACCTCGTTAGCCTTTTCTCATATGACAGCTCTCTCTTTCCTCGCTGGGTTTTACGAAATGGCTGGCGAGGTCAATTCTCCAATTCTCATAGGCGTCAGGGCATTTATCTCGCCAGCCCATGCTAAAAACCTCTAGTGCCCTTTAGTAAAAGGAGCCCTAGATGTATTAATTTCTCAGAAATATAATATAAGATGTCTCTTGATCCCACAACACAGATACAGTATATCGGAGTAGATCGGAGAAAGTTATAATGCCGCTTTATAGGGCAATGGTCAGACCCCACTTGGAATAATGCGTCCAACATTGGTCTCCCTACCTAAAGAAGGATATAAAACTGCTGGAGAGGGTGCAGAGACGAGCAACAAAACTGGTGAAAGGTATGGAGAAACTGGAATACGAGGACAGACTTACAACACTAGGATTGTTCTCCCTTGAGAAAAGGAGACTGCGTGGGGATATGATCGAGACCTTCAAAATACTGAAAGGAATCGACAAAATAGAGCAGAGAAGATTATTTACATTGTCCAATTTGACACGGACTAGAGGACATGAAATGAAGCTAAGGGGGGACAGGTTCAGGACTAATATCAGGAAGTTCTGCTTCACTCAGAGAGTAGTTGACACCTGGAATGCCCTCCCAGAGGAGATTATTGCGGAATCGACCGTCCTAGGCTTCAAGAGCAAACTAGATGCATATCTCCTTAAGAGAGGCATATAAGGATATGGTGGACTATAAATTACGCCAGGTGTACACCTGGCAGGGCCTCCGCGTGTGCGGATCGCCGGACTTGATAGACCGAAGGTCTGATCCGGAGAAGGCAGTTCTTATGTTCTTATGTATAACAAAGAAAATATGAATAAAAATAAAGAAAAAGGGAAATCTAAGGAAATGAAACATATCATATAGGGGTGCTGAAAAGTTCTCAGCCCAACCAATGAACTTCCTAAATTCTGAGTGTTATTAATGCCGCTGTAGCTGAACATTAGAATTGCCGCTGCTGGGTCGGACCAGTGGTCCATCGTGCCCAGCAGTCCGCTCATGCGGCGGCCCTCCGATCAAAGACCAGCGCCCTAACCGAGACTAGCCTCACCTGCGTACGTTCCGGTTTAGCAAGAACTCGTCTTTGTCTCGAATCCCTGGAGGGTGTTTTCCCCTATGATAGCCCCCGGGAGAGCGTTCCAGTTTTCCACCACTGTCTGAGTGAAGAAGAACTTCCTTACGTTTGTACGGAATCTTATCCCTTTTAACTTTAGAGCAGGGGGTGTCCAACTTTTTGGCTTCGCTGGGCCGCATTGGCCGAAAAAAATGTTTCTGGGGCCGCACAAACACGCAAACGCTGCAGCAAGACAGAGGAGGGAGCCGGCAAAACGGTAAACACCCAGGGGCAGCAGAGGAAAACACTCCATCGCCCTCGACCGGGGCCGCACAAAATACTTCACTCGAGCCACAGGTTGGACACCCCTGCTTTAGAAAGTGCCCTCTCGTTCTCTCTTCCTTGGAGAGGGTGAACAACCTGTCTTTATCGACTAAGTCTATTCCCTTCAGTACCTTGAATGTTTCTATCATGTCCCCTCTCAGTCTCCTCTTTTCAAGGGAGAAGAGGTCCAGTTTCTCTAATCTCTTGATGTATAGCAACTCCTCCAGCCCCTTAACCATCTTAGTTGCTCTTCTCTGGACCCTTTTGAGTGTTATCTTATTTTGTTAAGTGCCAATTCTCTGTTTTGGACATTGTTTCAGATCTTTGATCCATATCATTCTTTTCTTGGTTGGGCTGAGAGCTTTAGCCAAATATTTAACCCTGTGTGATCTTCAAATTTAGAAACCTGAGCAACTGTTCTGGGGTATGAAATGCATAATTTGTTCCCTCCATTCTGACTGTGCATTTACAGGGATTTGCCAGAAGGAATGTAGCTCCCAGATTTCTTGTTTCCCATCTCATTGACCAAAAGAAAGTTTTCTTCTATTTTTTTCAACTCTGGATTAATCCATAATTTTTGGGCACAAATTTTTCTTGAGAATGTCTATAATATAGGGCTCCTTTTACGAAGGTACGCTAGCCGAAAAACTACCACCTGCTCAAGAGGAGGCGGTAGCGGCTAGCGTGCGCGGCATTGTAGCGCACGCTATTCTGCGTGCTAAGGCCCTAACGCACCTTCGTGAAAGGAGCCCATAGTTTCAATGTCACATTCAAGTCCTGTTCAAACACATAAGATACCAAAAGAGCAGCCCTTGAAGTGGTTTCACTTATAGACTCTTCTAGAATTGCAGATATATTCTCAACATCTAGGGCTCCTTTTACTCGGGTGCACTAGCTTTTTTAGCGCACACTAGCTGAAAAATTACCGCCTGCTTAAAAGGAGGCGGTAGCGGCATTTTAGCGTGCCTTTGTAAAAGGAGCCCTTAGTTGGGTTCCTTGGCTTGTTTCCCCTTCTAATTCCCCTGGGAATTTTTAAAAGAAATTTAGATAAATAATATAGCTTAGAACATAGAAACATAGAAGATGACGGCAGAAAAGGGCTACAGCCCACCAAGTCTGCCCACTCTGCTTACTCACCCCCTGTCTATGCCCTAATGACCCAATTTCCTTATCTTGACCCTCGTAGGGATCCCACATGGGTATCCCATTTCTTCTTCAAGTCTGGCACGCTGTCTGCCTCGATCACCTGCACTGGAAGCTTGTTCCAATGATCAACCACTCTCTCTGTGAAGAAATACTTTCTGGTGTCGCCATGAAATTTTCCGCCCCTGAGTTTGAGCGGGTGCCCTCTTGTGGCCGAGGGTCCCTTGGGAAAGAAAATATCATCTTCCACTTCGACACGTCCCGTGAGGTACTTAAATGTTTCGATCATGTCTCCCCTCTCCCTACGTTCCTCAAGAGTGTAGAGCTGCAATTTGTTCAGTCTCTCTTCGTACGAGAGACCCTTGAGCCCCGAGATCATCCTGGTGGCCGTCCGTTGAACCGATTCAATTCTGCGCACATCTTTACTGTAATGTGGCCTCCAGAATTGCACACAGTACTCCAGATGAGGTCTCACCATGGCCCTGTACAACGGCATTATGACTTCAGGCTTTCGGCTGACGAAACTTCTATTGATACAACCCAATATCTGCCTTGCCTTAGATGAAGCCTTCTCCACTTGATTGGCAGTTTTCATGTCTGCACTGATGATTACTCCTAAATCTCGTTCTGCTGAAGTCCTAGTTAAAGTTTCTCCGTTCAAGAAGTACGTCTTGCATGTTGACTGGGAAATTATTATCGTGTGCTGACATCCAGGGGGGGTTCGGAAAGTTTACTACATGTAAATTCAGCCTTCCATTAAAATTCTCCAACTGTTTGCTTCTTCTGTGTACGTCCATTATTTTGTCTCGTGCCATCACACTTTCAAATTGCTGAGGATCATTTATTTATTTAAAATGTTTATATTTAATTGAAAGAATTGGAGTAGATTAAACTTTAATTTCTGATGGAACTCTTTGTGTCATATATATATAAGATGGAAAAAATATTAGCCATACAGAAAGGACATTTTACTAAATTCAAGGATGTTTGGGGACCATTAACAGATTATTGTAACGAGTAAATAACATTTTTCCCTTAATTATACAATTGCAAATGAGAGGGTGGGGTGGGGGATTTTCTGATTTTATATTAATTGTTTGGATTAGTAGAAAAGAATATATTATATGATATGATATACGTGATTACATATGATATGGTAAGGGTGGGAGGGGGGGATAAATTTCATTAATTTAAAATGATTGTAACAGAAATTCAAGTGATTTTGTAAGTTTAAATGTTATTTCCGAGTACACTTGTTTTAAGTTGTAAAAATGAATAAAGAATTTAAAAAAATAAAATAAAATGTTTATATACCGCATATAGCCTACGTGGTTCACCAAAAAAAACCCATAAAAATTTGCCAATGCAGATATGGGGTCCTTTTATAAGGTGCGCTAAATGCTAAGGCATCCATTATATTCTATGGGCATCTTAGCATTTTCGTTAACGCACCTTAATAAAAGGGCCCCATAGTGATTATAAAGGCAAATCATAAATAACTTTAGAATAACATCAGAGTATATAAACCAAATCCTCGACCTATCATAAGCCACACTTCTCAACCTCAGTCAAATCCCATCACATAAATGCATCGATAGACAAGTTTGCTTTTAATAGTTTCTTAAAGCCTAATCTGGACACATAACCGCAAGGTTCCAGCCAAAGTGTTCCAAAGCTTCACCCATACACCATAACATCTCCAATCCTTGAATATACAATTAACCTACGAGTACTCTTGTTAGAGTTTAACTGCATGCTTGTTTCAGATCTCAAAGTTCTTCGTTGGCGATGGATTTCAAACCATCTCTTCACGGTACACTGCCTGACAAGATTTTGTATTGCACCCTATGCTTTGACTTGAAAAAGTCCTGTTTAACCTCTTCTACTGGTCAACTTTGGAAACCAAAGAAGTTACCTCATTTGTGGAGCAGAAAGCAGTCACTTGCATTTGTTGCAAAGCTTTCCAGGTCAAATCCAGGGTCGCCAGCTTTGGAGCAATTAGAGGTTTTCCAGCGTCTTAACATACTGTGACCTTCGCATGGTTCAGCTCCCTCCCTAATGTTCACCAGTGCTGCCACTTCAGTGGCATATGCCCTTATGCCGGTTCCCATCAGGGTTGCAGAGCACAGCAGTGTATTTGGCATGGGAGAGGACAAAGGAGTGGACGATCCATCAACCAACTCCAAAGCAGGGCAACTCACCCCAACCACTTGCAATGGAGGTCCGACTGTAAAGTGGTCAATTGTTCACTGACCACAGGGCTTTGTCTGAGCTGCAGAGGGAGCATGGTGTGAGGCATTGTGTCCTTCTAGCATCTTGAACACTTCCTCCACTCCACCTCCAAAGAGTTATATTCCCTTTATCATTTTGGTTGCCCTTCTTTGAACCTTTTCTAATTCCACTATAATTCATGTAGACTTTGAAAAGCAATGGGGATAGTGGTGATCCTTGCGGTACACCAGATGGATTGCTCCAGGTATCAGAGAGATCTAAATTGAAACATACGTGATAGGTACGGGACATAAGGAAGCCTCAGAACCAGTCCAACACCTCTTCCTAATGCCAATTGCAACTAGACATTGTAGCATTTTCCCATGGTCAACTAGGTCAAAGGCAGAGCTCATATAAAATTGCATGATCAGGGCATTAAGGCCCTTACTGAACAAGAGACGTAGATTATCTAAGATAGCCGCAATTACTGTCTCAGTACTGAACAAAGGTCTAAAGCCAGATTGAGTTTCATGCAAGAGAGAGAACTGATCAAGGTATTCCATCAGTTGGGCATGTACCAATCCTTCCATGAGTTTTACGATGAATGGAATGGATGCTACTGATCTATAGTTGGTTACCAGCGCTGATGATTCTTTACTATTTTTTGGAATTGGGGTTATTATATGACCGTTATTAGTGAGGAACTTCCCATTTTTTAGGTTGTGGGCTGAATAATTCAGCAGAGATAGTTTAAATTCTAAAGGAGCCGCTTTCATAATTTCCGGGGGACATGAGTCCAGAACGCAGTATGATTTAGAGTATTTGTTATATAGTTTGATATAATTATTCCATTCTAAATCTTGAAAGGAACTCCAGATCATGTCTGCTGGTATTTCATTTCCTTGTATGTAAGCTATTTGATTACCGTTAGTGTCATTTGTCGAACAGTTGTTTCTTATATTTGTCAACAGCAAAATCTACGGAATTTTACAAAAATAGTTCAAAGCCACTTGTTCTGTAAGATGAAATATAGGGTCTGACATTGGCTGAGGGAGGAGGAGTGACGACTGTTGAGTGCAGAGTGCTGGTCACGGATGTGTTCCATGGTCTGGTCTGTATTGGCTATAATGATGTTTGTCGTTGAGGCGACTTGTATGTTACATGCATTTTTATATTCTGACTAGTGTTTCAGCCCGTTACATTGACGGGTGCTAGAATAGAATAATATGGCTATTCTTCTTATGTCTTACCCCCATATTCAGGCTCCCATTTACCCTTTTACCTTCCCTATTTCCACCTTTGTTCACCACCTTAAAAATCTGTCCCCTTTCTCTGTCCTTCACCTCCATAAAACTCTCTCTCCATTCCTCCTTTCCCCATCAACCTTTGCTTCTGCATCTTCACTTATTCTTCCAGCTCCTATTTTCTGCCCCTTTCTCTCACATCCTCTTTTGTAGCCCCCTTCTCCCACATCCCCCTTTTTTCATCCCCAGCTCCGTTCTCTCACACAGTCCCTTTTTTATAGCCCCCAATCCTAACCCCCTTCTCATACCTGCTCTTCCAGCCCTCAGTTCTAGCCCCAGTCTCCTTATTACACCAGTCTTCATTTTCAACCCCCCCAAATCCAGCCCTAGCCCCCTTTTCTCACATGTCCCTTTTGCAGCCTCATCACACATATCCCCTTTTCTGCCCCCCCTTCTCTTACACATGCCCATTGCCAGCTCCCAGCTCCTTTCTCTAACGTGTTCCCTTTTTACAATACCGACCCCAGCTCCAGCCCCCTTCTCCCACCTCCCCCTTTTTTTCAGCCCCTAGTTCCCGTCTCCTATTTGACCCCTTTTGCCTCTGAAGTGTGTCTTGGACCCTGGTCCAATGAAATCAGTTCCCATTCGCTCTGGAATACCGACAGCATATCGTGCGCTGAGACACTTCCCTGCTCGGCGGTTCTATTGTACTGTGCATGCGTTTTAATGTGGCACGGAGGCACGGAGTTTCAATCGTAGTGCGCATGCACTAACTAAGGTATAGATGTATTTTAGGGTTGGCCAGTTTTCTTGGCTATAATGATGTTCGCCGTCGAAGCTTGTATGTTTTATGTAATTTTATGTGTGGTGTGTAAGTGTGCAATTTGCTTTATCGTGTGTTCGTGTCGATGTGACTTGTACGTTACCAAGTTTATTATAAATTTGATAAAACACTTATCAAAATACTATGCGTGTTACAGCAATAAAATCGGGATAAGAACAGAAGATAAAAACAGAATTAAAAACAATATTAAGCAGACGAAATATACGAAGACAAACAAGACACAAAATAAGTGAAGTAAAGCAAAAGGATAATGGGGAGAACTACATTAACCCTTTCAGGACCAAGGGACCTATTTGTCCCATAACTTTAAAATCCTATACATTTTGATTGGGATAGTCTACAGTTCTAAATTTGATATGTACGGATTCCATAGGATACTGCCTTTATGTAAACAAACTGGTTCCGACATTCATTCATTAGCGTCGTTGCTAGATTGACGAGAAGATTCACTTGCCACACTGTCCATAAGCCAGAAGTGTGAATTTTTTAAATAAAAATAATGATATTTCACAAAAAAAATCAATTTTTTGGCATCCGCAAGCCCTTTTTACCATAAAAATGTCATCAAAACCACTAAAATTGGCCTACGATCCTTATGGTCCTGAAAGGGTTAAGGGCTCCTTTTACAAAGATGCACTAGGACCTTAACGTGTGCTATAGCGAACTTTAAATTCCCGAGTGCGCTAGTCACTAGCGGCGGTAGATTTTCGGGTAATTTTGTGCTTACTCTAAAAACCCTAGCGCACTGTTGTAAAACATATATGGGGAAAAACCAAAAGGACGAAGGGGTTCAATAAGAAAAGAATAGCAGCATAATTAGCCAAAAGCATCGATGAATAAGAAGCTTTTTAAAACTCCTTTCAATTGATCTAAGTTCTGCTCTGCCCCAAGATAAGTGGGGTTGTTCTACGGGTATTTATTCTTTTTAAAGAGGGAACCCAAAGTAGATGCTGTCCGGAGGATCTCAAAGCTCTATTAGATTCATAAGGTATAAGATTTTTATCGAGGAATGCTGGTTCTTTGGTTTTGAACAGGGGTGCCCACACTTTTTGTAATGACTAAGTCAAAATGATCTACCAACAATAAAATTAAAAAAAAACACAAAGCACAATGAAAGGCAGAGAAAATGTTAATTATTCATATTCCGAGGTCGCGGCAGATGACTCTATGCAATGTCACCTCAGTAACAAAATACAAAAATAGACAAATACACCCCCTCCCTTTTTACTAAACCACAATAGTAGGTTTTAGCACAGGGAGTTACGCTGAATGCCTCGTGCTGCTCTCAATGCTCATAGGCTCCCTCCGCTAAAAAACGCTATTGCGGTTTAGTAAAAGGGAGCCATAGTGCAAAATATAGACAGCAGATATAAATTCTCAAAACCGACACATTTTGATCACTAAATTGAAAATAAAATCATTTTTCCTAACTTTGCTGTTTGGTGATTTCATGAGTCTCTGGTTGCACTTTCTTCTTCTGACTGTGCATCCGATCTTTCTTCCTTTCTTTCAGCCTCCTGTATGTTTCCTCTCCTCCAGACCTCATTCTCTCCCCAAACTTTTTCTTTCTGTCTCCCTGTTCCCCCTTCTTTCTGTCTCCCTGTCTGCCCCCTTTCTTTCTTTCTCCGTGCCCTCCCCCAAGCCACTCGGTTTGCTGCCACCGCCATGGGGAATAGCCCCCAAGCCACCGCTGTCCCAAGCTTTCCCTGCAGAAGCGTCGTGCTGACCAGCATTCCGCTCCCTGACGTCAATTCTGACGTAGGAGAGGAAGTTCTGGGCCAACAAGGTATTTCTCCTCATTCCATCCAGGCTGAGCCCCATCTCTCCTTGATCCAGCATTTCCCTTCTGTGTTTGTCAGAATTACCATTCCACCTATTTTCCAGCATCACCCTTCTTTGTGTCCATCTCACCTATATCCCTATCTCACCACTTTTTCAGAATCTTCATTTGTCTCTGTCCTTGTCTTTACCCCATGTTCACCATTTACCCTTTCAATGTCTTTATCTCCCCCCCACACACACTTTTTCAGCATTACTTCTATGTCTCTATTTCACCTCCTCTTCATGTCCCCTCTGTATCTCTATCCTTATTCAGTAGGTCCTGCTTACTCTTTCTCTTCTTTGTGTCACTATCTCCATTTTCAGCTTCCCCCCCTTTTCCTTTGTTAATGCACCCTGTAGCCAGAATCTTTCCACCCTCCCTCCATTCCGGCCCAGCCCAGTATGAAATATTTCCTTTTGTTTCCCTCCCCTCTCTCTTTCTCTTTCTCTTCTGCTCCCTCACCCACGAGTCCTGCATCTGGCCCTCTCCCTTCTACCTGCACCTGGCAAACCCCCCCCCCCCCTGCTCCGCGGCTCTCTTAGCAACTTGTCAGCAGCGGTGATCAAGACAAGCTGCCGACATCGAGGCCTTCCCTCTACGAGTCCCGCCTTTGTGGAAAAAGGAAGTTGAAACAAGCGGGACTCGCAGAGGGTAGGCCCCGACGTCAGAAGCTTGTGTCAATCGCTGCTGCTGAGTTGCCGAAGAGAGCCGCAGAGCAGGGGGTGTGGCCAGAAGCAGGTAGAAGGGAGAGGGATGCTGGAAGAGGTAGAAGTTCCGGAGTATGACACCGACCCGGGCCAGGATGATATCTTTTTCAGGCTGTTGCTGCTGCCGCCGTCACGCCACCACGCCTCCCCCCCCCCTCCGAAATGACAAAAGCAGCCTAATGCCCGGCGTCGGCATCTTTAATGTCGGGGAGAGGAAGGCTGATAGGCCCGGTAGATCGGGACGGCAACACGAGTCTATCACAGAGCCCGGGATGGGCTCTGCGATCGACTCACGTTGCCTTCCTGAGCTACCGGTCGATCGCGATCGACGCGTTGGGCACCCCTGGTTTTGAATATCAAAAGGTCAATCTTATAAGTTATCTTGTATTGGACTGGAAGCCAATGGGCTTTTTTTTAAAAGAGGGGTAACATTAAATGCGATGCCTTATTTTGCACCTGGATAAAGGCGGGGGATAAATAAACCAACAAACACCATGGAGCGATACAGAGGCATCATAATATTCTTCTATCATTTTATATCCCTTTCCTAATAATTCGTAACATTCTGTTTGCTTATCTGACTCTTCCACCGCACACTGAGCAGAAGATTTCAATGTACTGCCTTGATAACACTTAAATCAGGGGTGTCCAACTTTTTGGCTTCCCTGGGCCGCATTGGCCCCCAAAAATGTTTCTGGGGCCGCGCAAACGCTGCAGCAAGATGGTAAACATCCGGGGGCAGCAGAGGAAAACACTGCATCGCCCTCGACTGGGGCCGCACAAAATACTTCACGGGGCCGCAGGTTGGACACCCCTGACTTAAATCTTTTTCTGGGAGGCCGACTCCTGAAGTGGAACCCATCGTCATGTAACCATGATTTGGGTTCTTCTTCCCATTGTGTACACTTTGCTTTTATCCACGTTACATTTCATTAGAGATTTCTATTCCGCCATTGCCTTGCGGTTCAAGGCGGATTAGAAAAGAATTACCAAAAAACGTATTACAAGAAGAAGATATCTGGTAATTTGTAGAGGAGATAAAGAGTGGATGAGGTTGCTTTGGGGAGTCGGGAAGGTATTGGGAAGTGGGAAGGAGCTAGCGGTATTAAGCCGTTTACAGGAATTTCTTCAAAAGTAGCATCTTTACTTCTTTTCTCAATGTTTTGTAGTCTGGGGTCATAATCAGTAGACTGGAGATTTGGTTGTCGAGTTTTGCTGCTTGTGTGACTAGGAGGCCATCATATGGTTTTTTCCGTTTGACTTCTTGGATTGGAGGGTGCGTGATGGCAATTTCATCTGCCCGGTCTTCCAATTTCTTAAGATCCTCCCGCAATTTCTCACAACCAGTGTGCGATTTAACAACTTTGAATAGTTTTGTGTCACCTGCCATTTTTAATCGCCTCACTTGTGGTTCCCATTTGCAAATCATTTCTAACTACAGGATGGGCCAAAAGTAGGTAGACAGTATTTATTAATTAATGTACAGATGTTGAATTAGTATAATAGACGCGTGAATGATAATCAAGTGAAAGTAAAACAATGTAACGGATACAAAAACTTCACATGAATGTTGTTCGTGACACCTGTAAAATAAAAAGAAATAACGATGAACTACTTCTGGCTCACCCTGAGCGTTAAATTGCCCTAGTCCCACTCTTCATCGTCTTCTGCTTGTTTCAATCCTCCTATTCCGCGGCTGGCCATGGTCCTTCCAGATGTACCACGGGCAGTGGCGTAGCAAGGGTGAGAGGCGCCTGGGGCAGTGGCGCCCCTCCCCCACTCTCGTCTCCGCACCCCCGAGCCCCCCTGCTGTGCGCGTGCCCCCCTCCCTTCCCCCGTACCTCTAGTACACCGCCGCGAGCAACAAGAACTTCAGTGTGCCCCTTGCGACCCCCGTCGGTTCTCCCTCTGACATCACTCCCTACGCGCGGCACGCAGAAGTGATGGCGCGGCGTTCATCAGGAGCACGTTGAAATTGTTGCTCGTGGCAGTGAAGAATCAGAGGAACGGGGGAAGGGAAGGGGGCGTGCGCGTGGTGAGGAAAGGCATGGGAAGGGGGGTGCTGGCACCCCCACCGCCATGACACTCGGGGCGGACCGCCACCCCCCCTAATTACTACACCACTGACGATTGGCGTAGGGAAGCGGTAGTTGGGAATGTGGCTTAGGTGCGATTGGAAAGCATTTGGGATCTTATAAAAACAATACTTGGAAGATTAAGATAAATTCAAAATACAGCAGTTCGTTTAATCTTCGGGCTGAGAAAACAAGAACATGTCAGCCCTTATTACCAGCAACTGCACTGGTTACCCGTTGAAGCTAAAATATTATTCAAATTTGCCTGTATTTGTTATAAACTGTTGTCTGGATTATCTCCATGTTACCTTGTCTCTCATTTTGAATTGTATAGTCCGGTTACGTTTACTCGTCGTACATAAAAACATAAGAACTGCTGCTGCTGGGTCAGACCAGTGGTCCATCATGCCCAGCCGTCCGCTCACGCGGCCCTCGTACCAGCTTATTTATACTTCTGAATCCAAAAAACTGCCGTTACAAGAAGTTCTTTGATAGGACCTTGGCCTTTGAAGCGGGTAAAGCTCAATCTTGGCTCCATAATTTGATTCCTCAAACTGAATCATACTGCTCTTTCAGGAAACTAGTAAAGGCCTATTTGTTGAAGAAATTTTTATCTGTCTAAGAACTACGCAATTACAGTGCTCCCAAGCGAATTCGCGGTCCCGGTCATTCTTGGGTTTTTCGACTGCGAATGACCGGGCAGGAGAGGGCAGCTGGAGTTCCGGCGAGTGAAGGCAGTCACTCGCGGTATGCTCCGACCGCCTTTTCCTGTACTAAAGTTGGACCTCACCAATCAGGAGCTACGTGTCAAAGCAGCTCCTGATTGGTGAGGCCCGCCTTTAGTACAGGAAGAGGTGGTCGGAGCATACCGCGAGTGATTTCCTTCACTCGCTGGCGTTCCGGCTGCCCTCTCGGGCTGCGCTCTCCTGTCTCCCCTGCTAAAAACCGCATTCGCGGTTTTTCCAACATTCGGGGGGGGTTCCTGGAACGGAACCTCTGCAAATATCGGGGGAGTACTGTATATCTATATGTCTTTTGCTCATTGTATTTTTATCACTGATTGTCCACTTCTTCTTATCTGTAAACCGCCTAGAACTCTTCTGGTGTTGGCGGTATAGAAAATAAAGTTATTATTATTCTTTTCTGATAAAAATCTGCCCACACAAAAAGCAAGCCCAAGAGTGCGAAGGTACTGGTCCCAGAAAGAAAGCATGCATTGACTCCCCATGGAAATTTGGTGCAAACTCTGTGCTTTGCCCCAGTGGAGACAGTAATGGGCTTAAAAAGAGACCCAAAGTCCAGTCACTTCCTTCCAACCATATGTCATCTGATGTACGCTGATCTAGGTCTGCTCTGTTAACTGAAGATGGAATTAACTATATGTTAACTTAAAATGATCAAATTGTATGCTAAACTTGACTCGGTCTATCTAATGTTATGCAAATTCATAATTTGTCTATGCATTATGTATGTCAAATTTGTTACCCGTTCTGAGCTCGTTGGGGAGAATGGGATGTAAAAGTAGCCAAAATGAATAAATAATGGAAACAGGGGACAGTGGGAGGAGGTGACACCTTGGCACATGGGATTGATAGCCACTGCTTTCTTTATTTGGTTGGCATATACAAGAGATTTTTGACAAAATTGATTCTGGATGTCAAACTGTGAGATTCTCATTGGTGAGGGGCCAGCCTGAAGCGGCTCACCTGCCATCTTTAGGACACGAGGGTAAATCCTCAGCCACCTCTGGGAGACGCCACGACTGGCTGCGAATCTGTTGGACTCTTTGGGGGAGTCCCTACAGATGCTGGGGAGGTCCTATTGGATGCTTCCTCTACTATGAAGGATGCGATTTCCAAAGCTCATATGATAAAGCCTCTTGGGATAATCCTGATGCTGGACCACGATGGTACCATAAGCCTCGGGGAATCTAGTTTTCACCAGGGTTTGTACAGAAATGTTCACATCGCATTACTGATAGCAAGGAAAGTGAAAGATCATTTAAAACCAAAATCAGCTGTCAGAGGTTAGCATTCTGGGACTGAGGGCATCCCACAGGGTTGCAAGAGGCTGGTGTGCTCAGGGTGTGTCTTACAGGGCCACAAAAGGTTGGTATACTTGGTGGGGGGTGTTATAGGGCCATGGGAGGCTGGTGAACTTGTGGGGGGTTACAGAGCAACGGTAGGCATGTTTGCTCTGGGTGTGTCTTACAGGGCCACGGGAGGCTGGTTTGCTCTGGGTGTATCTTACAGGGCCACGGGAGGCTGGTTTGCTCTGGGTGTGTCTTACAGGGCCACGGGAGGCTGATTTGCTCTGGGTGTGTCTTACAGGGCCACGGGAGGCTGGTTTGCTCTGGTTGTGTCTTACAGGGCCACAGGAGGCTGGTGTGCTCTGGGTGTATCTCTTACAGGGTCACGGGAGGCTGATGTCCTCTGGGTATCTCTTACAGGGCCACAGAAGGATGGTTTGGCCAAATCATGAGGCTGCCATGCTTGGGGGTCATCTCTCACTGGTGCTCTGGGGAGAGGGGTGTCTCTCTTTGCCGACAGGCTGGGTATACCTTTTCTTTTTCCATGGAAAGGATGTATGGGGAGGAGGGGGTTAAGAGGGTTCCTGAGAGGTTTGAGTGCTAAACTCTCCTTCCTTTTTTTCCTGTTTTAGCCATGAGATGCAAACCACGTGCTGGGATCACCCTAAAATGACTGAGCTGTACCAGTCCCTAGGTAAGAGAGATGGGAATGTGTGTGCATATCCGAGCCCTGTTCAGCCCCAGGGACGGGCAGAATACTATAGTCTCCTTTTGAAATGCTTTCCTTGGCTGCATATTGCCTCTGGCTAAGATCTGGCAGGGTCCACAGTCACCAGCTGCTCTGGGCTCTTTTGGCTAGTGGGGTCTGCATACCCTTGACTGGCTAAGGAAGGGGACAGGTTTAGAACAGGCATGGGCAACTCTGGTCCTCGAGGGCCAGAATCCAATCGGGTTTTCAGGACTTCCCCAATGAATATGCATGAGATCTATTTGCATGCACTGCTTTCAATGTATATTCCTTGGGGAAATCCTGAAAACCCGATTGGATTCCGGCCCTCGAGGACCGGAGTTGCTCATGTCTGGGTTTAGAATGAGGTACCGCAGTGGGTCCCAATCCCTGTCCTGGGGGACCCCCAGCCAGTCGGGTTTTCAAGATATCCCTAATGAATATGCATGAGAGAGATTTGCATATAATGGAAGCGACAGGTATGCAAATCTCTCTCATGCATATTCATTAGGGATATCTTGAAAACCCGACTGGCTGGGGATCCCCCAGGACAGGGTTTGGGAACCACTGAGGTACAGGAATGTGCTACGGTCCCTTAATCCCACCCCCTCCACACGCACACACACATACTCGTACATTCTCTCTCTTCATCAAAATAGGTTTTAAAATGTCTGAAAAGGTGACATATCAATCAATTCCGTGACCCTTTAATTTACAGTCCCTTAAATTGATGTGTTCAATAAAATAAATAGGAAGATATATGTGATGTAGCTTCCAGGCAGTGTGACGTCTTCTATTTGAAATCAAATAACAACTGAAGGGCTCCTAATGAGTCCCACACACCAAAGCTGTGAAGCCCGTTTGATTTCTGTGGGCTTCGTCATAGGGGAGTGCGATCTGGTGGTTAGAGCTGCTGCCTCAGCCTGAGCTTGCGAGTTCAATCCCGGCCTGCTCCCTGTGACTCTGGGCAAGTCACTTAACCCTCCAAGGCCTCCAGATACCACACTTAGGTTGTAAGCCTGCCAGGACCGATGAAGAAAATACCCAAGAGCACCGGATTACTATTCAGTGTGTTATGAACCGCTTTGGGCAAATTTCTTTGTGACGGGGTGGTTAATAAAAGGAACCCAAAAAGAGAAAGCATGAGTTACCCATTTTAAAGAGGTCATAGATGTAGGAATTGAGACGTGCAGGGTCCGTGCATCTCTTGTTTCACTCGTGGTTTAGCGAGAGTTTGCTGACGTAAAGCCTGATCTAAAATGCAAGAGAAATATACATTTTTTGCACAGAAATCAACGCATATAACATCGACAGGCTCAGTGCTGGCACATGGTTACAGGAAACAACTATCCAATGGAAGGGTCAAAGTTTTGGGAATAACTTTAGATCACGGCTTAATTTTTAGGAAGCATACAGATCTGTTAACTAAAAAGAGTTATGCAATATTGAGGGACCATCAAGAAGTTCTTTGACACGGACACCTTCCGGTTGTTGGTCCAATCTACTGTTCTGTCCACTTTGGATTATCGCAATATTGTTTATTTGGGGTTACCTAAAAAGACTTTATCAAGACTCCGATTAGACGATCAGAATGCTGCTGTTCATCTAATTTTTGGTCTTAAAAATTATGATCATGTCAGTCCTTTTTATGCCAAGTTGCACTGGTTGCCATTTGAGGCAAGAGTGTTCTTCAAGTGTTACAAGGCACTTTTTGGGTTTCCTATTTGCACCAGAAGCTCGGGTATGTTCATCTTCCCTACCCCAAGGGCCTGCCGTTACGAGACTTTTTTGGACAGGACACTGGAATATCAGGCTGGGAAGATGAACTCCTGCTTAAATCCGTTGATGGCCCAATCCTGTTCTTACTTTACATTTAGGAAGTTATTAAAAACTCACTTATTCGATAAACAAGAATGTTGATTCTATATTCGCGATGAGGTTTTTTATCTTATGTTTTAATTGATAATAATAGTCATATTTGATTGCTGAAATTGTACTTTTCGCTGAAATGATTCCGTTTTTTCTGCTGTGAATCGCCCAGAATTGCTGGTTGGGGTATGTAAGAAAATAAATTATTATTATTTGCCCCTTCAGAAACATCAGTGTTGTCACAATGGCTAGTTGTCCTTTGCCAATTTAGCATTTGGGGAAAGGGAACAAAACCCACTGGGGAAGTTTAAGTTTTAAGTTTAAGTTTAAGTTACGTTTAAGTTTAAGTTTTAAGTTTAAGTTTAAGTTTATTAGGATTTTATATACCGCCTATCAAGGTTATCTAAGCGGTTTTTACAATCAGGTACTCAAGCATTTTTCCCTCTCTGTCCCGGTGGGCTCACAATCTATCTAACGTACCTGGGGCTATGGAATTAAGGTGTGGGGGGGGCAGCCTCCCCAGCCCCTCCCAAATTCTAAATGCACTTGGTAGCAGGTGTAAACTCCCGACGCCGATCTTTTAGGACTGAAATGGGAACTTGCCCCACCTAAGACATTCCCTTGGCTTTCATTCCTGCATATCCCAGCTTTGTAAAACAGGGACGTAGACATTTAGGCAAGAGAACGATTAAGGGCTCCTTTTACAAAGATGCGTTAGGGCCTTAACGGGTGGAATGGCATGCGCTAGCCGCTACGCAGGTGGCGATTTTTCGGCTAGCGTGCACTAATCTTGTGCGTGCGCTAAAAACGCTAGCGCACTTTCATAAGAAGAACCCTAAGCCTACATTTCAGAATAAACCCGAAAGAAGCAGCAGAAAGCTCCCATGTGACCAGCTGCTCCTTCCGCTTCGGTATGTAAGGAACGAAGCGCCATTAGAGAGAGCAGAGCAGGCTTTTAAATGGGAGAGCTGAGGCCGGAGCGAAGAGCTGGTCTTTTCAGGAATGCTAGGCTTGCAAAGCCCCTGGCCCGCCTGTCCACACTGCCAAGTAATTAAGTTGCAAGCGCCCAGATTCCCCTGCTGGCTTCCCCAGACTCTTATCTCTGCTTTCCACCTTGCTCCAGGTTACAAGAATGCAGGAATTCTTTTTGCCTGAAGCATTTGCACAATTGCATTCCTGTCTTGTATAGGAGCATATTAGTCGGCAGAGAAGCTTTTGGGATTATGATAAATTTCTGGTAGTCAAATGCTTATTGTGTTTTCTATCTGGGGTGTAAAAATACTGACGTTTTACAGGGCCTGTCTATCTCAGAAAAAGCAAATCAACCCCCCGTCATCTCCACAACGTATATAAAGAACAGCCTTACTGGGTCAGACCAATCAATGGTCCATCAAGCCCAGTAGCCTGTCCTCACGGTGGACAATCCAGGTCACTAGTACTTGGCAAAAACCCAAATAGTAGCGAGATTCCACAACCCGAAAAGTAACAAGATTCTGGAGCCCCAAACAGCATCAGCATTCCATTCAGAATCCCCAAAGAGTAGCAACAGTCCGGAATCCCAAATAGTAGCAGCATTCCATGGTACTGATGCAGGGCAAGCAGTGGCTTCCCCCAAGTCTCTCTCAATAACTGACTATGGACTTTTCCTCCAGGAACTTGTCCAAACCTTTTTTAAAACCTGCTATGTTAACTGCTCCTACCACAACAACTGGCAACGCGTTCCAGAGCTTAACTCTTCTCTTGAGTGAAAAAATATTTTCTCCTATTGTTTTTAAAAGTATTTCCCTGCAACTTCATCGAGTCTTTGTCATTTTTGATGGAGTAAATAATTGATCCACTTGTACCCATTCTACACCACTCTATAATCCTCTTGAACTCTAAGCCGAGATTGCCGTCGCCCTTCTGACATCACCAACATCTGACTCTGGGTGTAAAAAGCACTCTGAATGTCATCCCTGGCTGATGACAGCACAGACCAAAAGCAGGAAGCTAAAAACACAGGCCTGCACTTCAGTCAGCGTACGCAAACCCACGCACAACAGGACACAGTCATTACTTAAGATTTTCCAACCCTGAATGCTGGTAAAGCATCCAAGAGGTCCACAGGACTTATATATATTTTCCAGCAGTTATGTAGCCCGGTAGGTCACAAATGAAGTGGGAGTTTTGAGGCGTATAATCACTAATAATAAAACCCTATGCGTGCATGCGCACTCCTACCTGCGTGATCCCTGCCTCCGTGATCAGTAGCTCCGTGGCCAGCAGAGAAATAGTGCAGGTGCATTTGGCGGTTTACAATGAGTGCACGCATGGCGGTTTACTATATCCAGCAGTGGTTACTGTGTGCCGGTTGCCTGTGATACAAAAAAGGTAGGTGGGAGAAGGGGCACAATAAACAGACAGGCAGTGGGCAGGGACATTGACAGACAGACAGAAATAGAGACACACACACTGAAAGACAGTTAGGTAGGAGTGAAAGACACACACAGAAGGGCTACTGCTGGACAGGGGGAACAGGGAAGCGGTGCTGTTGGACAGGGGGGAGGTATAAGGAAGGGAGAAAGGCTACTGCTGGACAGGGGAGCAGGGAAGGGGGCTGCTGGACAGGGGGGGAGGTAAAAGGAAGGGAGAAGGGCTACTGCTGGACAGGGGGAGCAGAGAAGGGGTGCTGCTGGACAGGGGAGAGGTAAAAGGAAGGGAGAAGGGCTACTACTGGACAGGGGGAGCAGAGAAGGGGTACTGCTGGACAGGGGGAGGTAGAAGGAAGGGAGAAGGGCTACTGCTGTACAGGGGGAGCAGGTAAGGAGTGCTGCTGGACAGGGGGGGAGTTAAAAGGAAGGGAGAAGGGCTACTGCTGGACAGGGGGAGCAGGGAAGGGATGGTGGAGGGGTGGTGGTGGACAGCCAAGGAAAGAGAGAGACAGAAAGAAAGAAAGACAGACAGACACATCTATTCTAGCACCGTTAATGTAACGGGCTTAAAGACTAGTACAGTAATAATAGGATAAATATTCAGGACCAGCAACGATCTGTTTTTGGTTTTGGTTTTTTTTTTTGCCATCAGTGTTATGTCCAAATTCTCAGTTACTGACCCTGTCCAAGCACTGGTACTGAATATCCATCCGGTTAAGTGTGATTTTCATCCTGTAACCACCTAAGTGGAAGCGGATAAAGATGGGACTGGCACCGACGCCGTTTAGAGAATCCATCAGTTAGTCCTTAACTGCGGATATTCAACGGGAGACAACCTGTTATCTCCCGCTGAATTTCCACGGTTAGCTGCTAACTGGCTGTATTATTCAACGTACATGGCTAGGCATCAATATTCACTGCCTAACTGGATAAGTTTAGCGGTTAAAATAAGCCGCATAAAAGCAGGCCTAGACCTTTAACTAATGAGCACGTAACCAGTTAGCGCTGAATACTGGCTTAACCAGTTAACTCGCCGCAGTCATAAAAGAAATCTGATATTCAATACTGGTTGACGCGTACGGCCTGGCGTTGAATATTCGATCGCCCAGCCCAACACCAGTTGAACATCAGGTGCTCAGCAAAGAAGAGTGTGCGGCTCAGTGGTTAGAGCTAAGGCCTCGGCACTCTGAGGTTGTGGGTTCAAATCCCACACTGCTCCTTGTGACCCTGGGCAAGTCACTTAATCCCCCACTGCCCCAGGGAGTACCTGAATGTAAACCACTTAGGTCTGTGTTCTTCAACCGCTGGTCCACGGTGCGATCGATGCGGCGTTATCTTCGAGCCAGCTCCCTCTTCCTCACTGATTCAGTGTACAAAGCCAAGGGCAGCGGCTCCTACGGGCATCCTGCGCCTGAACCGGAAGCCTTCTCTCTGACGTTGCAACGTCAGAGGGAAGGCTTCCAGAGGAGGCACGGGACATGCAAGGTGCAATTAGTACTATTATGGGGGCGGGGTCTGGGGTGGAGATTGGGTAGAGATGGGCGGAGTCTGGCCCACAACTTAGCCCAGTGTTCTTCAACCGTCGGTCCACGGACTGATGCCGGTCCACAGAATAATTCTTTTATTTCTGCCGGTCCATAGGTGTAAAAAGGTTGAAAAACACTGACTTAGGTTATAAGTGGTATATAAATAAAAATAATACCTGTAAGATATGATAATCGATGCATTTTCTAAATAAACCCACTCTGGATTTAACAAACCTGATTTCAATAAACCAGTGCATAGCCAGCGACCCTTGGGAAGAATCACTGCGGTCCAGTATATAAAAAGTTGCGATCCCTGACCAGAATCCGCTGTTCATCACCAAGGACCTGATTAAACTGCAGGCACAGAGGTCAGACACAAGTACCCGAGAAAGCCTGACTTGTGTACAAACCAGGCCTGTTTTTACTGAAGGAGGAATGAAGACATTTTTATTAGTAGAATGTAAAGCCCGCAGTGGGTACACGACCAATCGCATTTGAATGTGTTTAGTCTTTATGAACGTAAAAACGAGACCCGAGACTTTTAAAATTGTGCTCAGAAAACAAGCAGAAGCCTGGAAAGGCTTTGGAGCAGCGGGGTAATACACTGGTAGATGCCATCCTTTGAGAGTCTTGGCAGCAGCTTTCTGAGCTAATTACAAAGCGTGCAGCGTTCTCTGTTACAGTCCAACGCAAGATGACTGCAGAAGTCCGTTCCTGAAATAGCTAAAGCATATACTTAAAGCCCTGTTTTAGACAGAAGGTAATGCAGACAAATAAAAAAAGGCCTTTCAGAGTGGACTAAGTGCATTTTCGACTAGCTTTCGAATATATTTTTGACTACCTTCAGAACACGATGTCTTTTTGCGGGATCAAAAATGAGCAAAAGTTGACAAATATTAGAATATTTATTTATTGAAAAAAATTGTATGCCACCTGATTTCTAAGTGGTTTCCAAGCAATAAACATTCATAAAATGAAATGGCTTTCAAACATAAGAACGTAAGAATAGCCTTACTGGTTCAGACCAATGGTCCATCAAGCCCAGTAGCCCCTTCTCACGGTGGCCAATCCAGGTCACTAGTACCTGGCCAAAACCCAAGGTGTAGCAACATTCCATGCTACCAATACAGGGCAAGCAGTGGCTTCCCCCATGTCTTTCTCAATAACAGAATGTAGACTTTTCCTCCAGGAACTTGTCCAAACCTTTCTTAAAACCAGCTACGCTATCCGCTCTTACCACAACCTCTGGCAACGCGTTCCAGAGCTTAATGATTCTCTGACTGAAAAAATATTTCCTTCTATTGGTTTTAAAAGTATTTCCCTGTAACTTCATCGAGTGTCCCCATGTCTTTGTCATTTTTGACGGAGTGAAAAATCGATCCACTTGTACTCGTTCCACTCCACTCAGGATTTTGTAGACTTCAATCATATCTTATCCACATACACCGTACAGGATTTTCTGCAACCTATATACAAGCAATAACAAACAGCTTGTGTAATAAAAGTTTCCACAAAAATTATTTGAACAATAAGATCATTTTCTGAGGCCAATGTAAGTCTAAGAAAAAAAAAAAATCCTCTCAATTCATAGTGGCATTTTTCATTTCAGATTTTGTCAGAAAATTGAGCAATAATCTTTTAAAACGGCATATGGAGCTTGCCATGTTGAGAGGCATTGGTTTGTTACAGCTCTGTCTTTTGTATAAAAATTGCTATATCTGTTTGGAACTGTTTTCTCTAATAAACATGATTTAAACATAAAAGTTTCCACGAACTGAAACCTATGAAACTTAATGCAACCTCTACACATACGCTTCAAAGAACAACTGAGTATTAAATAATTTCTGAAACTTAGGGCAGTCTGTGCATAGCCTTAATTGTCCAACCAGAGCATGCCATAAATTCACATTTTAGATTTTGTGGCCACATAACGTACTCCCCTTTCCATGTCTGGCAGCGGCCAACAAAGCAAATAGGATGCTAGGAATTATTAAAAAAGGGATGTTTAACAAGACTAAAAATGTCATAATGCCCCCGTATTGCTCCATGGTGCGACCTCATTTGGAGTATTGCGTTCAATTCTGGTCTCCTTATCTCAAGAAAGATATAGTGGCGCTAGAAAAGGTTCAAAGAAGAGCGACCAAGATGATAAAGGGGATGAAACTCTTCTCGTATGAGGAAAGACTAAAACAGTTAGGGCTCTTCAGCTTGGAAAAGAGACGGCTGAGGGGAGATAGGATTGAAGTCTACAAAATCCTGAGTGGAGTAAAACGGGTACAAGTGGATCGATTTTTCACTCTGTCAAAAATGACAAAGACTAGGGGACACTCGATGAAGTTACAGGGAAATACTTTTAAAACCAACAGGAGGAAATATTTTTTTCACTCGGAGAATACTTAAGATCTGGAACGCGTTGCCAGAGGTTGTGGTAAGAGTAGGTAGCGTAGCTGTTTTTAAGAAAGGTTTGGACAAGTTCTTGGAGGAAAAGTCCATAGTCTGTTATTGAGGAAAACATGGGGGAAGCAACTGCTTGTCCTGTATTGGTAGCATGGAATATTGCTACACCTTGGGTTTTGGCCAGGTACTGGTGACCTGGATTGGCCACTGTGGGAACGGTCTACTGGGCTTGATGGACCATTGGTCTGACCCAGTGAGGCTATTAACATAAGAACATAAGCAAAGCCTCTCCTGGGTCAGACCTGAAGTCCATCATGCCCAGAAGTCCGCTCACGCGGCGGCACAACAGGTCCAGGACCTGTGCAGTAATCCTCTATTTATACCCCTCTATCCCCTTTTCCAGCAGGAAATTGTCCAATCCTTTCTTGAACCCCAGTACCGTACTCTGCCCTATTACGTCCTCTGGAAGCGCATTCCAGGTGTCCACCACTCGTTGGGTAAAAAAGAACTTCCTAGCAATTGTTTTGAATCTGTCCCCTTTCAACTTTTCCGAATGCCCTCTTGTTCTTTTATTTTTCAAAAGTTTGAAGAATCTGCCCCTCTCCACTCTCTCTATGCCCTTCATGATCTTGTAAGTCTCTATCATATCCCCTCTAAGTCTCCTCTTCTCCAGGGAAAAGAGTCCCGGTTCCTCCAATCTTTCTCTCTCTCTCTCTCTCTCTCTCTCTCTCTTTCTCTCTCTCTCTTTCTGTCCCTCTCTTTATATCTCTCTCTGTCTATTTCTGTCTCTCTCCCTTTCTCTCTCTCTCTCTCTGTCCCTCTCTACTCTCTCTATGCCCTTCATGATCTTGTAAGTCTCTATCATATCCCCTCTAAGTCACCTCTTCTCCAGGGAAAAGAGTCCCGGTTCCTCCAATCTTTCTCTTTCTCTCTCTCTCTCTCTCTCTCTCTGTCTCTCTCTGTCTCTCTTTCTCTCTCTCTCTCTCTTTCTGTCCCTCTCTTTATATCTCTCTCTGTCTATTTCTGTGTCTCTCCCTTTCTCTCTCTCTCTCTGTCCCTCTCTACTCTCTCTATGCCCTTCATGATCTTATAAGTCTCTATCATATCCCCTCTAAGTCTCCTCTTCTCCAGGGAAAAGAGTCCCAGTTTCTCCAATCTTTCTCTATCTGTCTCTCTCTATTTCTGTCTCTCTCTCTTTCTTTCTATCTCTCTTTCTGTATATTTCTCTCTGTCTCCATTTCTCTCTCTCTTTCTGTCCCTCTCTACTCTCTCTATGCCCTTCATGATCTTATAAGTCTCTATCATATCCCCTCTAAGTCTCCTCTTCTCCAGGGAAAAGAGACCCAGTTTCTCCAATCTCTCAGCATATGAAAGGTTTTCCATCCCTTTTATCAGACGTGTCGCTCTCCTCTGAACCCTCTCGAGTAACGCCATATCCTTCTTAAGGTACGGCAACCAATATTGGACGCAGTATTCCAGATGCGGGCACACCATCGCCCGATACAACGGCAGGATAACTTCTTTTGTCCTGGTTGTAATACCCTTCTTGATTATACCTAGCATTCTATTTGCTTTCTTAGCGGCCGCTGCGCACTGTGCCGTCGGCTTCATTGTCATGTCCACCATTACCCCCAAGTCCCTTTCTTGGGTACTCTCATTCAATATACTCACCAATGGGTGCTTATACCGGACAAAGGACACAATAGACTGGAGAGACCAGATGTTGATATTAACATGAGTGTTAGTGCGTTAGGGTGCTTTAACAACCCTCCCATCGTATAGTTGTACCTCGGGTTTCTGTTTCCCACATGTAATACTTTACATTTCTCAATGTTGAACTTCATCTGCCATCTCGCCGCCCATTCCCCTAGTTTGTTCAAGTCCCTTTGCAATTCTTCGCATTCCTCTTTAGTTCCAGCTCCACTAAATATTTTTGTATCGTCCGCAAATTTTATTATCTCACACTTCGTCCCTGTTTCTAGATCATTTATGAATATATTAAATAGCAGCGGCCCGAGCACCGAGCCCTGCGGAACACCACTCGTGACCCTCATCCAGTCCGAGTAGTGGCCCTTATAGTTTATAGTTTATAGTTTATTCAATTTTTGATTAAACGCCTTTTCGTTACTACAAAGCGTTGTACAGAATAAAAAATATTTACATTTAACAATAATGACGAAAAGTATTTACATTTATCTAAAATGACAATTAAACATACTTTCTTATAGTAAAAATACAAGACAACAGACCGTACAAACTGGGTAAATGTTGACCCTTAGGCCATTAAACATAAGGAAAAGGGGGAAGAAATACACTTGAAATAGAAAAGTGAGAAACATATAAGGGAAGAACACTTAGGAACTGGGGAGCAGTAAAATTAATAGTTAAAAAAAAGAAGTTCAATTAAAAGCATCATTAAAAAGAAAGCACTTTAAGTTGCTTTTAAAATTTTTTAAGTTTTTTTCCATTTTTATATACAAAGGGAGAGCGTTCCAAATTGTAGGGGCTGTAACAGAAAACGTAGAGGTGCGACGCGTGCCAATGATTTTTAAAGAGGGAACGTTAAGGTTGTATTGAGAGATGGATCTTAAGGTTCTTGGGGGGTCGTAAGGAATCAGAAGTCTATCTATGAAAGCTGGTGTGTTGGTCTGTGTTGTTTTAAATGCCAGAAGTGCGATTTTATAAGTTACCCTATGATTCCTACCTGCCAACCAGTTTCTGATCCATCTATGTACGTCTCCATCCACCCCATGATTCTTCAGTTTCCGGAGTAGACGTTCGTGAGGCACCTTGTCAAAGGCTTTTTGGAAATCATGGTATATGATGTCTATGGGGTCTCCCCTGTCCATCCTTTTGTTAATTCCTTCGAAGAAGTGCAATAAGTTAGTTAGGCACGATCTCCCCCTGCAGAAACCATATTGGCTTGTTTTCAGAAGTTCGTTTCTATCCAAATGTTCATCGATGTTTTCTTTTATCAGTGCTTCCGCCATTTTCCCCGGAACCGAGGTCAGACTCACCGGTCTGTAGTTTCTCGGGTCACCTCTTGATCCCTTTTTAAAGATGGGCGTGACGTTGGCTATCTTCTAATCCTCCGGGATCATGCCTGTTTTCAAGGATAGGTTGCAAATTTGCTGCAGTAGTTCAGCTATCTCCTCCTTTAATTCTTTCAAAACCCTTGGATGGATTCCATCCGGACCAGGGGATTTGTCAGTTTTAAGTTTTTCTATCTGCCTGTGTACATCATCAAGGCTCACTTCCATGGATGTTAATTTTTCTGCTTGATTTCCATTGAAGATTTGCTCAGGTTCCGGTATGTTGGTTGTGTCTTCGTTTGTAAATACAGATGAAAAGAACATGTTAAGTCTTTCCGCGACTTCTTTCTCCTCCTTCACCGCTCCCTTCCTGTCTCCTTCGTCCAGCGGTCCCACCTCCTCCCTAGCTGGCTGTTTCCCTTTAACATATCTGAAGAACGGTTTGAAATTTTGTGCCTCCCTGGCTAGCCTCTCTTCGTACTCTCTTTTGGCTTTTCGAACCACACTGTGACATTCTTCTTGATACTTCCTATGCTCTTTCCAGTTCTCCTCAGTTTTGTCCTTCTTCCATTTCCTGAATGAATTTTTCTTATTGGCTATCGCTTCCTTCACTATTTTAGTCATCCATACCGGGTCTTTTGTTCGACTCTTTTTGCACCCCTTTCTGAATCTGGGGATGTAGAGATTTTGCGCCTCGCTCACCGTGTCCTTGAAAAAAGACCAGGCATGTTCTACCGTTTGCCATTTCTTGGAAGTGTTCCTAATTTTCTTCCTTACCATTTCCCTCATTGCTTCATAGTTTCCTTTCCTGAAGTTGAAAGTTGTCGCTATGGTTCTCTTTCCGTTCGGTATTCCTACTTCAACCTTGAACTTGATCATATTATGATCGCTATTTCCCAACGGTCCCACTACTTCCACTTCCTTTGCAGGTCCCATTAGCCCATTTAGGATTAGATCCAAAGTTGTATTTCCTCTCGTCGGTTCTCTAACAAGCTGCTCCAAGCTATTCTTATGGTCTTATTAATTTTGTGGCTCCCACTGATCTTAAAGCTGTTCCAGGCTTATTAACCTCCCACAGTGATAGAAACCAGCCAAGGGGCAATCCCATATAACACCTGGTGCACTAATGATAACACCTTGTATTGCACGCGTTGTTTTAAAATTGGAGCAATGTAAGCTATTCTTGGGGTGAAACATAAACATAGTAACATAGTAACATAGTAGATGACGGCAGATAAAGACCCGAATGGTCCATCCAGTCTGCCCAACCTGATTCAATTTAAATTTTTTTTTTTTTTTTTTCCTTCTTAGCTATTTCTGGGCGAGAATCCAAAGCTTTACCCGGTACTGTGCTTGGGTTCCAACTGCCGAAATCTCTGTTAAGACTTACTCCAGCCCATCTACACCCTCCCAGCCATTGAAGCCCTCCCCTGCCCATCCTCCTCCAAACGGCCATAAAAGAAAACAGGGAAAGGGATTGGGACATGTATACAACCACAGTCAAAGCGGTTTGCATCCAGGTACTTCAAGCATTTTCCTCATCTGTCCTGGTGGGATCACAATAGGGGGCAATGATAGGCTCAGGGTGAAGGAGGAGAAATTGATGCTTCCAGGTCATGATGTAAACGGTTCCTGTAGCATTTGCCATTGTAGACCCTTTTCTAAAAGACACACAGGAGACTTGGTGACTTACACTTGTGAAATTCTTACTGTAAATACTTGAATATGAACCGAGATTTGGAGGTACAAAAATGGGAATCTCGGTTTATATTTGAGTCTTCCCTACCCCGGATGTCCCATTCCTTCCACCCTCACTCCCAGTGATGTCTTTTCTCTGCTGCTGCTGCCACCGTAAGCACCCCCTCCCCCCAATTGGCAGAGTCAGCAACAACCCCCCAACTGGTAGACTTCCCCCACCATCAGGGTGCCCCCTCCCTCTTCCAGACGCACACTCTGAACAGGCAGAGCTCACCCCCTTGACTAACCTCCCTCCCAGACTCGGCAGAAGGACCCTCAGGCCTACCGTGCTTCCCTGGTGTTGGAGCAGGAGCAGTTCCCACTCGCTCCTGCCCATGCCCTCTCAGCGGTGAAAATGGCTGCCGCAACTTCCAGAGGAAGCCTTGAGACTAAAAACAATACGATCCCCAAAACAGCAAGAACCAAATAAATCATAGGTTCCACGGAACATCAAATGTGAACATCGAATGGAAATGAAATGGAGACATTTCAACCAGCAGACCCTACTGGCTAAAGATCCAATATGCACAGTAGGTATGGTAGGAATATGTCTGTTTCTGAAGGGTAGAACTGAGGTGGGAATTGAACTCGGATCATCTGGTTTATAGTCCATTTCTTGAACCATTAGGCTAGTCCTCTGGGTTTGTTCTGCTTTCTTCAGAATGCCCTTCTGGAGTATAGTATTCCTTTTGGTTTGACTTTTAGCAACCCCTAGAGATGAAGGAGGAGTCAGGCTTTAATCCCTCCAGTAGTCGGTTGCTCATCAGAGCACCTTTTTCTACCCTGGATGTGACTGAAACAGACCTAAATAAAAACATCCCTTTTTTAGACATAGACATTTCTTCTTGTTCGATTATCACTGCTAGACATCCTCCAATAGAAACAGAGAAACATGATGGAAAATAAAGGCCAAATGGCCCATCCAATCTGCCCATCTGCAGCATCCACTATCTCCTCCTCTCCCTATTGGCTAAGGCTCTTAACATTTGCATCTCCTCTCCCTATAGGCTAAGGCTCTTTACACCTGCATTGTGATGTCATAGAACTTTATGGTTAGAGAAACATGAGGACAGATAAAGGCCAAATGGCCCATCCAGAGCATCCACTATCTCCTCCTCTCCCTATTGGCTAAGGCTCTTAACATTTGCATCTCCTCTTCCTATTGGCTAAGGCTCTTTACCCCTGCATTGTGATGTCATAGAACTTTATGGTTATAGAAACATGATGGCAGATAAAGGCCAAATGGCCCATCCGCAGCATCCACTATCTCCTCCTCTCCTTATTGGCTAAGGCTCTCAACATTTGCATCTCCTCTCCCTATAGGCTAAGGCTCTTTACACCTGCATTGTGATGTCATAGAACTTTATGGTTAGAGAAACATGAGGACAGATAAGAACATAAGAACATAAGCAGTGCCTCTGCCGGATCAGACCACAGGTCCATCTTGCCCAGCAGTCCGCTCCCGCGGCGTCCAAAAACAGGTCAAGGCCTGTCTGAATCATCAGAAGGGGCTCCCTTGCCACCTTGGTTTCCCATTTAAGTTCTGCCCTCCTATCGAAGTCCTAGCCCTCCGGTCTTGCACATGCACGACCAGGTTGGTTTGCTCAGTACCCCACGATCCCTCTATCCCTCAGGAATCCATCCAATCCCTGCTTGAATCCCTGTACCGTACTCTGCCTGATCACTTCCTCCGGTAGCGCATTCCAAGTGTCCACGACCCTTTGGGTGAAAAAAAACTTCCTTGCATTTGTTTTGAACCTGTCTCCCTTCAGTTTCTCAGAATGCCCCCTCGTATTTGCTGTCCCCTTCAGTCTGAAGAATCTGTCCCTATCCACCCTCTCTATGCCCCTCATGATCTTGAAGGTCTCTATCATATCTCCCCTGAGCCTCCTTTTTTCCAGAGAGAAGAGCCTCAGCCTATCCAATCTCTCGGCATATGGGCAGTGTTCCAGCCCCTTTACCAGTTTCGTTGCTCTCCTTTGGACTCTCTCAAGTACCGCCATGTCCTTCTTGAGGTGCGGCGACCAATACTGAACGCAGTATTCCAGATGCGGACGCACCATCGCTCGATACAATGGCATGATGACTTCCCGTGTTCTGGTTGTTATGCCCTTCTTTATGATGCCCAGCATCCTGTTGGCTTTTTTCGAGGCTGCTGCGCACTGTGCAGATGGCTTCAGTGATGCATCCACCAGCACACCCAAGTCTCTCTCGAGTCTGCTGTCTCCCAACAATACCCCCCCCAATTTGTAGTTGAACAACGGGTTCTTTTTCCCTATATGCATGACCTTGCATTTGTCCACATTGAAGCGCATTTGCCATTTGTTTGCCCAGTCTTCCAGCTTGTCCAGGTCCCTTTGTAGGTCCTCACACTCCTCCCTGGTCCTAACTCTGCCGCACAGTTTGGTATCGTCTGCGAATTTTATAACCTCACACTTTGCCTCCTCTTCCAGGTCATTGATGAATATGTTAAAGAGTAAAGGCCCCAGCACCGATCCCTGTGGCACACCGCTCGTGACTCCCCGCCAGTCAGAATATTGGCCCTTTACTCCAACCCTCTGCAGTCTACCCGACAGCCAGTGCTTGATCCATCTGTGCACATCCCCTCCCACCCCGTGGCTCCACAGTTTCTTAAGTAGCCTTTCATGTGGCACCTTGTCGAAAGCCTTTTGAAAGTCGAGGTAAATGATGTCTATGGGCTCCCCATTGTCCATCCGACTGCTTATTCCCTCAAAGAAGTACAGAAGGTTCGTTAGGCACGACCTTCCCTTACAGAATCCGTGCTGGCTTGTTCTCAGTAGGCCATTCCTCTCGATGTGCTCGCAAATGCCGTCCTTGATCATAGCTTCCACCATCTTCCCTATTATTGAAGTCAGGCTCACCGGCCTGTAGTTCCCGGGGTCACCCCTCGATCCCTTCTTGAAGATCGGTGTGACATTTGCCAATTTCCAGTCCTCTGGCACCTCACCAGATAAAGGCCAAATGGCCCATCCAGAGCATCCACTATCTCCTCCTCTCCCTATTGGCTAAGGCTCTCAACATTTGCATCTCCTCTCCCTATAGGCTAAGGCTCTTTACACCTGCATTGTGATGTCATAGAACTTTATGGTTATAGAAACATAAGAAGTTGCCTCCACTGGGTCAGACCAGAGGTCCATCGCGCCCAGCAGTCCGCTCCCCCGGCAGCCCATCAGGTCCATGACCTGTAAGGTGATCCCTGTCTAAACCCTTTAATCCCTCTTGTCCTTCTATCTATACCCTTTCATAGCCTATCTCTACCTCTATCTATATCCCTGTATCCTTCAGGAATTTATCCAATCCTTCTTTGAAACCCGGTAGTGTACTCTGTCCTATCACAACCTTCGGAAGCGCATTCCAGGTGTTCACCACCCTCTGAGTGAAAAAGAATTTCCTAGCATTGGTTCTGAACTTGTCCCCTTTCAATTTCTCTGAGTGCCCCCTTGTTCTAGTGGTTCCCAATAGCCTGAAGAATCTGTCCCTTTCTACCTTCTCTATGCCCTTCATGATCTTGAAAGTCTCTATCATGTCTTCTCTGAGTCTCCGCTTTTCCAGGGAGAAGAGCCCCAGCCTTTCTAACCTGTCTGCGTATGAAAGGTTCTCCATACCTTTTATCAATTTCGTCACTCTTCTCTGAACCCTCTCAAGTATCACCATGTCCTTTTTGAGGTACGGTGACCAATATTGGACACAGTACTCCAGATGTGGGCGCACCATCGCGCGATACATAGAAACATGATGACAGATAAAGGCCAAATGGACCATCCAGTCTCCCATCTGCAACATCCACTATCTCCTCCTCTCCCTATTGGCGTGGAGGGGCATAATCGAAAGGGACGTCTAAGTCCGTTTGCGTCTAAGTCGCAAGTCATCCAAAGTAAAAAAACAGCTTAGGACACATTTTCGAAAAATACATCAAATTTTTTTTATTTCGAAAATCGTCTAATTATACATCCTGCCGATCTGATCATCCAAGTCGCTAAATCATCATCTTTATACCACATTTTCGTCCAACTTTTCGTCCAAGTCAAAAATGCCTAGAACAAGCCCTGTTGGATGTGGGAGGGGTCTGCAAAGTGATGGACTGAACACCCAGACATGGCACCTAAATAGTGGGGTACCTTACAGGGCACTGCTGTGAACTTCACAAAAAGGGTGCCATGTCATCTCACTACAGCTCCCTTATAGGTCATAGTGAGCCCCCCAAACCACCTCTAGAATCCCCTAGACCCACTTATCTACCACCCCAATAGCCCTTATGGCTACAGGAGCTACTTATATGCCAGTACAAAAGGGTTTAGGGGTGTATAGGGGAGTGCACATGTTTAAGTATCAATGCAGTGATTACAGGGACTTATGGGCATGGGTCCTCTTCTCTATGGGTCCCTAACCCACCCCCAAGATGAATTAAGCTGCCTCTGTGCTGGACGACTAGGCTTTCCTATGCCAGACAGCCAGGTGATGATGTTCTGGAGGCTGAATTTTAAAGGTGTGATTAAAATTTTTATGGGGGTGGGGGAGTCGGTGATCACTCGGGTAGTGTGTGGGGATCTGTTTTATGTGTTTGCAGTGCTTATCTGGTGACTGTAGGTGGGTTTTTGTGACTTAGACCATGTTTTACATGGTCTAAGTCACAACGTCCAAGTTCCGTCTAGGCTCTGTTGTATAACTTTCGGTTATACATGCTGTACGTCTAAGTCTAAGCCGGCCCACGTCCCGCCCAACTCCTGCCCTCGACACTCCTCCCGAAACACCCCGTTTAGCTTTGGTCGTTCAGCAGCACTATGAAGGCCTAGGTCGTTTAGAAATACTGTAAATCCAAAACCCGTTTTTATTATTGGCACTTGGACGTATTTGGGAAATGTTCGTCCAAATGCCGACTTAGGCCGGTTTTTGGACATTTTTCTCTTTCAATTATGAGCCCCTAAGGCTCTTGACATTTGCATCTCCTCTTCCTATAGGCTAAGGCTTTGTCCACCTGCGTTGTGATGTCATAGAACTTTATGGTTATAGAAACATGATGGCAGATAAAGGCCAAATGGCCCATCCAGTCTGCCCATCCGCAGTAACCAGTATCTCTTCCTCTCTCTAAGAGATCCCACATGACTATCCCAGGCTTTCTTGAATTCAGACACAGTCTCTGTCTCCACCACCTCTACCAGGAGACTGTTCCACTCATCTGCCACCCTTTTTATAAAAATGGCCATGGGCAATGTAGCATGTCCAAATTGTGCCATTCCGGAATCACAGTTTGGACATTTTTGGCAGATGGGCATTTTAGGGGGGCAACTTGAGGCGTCTGTGTGCTTTGAAAAAGAGCCCCGTAGCATCTTGGTGTCCTTGATTAAAAGCAATCAATTTTCTCATGTAGTAGGCCTGTCAACGTTTTATTTTAACTGTTGTGAACTGCGATTTGTCAGCATTTTTCCAACACCTTCTGTCTCCCTATGGATAACAGCCACACACAGCAGTGACTCCTGCAGAGAGACAATGCAGTCAAAAAACCAATCTTCAGATCCAGCATCTCTGGGTCTGTCTCTGTTCCTCCCAGCCACCAAATATGCAGATATGTAGCCAGCTCTCTGTGTGCTTTCTAGCATCGCGGGGAGAAACAGTTAAACCTCATGTAGCATCTTAAGTCAGTTCTCAAGTGAGCTTACACTCAGGGCCACCATCAGGGCAGTACTACCAGTCCTGCATTCAGGGGCCCGGAGGTGACAGGGGGCCCGGGCTCCCCCAGGTTCCTAGGCAGTGTTCCCTCTAAGGCAGCGGTCTCAAACACGCGGCCCGCGTGTGGCTCTCCAGGTTTTATGGAGGCATCATTCTCTTCCTTTTGGAGCAGCAGCCGGCTCATTCGTTCAAAGCCGCGGGTTGGCGGCTCCTTGCGCTATCCACTCCTGCATCGGAAGCCTCTCTGACGTCACACCATCAGAGAGGCTTCAGACGCAGGCGCGGATCTCGCAAGGAGCCGCCACCCGCGGCTTTGAACGAATGAGCCGGCCAGACACGCTGCTGCTCCAGTGGCGTACCAAGAGGGGGGGCGGCCCACTGTTCTCCCTAGAATGCGGCTCGTCTAGAGCAGTGGTGCCCAACCTGCTTCCCTTCCCTTCTCACTGCTGCCATCGGGGATCAGGCCGGCACCGTGTCTTTGATCTCCCTGCTTCTCTTCCCTGCGGGGCCGACCAACTCTCGCGGCGGCCCGATGTCAATTCTGACATCGAGAGGACGTTCTGGCTAGCCAATCGCTGCCTGGCTGCCCGGAACGTCCTTTCCAACGTTAGAATTGACGTCGGGCGGCGAGAGTTGATCGGCCCCATGCAGAAGAGAAGCAGGGAGATTTCATCCTGTTCCTGATTGCGGCAGCGGCAGCAGCCTATTCCACGGCGGTGGTGGCATGGGGGAGGCAGGAAAGAAGAAAGAAAGAAGGTGTGTGGGGGGGGGGGGACAGGGAGCCAGAAAAAAAAGCAAAAAATGGGGCACGGAGGAAGGAAGGAAAAAAGAAAGAAGGGGGGGGACAGGGAACCAGAAACAAAGCAAAAAAATGGGGCACAGAATCAGAGAAAGACAGACATAGAGAAAGAAAGAAAAAGTTGGGGGAGGGAATGAGATCTGGAGGAGAGGAAGCATACAGGAGGCTGAAAGAAGAGAAGAAATATTGGATGCACAGTCAGAAGAATAAAGTGCATCCAGATGAAATTACCAAACAAAGGTAGGAAAATGATTTTATTTTCAATTTAGTGATCAAAATGTGTCTGAATTTATATATGCTGTCTATATTTTGCACTATGGCCCCCTTTTACTAAATCGCAATAGTGTTTTTTAGTGCAGGGAGCCTATGAGCGTCGAGAGCAGCGCTGGGCATTTAGTGCAGTTCCCTGCGCTAAAAACTGCTATTGTGGTTTAATAAAAAGGATGGGGGGTATATTTGTCTATTTATGTATGGTTGTTACTGAGGTGACGACGCATAGAGTCATCTACCTTGACCTCTTTGAAAAAAACCCAGAATAGGAATGATAATTAACATTTTCTCAGCGTATAGTGTGCTTTGTGTTTTTTAATTTTATTTTTGGTAGATCATTTTGACTTGGTCATTTTAAAGTAGCTCACAAGCTCAAAAAGTTTGGGCACATCTGAGCTAGAGCGTTGAAGCTGTGTATTTCTATTTTATCCCCCCTTTTACAAAACTGTGGAGCTTTTTTTTAGCGCCAGCCGTGGTGGTAGCAGCTCTGATGCTCAGAATTCTATGAGCGTCAGGGCTGTTACCACTGTGGCTAAAATCCACACTACAGTTTTGTAAAAGGGGGAGGGGTTGTTTGTGATGACATATTCCATACTAGGCGAAGGTGTTTTCTGTGTTCTGTGTTCGAAAGACATGGTTTTCTGTTAGGATTGACGGTGTAGGATTAATCTGTGCTGGTCTGGCTTGTATAGTTTTACAATGGGTGTATTGATGTACTGCTCACTGCAATATGTAAGATGCTGCCTTTTCCTAGGTGTGACGTGTGGCTTGTTACTAAAAATCATGTTTTTCGTACAGATGGGGGGGGTGCCAAAAAATGATGGGCCCCGGGTGTTACATATGCTAGGTACGCCACTGTATGTAAAGATACCAGAAAGCTGGCGTAGCAAAAACTTTAAGTAAATTGTTATTCTTCTAAGTTTTGAGTATTTAACCCTCCCACAATCTCACGGGCACTTGTTTCAAGTTTCAAGTTTATTGAGATTTTGATTTAAACGCAATATCAAATATTTTCAATGCGTATAACAAAAATAAATTTGGGGAAATAAATAAAACCATTTGAACAATAAACATACAAACATATCCATAGATGATTAAAATTACATAAGGAGTACAAGGATAAACTACATTTGTTTAAAAATGCATCCTCCGCGCCTGCTCATAAATTTGTGGAATATGTAACTTGTCGCTCATGCATATTTTTTTTTTTGCAAATACCTCATCAATCCTTAGAGGGAACATTGGTCCTAGGCCACCATAACACAAATTCCTGTATTATGCTTCTGCTGTGCACAACAATAAACACTGCTGTCATACTTTTTTTTGTCCCCTGCCGATTTCCTGATAGCACCCCCCCGGACAAAAGTGGGGGGGAAGGGGTGCGTGGGGGGGCCCAATAGGATTGCTCAGTAAGGGGCCCAGAAATTTCTGATGGCGGCCCTGCTTACACTCATACTCACGAAACTGCATCCTCTGCCATGAGTTTAATTATTAGCCTCAAAGTGGTTTAAAAGTTTAGGAGAAATACAAAAATGATGTCATAAGGTTTCTTAATCGCTGTGAAATCTAATTATGTCATTCATAGTAGGGACTGACCACCACGTTCAGAGTCCAGTGATTGATTTGAGAACAATAGCTAGGGTTACCAGATGTCCAGACTTACCGGCCACGTCCTCTTTTAACAGAATATGTCCAGGCATCTAGATGACATTTCAAAACCCGGCACTTTGTCCAGATTTTGAAAAGCTTCCAGCTTGAGACCGCGTCGGGATGGCATTGGCATATGCATGGATGCAATGCGGTGAGGTCGTACACATGCATTCATGTGATGTCATCACATTACACCTGCACATGCCAGATGAATTCCGGACGCGGCTCCGAGCACAAAAACAGATTGAGGGGGGTGGGGCTAGGGGCAAGGTTGGAGTGGAATAGGGCATGACTTAGGCGGAAAGGGATGGGCCTCGTTGGAACTGGGCAGGCCTGGGGACGGGGCCATGAGTCCGGATTTTACAATAGTAAAGTCTGGTAACCCTAACAATAGCCCTTCCAAGAATGAAGCCACTGATCTTTCAATAAGTTGAGAAAAAAAGGCCTCGGACTTCAACTGCCCCAGACTCCGTCCCTTCTGCCTTGCTGCGCCGTATACTTGGAACAAGCTGCCCCAATCCCCACGGCGGGCTCCGTCTCTGACAGTGTTCAAGGCCCAGTTAAAAAGCCCACCTCTTGGAGAGTGCTTTCGACTCCTAACTCCTCTCACCTTGGGTTCTGCATCCCCTACCTTCAATGTCTGTCTGTCCAAGTTAGATTGTAAGCTCTTCTGAGCAGGGACCATTTATAAATGGCAGCCCACCTCTTGGAGAGTGCTTTCGACTCCTAACTCCTTTCATTTTGGGTTCTGCGGGAGCTGACCTATCTGTAGAACATAAGAATAGTCTTACTGGGTCAGACCAATGGTCCATTAAGCCCAGTAGCCTGTTTTCACAGTGGCCAATCCAGGTCCCTAGTACCTGGCCAAAACCCAAGGAGTAGCAGCATTCCATGCGGAATCTCCAAAGAGTAGCAGCGTTCCATGCGGAATCCCCAAAGAGTATCAAGATTCCGGAATTCCAATAAATAAATAAAAATAAATAATAAATAATAAAAATTAATTAATTAATAATAAATTAATAAATAAATAATAAAAAAAAAAAGATTCCGGAACTCCAAAGAGTAGCAGCGTTCCATGCGGAATTTCCAAAGAGTAGCAGCATTCCATGCGGAATCTCCAAAGAGTAGCAGCGTTCCATGCGGAATCCCCAAAGAGTAGCAGCAGTCCATGCGGAATCCCCAAAGAGTAGCAGCGTTCCATGCGGAATCCCCAAAGAGTAGCAGCGTTCCATGTGGAATCCCTAAAGAGTAGCAGCATTCCATGCGGAATCCCCCAAAAGTAGCAAGATTCTGGAACCCCAAATTGTAGAAGTATTCCATGCAGAATTCCCAAAGAGTATCAAGATTCCAGAACACCAAATAGTAGCATCATTCCATGCAGAATCCCCAAAAGTAGCAAGATTCTGGAACCCCAAATAGTAGCAGCATTCCATGTGGAATTCCCAAAGAGTATCAAGATTCCAGAACAAATAATAGCATCATTCCATGCGGAATTCCCAAAGAGTAGTAAGATTCTGGAACCCCAAATAGTAGCAGCATTCCATGTGGAATCCCCAAAGAGTAGCAGCATTCCATGCGGAATCCCCAAATAGTAGCATCATTCCATGTGGAATCCCCAAAGAGTAGCAGCATTCCATGCGGAATCCCCAAATAGTAGCAGCATTCCATGGGGAATCCCCAAAGAGTAGCAGCATTCCATTCAGGAATCCCCAAAGAGTATCAAGATTCCGGAACTCCAGTAAATATATAAAAATAAATAATAAATAATAAAAATTAATTAATTAATAATAAATTAATAAATAAATAATAAATAATAAAAAAAAAAGATTCCGGAACTCCAAAGAGTAGCAGCGTTCCATGTGGAATCTCCAAAGAGTAGCAGCATTCCATGCGGAATCCCCAAAGAGTAGCAGAAGTCCATGCGGAATCTCCAAAGAGTAGCAGCATTCCATGCGGAATCCCCAAAGAGTAGCAGCGTTCCATGCGGAATCCCCAAAGAGTAGCAGCGTTCCATGTGGAATCCCTAAAGAGTAGCAGAATTCCATGCGGAATCCCCCAAAAGTAGCAAGATTCTGGAACCCCAAATTGTAGAAGTATTCCATGCAGAATTCCCAAAGAGTATCAAGATTCCAGAACACCAAATAGTAGCATCATTCCATGCAGAATCCCCAAAAAGTAGCAAGATTCTGGAACCCCAAATAGTAGCAGCATTCCATGTGGAATTCCCAAAGAGTATCAAGATTCCAGAACAAATAGCATCATTCCATGCGGAATTCCCAAAGAGTAGTAAGATTCTGGAACCCCAAATAGTAGCAGCATTCCATGTGGAATCCCCAAAGAGTAGCAGCATTCCATGCGGAATCCCCAAATAGTAGCATCATTCCATGTGGAATCCCCAAAGAGTAGCAGCATTCCATGCGGAATCCCCAAATAGTAGCAGCATTCCATGGGGAATCCCCAAAGAGTAGCAGCATTCCATTCAGGAATCCCCAAAGAGTATCAAGATTCCGGAACTCCAGTAAATATATAAAAATAAATAATAAATAATAAAAATTAATTAATTAATAATAAATTAATAAATAAATAATAAATAATAAAAAAAAAAGATTCCGGAACTCCAAAGAGTAGCAGCGTTCCATGTGGAATCTCCAAAGAGTAGCAGCATTCCATGCGGAATCCCCAAAGAGTAGCAGAAGTCCATGCGGAATCTCCAAAGAGTAGCAGCATTCCATGCGGAATCCCCAAAGAGTAGCAGCGTTCCATGCGGAATCCCCAAAGAGTAGCAGCGTTCCATGTGGAATCCCTAAAGAGTAGCAGAATTCCATGCGGAATCCCCCAAAAGTAGCAAGATTCTGGAACCCCAAATTGTAGAAGTATTCCATGCAGAATTCCCAAAGAGTATCAAGATTCCAGAACACCAAATAGTAGCATCATTCCATGCAGAATCCCCAAAAAGTAGCAAGATTCTGGAACCCCAAATAGTAGCAGCATTCCATGTGGAATTCCCAAAGAGTATCAAGATTCCAGAACAAATAGCATCATTCCATGCGGAATTCCCAAAGAGTAGTAAGATTCTGGAACCCCAAATAGTAGCAGCATTCCATGTGGAATCCCCAAAGAGTAGCAGCATTCCATGCAGAATCCCCAAATAGTAGTAGCATTCCATGTGGAATCCCCAAAGAGTAGCAAGATTCTGGAACCCCAAAGAGTAGTAGCATTCCATGCGGAATCCCCAAATAGTAGCAGCATTCCATGCGGAATCCCCAAAGAGTAGCAGCATTCCATGTGGAATCCCCAAAGAGTAGCAGCATTCCATGCGGAATCCCCATAGAGTAGCAGCATTCCATGCGGAATCCCCAAAGAGTAGCAGCATTCCTTGCGGAATCCCCATAGAGCAGCAGCATTCCATGCAGAATCCCCATAGAGTAGCAGCATTCCATGTGGAATCCCCAAAGAGTAGCAAGATTCTGGAATCCCAAATAGTAGTAGCATTCCATGTGGAATCCCCAAAGAGTAGCAAGATTCTGGAACCCCAAAGAGTAGCAGCATTCCATGCGGAACCTCCAAATAGTAGCAGCATTCCATGTGGAATCCCCAAAGAGTAGCAGCATTCCATGCGGAATTCCGAAGGAGTAGCAAGATTCTGGAACCCCAAATAGTAGCAGCATTCCATGTGGAATCCCCAAAGAGTAGCAGCATTCCATGCGGAATCCCCAAATAGTAGCAGCATTCCATGGGGAATCCCCAAAGAGTAGCAGCATTCCATGCGGAATCCCCAAAGAGTTTCAGCATTCCATGTGGAATCCCCAAAGAGTTTCAGCATTCCATGCGGAATCCCCAAATAGTAGCAGCATTCCATGCGGAATCCCCAAATAGTAGCAGCATTCCATGCGGAATCCCCAAAGAGTAGCAGCATTCCATGTGGAATCCCCAAAGAGTAGCAGCATTCCATGTGGAATCCCCAAAGATTAGCAGCATTCCATGCGGAATCCCCAAAGAGTAGCAGCGTTCCATGCGGAATCCCCAAAGAGTAGCAGCGTTCCATGTGGAATCCCCAAAGAGTAGCAGCATTCCATGCGGAATCCCCAAAGAGTAGCAGCATTCCATGCGGAATCCCCAAAGAGTAGCAGCATTCCATGCGGAATCCCCAAAGAGTAGCAGCATTCCATGCGGAATCCCCAAAGAGTAGCAGCATTCCATGCGGAATCCCCAAAGAGTAGCAGCATTCCTTGCGGAATCCCCAAAGAGTAGCAGCATTCCATGCGGAATCCCCAAAGAGTAGCAGAATTCCATGCGGAATCCCCAAAGAGTAGCAGCATTCCATGCGGAATCCCCAAAGAGTAGCAGCATTCCATGCGGAATCTCCAAAGAGTAGCAGAATTCCATGCGGAATCCCCAAAGAGTAGCAGCATTCCTTGCGGAATCCCCAAATAGTAGCAGCATTCCATGCGGAATCCCCAAAGAGTAGCAGCATTCCATGCGGAATCCCCAAAGAGTAGTAGCATTCCATGCGGAATCCCCAAAGAGTAGCAAGATTCCTTACTAGCAATCCCAGGGCAAGCTGTGGTTTCCCCCACATTTGCCTAAGTCGTAATAGAAGATAAGAATAGCCATCCTGGGTGAGACCAGTGGTCCATCAAGCCCAGTATAGATTCACGCTTTTTGTAAGTTGTGTGCCTCCGGTAGTGCTTTAGAAATACCTAGTGGTAGTGTCCCCCCAAAAAATGTGGTGCCGACAACCTGTGTTTCCTTTACAGTCTTCAGTGCCTAAAGCTGGGAAGACCATCAGGGTTGAGAATCAGGTTCTTGAAATCCCCGTAACTGGTCCCGGTTTCTGCTCCTCCACCCCCCAGCTGAGCTGTCTATAGGGTCTGATTGCTGTATGGTTTCTGAGTCGCATACGGTATTTGGAGGGATGTTTGCCTTGCTGTTACTGAGGTGACACCCGAATTTGAATCTATATTGGTGTTTTTGTAGACAAGTGAGAAATCGGGGATTGGGGTCCAAATTTATATTAAACAATGAGATATTCAGGCGCACTTTGTTCAACTGTGTCATATACAAAAACTTAGGCTTAGCAGATTTCCGTAAACGAAAATCCGGATCCATGGGTCCGCCCCCTTCCACCTGAGCCACTCCCCCCTCATCCTGTTTGCTCATTGGAACGGCTTCTGCGCATGTATTGGTGTAATGTGATGCGTGTGATGTCACTTCATTGCATCCGCGTATGCGCAGAAGCCATCCGTACGTTGCTAATTATACGTCCTGCTGATCTGATCGTCCAAGCTGCTAAATCGTCCATCTTTATACCACATTTCCGTCCAAGTCCAAAACGCTTAGAACAAGCCCTGTTGGATGTGGGAGGGGTCTGCAAAGTGATGGACTGAACACCCAGACATGGCACCTAAATAGTGGGGTACCTTACAGGGCACTGCTGTGAACTTCACAAAAAGGGTGCCATGTCATCTCACTACAGCTCCCTTATAGGTGACGGTGAGCCCCCCAAACCACCTCTAGAATCCCCTAGACCCACTTATCTACCACCCCAATAGCCCTTACGGCTGCAGGAGCCACTTATATGCCAGTACAAAAGGGTTTTGGGAGTGTATAGGGCAGTGCACATATTTAAGTATCAATGCAGTGATTACAGGGGCTTATGGGCATGGCGCCTCCTCTCTATGGGTCCCTAACCCACCCCCAAGACGACTTAAGCTGCCTCAGTGCTGGACGACTAGGCTTTCCTATGCCAGGCTGCCAGGTGATGATGGTCTGGAGGCTGAATTTTAAAGGTGTGATTAAAATTTTTATGGGGGTTGGGGTCGTTGATCACTGGGGTAGTGTGTGTGTGTGGGGGGGTCTGTTTTATGTGTTTTCAGTGTCTAGAGGGCCTGGAGCATACGCGGATGTGTGTGACATCATACACGCATGTTCAGAGGCCCTCCAGATGTGGCCGGAGCTCATCAGGGTTTTCCAAAACCCAGACAAACTGTTGGGTTTTGGAAAGTCCATCCAGAAACCCGCACAGTCTTCTAAAAAGAAGACATGTATGGGTTTTGCTTACCCTACCCCTAACAAAAGGAGAAATTGGGGGCCTCATAACTAGCCCGTGATCTACCACTGAATCAGTGTGGCTTGCAAAATGCTGACAGTCTCTTTAAAATGGGTTAGTAGCCACCCGATTCTAGGAACCTGGGAAAAACTCCACAGATTTACCAAATCCATGCACTGAGGTGTTGGAACAAGTTTAAGGACAAGCCCCAAAAATCTGGCTCAGTGTCCAGACTGTCTGACCCACAGCGCCCACTTGTGGATTACAAAAGCCAGACATGTTACTGACCTAATTGTGTATTTTTCTGTAAATTCACAGTTAATTGATCTTTATCTCTTCACAAGGAATTAAAGGACAGGAGCTTGTCCTTCTTTCACCACTCAGAAAGATATCTGCGTGAAGCACAAGTGGTTGTGCCATTGGCCAGTCTCCAGGGCCTCTGAATTTTCCTTATTAAACTGAGAAATTAAAATTGACTGGACTCGAGGTGCCTGGAGACAGGAAAGCCTTATTCATTTGCCTTCAAGTTATATTAGGTTACCTTCCTAGAATTACACACACAATGTACTTCAGAGGAGCGCGCTGCTCCGTGGCCAGGAAAACAGGAGAAGGGGATGGAGCCCTGAGCCATCATGTATTTTGTGCCGTTCCAGAGAACCCATGCCGCCTCTTACCAAACACAGCCGTCCTTCCAGGAAAGTCCAAAGGCAGAAAGAGTGTGACATAAATGCAGATTTTCTTTGCTTTGTGTTTGGTGGAAGCTGTCTCTTAAGGGGAGCTGTACAGAAGAGAGGGCTCATTCTTCCAAATGTGGGTTCAAGGCCTACTCGGGGTGAACTGACTTTTCTGGGGTCACAGGGAGCACTTGTGGCACAAGTGTGATTTTGTTGTTCCGCACGCCCTTGTGTATTTTTATCCTCATTCAATTATTTTTTATTTTAAGTTTCAAGTTTATTAAAAATTTGTTGTACGCGCAATGTCAAATACTTCAATGCTATGACAATTTAAAATTGGAAAACAAACAATAAAACAACTTTATACAAATAAACATACAGAGGGGCATAATCGAAATGGACGTCTAAGTCCATTTACGTCCATCTCGCAAGTCGTCCAAAGTAAAAAAACAGCTTAAGACACATTTTCGAAAGAGACGTCCAACTTTTTTTCGTTTTGAAAATCGTTTAATTATACGTCCTGCCGATCTGATCGTCCAAGCCACTAAATCATCTATCTTTATACCACATTTCCATCCAAGTCCAAAACGCCTAGAACAAGCCCTGTTGGACGTGGGAGAGGTCTGCAAAGTGATGGACTGCACACCCAGACATGCCACCTAAATAGTGGGGTACCTTACAGGGCACTGCTGTGAACTTCACAAAAAGGGTGCCATGTCTTCTCCTCCCTACAGCTCCCTTATAGGTCATGATGAGCCCCCCAAACCACCTCCAGAATCCCCTAGACCCACTTATCTACCACCCCAATAGCCCTTATGGCTGCAGGAGCCACTTATATGCCACTAGAAAAGGGTTTTGGGGGTGTATAGGGCAGTGCACATGTTTCATTATCAATGCAGTGATTACAGGGGCTTATGGGCATGGGTCCTCCTTTCCATGAAACCCTAACCCACTCCTAAGTCGACTTAAGCTGCCTCTGTGCTGGACAACTAGGCTTTCCTATGCCAGGCTGCCAGGTGATGATGGTCTGGAGGCTGAATTATAAAGTTGTGATTAAAATTTTTATGGGCGTAGGGGGTTGTTGATCACTGGGGTAGTGTGTGTGGGGGGGTCTGTTTTATGTGTTTTCAGTGCTTATCTGGTGACTTTAGCTGGGGTTTTGTGACTTAGACCATGTTTTACATGGTCTAAGTCACAACGTCCAAGTTCCGTCGATCCTGGGCTGTACGACTAAGTCTAAGCCGGCCCACGTCCCGCCCAACTCCCGCCCTCGACACTCCTCCTGAAACGCCCCGTTTAGCTTTGGTTGTTCAGCGTCACTATGAAGGCCTAGGTCGTTTAGAAATGCGTCCAAAACACGTTTTTGAGAAATGTTCGTCCAAGTGCCGACTTAGGCCGGTTTTTGGACGTTTTTCTCTTTCGATTATGAGCCCCACAGTGTATACGTACAAATAATTACCAGTACAAAAGGAAAGGAGGATGAACTACAATCTTTAAAGAAAATAGAGATAAATTTAGGGAAAAAACAATTGGAGGGTAATAGAAATTAATCTTGAAAGCATAGCTAAACGTGGAAAAGAGGTAAAGGAGATTCGACTAAAATTAAGTATTAGAGCCTATGCTTTAATGATAGAAGAATTATGCTATCCATGTCTCAAATGCGTCCCTATACTAGTAACTTTTTCAAAAGCTTTTCAATTTTTCTAGTGTGGATTCACCACGTAAGTTGTTCCAGATCTGGGGTGCTAGAACCGAAAAGATAGTAGATCTCCTAGTACCTATTACTTTTAAAGAAGGGACAGTCAGCAGATGTTGTTCTGTTGATCTGTGTCCTGACTGGAAAATACGGTATTAGAAGACGATCCAGAAATATTGGCGCGTTAGTTTGTTGGATTTTAAAGGTTATCAGTGTGATTTTATAAATTATTCTATGCGAGATTGGTAGGCAGTGTGCTTTTTGTAACAGAAGTGTGACATGATCATATTTTTTTGAATTAGTAATAATTTTTATTGCTATGTTTTGTATGATTTGTAGTCTTACCCCCACTTTTTTTTTTGTTTGTTTATTAATTTTTAATATTGTATGATGTAAACCGCTTAGGAAAGTCAAGCGGTATCTCAAGCTTTAATGAAACTTGAAAAACTTCTTTTCCACCCCGCTTGCAGTAATTGACCTTCTGCCCTTTACTAGAATCTCATCTGGAGTTCTCCGAGTTTTCTACCTGTAATTTATTCCAAGTTGCAAGCTCTGTTTTTTTCAGTTGGAGTCGCAGGGTGTTGCTAGCAGCAGTCTGACGGTTTTATTGCAGTAACGAATGGTGGCCTTTCTCTTCCCAGCTGACCTGAACAATGTCCGATTCTCAGCGTACAGGACTGCCATGAAGCTCCGGAGACTGCAGAAAGCTCTGTGTCGTGAGTACCATCTCTGAACCAGCATCCCCCACCCCCACCCCACCCTACCCTTTTCTCAAAGAATAAACACTTGGAGCGGGCCAGTGAATTTGTTAGCCTGGATAATTAGAATGTTGTTAGTTAATGATCTGAAGATTCCGTTTGGTAATTGGACACACTGATGTGCATATTCCATGACCAACGGCATTAGCTCTGTGCTATCGTACGGGGTTCCAGATTTTCTTATGCTTTTCAGGCTGAGAACATACGAGCTGCCATACTGGAACAGACCACAACTCCATCAATCCCGGTATCCTGTTTCCAACAGTGGCCAACCCAGGACCCAAGTACCTGGCAAAATCCAAAAGAGTGAAACAGGTTTTAGGTTGCACTTGGAACTGGGAATGCTGCAGAGACAGAACTCACAGGGTAAGAAAGTCAGGAAATCCATGCACCAGAGGTCTGGGCTGAGGACTGTCAGTCAAATGACCAGGCTCGGTGGGGGTGGGGTTTAGAGTAGGTAGAGCCCCTACCAAGACAGGTCAGTTCTGAATGAATCAGAGAGGATTGTGGTGGTGGGGGCTGGGTAGAGGGATGTTTCAGCCCAGAAAACCAGTCCTCGAGTTCCCATTTTCAGACTCAGTGGGCTCAATATTCAAGAAGGTTAAGCTCCTAAGTTAGGCTGATAAATGCGTTCACCTTTTCAGCTGAAAATTCATCTTACAATAGGATGCTAAATGTTGTGGGGAGGGAGGATTGGCCTAGTAGTTAGAGCCACAGCCTCCGCACCCTGAGGCCATGGGTTCAAGCCTCACACTGCTGCCTCGGATCCTTGGCAACTCACCCATTGCCCCAGGTACATCAGATAGGGCAAAAATGCTTGAGTACCTTAGACAACATCCGTTGATAGACAGAACATAAATAAATAAAAATATTCAAAGCCTATACATAGGCCTGAATTAATGAGACAAAACCAAGATGGATTTAGTCTTGGGAAATCTTGCCTCATCAATCTACTACAGTTCTTCAAGGGGGTGAATAAAGATAAGCCTGTCAATCTTGTGTTTATCTGGATTTTCACAAGACATTTGACAAAGTATCTCAGAAAGAACCTTGAAGAAATTAGAAAGTTATGGGATAGGAGGTAACATCCTATTATGGATTAAGAACTGGTGAAAAAATAGAATACAGAGAGTATGATTAAATAGTCAATATTCTGAATAGGGAGAGGTTCGCAGGGTAGATGTGAATCGCTTGTTTACGTTTTCCAAAAATACTAGGGATATGGGGCATGCGATGAAGCTACTAAGTAGTAGATTTTTAAAACAAACCAGAGAAAATATTTCTTCACTCAATGTGTAATTAAGCTCTGGAATTTGTTGCCAGAGAATGTGGTGAAAGCAGTTAGCTTAGCGGGGTTTAAGAAAGGTCTGCACAACTTACTTAGTTATAGGACAAGCAGCATAAAATCTTGCCAGGTAACTGGTGACCTGTATTGATCACTGTTGGAAAGAGGATACTGGGCTTGATGGCCTTTCAGTCTCTTCCAGTATGGCAACTCTTATAGGCCACTGAAAGTGCTTGACTAGCACTTAAGCTGAAAGTGGTTTTTGGGAGGGGACGTCTCTTGGGCAGAGTCAACACTTAGCCTGTTAAATCCTATCTTTATTCGGAACACCATAGCCACTTAAGTGCTGAATATTGTACTTAAGTGGCTATGTTTATACCACTCGTGTATCAGTCTGCTTTTATGCTTTTAGATATACACTTCCCCCTCCCCATTCGCAGTTTCGGCTATCGCGATTTCACATTTTCGCGATTTTTTGGGGAGGGGAAAAAAAGAAACACCCCCCACAGTTTAGCCTTCCCCCCGGCGTCCCGGCCTTACCTGGTGGTCTAGCGGGCTTTCAGGGCAGGAGCGATCTTCCTACACTCCTGCCCCGTGTAGATCACCAATAGGAAATGGCTGTGGGGAGTTCCCGTCGTAGTCTCGAGAAACTACGGGAACTCACGGCAGCTATTTCCTATTGGCGATCTGCATGGGGCAGGAGCGTAGGAAGATCGCTCTTGCCCCGAAAGCCCGCTAGACCACCAGATAAGGCCAGGATGCCAGGGGGAAAGCAGGAGGGAGGCGGGGGTGGGTCAGAGCTGGACCAGAAGATATTTGCGGTATTTCACCATTCGTGGTCCGGCTCTGCCCCTATCCCCCGCAAATCCGGAGGGAGAAGTGTACCCAGAAATGTAATGCCAGAGTCTGGACATGACCCACCATTGAATTTGTGGGGATAATGCCGGAAGTAGTCAGCAAAACCCTGAGAACTGGATTCTGTAACCAGTGCCGTTGTTGGCAGCCACCTTAATCACGTGATGACGTCGGTTACAGAATCACGCCTCCAGGAAGGTGCCGGAAACCTAGGCCAGGGCTTTCTAGCCCAGTGGCATAGTAAGGGGGGTCCGCCCTGGGTGTGGTCTTCCTAAGGGTGTGGCACCCCTCCTCTCTCGCCCCCCCCCCCCCCTCCTGCTCTTCTACTTGCCTTTCCCTGGTCCTTTTTAACTTCCCCGGCGCAAGGTTGCTGCCTGCGTCGGCGCTCTCTCTGTTGTGACTTCCGGGACCCGCTTCTAGGAAGTGGCGTCAAAGGGCGAGCCGACACCAACGTGTGCATGCTGCTCACACTGGAGAAGTAAAAAAGGTACGTGGAAAGGGAAGGGGGCACGCATGTAATGTGGGGGGGGTGGGAGAGGGGCGCCGCTGTGCCACTGTCTAGGCCTACATTTCTGGCCCCTAGTTTTGACCTGAATCGTGCTTCCGGAGCTGCATACCAGCACATAACGCCAGTGCCAGCGTCAGCCATGCCTATAGTGGCGTTAGGCGTGAGTCTGGCGCCTAAGCAAAGGTGGTAGTTGTAAAATTTCCCCTTGAGTGCCACTGGCTGAATATACACTTCTCCCTCCATATTCGCGGGGGATGTGGGTGGACCATGGCCGCGAATATGAAAAAACCGCAAATAACTTTTTATATGTTATTTGCTGTTTTTTTGTAACAGCCAGTGTTTTTGCAACTGAAACCGCGAATAATTAGAGCAGAAAGTACCTCTCTCGATCTCGCTGGTGGGGCTAGCTGAGCTTCGTGTAGGCTCTGCTTCCGCTCTGTGTCGCAACGAGAGGGGGGCGGGGCGGGGCAGGGACCTGCATGAAGGATGTGTCCGTTTTCAAAGCACTTGTCACTTGCGTTTCCTGCGCTGTCTTCAGTTCTGTGCTGTGAGAGGCGAGAGCAGTTGGCGGATGAGATGATGCGCTGTTTCTGGGTAGGAACTTTAATCATGACATAATTTGGCGGAAGCAGAGCCAGCAGCCAAAAAACCGCGAATAAGCGAATCCGCAGATAGAGAAACCGCGGATATCGCTTTGAGTCTATTTTCCTAAGAGCTAATTGATGAGCCTAACTCTTAATTTTAAGAGCTTGACTCCTTTGTTTTTTGGGGCCCATCACCTTTTAGAATCAGGCTTGTCGCTGGAAACGTCTGCACTTGTGTAGACAGGGGTTTGTTTTTTTTACAGGTCTCAAAAGGTTACAGCAAATGAAACATGATCTTTAATTACCCGAGATAATTACTCCACTGCAGAGAAATCTTGGCAGAAGGAACTGAATTAGAGTATACAAACGGAGATGTCACCTGCGGTTTGAAAGCCCTTAGCGACATGTGGTCAACTCGTGGCTGTTTTTCCCACTAATTTTTCCTCTTTCTTTCCACGGTTCAAGTTCAGCCGCCGTGTTCGGTCCATGCACTCGGAGCACGAGCTCACGAGAAGATGAAAAAAGCAGGCGTTGCAAGAGGAGACCAAAGAAAGGTCTCTCCTCCCCGCAATCAACACACAAGGGGGAAAAAAGGGTTCTTCTGCCAGCTTAAAAATCCTGATCAGTCAAATATGGCTCTGTCAATCTCAGAAGATTACGAGGTGAAAGTGTGCTGTGAATGGGGTGTGGAAGGGTTTATAGGCTCCCTGAACCAAGTCTAAAGTCGTTTTCTCCCCAGTGGCTTTCTTGCCTTTTCATCGTGAGCACAGTCATAGGAAGAAAAGTGGACAGAGAAGATATTTGTTTGGGATTATCGTGAAAGATTTGTAGTCATTGGCATCTGCTTCTAATCTCTATTAGGAAGTGGACAGCCTTGTCGAATCACACAGTTAATCCTTCAGCTAAATGTACAATAGGGCGTTATTTATTCATTCAATTTTCTATGTCATTCTCCCAGGGGAGCTCAGAACGGTTTACAAGAATTCATTCAGGTACTCAAGCTTTTTTCTCTGTCTGTCCCGATGGATTCACCATCTATCTAATGTACCTGGGGCAATGAGGGGATTAAGTGACTTGAAAAAACAAAAAATCACAAGGAGCAGTGTGGGATTTGAACCCACAACCCCAGGTTGCTGAAGCTGTAGCTTTAACCACTGCACCACTCTAGAAATCAGAATGTAGCAAAAGTGAGCCAAGTAAAGGACAATGAAGCCATTGTGACATCACTGCTGAGGTTGGCTCTTATTGGTGGAATGAGGCATTGTGACATCACAACACCAGCTCTGGTTATCAGAGGCTGAAACTTTTCACATTATTTATTTATTCAAATTTCTATACTGTTCTCCAAGGGAAACTCAAAACAGTTTACATGAATTTATTCAGCTACTCAAAGTATTTTTCCCTGTCTGTCCTGGTGGTCTCACAATCGATCTAATGTACCTGGGACAATGGGGGGATTAAGTGACTTGCCCAGGGTCACAAGGGGCAACGTGACTTTGAACCCACAACCTCAGGGCGCTGAGGCTGTAGCTTTAACCACTGTACCACACTCTCCCCCCTGGTTGACCTTGCCATTTGCAGAGTTTAATCACCCCTTTTACTCCTAAAAGACTTTTGCGCTCAAGCCAAGATAACGAAACCTCCGATTTCCGTTTCTTGTTGGGTTCGTACACGAGCCATTGCCTTTGCCTGGCTAACTTCATCTTTTTTTTTAAGAAAATTTTTTATTGAAGTTTTCATAAAATACAATCACAACGCACAATACAACTCAATAGACAAAGCATGATACTCCACTACCCCCTGACTAACAAAGGAACATCACCCCATCATAGAACGCCCAGAACCAAAACACAGTCCCCTACCCCAATAGCACATCAAGAACCACTCTCCCTACCCACTAATTCAAAAAAGGAGCACACCGTGTGTTCTTCAATGCGCCCCCAGACAACTCCACTTCCCCCCCTCCCCAAACAACCCCCTCATCCCAGACAGATTTGGATCAAAGCAAAACAAAGATTTTCTTCCAAACCCACTGCTGGCGTGTATAATAGCCAAAATGTTTAGCAACAAGACATTCCATTTGCGCCAACTTGCGCAACTGAAGAATGCAGTCCTCTCCTATCGGCGCTAAGCTGCGTTTCCATGTCCGAGCAATCAGACATTTAGCAGCCACAAGACCCATACGAACCAGCTTGGTCCGCCAAGGAGTTGATCTTGCATTGTGCAATCCCAAAAGACAGCTCTGGGGTAAATGCTGAACTGGATCTTGTATCCAAGAGATCATGGTAGTAGTAACATGTAACCAAAATGGTCTGATATCAGAACATTCCCACCAGATATGTAAATAGGTCCCGTTCCCTTATTATATCTCCGCTAACTTCATCTTTATGGAATAGTTTGACCAGTTATATTTGAGAAAAGAGGTTTAAAAAAATGAAGATCTTGTTGAAGACTTTTTATTTTGAGTTGGTTTTTGATAAGTTCTCTGGTGGGGATTCAAAAATGTATGAGTGGTTTTTTCTTGGATGAGTACCAGAAACCCAAAGAGTAGCAACATCCCAGAGCTGAGATTGTGATGTCACAATGCCTCATTCCACCAATGCCTAAGAGCCAACCTCATCAGTGATGTCACAATGGCTCGATTGTCCTCTACTTGGCTCACATAAGAATTGCCAAACTGGAACAGACTGCAGGTCCATCAAGTCCAAAATCCTGTTTCCAACAATGGCCAACTGAAGTCACAAGTACATGGCAAGAGCCCAAAGAGGAAAATAGATTTTATGCTACTTATCCTAGAAATAAGCAATGAATTTCCCCAAGCCATCTTAATAATGGCTTGTGGACTTCTGTTTTAGGAAAGTATCCAAACCTTTTTTAAACCCTGCTAAGCTAACTGCTTTCACCACATTCTTTGGCACTGAATTCCTGAGTTTAATTACATATTGAGTGAAGAAATATTTTCTCTTGTTTGTTTTAAATCTCTTACTTAGTAGCTTCATTACATGCCCTCTTGCCCCTAGTGTTAGTAACAGACCACCAATGTGCTTTGCTGTTGTAGTCATTCAAAAACCCACAGCCACCTCTGGGATGGAAAGTGTGGCTATCAGTGTTGGTATCTAATGGGCCCCCATCGGAGATTCTGATTTTAAACTAAATCATCTTGATCACTGTTTCAGCCCCTCCCTCACCCAGAAAAATCCTGTAAAAATGTATAACTAGACATATGCCGTCATCTAAAAATCGTTTATTCAGGTAAAAGAGCTACTTGGGAATTGCCCAGCACTTGCTGATGCTCCTGTGTGTTTACGATGGGAACTATAATTTTTCATTGAATTCACCCGCTGTTTTCTCCCCCCCGAATATACCTATGTAAGTGAGTCCTCAATTTGCCTAATGCTAAGCCAGCCCCGTGTGAGGTATTGCGTACACGGTGCATCTGTTATGCACTGAACAAATCATGATAATAATTTGTCCGCCCATTTAAGCATGCAGGAAATTTCCAGTTCATTGTGTTCCTGATTCTCGGTTTAGTGCTGGGAAATGAAACCCTAATGCCGAGCTCAGGGGCATTGCCATGTAGCAAGCACTGAAATGTGACCAAGCTGCACCAGCAGCCTCTCCTGGGACCCAGCTGTGATTAGAGGCGATTCCACGTCAAAGCCTCTCAAGTCTGAACGTCTTGATGCTAAATGCAATCTGACTTCCATATCATTCAACTTCATAAAGCTGCATCTTCCACAGCGGAGGCGGGCCTGTTCCCAGGTGGGCTCTGATTTTGTCCTAAACATAACATAGTAGATGACGGCAGATAAAGACCCAAATGGTCCATCCCCGCCACATTCTATCCCCAGTCACACTCCATTCCACCCCGGCCATGCCTCATCCTGTCCCCCAGTCAAGCTCCCAACCAAACCTTCATCGTTTTCCCTGAGTTCAGGGCTGCGTCTGGAGGGCTTCTGAGCATGGGAAGATGCAACACAATGACGTCTTACGCATGTGTGCAACATCACTGTGTCATATCCATGTAGGATCAGAGCCCCCCCCCCCCCCCCCCCCCCCGATGTGGCCTGAACTCAGGATTTCCAAAACCTGGACAAACTGCCAACTCTTGGAAATCCATCCAGACACTTGGACAGTCCTCTAAAAAGAGGACAAGTCTGGTGTTTCCCGGCCATCTGGTAACCCTTGTTGCTGTTTGGGATTCTGAAAAGCACTTGTGCTCTGATTGGCCACTATTGGTAGCAGAAAACAGTACAAAGTAGACCATCTGTCTGCCCCCGTATTGCCTGAAAGCAGACTAGTTGGGTGCTTCGAGGGACCGGATTGGAAATCTTTAGTCTTGTTATTCAGGAGCTAAGAAGCATGCCACTGGCCGAGCTGATTCACTCGATGGATATTGAATTTTCTATGCACGTGGATGAGTGAACCAAACTTCCCTGGCTAACAGCGATTCAAGAATGGGCTACAACACCAAACTTTAGCTGAACCCAAGTAAAACTGAGCTGCTGTGGGTTCCTGACCTGACATCAAAATCATTTTGGGGAGCTATGAGCGCAAGTAATGTAATGTAATGTAATTTATTTCTTATATACCGCTACATCCGTTAAGTTCTAAGCGGTTTACAGAAAATATACATTAAAATTAAAAATAAGAAAATAATAAAGGTACTTAAAAAATTCCCTTTCTGTCCCGAAGGCTCACAATCTAACTAAAGTACCTGGAGATTAATAAATTAATTAAAAATAAAGATAGAAGAGGGAGTAGAAATAAATATTTTAACAAGATAGCATTGAATTAAATTCATTGGTAGATAGAAGAGAGAAGATCAAAGAGTAAATGCATAGGGGGAGACCGTTAAACAATAGAATTCTGGCGAAATTTAAAATGACAGAAATGATATAAAAAGTCAGGAACTTTGGGGTACAGCTGGTCTCAGCACTTTTACTGATCCCCCAAATCAAAACCACCTTCAAGAGCTGCTTGTATCATTTTCAACAACTACACTGCTTCTTTCCATAGACTGAAAAGGCAATAGCCTTACTGGGTCAGACCAAAGGTCCATCAAACCCAGTAGCCTGTTCTCACGGTGGCCAATCCAGGTCACTAGTACCTGGCCAAAACCCAAGGAGTAGTAACATTCCATTCTGCCGATCCAGGGCAAGCAGTGGCTTCCCCCATGTCTTTCTTATTAGCAGACTATGGACTTTTCCTCCAGGAACTTGTCCAAACCTTTCTTAAAACCAGCTACACTATCCGCTGGCAACGCGTTCCAGAGCTTAACTATTCTCTGAGTGAAAAAATATTTCCTTCTATTGGTTTTAAAAGTATTTCCCTGTAACTTCATCGACTGTCCCCTAGTCTTTGTCATTTTTGACGGAGTGAAAAATCGATCCACTTGTACCTGTTCTACTCCACTCAGGAGACTTCATATCTGCCCTCAGCCGTCTCTTTTCCAAGCTGAAGAGCCCTAACCGTGTTAGTCTTTCCTCATATGAGAGGAGTTCCATCCATTTGACCATCTTGGTCTTGTCACTGTTGTGTATACCATAACATCAAGCCTGGAATTCTGTAATGCTGCACCAACTCCAGATGAATCAAAACGCTGCTGCTAGACCAACAGAAAGCTGTAAGCGATGTGACCAATCCATGCCAGTGGCTACCAGTACAATACAGGGCTAAATTTAAAACTCTGTGTCTGACCTTCAAGTCCTCTTAGACTGGAAGTCCCGAGATTTTCTCCATGGATTCAACGCAGCTTACAATAAGAATTGTAATAGACCTAACCGTTACAGCAGAATTTGTGGTTACAATTGATTGAGTTATGGGATTACAAAAGCAAAGGATTCGGTGTTGCCTCCAGTCATGATACCATGTTTCCCCGAAAATAAAACAGTGTCTTTTATTAATTTTAGGCCCAAAAAAGGCACTAGGTCTTATTTTCGGGGTATGCACATGATCCTCTCTCCCTTCCTCTCCTTCACCCCAATTCTTCCTCTTTCCTTTCTCTCCCCCACATGTGCAGCATCTTTCCTCCCCTCCCCTCCCCTCCCTCGTGCAGCAGAACCCTTGAGCGAGCACACAACCCCTCCCCCCGAGCACCTGCAGCCGCCCTGCAGCCGAACCCCCATGCTTCCCTCCCATCCGAACCTCGCCGACAGCGAGCAAGCCCTACATATCTCCCTAAGCAGTGTCGGGCTTGTCCGCCCGTGAATTCACCTGTCTATATGTTCCACCTTTGCTTCTACCTCATGCTGTCATCTTAAGATGTTTTATTGCATATTGTGTTCACGCTGTAAGTACTTATACTATGCCGCATTGTGTACTATTATTTGAATATTTTTACTGCTGTAATTGTCTATTATCTTTGCTGTTCACCACCTTGGGTGAATGTCTTCAAGAAGGTGATAAATAAATCTCCATAATAGATTTACACGCAGACAGCTAAAATACCTATAACTGTGGTCTTGAAATGCGAATGCGCTTCTCTGGAGAGAGGACTGTCTGAATCCACCGTCTCTTAATTCCGCTTCGGCAGTGAAGCATCTCAGATTTTCTGCTCCAGAAGATAGAGGAGGACCAGCTCTTGAGACGGTCGTTTGAATCGTCAGTGTGAGAGTGCATTTCTTGTTTTATGTGACATGGCCATGCAGTGGGGGTCTTCTACTCTGAAAACAGCTGTGTAGAGTTTGGGGGGAGTTTCTTCTTTTTTTTGTCAAAGTGCTGCGTTTAAGCACTGGATGGTTATGCCACACGAGTGTTTTGCCCCCTGTGGACTTCTTTCCCCTCCAGCGGCTGCAAAGTATTCTTGTTTAAGAAGTGTGCAAGCAAACTGACTGGGAGGGGATTGCTTTGGTTATTGAGAGATGTTATGGGGTGGAGGTAATGGTCTGTGATTGGATCGCTTGGTTCAGTGACGAGGCTTCTCATCTCTCTTCCTGTGCAGTGGATTTGCTCAGTCTGTCCGCAGCCTGTGATGCCTTGGACCAGCACAACCTCAAGCAGAATGACCAGCTGATGGACATCCTACAGATCATCAACTGCCTGACCACCGTCTATGACCGGCTGGAGCAAGAGCACAACAATCTGGTCAATGTTCCACTCTGTGTGGACATGTGTCTCAACTGGCTTCTCAATGTCTATGACACGTATGTATCCACTATGCAAGTACATGCCTCAACTGGCTTCTCAATGTCTATAACATGTATGTACCTGCTTGTATATGCATGCCTCAACTGGCTTTTCCATGTATGTGACGTGTAAGTATCCACTATGCAAGTGCATGCCTCAACTGGCTTCTCCATGTCTGTGACACGTATGTATCCACTATGCAAGTACATGCCTCAGTGTATGTGACATGTATGCACCTGTTTATATGTACATGCCTCAGTTGTCTTCTCATTGTCTACAACACATATGTATCTGCTTGCATACATATGTATGTACCTGCCATGCATGCTTATACCTCAACTGGCTTCTCAAGGGCTAATTCTACATACGGTGTCCCAATTTAGACAAGGGTACACATCTTACTGCTGTCTTACCAGCCACTCATGACTCATGTCTACGGAGACATCTAGACACACCTACCAACATCCAAGGCCAGCGTGGGCGTGATTTCCACTGGAAGTGGCCTTGGATATTCGTAAGCATCCCTATGCACCACCATAGGTGCAAGACAGATGCCTTATATGTAAGCCTGTAAAGGTGCAATTCTCTAAAGGACTCTGATGCATGATTAGCGGCCGCTTCTTAGGGCTTTCGGCTCCTCCCTCAGTATCCTGGATACAGAGGGAGGTACCTAAGGCATGATTGGCTCAGATGCCTATGGCCCCACCCCTTGGGAGGAGCCTTAGATGTCTGAACCAATCAGGGCCTTTGGTCCTCCCCTACCCGTTTATCACATGATGCACTGGGGAGGGGAAGTCCCATCGTTTAGGACTGGCAGGCCTGAAGCAGGAGCCTCAGAGTGAGCTTCCTGCTTCTAACTTTTTTAAAAGGTACAGGGGAGGGCATCTGGTGGCATTTTGGGGTGGTTTGGGAGGGGGACAGTAGCTTGTGGTTGCCTGTCATACAGAAGGGCATGGCGCGTGGATTTTCTGTGTGGCAGAATAGAGTGGGCATTCCTCCTCCTTGTTTGGGAGGAAGGGGAGGGGATTTTTTTCAGGGGAATCAGTGGTGTGGGGGGGGATGTCAAGGACAGGAGGGAGTAGACATCCCTCCTGCCATTTTTTGCTGCCGTGGGGGGTTGCGGTGCCGATTCATGGGGGGGGTCATTGGGAAGGACCATCAGCACGGGGGGGGGGTCTTTTTTTTTTTTTTTTTTTACTGGGGCAGATTGTGTGTGTAACACACACAGTATCTGTGCCATTTAAAAAAAAGAAGCCTAACAAGTTTCAAGTTTATTAGGATTTTATATACTGCCTGTCAAGGCTGCTTCCCATGTGCAGATGATATCGCATCGATCGCTCCTCGGCCAACAGCGATCCAATTGGTCTCTTTAGTGCATCCAGGCCTTAGTATCCTGTAACCTTCTATAGCGTGTAACTGCAAAGGAGCTGTTGGCCTTGTAGGAGGCAGGCCCAAAGCTTAACGCTCTAAAGTTCTAGAATACCGACAGCCACACCAGACGCTGACTTACGCTAGTACTTTATCGTGAGAATTGCGCGGATATAGAATTTGGTCGTAGCACGCAGCATTCTGCTCCTAATTCTAGGCAACCTGCATAGAATTAGCCGCTTAAAACCAGATTCAATAAATGACCGTCGGGTTCGGGAGTCGTGAAGAATTCTGTTGGAAATGTCTTCATCTATTTCAAAACGCTGCCCTAAAACTAGTTTCCTGAGTATTATATCAGCCAGGAAGGGCTCCAAGATCCTCACAAGGCGAGCAATTTCTGGTACCTGGATTAAGACAAATTAAGCTAGAGATAAGAAGAAAAAGAGCTTTCTCCTATGTGGGGCCAACTGTGTTTTTCTGAGTTTTACGAGGGTCTGTCGTTTGTGCATTTTGAAAACAACAGAAGTCAGTTTTATTTGAGCAACATTATGGATTTTGTCAAGAGCCTTTCATTGAAATGACCGAAGTCTTCTATTTTATTAATATCATCGATTTTTCAAAATTTTATTATAAATGTCTTGTTTTATATTTTGAGTTTTATTGTATACGGTGTCTTTATAGATATATTGGTTTATGAGCATAATTCATTCCAGAAGCATGCTCGGAATCCAAAGTACTCGTATATCGAAGCAGCTTTCCCCATAGGCCATAATAGCAACGCTGAGAATTCATTTCACAACCCAAAAGGTGCCAAGGAACTGGGAGGAAGTGGCGAGGGGTGGCCCAGGGGTATGTACCTGTCAGATGCTGTAGCGCCACCGCGAGGCAACGCCTCCTCCGTCCGCCAACCGCTAGAGAACCCCTCAGCCCATGCAGCGCCGCTTCGGGGGGATGCCTCTTCGATCCGCCTGCCAGCATTCCACACCATGTTGGAGAGCCTCTGAGCCCACGCAGCTGAGCGCCGTCCCACCCATCACGCACAACGTCGACAATTGACGTTGTGCGTGATCATACGCAACGTGCAGGTGGGACGGCGCTCAGCTGCGTGGGCTCAGAGGCTCTCCAACATGGTGTGGAAGGCTGGCCGGCGGACGGAAGAGGCATCCCCCTGAAGTGACGTTGCCTGCAGCTGTAAGTGCTCATTTATCGAGGCGGTGCTCGGTTTGCCAGACAAAAGTTTGCTGAGTGTTTTGCTCATCTTGCAAAACACCCGCAAAGCGCGTTACTCGCAAACGGAGGTGCCACTGTATTGTATTCTTGAAGTTTGTAACTTTGTAAACCACTTAATACGTTGGTACAAGCGATATATCAAGAAAATCAGTCCAGCCCTAATTACAGGTCACTGGAAATATGACCATGCCACCCCTTCTTTCAAATCTGGCTCCTTATCTCCCACAGAATTACCTCTTGCTTGTTTTTATGGATCAAACAATTTTATGGATGCAAACAACAGAATAAGCAAAACAGTGGCATAGTAGGGTTCTCGGCAACAAACAATGAGTCATTGTCTTCAACACTAAAACAGGCATCAACATTTAAGAATGAGCATCAACAGACACCCCCTCTCCCCCCCCCCCCCCCCGCAAACTCTGCCCTCGGGCAAGCGAGGCCAGAGTCAGTTGCATGGCGCCTCGAGGCCCTGGACTCTTATGAGCCCCGAAGAAAGCCATCCCATCTCCCTCCCCCCACTCATCCCTAGAGACTGTAATTGTTACAGAGTATCAAAACCCAACAGAACACCCCCCCTTTCCCCCCCCCCGAACCCCATCCCCCCAGGACTCTCCACCCCGCCCCACTGTGTCTTTCTCGCCCCATCATCAGCTGAGTGCCCGTATTAGGACACCCACCTTAATGTCTCACTATGTCCCTTTGGATGCAAGGAATGCAGATATGGTTTCCATATATCCAGGAACACTAACTTCCGCTTTCGAGACTCCCCCCGCATACCTCGCCTCCCAGGTAGCCAACTGATGCAACTGGTTCCTCCGATGCCAAAACGCCGGAGGGTCCTGGACCGTCCAGTATTGTAGAATACATTTTTTGGCCAGCAGGCTCATCTTCCTGCAGAGAGCCTGGTTTCCCCTAGGTAAATGGCCATAAGCCTCCGGAAAATCCAAAACTAAGTGGGCCGGGATACTCCTCAGGGCTCTACCAATCAACCCTGACATGTAAGAGACTATATACCTCCAGAAGCGCTGGATTATGGAGCAGGACCAAAAGGCGTCCCTCCCCCACCCCCATCCCGCACTTATGACATATCGGGGTTGGGAGACCTCCACTGTCTCTTGCTTGTTCTTAAAATGACACCTTGCGTTATTTAGCTAGAGTTCTCACTTCCCATTCCCCCTCCGGAACACTCAGATCCTCTTATCAAAATCGTTTAATCAGTCCATCTTCCATGAAATGCTACCATAAAAACATAAGAATTGCTATACTGGGACAAACCAAAGATCCATCAAACCCAGTATCCCATTTCCAACAGTGGCCAACCCAGGTCTCAAGTACCTGGCAGAAAATCAAAGAGCAGCAACATACCAGTGCTGAGATTGTGATGTCATAATGCCTCATTCCACCAATGCCTAAGAGCCAAGCTCATCAGTGATGTCACAATGGCTCACATAAGAACTTAACAGCTGCCATACTGAGACAAACCAAAGGTCCATCAAGCCCAGTATCCCATTTCCAACAGTGGCCAACCCAGGTCTCAAGTATCTGGCAGAAACCCAAAGAGTAGCAACATACCAGTGCTGAGATTGTGATGTCATAATGCCTCATTCCACCAATGCCTAAGAGCCATCCTCGTCAGTGATGTCACAATAGCTTGATTGTCCTGTGCTTGGCTCACATAAGAACATAAGAATTGCCATACTTGGACAGACCGAAGGTCCACAAAGCCCAGAATCCTGTTTCCAACAGTGGCCAACCCAGGTCCCAAGTAGTAAAACAGATTCTATGCTGCTTATCCAAGGAATAAACAGTGGATTTCCCCAAGCCATCTCAATAATGGCTTATGGATTTCTCTTTTAGGAAATTATCCAAACCCCAGGAGCCTACCCCCTGCTCCTTCCTCATGTACAGTCCCTAAATCTTGTTGTAACCCTTTGATTCCCCCAATTCTGCATCCAATGTACATGTCCTGATCTTAAATCTGTTGTAAACCGCAGTGAATCCTAGTGGAAAATTGCTGTGCAGAAGAAAATGTATAGTATGGTTTATTAAACCCCGCTAAGCTAACTGATTTCACCACATTCTCCGGCAATGAATTCCAGAGTTTAATTACACATTGTGTGAAGAAATATTTTCTCCGATCTGTTTTAAATCTACATCGCATGTCCCCTAGTCCTAGTATTTTTGGATTCACATCTACCCTTTCCACTCCACTCATTATTTTATAGGCCTTTATCATATCGCCCCTGAGCCGCCTCCTCTCCAAGCTGAAGAGCCCCCCCCACCCCATCTAAGTCTCCAAATCAGGAAGTCAGGAGTGGCCTAGTGGCAGAGCTGTTGTCTCAACACCCAGAGGTGCCCCTAGGCACGCAAGTACACTGGGCCCCCTACCCCGCCCCCGCCCCATGTATTTGCCCATTTTCTTATTCATTTCTTTTATTTTAAAATTCAAACCAAACAACAAAGGTTACCATACCAGAGCCAGTGTCGAAAACAAAGCTGAGTTATGGAAAGGCTTCGTTGCTAGAAGTTTTTAATCTCAGCAAATGGCACAAGTCACTCTCTGCTTCTCCTTTTACTACCCCCTGCCTGCCTTATCTATCACTAATTGTTAAAAATGCAAAAAGGTATTCATGCACCATTTTACCACAAACCACACAAAAATAAAAAAGCTGGAGAGCTAAGAGCTAGACAATTTATGGTAATTAGGGTCTCTCCACCCCTATAGCTGTAGGTAGACCTTAGAACCCAGGACATTAATGCAGTCTTACTCCTAGCCTTCTCTCTTAGGGCAGAAATTTGGGTGAGACCCTCTCTCCTGGGCCCAACAGCAGGCTGTATCTTCTTCATCTTCAGATAGGCATCCCTTCTTACATGGGAACTGAGGGTAATTGCCTCCCCCACCCAAACCGGTCACTTTGGTGATCAGCATCATCATTTATCAAACCCTTCCACTTCTCCCCCCCCCCCCAACGTATCAACTCCCTCCTCAAGATCCTCTCAAGTCCAGCCAGCCAGTGCCTCTTCTTTGCCTATCACAACTCCCTCCTCTACTGCACTAATGGCCCTTACATGTGGTTGGCTGGCTGACATCCCTCTCCCTGGGGCTGGGCAGTGACAGGAATCGCGTGAGCACAAAACTTGCAGTCTCACCTTCTTACTGATGGGGGGAGGTTGTTCAGTTCAAATGAAAACAGACCCGGGCCCGGCAACGCGGCAGCAGCAAGTCAGCAACCCTTCCGTTGCAACTTGCAAGCGGTGCAGCTGTCTGCCCAGGCGGAAACAGGAAATTGCGTCAGAGGGAAAGCTATTGGCTGAGCACCACTTGCAGGAAGGAACTTGCTGCGGTGGGGCGGGGCGCTGCCAATCTTTCCGGGGGAGCTGGCACTCCTGATCTTTCCGGGAGGGGCGGCGCTCCCGATCTTTCGGTGGGGGGGGCCCCGGCGCTGCCAATCTCTCAGGGGGGGCCTGGAGCTGACAATCTTTCCCAGGAGGGCTGGCACTCCCGATCTAAGGTGCTGCTGATCTTTCGGGGGGGCCCGACGCTACCGATCTTACCAGGGGGGCCCAGCGCTCCTGATCTTTCCGGGGGGCCCGGCACTGCCGATCTTTCTGGGGGGCCGGCACTCCCAATCTTCGGTGCTGCCGATCTTTCGGGGGGGGGGGGGGGGGCCCGGTGCTGCCTATCTTTCAGGGGGGGTCCGGCGTTACTGATCTTTCGGGGGGGACGGCACTGCCAATCTTTCCCAGGGTGTAGGGCCCGGCGCTGCCAAAAGGAAAAAAAAAAAAAAAATCGGAGTCCTGTTTGTTTCCTCAGCGGGCCCCCTTGACAACTTTGGGCCCTAGGCACGTGCCTCTTGGGCCTATTCATTAATCCAGCCCTGCCAGCACTTCTCCTTGTGACCTTGGGTAAGTCACTTAATCCTCCATTGTCCCAGGTACAAAATAAGTCCCTGTCTATAGGGGAGAGTGTGGTGCAGTGGTTAAAGCCCCCAGGTACATTAGATAGAGTGTGAGCCCCCTGGGACAGACAGGGAATAATGTTTGAGTAGCTGAATAACATACCTGGGGCAATGGGGGGATTAAGTGACTTGCCCAGGGTCACAAGGAGCAGTGCGGGACTTGAACCCACCATCTCAGGGCGCCGAGGCTCTAGCTCTAACCACTGCACCCACACATTATTTAGCTGGTCAGGAGGCAATCCTAGCCAGCTACATAGTACCGACTATCGGGCCCAGAGTAGTTATGAATATGGCTAGAGAACTGCAGGTCCCTGTGCCTCACTGATGACATTAGAAAAAGGCATCTTATTTCACTCTCCGAGCCACTATTCAAGTCCCAGCAGGCAGCAGTTGAGGCTTCATCTCTGCAGTGCTCCTAGCTAGAATGCCTCGTCAGTGCAGTGCAGAATTAGCAGCCCTCAGTCTGTGATCCTCAGGAGAAAACCGCCTGGCCCTGCCTCACTTTCCCATTTAATATTCAGCCTCTCTCTGTGAGGGTAGCAGGGGTCGGGAACAGAAGCCAACAAAGCAGCTGGTTATATAGAGTCATGGCGGCAGGAGTTGACAGCCGTAATAAAGTGCAATAGGAAAGAGAGTTGCAATGACGCTGGCTTGCTATTAACAGGCCTTGCTTTGCAGTGGATTGTCAGTCTGTCTCACAGTAACACAATATTTATTTTGGGTTTTTTTTCTCTGTATCGATTGCAGGGGCCGAACAGGAAGGATCCGGGTCCTCTCTTTCAAAACCGGTATCATCTCATTGTGTAAAGCGCATCTGGAGGATAAGTACAGATGTACGTCACTTTCTTTGTGTACTTGGGAGGGGGAGGCTCAGAGCGAACCAATGGGATGGGAGCTTCTCTGTGCTGTGTTCTTCGGATGTGGAGGCTCAGAGCAAAACCAGTGGGATGGGGTCTTCTCTGTGCTATGTACTTGGGAGGGGGAGGCTCAGCGAAACCAATGGGATGGTGGGCTTCTCTGTGCTGTGTACTTGGGGGAGGAGGCTCAAAGCAAAACTAATGGGAAGGAGGCTTCTCTGTGCTGTGTTCTTCGGATGTGGAGGCTCAGAGCAAAACCAGTGGGATGGGGTCTTCTCTGTGCTGTGTACTTGGGAGGGGGAGGCTCAGCGAAACCAATGGGATGGGGGGCTTCTCTGTGCTGTGTACTTGGGGGAGGAGGCTCAAAGCAAAACTAATGGGATGGGGGCTTCTCTGTGCTGTGTTCTCCGGAGGGGGAATCTCAGAGCAAAACTAATGGGATGGGGGCTTCTCTGTGCTGTGTTCTTCGGATGTGGAGGCTCAGAGCAAAACCAGTGGGATGGGGTCTTCTCTGTGCTGTGTACTTGGGAGGGGGAGGCTCAGCGAAACTAATGGGATGGGGGCTTCTCTGTGCTGTGTACTCCGGAGGGGGAGGCTCAGAGCAAAACCAGTGGGATGGAGGCTTCTCTGTGCTGTGTACTTGGGAGGGGGAGGCTGAGAGCGAAACCAATGAGATTGGGGGCTTCTCTGTGCTGTGTACTTGGGAGGGGGAGGCTGAGAGTGAATGGGATTGGGGGCTTCTCTGTTATGTGTTTTTCAGAGGGGGAGGCTCAGAGCTAAACCAGTGGGATGGAGGCTTCTCTGTGCTGTGTACTTGGGAGGGGGAGGCTCAGAGCGAAACCAATGGGATTGGGGGCTTCTCTGTTCTGTGTTCTTCGGAGGGGGAGGCTCAGAGCAAAACCAGTGGGATGGAGGCTTCTCTGTGCTGTGTACTTGGGGGAGGAGGCTCAGAGCAAAACTAATGGGATGGGGGCTTCTCTGTGCTGTGTTCTTCAGAGGGGGAGGCTCAGAGCAAAACCAGTGGGATGGAGGCTTCTCTGTGCTGTGTACTTGGGAGGAGGCTCAGAGCAAAACTAATGGGATGGGGGCTTCTCTGTTCTGTGTTCTTCAGAGGGGGAGGCTCAGAGCGAAACCAATGGGATGGAGGCTTCTCTGTTCTGTGTACTTGGGGGAGGAGGCTCAGAGCAAAACCAATGGGATTGGGGGCTTCTCTGTTCTGTGTTCTTCGGAGGGGGAGGCTCAGAGCAAAACCAGTGGGATGGAGGCTTCTCTGTGCTGTGTACTTGGGGGAGGAGGCTCAGAGCAAACTAATGGGATGGGGGCTTCTCTGTGCTGTGTTCTTCAGAGGGGGAGGCTCAGAGCAAAACCAGTGGGATGGAGGCTTCTCTGTGCTGTGTACTTGGGAGGAGGCTCAGAGCAAAACTAATGGGATGGGGGCTTCTCTGTGCTGTGTTCTTCGGAGGGGGAGGCTCAGAGCGAAACCAATGGGATGAAGGCTTCTCTGTTCTGTGTACTTGGGGGAGGAGGCTCAGAGCAAAACTAATGGGATGGGGGCTTCTCTGTTCTGTGTTCTTCGGAGGGGGAGGCTCAGAGCGAAACCAATGGGATGGAGGCTTCTCTGTTCTGTGTACTTGGGGGAGGAGGCTCAGAGCAAAACCAATGGGATTGGGGGCTTCTCTGTTCTGTGTTCTTCGGAGGGGGAGGCTCAGAGCAAAACCAGTGGGATGGAGGCTTCTCTGTGCTGTGTACTTGGGGGAGGAGGCTCAGAGCAAACTAATGGGATGGGGGCTTCTCTGTGCTGTGTTCTTCAGAGGGGGAGGCTCAGAGCAAAACCAGTGGGATGGAGGCTTCTCTGTGCTGTGTACTTGGGGGAGGAGGCTCAGAGCAAAACTAATGGGATGGGGGCTTCTCTGTGCTGTGTTCTTCAGAGGGGGAGGCTCAGAGCAAAACCAGTGGGATGGGGGCTTCTCTGTGCTACACTGCACTTAATAGAGAGCCCTGTGGGTGGCATAAGGTAAGAATGTTTTTTCCATTTTCATGATTTTATTGTCATTTAACCAATTTATTGTATTATCAAGTGTGGGGGTAGAGGGAGGGCAGGTTTCAAAGCCTTTTATGCAGGTAAAATCCAATCTAGCTGAGTAAACCAGCCTATTTGGCATTGTGCTGAGAACAGCTGAAAGATATTTTGTAATGCTGTATAGAATTCCCCCTGGGTATATGCCCCAAGATTCGCATTGCCCATGCCTAGGGCAGACTTTTGCACGGTGTATTGGGGGGTGACAAAGTTACGAGATACAGGATCTTCCATGCAAAAAGGCCGAAAGGTATGGCGGTCTCAGAATCCAGGAGTGTTCAGGGACCTGTTTTCTAAAGGGACATTGGCACCATTGTTCCCTCTAAGCCAGTGTCTCGCAAACTTTACGAGCCGTGGCTCGATGGCACCCGGAAATGTGTTGACGTCCGCGCATGCGCAGAACCCTCCAGATGGGGCCCTGAGCCACCAGTGGGGGGGGGGGGGGTCCTGAAAAAGAGGGGGCAAGGACAGGTGAAGAGGCTCTGGCGACAGCTGACTGCCTACAGGATGTGCCTCTCCTCCTCCCTGGCGTCTCGCGGCACTCAGTTTGCGATGCACTGCTCTAAGTTGAGCAGGAGTCCTCCACCTACAGTCCTGCCAGTTGGGGGTGCTGTTTCCGTTTTGTCCTGCTTATTTTTATAACATACAATAAATTTTGATATTCAGCTCTGTTCAAAGTTAGAGTGTTTGGGAGAAACTTTTGCCCTGATTATGTGATTCTGGGGTTTTACCACAGCTGCTTTGACACTTGGACACTGCGCCAGTTTCTGGAATTAAACCAGACCCAGACTTTCCTTTTGAAACCGGTCTGCGGACACAGCTGGATTTTCTGCCAATACTTTTCCCGTAGACAGTGCTGCGCATAGATTTGCAAATGCAATGAATGTACCCCCCCCCCCTGGAAAACGACACCTCCTAATCTGGCTGGTAGTACATGCATTGGGGAGGGACTTTAGCTGGGTAAAGGGAGCCTTTTCACCTGCATAGATGGCTTATGAAACTGTCACTGGGTGAACCTTCCTCCACGCTTGCGGCTTTCTACGCCACAGAGTAACTGTTTTCTCTCGTTTCCCCACAGATCTCTTCAAACAGGTGGCAAGTGTGACAGGATTTTGTGACCAGCGAAGGGTGGGCCTTCTGCTTCACGACTCCATCCAGATCCCACGGCAGCTCGGAGAAGTGGCCTCGTTCGGGGGCAGCAACATCGAGCCCAGCGTCAGGAGCTGCTTCCAGTTTGTAAGCATTGCACATCTATCTTCCTTGTGCTAATGAGACAGTGGGGGGATAGCCCCCCCCAGCCATTGTCCAGCATGTCCCATTTGTAATTAGCATGCAGTGTCAGTTAGGGTTACCATATTTTTCTCTGGGAAATCCCGGATGCATGACCCCGCCCCATTCCGCCTCCAGGGTAGCGATGATGACGGCAAAGGAAGAGGGAAGAAATGAGATGCTGGACTTGAGGGAGATAACTGACCACTGAGAGGAGGGATACAGAATGGAGGAAGAGATGCTGGCCACACGAGGGGGAGGTAGAAAAGGGAAGGAGATGCCACCTGGGGAGGAGAAGGGGAGATGATTAACCACAAGGGAAGTGGGAAGGGTCTTGAACCACTCCTGAGCGGTAGGAGCGCACAGTTAAAGGTTCACCTAGGGGATCAGATTCCCTCGGGCCAGCCTTGTCTTTTGTGTCACCGTCTTTGTTTCTTCTTGCCTAGGGCCTCTCTCAGAAGATTGGCCCTTGTTGCCTTTTAAAAAATGTGTTGGTTTTGACCCCCATCATGGGTGACAAAGCTGCGTAGAATGTCTACGCCAGGGCTGCCCAAGTCCGGTCCTCGAGATCTACTGGCAGGTCAGGTTTTTTGGATGTCCAAAAAGAATATGCATGAAAGAGATTTGCCTGCACTGCCTTCTTGGTATGCAAATCTCTCTCATGCATATTCATTATGGATATCCTGAAAACCTGGCCTGCCAGTAGATCTCGAGGACCGGACTTGGGCAGCCCTGGTCTACGCGATCTGGAGACGTTCATTGGACCTAAACAGCACTGACGCTATGTGTACTGCTAGGCTTAGGGTGGGAGGTGATTCGTGCCTTGGCATTGTCTTCGTGTGCTGTTATCATATCACCCCGCCCTGTGTGACTTAATCGGATCCCTTTAGTGGGTGGCAGCAGGCCAGCTCTCCACGGGGTTGTTTTGAGGGTTCTCTGAGATGTGCTCAGCATGGTAAAAAAATATACAAGAAAGGCAGTCTCTCTAAATAATAATCACAATAATAACGTTAATTTTATATACGGAAGTACCGCAAAGCGGTTTACAAAGAAAGAGACTGCATACAAACAGAGATATTACAAAAAGCATTTAGAAATATATCAGCATGGCAATAGAATCAGGCCAATTTATCAAAAAGAGAAGTTTTCATTGATTTTCTAAAAGTTTGGTAAGAAAATACATTTCAGATCAACTCACTTCGGCATTCGTTCCACTTGCCAGCTTGAAATGAGAGTGTTTGTCTAAGAAGCTCTTATAAATAGATGGAAAGGAAGACAGATAACCACCTCATGTCCAAGATCAAAATGGTAGGAGAGATCGATTGGAGCTGAACCGGTTATAGTTTTAAAGCAAAGAAGACGAAACTGTGTCTAAATTCGAGAAGGGAGTGAAAGAGAGATTAGATTGCCTTAAGGGGCTGACTGGATGGTCTTGATCCGCTTTCATTTCTCTAACACAAAAGACTGGTTTGTCAACGAAATGGTTAAAACCTCCAGAGTAAATTTCTATCAAATCCACTCCTATACAAATGGAAACAAAAATAAAATTATTAGGAGTCATTATCGATAAGGATCTCACATTCCATGATCAAATCAGTTCGGTTGTAAAAATCTGTTTCTTCAAACTTCGTCTTATTCGTTCATTAACGTCGATTCTAGGGACAGATGCAATCACAATTCTGGTTCACTCTCTAGTCACTTCTCACTTAGACTATTGCAACTCTCTTTATAACGGCCTCCCACAAAAAGAAATTCGACGCCTACAATTAATACAAAATACAGCAATAAAACTCATTTACAAAATAGGCAAAATAGGCTTCTGAAAGAGGCACATTGGCTCCCTATCACACATCGTATCACTATAAAATCATCTTGCTTACCTTTAAAATAAAACTCTCACACCAGCCTCTATATCTTGATAAGCTTCTCATTCCTCAATGTTCCTCACGTACTCTGAGGTCAACAGATCAAAAACTCCTACGAATCCCTTCCGTAAAAGATTTCTATTACACCCGGAAAATAAATAGTAGTCGCCCCAACGTTGTAGAATGCCCTGCCACAACAACTCCGAGACGAACAACATCTAGATAAATTCAAGATTAACTTGAAGACTTTCTTATTCCGTGACGCTTTCGCCTGTGCTTAGAGCTACCCTCTTTTTTTTTTTTTCTTCTATTTCCCTCTCCTTCTCTTCTCTTTTATTCACTCTTCTATTCCTCATTTATTTAACCAACCGCTTTAAAAAAAGCAACCCCACCCAATATGTTTTACCCCACTTCCACTTTCTTCTTCTCTTCTCAAAACATGTAACTTTTCCCCTCCTTTCCCTTTTCCCCTCACTTTCATGTCTGTCCAGTTATGTTTTTGATGTCCACTCATCATTTTTAAATATTTATGACTTTTTTCTCTTTCTTATAATTTTATTGTTAACCTGTTGATGGTCGGTATATTAAAAAGATAAGAAACTTGAAACTTAAGATTTACAATCAACCTCAAGAAGGTTAAAGCAGAATGAATGAGCACGTGGATTAACGTGAAGCAGCCTGTGAATAGTATTCTTGTACTTTGCACCTCAGTGGCTGTTGTGAGATTGTGTTACTCTGTCTCGGGCTGTGGCCTCATTTCAGAAGCCATTATTGTTTGCTGTGTCTTCCGGAAAGTACCGAGCCACTGCTGCCGGGTTCTTTGGGAGACCGAGAGAGCAGCAGGGAAAGTGGGCTGTGCAATCCTGCTGCACAGCTATTTCCATGTGACCCAGTGACCTCGTGTAATCTAATTCATTCTGGTGCAGCCAGCGGCCTAGAACGCTGCTTCCCCTGGCGTCAGACTTGATAAATGAGCAGATTGGGACAGTCACCAATTAACATCGATTCTCTGTTTTGAGTAAGCCATGGCCAGTTTTGCAGGTGACATTTTCTTTTTTTAATCTAAATTTATACTGACCAGCAAACGGTCACAGGCTCATTTAGATTTTGTCTGCACTGCCCGCTCTCTGTCCCTCTTAGATAGAGCGCGTTAATTACTTAGAGATGGTTTCTAGACTGCGTGGGAAAGCGATCCAGTTCTGCTTCTGTTTGGGAACGCGCCATGAGAACATTTTCTCTTTTTTTGTAAATCTTTATTAGTTTTCAATTATTAACAGTGCAATACAGTGAATTTAAACATAAACGAATCAAACAAAAGCACTTTAAATATACAAATATTTCAACAACAAACATTTTCACGCCCCTCCTCCCCTTAACTAATGAAAATAAAACCCCACGTGTATAATGTCAATAAAATAGATAGAATGAATAATAATTATAATGTTTTCCCACCCTGGATGTGTAAGGAGGACAGATAAAAAGAAAAGGTACATGACGGCTATTGTGACTCAATAAATGATGTCAACGGGCTCCACCCCCTTTCAAATGCACCGCTATATCCTCAAATTTCAGCATTCATTCTTTCATATTTGTAGCTAGAACATAAGTTTGCCCACCAGAAAGTATAATTAAGTTGATCATAACTCTTCCAGTTGTGTGTTATCATCTGGATGGCTATTGCCGTCATTATTAAGAAAAACCAGCTTTTATAGCGATCCAAAGAAGGTTTAACATGTAATAGAAACATAGAAAAAAGCAGCAGAAAAGGGCTATAGCCCCCCAAGTCTGCCCATTCCAAGTATCCCCTCCCCTGAATTTACTCCCTTAAAGATCCCACGTGAGTATCCCATTTTCTCTTAAAATCCGTCACGCTGCTGGCCTTTATCACCTGGAGTGGGAGTCTGTTTCTATAACCATAAAGCCCTATGACCTCACAATGCAGATGTAAAGAGCTTTAGCCAATAGGAAGAGGAGATGCAAATGTTAAGAGCCTTAGCCAATAGGGAGAGGAGGAGATAGTGGATGCTGTGGCCATTTGGCCTTTATCTGCCATCATAGAAACATAGAAAAAAGCAGCAGAAAAGGGCTATAGCCCCCCAAGTCTGCCCATTCCAAGTATCCCCTCCCCTGAATTTACTCCCTTAAAGATCCCACGTGAGTATCCCATTTTCTCTTAAAATCCGTCATGCTGCTGGCCTTTATCACCTGGAGTGGGAGTCTGTTTCTATAACCATAAAGCCCTATGACCTCACAATGCAGATGTAAAGAGCTTTAGCCAATAGGAAGAGGAGATGCAAATGTTAAGAGCCTTAGCCAATAGGGAGAGGAGGAGATAGTGGATGCTGTGGCCATTTGGCCTTTATCTGCCATCATAGAAACATAGAAACATAGAAAAAAGCAGCAGAAAAGGGCTATAGCCCCCCAAGTCTGCCCATTCCAAGTATCCCCTCCCCTGAATTTACTCCCTTAAAGATCCCACGTGAGTATCCCATTTTCTCTTAAAATCCGTCACGCTGCTGGCCTTTATCACCTGGAGTGGGAGTCTGTTTCTATAACCATAAAGCCCTATGACCTCACAATGCAGATGGAAAGAGCTTTAGCCAATAGGAAGAGGAGATGCAAATGTTAAGAGCCTTATCCAATAGGGAGAGGAGGAGATAGTGGATGCTGTGGCCATTTGGCCTTTATCTGCCATCATAGAAACATAGAAACATAGAAAAAAGCAGCAGAAAAGGGCTATAGCCCCCCAAGTCTGCCCATTCCAAGTATCCCCTCCCCTGAATTTACTCCCTTAAAGATCCCACGTGAGTATCCCATTTTCTCTTAAAATCCGTCACGCTGCTGGCCTTTATCACCTGGAGTGGGAGTCTGTTTCTATAACCATAAAGCCCTATGACCTCACAATGCAGATGTAAAGAGCTTTAGCCAATAGGAAGAGGAGATGCAAATGTTAAGAGCCTTAGCCAATAGGGAGAGGAGGAGATAGTGGATGCTGTGGCCATTTGGCCTTTATCTGCCATCATAGAAACATAGAAACATAGAAAAAAGCAGCAGAAAAGGGCTATAGCCCCCCAAGTCTGCCCATTCCAAGTATCCCCTCCCCTGAATTTACTCCCTTAAAGATCCCACGTGAGTATCCCATTTTCTCTTAAAATCCGTCACGCTGCTGGCCTTTATCACCTGGAGTGGGAGTCTGTTTCTATAACCATAAAGCCCTATGACCTCACAATGCAGATGGAAAGAGCTTTAGCCAATAGGAAGAGGAGATGCAAATGTTAAGAGCCTTATCCAATAGGGAGAGGAGGAGATAGTGGATGCTGTGGCCATTTGGCCTTTATCTGCCATCATAGAAACATAGAAACATAGAAAAAAGCAGCAGAAAAGGGCTATAGCCCCCCAAGTCTGCCCATTCCAAGTATCCCCTCCCCTGAATTTACTCCCTTAAAGATCCCACGCGAGTATCCCATTTTCTCTTAAAATCCGTCACGCTGCTGGCCTTTATCACCTGGAGTGGGAGTCTGTTTCTATAACCATAAAGCCCTATGACCTCACAATGCAGATGTAAAGAGCTTTAGCCAATAGGAAGAGGAGATGCAAATGTTAAGAGCCTTAGCCAATAGGGAGAGGAGGAGATAGTGGATGCTGTGGCCATTTGGCCTTTATCTGCCATCATAGAAACATAGAAAAAAGCGGCAGAAAAGGGCTGTAGCCCACCAAGTCTGCCCATTCCAAGTATCCCCTCCCCTGAATTTACTCCCTTAAAGATCCCACGTGAGTATCCCATTTTCTCTTAAAATCCGTCACGCTGCTGGCCTTTATCACCTGGAGTGGGAGTCTGTTTCTATAACCATAAAGCCCTATGACCTCACAATGCAGATGGAAAGAGCTTTAGCCAATAGGAAGAGGAGATGCAAATGTTAAGAGCCTTATCCAATAGGGAGAGGAGGAGATAGTGGATGCTGTGGCCATTTGGCCTTTATCTGCCATCATAGAAACATAGAAAAAAGCAGCAGAAAAGGGCTGTAGCCCACCAAGTCTGCCCATTCCAAGTATCCCCTCCCCTGAATTTACTCCCTTAAAGATCCCACGTGAGTATCCCATTTTCTCTTAAAATCCGTCACGCTGCTGGCCTTTATCACCTGGAGTGGGAGTCTGTTTCTATAACCATAAAGCCCTATGACCTCACAATGCAGATGGAAAGAGCTTTAGCCAATAGGAAGAGGAGATGCAAATGTTAAGAGCCTTAGCCAATAGGGAGAGGAGGAGATAGTGGATGCTGTGGCCATTTGGCCTTTATCTGCCATCATAGAAACATAGAAAAAAGCAGCAGAAAAGGGCTGTAGCCCACCAAGTCTGCCCATTCCAAGTATCCCCTCCCCTGAATTTACTCCCTTAAAGATCCCACGTGAGTATCCCATTTTCTCTTAAAATCCGTCACGCTGCTGGCCTTTATCACCTGGAGTGGGAGTCTGTTTCTATAACCATAAAGCCCTATGACCTCACAATGCAGATGGAAAGAGCTTTAGCCAATAGGAAGAGGAGATGCAAATGTTAAGAGCCTTAGCCAATAGGGAGAGGAGGAGATAGTGGATGCTGTGGCCATTTGGCCTTTATCTGCCATCATAGAAACATAGAAAAAAGCAGCAGAAAAGGGCTGTAGCCCACCAAGTCTGCCCATTCCAAGTATCCCCTCCCCTGAATTTACTCCCTTAAAGATCCCACGTGAGTATCCCATTTTCTCTTAAAATCCGTCACGCTGCTGGCCTTTATCACCTGGAGTGGGAGTCTGTTTCTATAACCATAAAGCCCTATGACCTCACAATGCAGATGGAAAGAGCTTTAGCCAATAGGAAGAGGAGATGCAAATGTTAAGAGCCTTAGCCAATAGGGAGAGGAGGAGATAGTGGATGCTGTGGCCATTTGGCCTTTATCTGCCATCATAGAAACATAGAAAAAAGCGGCAGAAAAGGGCTATAGCCCCCCAAGTCTGCCCATTCCAAGTATCCGCCCCCCTGAATTTACTCCCTTAAAGATCCCACGTGAGTATCCCATTTTCTCTTAAAATCCGTCACGCTGCTGGCCTTTATCACCTGGAGTGGGAGTCTGTTCCACAAATTATGGCTTTGTAAGTCAGTGATATCGATGACCCAAGTACTACATTAATTTGGCCGCATATCGACTTCCAAAAATTAAGTATCAATGGACAATAGAATATCAGATGATCCAAAGTTCCTATATTACTATGACAATGCCAGCATCTAACTGTCTAACTTTTGCAAGCGAACCGGGGTCCAAAAAAAATCAAAATTTTCATGAGGTGGATGTGGAGTCCAGGGAGAGGCACTGATACCCTACTGTGAGGGAGTCTAGAGCAGTCCTGGAGGACCACCAGCCAGTCGGGTTTTCCCGATAGCCCTAATGACTATGCATGAGAGAGATTTACATATAATGAAGGTGACAGGCATGCAGATCTGCCCCATGCATAGTCATTAGGGCTAGCCTGAAAACCAGACTGACTGGTGGTCCTCCAGGACAGGATTGGGGACCACTGGTCTATAGTAGAGGTCTGCATGGGAACGGGGATTGCGGGAATCCCGTGGATCCCAAGGGGACTCCCATGGGGACCCCCCCCTCTGGCCCACGAGAATCCCACGGGGACCCCCCTCTAGCCAACGGGACTCCCATGGGGATGGAAGGCTTTGGAAGCAGGGTTTGTTCATATAATATAATGGACACGTCAGCATTAGTAAAAGAGGGGGTTTATTAGTTAATTACCTGAACAGAAAACAAAAAAAGGGTTCCACCAAAGAGATTCCACAAGGAAAACAGCAGCACAAACACAAAAGAAACTGTGGAATTGATGATCCTGTCAAAAGTAATTGCTGCTTTTTATGGGAACGGGCGGGGATGGAGGTAATTCATTGTGGGAATGGGTGGGGACGGAGAGGATCCTGACGGGGACGGATGGCGATGGAGAGGATCCCGGCGGGGACGGGTGGAAATGGGTGGGATTTCTGTCCCCGCGCAACTCTCTAGTCTATAGGACGCTACCACTCCCCCTGCTGGATGCTCTCTTACAGTGTCAGAGCCACCTTAACATAAGGAGCTCCAGTTACATGGGAAGAAGGAGTCGGGGAAGCAGCTACTAAGAAGTATAAGAGCTATTATTGTTATTATTATTAATTATTTCTATGGTGCTACCAGACGCACGCAGTGCTACACAGAGTGACAAAGAATAAGAAAACAGTCCCTGCTTGAAAGAGCTTACAATCAACAACAGGCAAGACAGAGAAACAAGATCTCATGGATACAGTTAAGGAGAACGGTTAATCTGCTGGCTGGGTTGGAGGGCAGAGGAGTAGGGTTAAGGATTGAAGGCTATATCAAAAAGGTGGGGTTTCAGTCTGCTTTTAAACAAGGGAATGGAAGGGACTTGACGTACAAACTCGGGTAATTTATTCCCGGCATAGGGGGCAGCTAGATGAAAGGAATGAAGTTGGGAATTGGGAGTGGAGGAAAAGGGGACAGCTAAGAGCGGCTTATCTGAGGAACGGAGTTCTCTGGGAGGTGTAAGAGAGGAGGGATATTGAGTGGCAGCAGAATTTACCCACTTGTAGGTCAGCAATAAGATCTTGAACTGTGACTTAAGGAGAGGGGTGACACACACCTACAACATAGGCGTCCTTCCCCTTTTTCTGTATATTTAAAAAAATGTGCGTCCCAATTGGCTGTGAGATGGCAGTGGGACGCCTGCCGCCACCTAACATCGGGTCACATGTTTGCAGAATCAGGCCCAGACCGAGCACCTTCCTGGCCCTGCGACCCGGAAGTGATTTCAGAGGGATCCAGGATGGCGCGAGCAGCAGGCCTGAGTAGTTTCACGTGCTGGCAAAGATTTAAAGAGATTCGGGGGGGAGGGGGGAAGAGGTGCCGGCACCCAGGGCGGTCCGTCCTCCCTTACTATGCCATTGATTAAGCTGTACTGCAACTAACAAGAAACCATATTTTCCAAGGCCACTAGAGACTACTGGACTTGTGTCTCATAGCTGAGTGTGAGGCTTTAAGAGGAAGGTCATGTGTTTGATATATCCAAAACAGTTTGCATATTAGATACAGACTCTTTCTCTCTCCCTAGTATTCCTTTCTTGAGAGAGAGAGAAAGTCGTTACTGTATGTTTAAGTGTGCCAGATAAAAGCCGATGGACTGTGAATAACATCGACCTGGATTTGGCTTCACTGAAAGCTGCTTCTCTTCATTGCTTACTGCTCACTTCCTGTCCTCCTCTTCCCAGGCCAACAATAAGCCCGAGATTGAAGCCGCGCTCTTTCTGGACTGGATGAGGCTGGAACCCCAGTCCATGGTGTGGCTGCCGGTGCTTCACAGGGTAGCTGCAGCCGAAACTGCCAAGCACCAGGCGAAATGTAACATCTGCAAGGAGTGTCCCATCATTGGCTTCAGGTATAGACATCACCACCCCCCTCCCTCTTCATCCCCCTGGGCATAAGGATACTAAGGGCCTGCTTCTCTTTTGGACGCCGACCTTGGCAGCCGCCTAAGGAGTGGCCGCCGATCATGTGTCAATCGCACGTTGGTATCCAAATGAGAATCGCCTCTACAGTCCCAGTCAAACGCCCAAAATGCTGGCCTACGTTTAAGGCATCTGTCTCACGTAGCGATGCTTAAGCCCACCCAAGGCCACATCCGGGTGAAGCCACGCCCAAGCACCACCTTGGGCGTGTTTAAGCGTCGCTACGTGTCCACATAGACGCGCTCCGGAGAGGGTTTGTTTTTTTTACGTGCGTCTCGATTGGCTGCCTACCGTCAGCTACCATCGGGACATACGTTTTTCAGAATCAGGTCCTGATCCTGAAAACGCTTGTGCTAGGAGATTTCTCTAAAATATTTTCCTATTGCTCCTGACCAGTATTAAGTCAATCTCAAGTTTACAGTTGACATTCTGGAGAACCCAGAAAGCTTAATCATTCATTTAAAATAGCGACCTTTCCTCCCATTGTCGGGCCTACCATATGGGCTGTGTCGATATCCTATATTGCCTCACCTGTCCCACGGAGGTGAACTCTTACTTTCATGGCCTTTGGGGTTGTGAGAGTATTAAAAGCTTTTGGGGGGCCTTGGCTTCCTTTCTTCAGGGTCTCTTACAGGTTTCTGTTCCTGTTTCTGTATATCACATGTTGTTCGCTCATTTTTCTTGTTTTTGAGCAAATGTTATATTCTGGGGAAGAAGTGTATTCTGAATTTCTGGTTGGCTGATACTCCTCCCTCCTTTTGGTACTGGAGGAATAAATTGCATGAACTTCTCGGCTGGGAGGCCAACCTGGCTTCTTCCTCTCATCGACGGAGCAGAGACTTAGTTCATATCTGGTCTCTCTATTTAGACAGTTTGTCTCCCCGGGTTTGTAGTCGTATCTTGAACATACTGCAGTTGTATTCCATTCCGCCTGTCTGATTTGGGGGGTTAGGGGGGTGTGGTGTTCTGGGGAGGGGGGTCTATTTTGGGGGGGTCTGGGGGTTAGGGGCTCTTTGTAACCTAAGAGGACATCAGAGTCCAGTCCTCTTGGGGGGGGGGGAGCCTTGTCTTCTTTACTTGAATTCTTGTCTGCTACTTGAATTTGTTGCTGTATGGTTTGTTTCTTGATAAAAAACAGATTTCAACTAAATAGCGACCTTTCCTGGAGCTCCCCGCTTTTCATGTTGATATTATTCCAAATTTTCCTCTTTCTCGGGGTTGTCGTTGTTACTGCTTGTGTGTCGTTTTTTGAAACAGAGAGAGGATCCCTTTCGGACACCCCTGCCCCTGTCCAACCTGGAGATTCCTGCTCGTTAATCCAATGTGTGTCCGTCGATGTATAACATCGTTCCGCAGAGAAGAGAGAGAGAAAGAGACTCTCCAATCTGTGGAATATAAATATCGGTTCATAGACAACCCTGCGAAAGACAAAGGCACGCGCCAACAACTGAACGCAAGACGGAGGCGCGCGCCAAAGAAAATTACAGTTTTTAGGGGATCCGACGGGGGGTTTTGTTGGGGAGCCCCCCCAGTTTACTTAATAGAGCTCGCACCGGCGTTATGAGGGGTTTGGGGGGTTGTAAGCCGCCACATTTTACTGTAAACTTAACTTTTTCCCTAAAAACAGGGAAAATGTGAAGTTTTCAGTAAAATGTGGGGAGTTACAACCCCCCAAACCCCCCACAACGCCCCCATAACGCGGCGCGATCTATATTAAGTAAAGTGGGGGGGTTCCCCCCCCACACCCCCCCATCGGAGCCCTAAAAACAGTAATTTTCTGCGGCGCGCACCCCCATGCTGCGCTCAATTGTCTGGGCGCGCCTTTGTCCCGGCGCGCTTTTGACCTGACACCTAAATATCCGCATATGAATAAAAGAGCAGAGCTTCCATTGTATGGTTTTCTTAGCAGAAATAGTGGCCGGACTGTGGTGGTCAATGGCGGTGGATGCGAGTTGAGGAAAAGAACCTGAGATGAATTCAGCTTTACTTTTATCCTTTTTCTCACCAAATGTCAGTGTCCAGAAACTCACAGTAGAATCCAGACTGCCAAATGAGGAACTTAGGGAAGGTTCTCCATGCCTCAGCAGAGTGTTACATGTGATCTGACAACGGGATATTCCAGTCTAGCTCCGTTTCCAAGTTTTATTTAAAATTTGTTTATCCGCTTATTGAATTTCTAAGCGGCGTCCATAAAATATAACTGAACAGACATAGTGAGGCAAGAGGGCGTGAGGAGAGAACTCTAAAACCCTCTCTAAAACACTGGTCACCTCCGATGTTTTAGAGAGGGTACCATTAACCACCACCCTCTGAAGTCTGCCACTCAGCCAATCATTAACTGCATGGGTCAATGATTGGCTGAGTGGCAGACTTCAGAGGGTGGTGGTTAATGGTACCCTCTCTAAAACATCAGAGGTGACCAGTGGAGTGCCGCAGGGCTCGGTCCTGGGTCCACTCCTTTTCAACATATTCATAGGGGATCTGACTCAAGGGCTTCAAGGTAAAATAACACTATTCGCCGATGACGCCAAACTATGTAATATAGTAAGTGAATGCAGTTTACAGAATTATATGGCGCAGGACCTGCTTACATTGGAAAGTTGGTCCTCAACCTGGCAGCTAGGCTTCAATGCTAAGAAATGTAAGGTCATGCACCTCGGAAGCGGAAATCCATGCAGGACGTACTTCTTGAACGGAGAAACTTTAACTAGGACTTCAGCAGAACGAGATTTAGGAATAATCATCAGTGCAGACATGAAAACTGCCAATCAAGTGGAGAAGGCTTCATCTAAGGCAAGGCAGATATTGGGTTGTATCAATAGAAGTTTCGTCAGCCGAAAGCCTGAAGTCATAATGCCGTTGTACAGGGCCATGGTGAGACCTCATCTGGAGTACTGTGTGCAATTCTGGAGGCCACATTACAGTAAAGATGTGCGGAGAATTGAATCGGTTCAACGGACGGCCACCAGGATGATCTCGGGGCTCAAGGGTCTCTCGTACGAAGAGAGACTGAACAAATTGCAGCTCTACACTCTTGATGAACGTAGGAAGAGGGGAGACATGATCGAAACATTTAAGTACCTCACGGGACGTGTCGAAGTGGAAGATGATATTTTCTTTCTCAAGGGACCCTCGGCCACAAGAGGGCACCCGCTCAAACTCAGGGGCGGAAAATTTCATGGTGACACCAGAAAGTATTTATTCACAGAGAGAGTGGTTGATCATTGGAACAAGCTTCGAGTGCAGGTGATCGTGGCAGACAGCGTGCCAGACTTTAAGAATAAATGGGATACCCATGTGGGATCCCTACGAGGGTCAAGATAAGGAAATTGGGTCATTAGGGCATAGACAGGGGGTGGGTAAGCAGAGTGGGCAGACTTGATGGGCTGTAGCCCTTTTCTGCCGTCATCTTCTATGTTTCTATGTTATTAAATTATGGGATCGTAAACAGCAATGGGGGATCCCATCTGTAGGAAAGATTCAGGTAAAGGTCGTTTGAACTGAGCGTACTGAAACTGGACGGTTACACATCTAAAGCGTCCTGAAATAAAACGGTTTTTAGATTTGATTTAAAGCGGTTTACTATTGTTTCTTTCCTTAGATGGGTCGGCATTGCGTTCCTTAGTGAAAAAATTGTAGAACGCATCTGGCGTAAAGAGGGAATAGTCAACGGATGCCGAGTATTAGATCTAAGCGATCTCTTTGAAACAATAGGGTAAGAGAAGCCGATCTATGAATTGCGGGGAATTAGTTGTTTGTGCTTTGAGCGTTAGAAGAAGAATCTTGTAGGTAATTCTGTGCAAAATGGGAAGCCAGTGTGCGTTAATCACGTCTCTGCAAGACTGCTAGCCACCCTCTATTATAGAGTCAAGTGTTTCCTACGCTGCCAAAATTTTAAAGAAATACTGTCAGAAACTGAATATCAATGTGCCGTTTACACGGGCACGACTTGCCTCTCATTTGCCCTCAGCTGATAATAAAGACCCTCTCGGAAGTTTAAACCCAGACATTGTACAGAGGTTAGAAACGAATTCACTTATGTGCTTAGGCCACTTTTTAAGTTCATGTTCTGGGGTACTTTAAAGAATTTCAACTAAAATTGTTATCTAAAAATGTTCCGTAAACATCTGCCATGACTGACATCTGGAAGCCCTAAGGAGCCACTTAGCTCTGTGCTGTTACTCGAGTAGGCGGGATGAAATCTGGTGATAAGAGATCAAGAAGAGTGGAGGCTGGGGATAGGAGTTAGGCTGGTCTGTATAGGGGAGAGGTAGAGTCTGGGGATGGGTTCGGGGTGCTCAGTGTGGGAGAGAATTAGATGCTGTTGATGAGAAGTCGGGGTGATCAGTGTGGGGGAGAATTAGATGCTGTTGTTGAGAGGTCGGGGTGCTCAGTATAGGGGGAAAATTAGATGCTGTTGATGAGAGGTCGGGGTGCTCAGTGTGGGGAAGAATTAGATGCTGTTGTTGAGAGGTCGGGGTGCTCAGTATAGGGGGAAAATTAGATGCTGTTGATGAGAGGTCGGGGTGCTCAGTGTGGGGGAGAATTAGATGCTGTTGTTGAGAGGTTGGGGTGCTCAGTATAGGAGGAGATTTAGATGCTGTTGATGAGAGGTCGGGGTGCTCAGTATAGGGGAAGAATTAGATGCTGTTGATGAGAGGTCGGGGTGCTCAGTGTGGGGGAGAATTAGATGCTGTTGTTGAGAGGTTGGGGTGCTCAGTATAGGGGAAGAATTAGATGCTGTTGATGAGAGGTCGGGGTGCTCAGTGTGGGGGAGAATTAGATGCTGTTGATGAGAGTTTGGGGTTTTAAGATTTGCTTTAAATCTTGTCTCAGATGATTAGGGCGTTCTAGAGAGTTGGCGCAGTGACCGAGAAGTTAATTGAAGGGATTGAGAGGAGATTTTGTTGAGTCGAGCGAAGTGATCTTAAGGGGGATTTGGTAGTAACAATCGATCAATAAATGTAGGGGAATGTTCTGATCGTGCTTTGAAAGTGAGAAGTAAAGAAGCCAGTGAGCGTCTTTTAGTAATGGGGTGACATGATCAAATTTTTTTGCCTTGTATATAATTTGTTGGCGGTGTTTTGTATCGTTTGAAGTCTTCTAATCTCTTTATTAGCAATACCTTGATAGAGAGAGTTACAGTAGTCTAAATGAGACATCACTAATGAATGTATAAGAATGTTAAGTGATCGAGCTTCTAAGAGAGCGGAAAGAGAGCGAATCATTCTTAGTTTGCAAAATCATTTTTTAACGACCAAGCTAATTTGCTGATGATAGGTGAGTTTGTCATCAAGGATAACACCAAGAAGTTTTATTGTAGTGTCCATTTCAATTGGTATCGGTCCTAGCAGACAGGATTCTTTAAAAACCAATTAAAATCTCGTCAAAACAAATAATTAGGCAAAGCTAGGCAGCTTCCAGAACCGGTACCTCATGTTGCATAGAGATGTCGAAGCCCAAAAGTAGGTGTGTTTAAGGGCAGCGCTGGGCTTTCGGCAACACTAGCCGTGATTCTGCAATGACCCCGGAAAACCCTACTGTCCTTGCTGGATTCTGAAAGCACCATGTAGCCATGATTAGCACGCGGCAGGCGCCACTAACCAGTGGAGTAGTGAAAGTGAGAGGCGCCAGGGCGGTGATATCCCTCCCCAGCCCTCTGCTCGTTCCTGACACCCCCCCTGCCATTCACACACCCCCGTACCTTTTTAATTTTCCAGGCGAGAGTAACAGCATGAACTTGCTGCCTGCGTTGTGTCAGCTCACCCTCTGATGTCACTTTCTAGGCACGGGGCACGGAACTGACGTCAGAGAGAGGCAACACTGACACGTGCGGCAAGTTCATAATTCAGGAAAAATTAAAGAGGCGCGCAGCAGGGGGATGGAGAGGAGGAAGGAGGCCTGCGCCCTTTACAAAGACCGCGCCCGGGATAGACCGCCCTCCCCTCCTCTTCCCTTCCCCCCCCCCCCCGTGCCACTTACCAAATCAGCTCCTTAATGCCTTTCACAGCCTTCCAGCTCTAGCTATCCTTTTCCTGTGCTATTCTTTCAGGAATATTCCTTAATCCAAGTTTCTGGATTTGTTGTAACATGTTTCAAGCTCATTTGATGGAAAAGCCTGACGTGAAAGAAACGATGATGATGGCGCTTGGCTGCAGCTGAGGTCCGATGCTTCAAGCACTGAGCGAAATGTACGGAGAGGATTATAAAACGGGGGGAAATTCTGGGCGATAGCCAATGAAATGCCAGTGTAGACTTTTCCCGGCTGAGCCGATGAAAAACTGCCGAGTCAAATATTTATTTTAAGTTAGCTCCGGGGTTTTCACTGGGGTGATAGTGTCTGAAGATCTAAAGGCGAAAAAACAGTGTGACAAGGCAGTGGCTGCTGCCAGAAGGATGCTGGGCTGTATAAAGAGAGGCGTAGTCAGTAGAAGGAAGAAGGTGTTGATGCCCCTGTACAGGTCATTGGTGAGGCCCCACTTGGAGTATTGTGTTCAGTTTTGGAGACCGTATCTGGCGAAAGACGTAAGAAGACTTGAGGCGGTCCAGAGGAGGGCGACGAAAATGATAGGAGGCTTGCGCCAGAAGACGTATGAGGAGAGACTGGAAGCCCTGAATATGTATACCCTAGAGGAAAGGAGAGACAGGGGAGATATGATTCAGAAGTTCAAATACTTGAAGGGTATTAACGTAGAACAAAATCTTTTCCAGAGAAAGGAAAATGGTAAAACCAGAGGACATAATTGGAGGTTGAGGGGTGGTAGATTCAGGGGCAATGTTAGGAAATTCTACTTTACGGAGAGGGTGGTGGATGCCTGGAATGCGCTCCCGAGAGAGGTGGTGGAGAGTAAAACTGTGACTGAGTTCAAAGAAGCGTGGGATGAACACAGAAGATCTAGAATCAGAAAATAAGATTAAATATTGAACTAAGGCCAGTACTGGGCAGACTTGCACGGTCTGTGTCTGTATATTGCCGTTTGGGGGAGGATGGGCTGGGGAGGGCTTCAATGGCTGGGATGGTGTAAATGGGCTAGAGTGGGCTTTGACGAAGACTTCAGTAGTTGAAACCTAAGAACAGTCCCGGGCAGAGCTTTGGATTCTTGCCCAGAAATAGCTAAGAAGAAAAATATTTTTTTTAGATTGAATCAGGTTGGGCAGACTGGATGGACCATTCGGGTCTTTATCTGCCGTCATCTACTATGTTACTACCTCTGCCCACATTATATTCAAGTATATCAGCCATTTCCTTGGCCCAGAGGACTTAAAAATCTGACAGTTCAATGTTTAAACTCCACAGTTGGCGTCTGTTATTAACTTGGCTGCAAGTTTAATCACTCAATGATTTTTCTGAATATCCCGGTTGAGTGGTAATATTGAAAACACTATCTGGATAAAGACAGATGAGCAATTTTCCTGTCCTAGCTGTATTGAGGTGGTCTCAAAACCACGTCTACCAGATTACGGCCAATTTCTACCCTCGCTCCAGCTGACACTGTCCAGATAGTAAACTAAGAAACTATAGTTCACAATACAATCAAAGAAAAAAGCACCAAGAACCTCCAGAAGTGGGATAGCAAGAGACGTGTGGTTAGCAGCGATTCGTGCATGCTGCAATTGAACTTCGTATAGATTTTTATAAGATTGTGACTTGTTATTTTGAAAGAAGACTACTCTGATCGACCCCTGACGCAGGCGTCGATGCCGAAACATGGCCCATGTCGGATCGTGCAGCAGAGATCTTGCTATCCCAGTTCTGGAGGCCACTGACTATCCGCAGCCAGCGCTGGCTTAACCATTTATCCAGATAATGGCCACCGTTAGCCAGGTAAAGGCCTCTGAATAGTTGGGCCCTAAGCCTCTTCATGAGGCAGTGGAGGGTTAAGTGACTTGCCCAAGGTCACAGGGATCAGAGGTGAAATTTGAAGCCTAGTTTCCCAGGTTCTAAACCCGCTGTTCAAATTACTAGGTAACACCTGCATCCCAAGTAAAGATCATTTAAAAAATGATGCTCAGATGGGCCAAATGTGGGAGTGTGTGGTGCAGTGGTTAGAGCTATAGCTTTGGCACCCTGAGGTTGTGGGTTGAAATCCCAGACTGCTCCTTGTGACCCTGGACAAGTCACTTAATCCCCCATTGCCCAAGGTACATTAGATGGAGTGGGAGTGCCGGGACAGTTAGAGAAAAATGCTTGAGTAGCTGAATAATTTGTAATTCACATAGAATTATATTCATGTGTTACGGGCGAGGGAGAGGCAAATTCCCAGCTCTTTATGTTTCACCCGTCTCATCAGCTCTCCTGTGCTTGTTGAAAAGGTGAAATGGAAGAGATCCCAGACTCTTGATAAACTCTGCAACGCTTGAAGTTTCTTCCCTGGCATGAAAGCAGGAGGGTTATCTGCCGAGATCTGAGCTCCTAATCTCCCGTGTTTTCTTTTCCCCTCCAACAGGTACAGAAGCTTAAAGCACTTTAACTATGACATCTGTCAGAGCTGCTTCTTCTCCGGGCGCATTGCGAAAGGTCACAAGATGCATTACCCCATGGTGGAGTACTGCACGCCGGTAAGTCAGCCTGCAGCGCAAAGTTCATCAAACACTTGGACAGCGTTCCCTCCGATTAAGCCTCTGCACCTTGTTCTCCAGTCCGGCGATCTGCTCTTCTAGGTGGGCGGCAGGGAATTACCGGCACGGTTTAGTGTATGTGTTTGTGGTTTTTCATTTGATTCTTCCGCCTGGGTTCGCTCTGTGATAATTATACCTTTGTAAGGATGAACTTTTGTCTTCGCTGATGTTTCCACGATTGGTTCTAAAATTACAACTTAAGAAAAAGCAGGAGACTTGTCATTAAAGCTCTCTACGTATTTATTTAAAACTATTTTACACCATTTACAAAAAAACTAAATGGTTTACATTAGTTAAAACATTCATAAGATAAAAACAAACCATGTCATAAAATCTACAGAATTAAATGATTTCTTCTCTTCAAATGCCACCTAATAGATCACAAAAATGCAGTAACAAAGAGCTGAGTTTTTAATAGAGAATGACATGGTGACAAAATTCATCACCATTCCCGTCCGCGCGGATAACCGCGGGAAATAATCCCATATCATTTTCTAGTGTCTGTTTCAACCTCAGTCCTTCTTCAAAGCAAAGCTTGAGGGTCAGTGGTTGTGGCCATTGATACTCTGATTCTTATGTGAGCCAAGGATAATGAAGCCATTGTGACATCACTGATGTGATTGGCTCTTAGGCACTGGTGGAATGAGGCATTATGACATCACAATATCTGCTCTGGATACCAGAGACTGTCATTCTGTAGTGTCTGTTTCAACCTCAGTCCTTCTACACCAGCATTCTTCAAAGCAAAGCTTGCGGGTCAGTGGTTGTGGCCATTCATACTCTGATTCTTATGGGAGCCAAGGATAATGAAGCCATTGTGACATCACTGATGTGATTGGGGTGGAATGAGGCATTATGACATCACAATATCTGCTCTGGATACCAGAGACTGTCATTCTGTAGTGTCTGTTTCAACCTCAGTCCTTCTACACCAGCATTCTTCAAAGCAAAGCTTGCGGGTCAGTGGTTGTGGCCATTCATACTCTGATTCTTCCCTCTCTCCTTAAAGAATGACATGAAGATGGTTTCCCGCAGTTATCCGCAGGGACGGGAACGGTGATGAATTTTGTCACCATGTCATTCTCTAGTTTTTAACTGTTTCTGAAACTGAAACCAATTTACACACAGTTGTAAGCGACCCACCAGGGCATTCCACATTTTAACCCCATCAATACAGAAAGTCATCGCTCTAGTGTCTGCATTAATCTCTCTGTGCTTTTGATTTTCGGATCGTAAAGATCTATTAGGCTTATACAGTGCCACAACTTGGCGAAAGTACCCTGGTGTTCGATGGTAAATAGTCTGATGGACACGGAAGCAACTTTATGTTGCACCCGAAATACAACTGGTAACCAAAGGAATTGCTTCAGAATTGGCGTCCTATGTGCCATCCTGTCAACTCCCGTCACTAGCCAACCGTAACGCTCTCCCTCTTCTTTTCAAAATTACAAGGTAGAGAGTGTTACGGACAGAACCATCCCCTGCACCACAGTCTGAAAATCAAAGGCAAAATCAGCAATTTCAAGCGATCGAGCATATGAAGTTGGTTGAAACATGCCTTAACAGTCATAACTATTTGCAGCTTCATGGTCAGGCCTGAATCCAAAACAACCCCCAAAACAGTCATTTCTTTCCTCACAAGTAGTGTCACCCCCAAATGAATCAGGCCACAGCTCTTCCCCACTCCTTCCAACAAACATTACCTCTGTTTTTCCCACATTTTAAGCATACACCATGCTTTCTCATCCAGTCTTCTATCTTCGACTTGTAATGATTTATGGACTGTTGCAAATCCATCCCCCACTTATGTACTGGGAAGAAGAATAACACGTCATCGGCATATTGTCGGTATGAAGCCTGCAATTATTCAAATTCTTTTCCCAATGATGGTACATAAATATTAAACAGAAGTGGTGAAAAACAGATCCTTGAGGTACCCCCCCCCCCAAAGCCTCCTTTGATGCCTTAATACCATCATACACTCTGAATGTACGTTAGAGAATGACACAGGGACAAACTTTTCCCCATCCTTGCAGCAATTCATTCTCCCTTTCCATCCCCATGAGTTCTTTTCCTGTCCCTGCCCCATTCCTGCAAGCTCCGTCCTCATCCGCACAAGCCTCAAATGCTTTCAAATCCTAAGTAGCAACATTCTAGAGTTGAGATTGTGATGTCATAATGCCTCATCCCACCAATGCCTAAGCTCCATCCTCGTCTGCACAAGCTTCAAACCCTTTAAAATCCTAAGTAGCAACATTCTAGAGCTGAGATTGTGATGTCATAATGCCTCATTCCACCAATGCCTAAGCTCCGTCCTCATCTGCACCAGCCTCAAACCCTTGAAAATTCTAAGTAGCAACATTCGAGAGATCAGACTGTGATGTCATAATGCCTAAGCTCCGACCTCATCTGCACAAGCCTCAAACCCTTTAAAATCCTAAGTGTTTGAGGCTTGTGCGGTTAAGGCAGAGCTTACAGGAATGGGGCAGGGACAGACAGCGAGAAAACTTGCAGGGACGGGATAGAGAAATTAAGTTTCTGCAGGGACAGGGAAACATTTGTCCCCATCTTGTTCTCTAACAAATATGATCTAAGCCAATGTACCTCCTATACCTAGGTTTTCTCAGCAACAGTTTAAGTATTTAAAAAGTGAGGAAGAAAACACAGCTCTCTTGGAGAAATGGAAATCAGCTGAGTGAAATGCGCTCGCTTCCTTTCTTCTGCGCCTCGTACTATACTGTTGACACCCCAACGCTGACATTTGAAACGTGATTTTCATGAAGTATTTCACCTGGTGTGTGATGTAACAATTTTCCCAGGATGCTGTGTGGGCCTCGTCTTCAACCTATAGTGTAAAAGTGCGATTAAGAGACCCTGATTAGAAGAGATGAAAACAAGAACTGGGTCAGACCAAAGGTCTCGTTCTCGCAGTGGCCAATCCAGGTCCCTAGAGTAACAAAAGATTCTAGAACCCCAAAGAGTACCAAGATTCTTTGGGGTTCCGGAATCTTTCTACTCTTTCAGATCCTGAAATGTTGCTACTTCTTGGGTTATGGCCAGGTACTAGGGATCTGGAAACGGGTTACTGGGCTTGATGGACCATTGTCTTACCTAATAGGGCTAAAGACGTTTTATCTTTTGTTGTTGCTTCTGCTTTCAGACTACGTCGGGAGAAGACGTTCGTGATTTTGCCAAGGTCCTGAAAAACAAATTCAGGACAAAGAGATATTTTGCAAAGCATCCACGGATGGGTTATTTGCCTGTCCAGACAGTGTTAGAAGGAGACAACCTGGAAACGTGAGTAACCCTCTGGCAACTTAGTCCCACCTGAGAGCTGCTGTGTTAAACCTTTTCATGGCTCCTGCTGTAATTCTTTATAATCGGTAGATCTCCAGCTCATTTTGTACCATTGACTAGCTCCTCACAAGAACTGGGCATCATGTTTTTGTGCTGTGTGGGCATGCGGCTCAGCCTCAAGCTAAACTGGGAATGAACTGGTTTATTGGAGCAGGGAAAAGTCACTTTCCTCCACGCTCCAAAGGACAACTCATGAAACCATTTTGCCCTTGTGTGTGGGGTCTGTCTGAATTGCTCTACTTATGGAGAGCTGAATCCTTCCTTCCCAGTTATCATTACTGGGAGAACTGGGTTTCATTGTTTTAGTCCCCTCCCACCAGAAAGGGGGGGAGCAGTAGGAGAACGTGTTTGTATCACCATTGCTGATTGGCTGGTTCTTACATGGCTGGTCACAGGCTGAAGCATGTTAGCAATGTGGGACCCAAACTGGCCTCCGAAAATTTTCTTTCTCACACCTTCCTCCTCTTCCTACAGGTGGCTACTGCCACTTTATCACCCCAAGACTTAGAGCGTCATAGTGATATGTATATCAGGGGCTAACAGATATCCCTTTACCTTGATGTAGAGAATGACATGGGGACAAATTTGTCCCTGTTCCCGCCCCATTCCTGTAAGCTCTGTCTTAATTGCACAAACCTCAAACACTTATGATATTAAAGTGTTCAAAGCTTGTGCAGATGAGGATGGAGCTTTCAGGAATGGGGCAGGGACAGGAAAAGAACTCGGGACGGGACGGGAAAAAATTTGTCCCCGTGGCATTCTCTACCTTGGTATATTGCCATAATCTGCCTTCCCCAGCCCCTCCCCCATTCCCCAACCCTTTTTTAAGTCAACTGTGATTCAGACAAACTGAAAGATGGAGTGATAGGTGGCCACTGGTCCATCCCACAAACACAGGGCATCCCTTTGCTAAAAGCAAGACTGAGAACTACAGTTCCACGGCAGGCTGACAGCTCAGGGTCAAAGTAAGCACGATCGTCCTTCTCCCCTTCTTGTGTGTGTAGGGCAGTAGCAATGGGATGAAGGTATTTCCACCTCATTGGTCTGCTAGTATTGTGCTCTTGGTAAGAGTGCCCCAGGAATGTGGAAGGACCAGACAGGGAGGATTAGAGGGGAGGAAGGGAGGGAGCGAGAAATCTAGCTTCATTTTTGTTGTAAGCTGCATTGAACCTCAATTGGTGAATGCGGGTTATAAGTTCCTTTTAATGTAATGAGAGGACCTTGAATTGTAGAGAGAAATTGATTCAAAGGGAACGGGAGAGAGTAGATTGGGGGAGGGGGACCACCCTGTATTTTTTAATACATCCATGGCCATCATTATGTCTAAAATTCCATAATTTCTTTATGCATATGTGTACATACTGGTCTTGCATAAATGACATACAGCAATATTTTTGTAGCGTGGGACACTGTCCATTTTGGGTTTAAAGTGTGTCATCGGTAAAACTCTTTAAGCCTGTGGGCCACCAGTTTTCCAAACTCCAGAGCAAACTGATGGCAAATTTCTTAGAGCAGTTAATAAGAATCTGAAGGTCCTTTGACTCTCTGAAAGTGGTTTTGAGCGATATTTTAAAGCCTCGCTGAAATAAACCAGTCTTGACACTGTTTTTCACAAGACTTAGTGACTGCTACCCTAAAAGAAAGCTATTTGGTGAATCCAGGGTTCAAGCACATACTGTCAGCCTCTCTAGATCCAGAACTTCCCCTACACCTGGAAGTCTGAAGATGACAAAGATTTGGGAATTGTAAGGTTTATGGGTGGCTGTGGGAAAACGACCCTGGGGCTGAGAAACAGTCCAGCTTGTGGCTTTTGGCGGGGCGTGGAGAGTTCATCTTTCTCAGGAGTGGCTGTTGTGTTGTTGCTTCCCCTTAGCCCCCGCTTCCTCCCACCTCTCCACGCTCCTTTCGGTTGGGTTCCACCTTTTCGTTTGGAATGCTCTTTTCCTGTGTTCTCTGCCTCGCTCTCCTCACCTTCCTCAATTTTGTCTTTCAGTCCTGTCACTCTGATCAACTTCTGGCCCGTAGATTCTGCGTGAGTACCTTTCACTCTCATGTGCCTCTCCTGCTGCCTCTGCATTTGTGGGGTTTTTTACATAACGTCTATTTTGTGGCTGCCTAATTGTTGCTTTATGTTTGGGGGGGAGGGGGGACAGATTCTGCATTTGTCCTGAATTAAGTGTGAGAACGGCAACAACTTTTGGGGGTTCACCTTGATTTTAGATGGGTGAGAGTCTTCTGGCTCCTCTACAGAGTAGGGCAAATGGAACAGCACCTCCTTTCCCGCCAATACCCATCATTCCTACCGAAAATGAATGAATGAATGGATTGGATGGCGAGGGCGTTGGACCATGGATTCCTGAATCTTCAGGCCTTCTAAGAAGCTTGAAAGCACTTGATAATTAACCAGTACATTATCAGATATCTACCCTGGAACTTAAGAGCTGCTGCATTGGCAACTGAGTAGACGGACACACTTCCCTCTGAGCAAGCACTGGCGCACAGCTCTCTCTGAAGCACTACTGGCCAAGTGTCCCAGCATGATTTTAGGAGACACTGATCCAGTAGCCTTGTATGGTCTTAGGGGGGGACTCTTCCCTGTAAACCAGTACTGAGCAAGTCCCAGCATGGTGGTAGCAGGCACTTCCTTCTGAGCCAGTACTGACCCAGAAAGGTGGTAGGGGGCACTCTTCCCTCTGAATCAGTACTGGCCCGGTGACCCAGTATGGTGTGCTGATACTGAGAATACTGTCTTTCCAAAGTGCCTAATTCTAAGGACACTTTGGAAACATCTAGGACTTGTATTCCCATGAGTAGGGGTTACTAGACGTCCAGATTTACTATTGAAAAGCCTCCAGCTCGGGACGCATGGATGCAACGCGATTCCTGCAGCCTTTTCAGCCACCTTTTATTTAGGCGCTTCAACCCTTAGTGCTCCAGGCTGTGGTAGAAACAGAGGGGTTGTCTTTTTGGGCAGAATTATCCGTTGTGATTTGGGGAGATCTAGGGTCGGAATTAGCAGGTGTCCTTTAAACTGTGACTCCAGCCACTCGACTTAGTAACATTTTTTTATTTTATAATCGAGGCTGTTTTCGTGATGTACCGTACAATCCCACTTATCCGACACTCAACCAACTGACTCTCTCAAGAAGCTGGCAAAAAACAAAAAAATTGTCTCTTGTGCTCCTGACCCAACAACCTCCCAAATCGTCTCTGCTCTCCTGACCCACAACTCTCTCTCCCTTCCTCCTTCCTGCCCCCAAAGCAGGAGCAGCAGCTGCAGCTGACCCGACAACCCTCCCTTCCTCTTTCCAGCTCCTGAAGCAGCAGCAGCAGCAGCCAGCCCAACAACCCCCCTCCCTCCCTCAAGCCCCCGAAGTAGCAGTGGCAGCTGGCCCAACAACCCGCTCTCCTTCCAGCCCCTGAAGCAGCAGCCACAGCCAACCTGACAACCCCCTCCCTCTCTCCAGCCCCCGAAGTAGCAGTGGCAGCCAGCCTGACAACCCCTCCTCCTTCCTCCCTCTCCACAGGTAGAGCTGGTATTTTACCTGCGCTCTCCTGAAGCAGTAGCGGGTTTCAGTTCAGCAGAGGCAGCGCTGTAAACAGGCTGTTTGTGGCCAGCCCTAGCGGGGCCTTTCCTCTGGTGCGCTGATACCAGGTTAAGCTAATATTCTGTAAGAGAATTTGGGCACCTAGATGCCATTATTTAATACATACGGAGGGATAATTTCAATATGATGCCCAAATCTGAGTTTGGACGTTTTGCAGAACACACTCAAAAATCCAGGACTGAACATGACAATTTTTGAAACAGAAAAACATCTCTCTTTTTTGTTTCAAAAGTGGCCATTTCTTAGATGTGCTTGTCCTCAGCGCTTCTATTTTTTGAACCACTTCTGGAAAGAAAAACATATTTAAAAGAAAAATGCACAAAAGGAGCCATTGGGATGTAGGAGGGGGCCAGCATTTGTAGTAGGGAAAAATGCTCTAGTACCTGAATAAATCCATGTAAACCGTTCTGAGCTCCCCTGAGAGAATGACATAGAAAACTGAATAAGTGCAAAGTGTCTGTCTCTGGTAACCAGAGCTGATCCTGTGATGTCACAATGCCTCATTCCACCAATAAGAGCCAACCTCAGCAGTGATGTCACAATGGCTTCATTGTCCTAGACTTGGCTCACGTTTGGCACATTTTGATTTCCAGAGTGGTGCAGTGGTTAAAGCTACAGCCTCAGCAGCATGAAGTGGTGGGTTCAAATCCCATACTGTTCCTTGTGAGTCACTTAATGCCCCCATTTCTCCAGGTACATTAGATAGATTGTGAGCCCACTGGGACAGATGGGAAAATACTTGAGTACCTGAATAAATTCATGTAAACCGTTCTGAGCTCCCCTGAGAGAATGACATAGAAAACTGAATAAGTGCAAAGTGTCTGTCTCTGGAAACCAGAGCTGGTACTGTGATGTCACAATGCCTCATTCCACCAATAAGAGCCAACCCCAGCAGTGATGTCACAATGGCTTCATTGTCCTAGACTTGGCTCACTTTGCTACATTTTTATTTCCAGAGTGGTGCAGTGGTTAAAGCTACAGCCTCAGCAACATGAAGTGGTGGGTTCCAATCCCATGCTGCTCCTTGTGACCCTGGGCAAGTCACTTAATGCCCCCATTTCCCCAGGTACATTAGATCGATTGTGAGCCCTCCAAGAACTACTGGATCCAACTGTAAATTATGCCTGCAGGTGTAACCTATATGTAGGTACGGTGGATTTTGGAAGGCTCCACATGGGCCAAGGTCCCCATCTCTATAGTCCACTGCACCACCCACTAGGCTACTCCAGGAACTTGCTTCCTGCTCTCCTAGGACTGGCCAGAACATCTGAGCTGTCATTCTGTTCCATTGATAGAAAGGAGTCAGTGACCTCTGGGGGGGGGGGGTAGGCGCCTTTTTGATACTTATTGGTTGCTAAAAGTGGTCTAGCCCCAGACATCCAAATTATGCCAGAAAAACATCCAAGTCATAAGCCAGCCCTAGACCTGCCCAAACCAGGCCTCCAACATGCCCCCTGCAGACAAACCACCAAAGAAATCCATCTGGAAAATGGGTTTAAAAAATAGCGATTTGGCCAAAATAACATCAATCAGCCCCTTTCTGCCACTGTTTAGAAGCTTTTCTTTTTCAAAAATGAGTAACATAGTAAATGGCGGTAGATAAAGACCTGAACGACCCAACAGACACATTTAATGCCCGGGTCCATGTGAGTTTGAGAAATTCCCTTAGCCCATATTTGTCCTCTTTGTCTGTCTTAGTTGATTGTAAGCTCTATTGAGAAGGGATTGTCTCGTACGTGTTTAACGTACAGCCCTGCGTAAGTCTGGCAATGCTATAGAAATAAGTAAACCATGCAAATGTGAAAACGCATATATATGCTTTTTTTTCTATACAGCTTCTGCGGGAGCTGCCCTATCTGTAGAACATAAGACTAGCCTTACTGGGTCAAACCAATGGTCCATCAAGACCAGTAGCCTGTTCTCACAGTGGCCAATCCAGGTCTCTAGTACCTGGCCAAAACCCAAGGATAGAGGCATTCCATGCGGAATCTCCAAAAAGTAGCAGCGTTCCATGCAGAATCTCCAAAAAGTAGCAGCGTTCCATGCAGAATCTCCAAAGAGTAGCAGCATTCCATGCGGAATCTCCAAAGAGTAGCAGCATTCCATGCAGAATCTCCAAAGAGTAGCAGCATTCCATGCAGAATCTCCAAAGAGTAGCAGCATTCCATGCGGAATCTCCAAAGAGTAGCAGCATTCCATGCAGAATCTCCAAAGAGTAGCAGCATTCCATGCAGAATCTCCAAGAAGTAGCAAGATTCCAGAACCCCAAATAATAGCAGCATTCCATGCGGAATCCCCAAAGAGTAGCAGCATTCCATGCGGAATCCCCAAAGAGTAGCAGCATTCCACGCGGAATCCCCAAAGAGTAGCAGCATTCCATGCGGAATCCCCAAAGAGTAGCAGCATTCCACGCGGAATCCCCAAAGAGTAACAGCATTCCATGCGGAATCCCCAAAGAGTAGCAGCATTCCACGTGGAATCCCCAAAGAGTAACAGCATTCCATGCGGAATCCCCAAAGAGTATCAAGATTCTGGAACCACAAATAGTAGCGGCATTCCATGTGAAATGTTTGTCTTAGTTAGATTGTAAGCTCTATTGAGCAGGGATTGTCTCTTACATGTTTAATGTGCAGCACTGGCAACGCTATAGAATTGATAAGTACAGTGGAACCTTGGTTTACGAGCATAATTCGTTCCAGAAGCATGCTCGTAAACCAAATTGCTCATATATCAAAGCAAGTTTCCCCATAGGAAGTAAGGGAAACTGCTTTGATTGGTTCCACCTCCTCCCCCCCCCACGAGGCTACCGGCGCTGCTCCATTCTCCCCCCCCTTGAGGAATCCGACGCTGTTCCAAACCCCCCCCCCCGATCCAGCTTCCCCCCCCCCCCCCGCGAACCGGCATCCCCCTCCCCGCTCACATTGCCCCCTCTCCACCGCGATCCTACTTTCCCCCCTCCCGAGCAGTCAATGACACCCTTTACCCGATTTGGCACCAGTGCCGGTGCCCGAAGATCCTCCCTCTTCTGGCGCGGTTGGGCGGTGCGTCGGAGATCCTCCTTCTTCTGGTCTTGGTTGGGCTGGACTGGCTTTGAGCATTTGCGCATAGAAACATAGAACGATGACGGCAGAAAAGGGCCAAGGCCCATCAAGTCTGCCCACTCTATAGACCCTCCCCTTAAGATTAGCCAATGTTTTGCCCTGACCCACGTAGTGATCCCACATGGGCGTCCCATTTATTCTTAAAATCTGGCACGCTGCTGGCCTCGATTACCTGTACTGGAAGCTTGTTCCATTGATCAATCACTCGCTCCGTGAAGAAATACTTCCTGGTGTCGCCGTGAAATTTTCCGCCCTTGAGTTTGAGCGGGTGCCCCCTTGTGGTTGAGGGGCCTCTGAGAAGGAAAATGTTATCTTCCACTTCTATACGTCCGGTGACGTATTTAAACGTCTCAATCATGTCTCCCCTCTCCCTGCGTTCCTCGAGAGTGTAGAGCTGCAAATTGTTTAGTTTTGCTTCGTACGAGAGACCTTTAAGCCCTGAGACCATTCTGGTGGCCATCCTTTGGACCGACTCAACCCTCTGCACGTCTTTGCGGTAATGTGGCTTCCAGAATTGCCCGCAGTATTCTAGATGAGGTCTCACCATGGTCCTGTACAGTGGCATTATGACAGCAGGCTTTCTGCTGACGAAACTTCTACGGATGCAACCCAGCATCTGCCTTGCCCTTGAGGAAGCCTTCTCCACCTGATTGGCAGATTTCATGTCTGCACTAATGATTACTCCTAAATCTCGTTCCGCTGAAGTCCTGGTCAAGGTCTCCCCGTTTAAGGTATAAGTTCTGCACGGGTTTCTGCTACCTAGGTGCATGACCTTACACTTCCCAGCATTGAAGCCCAGCTGCCAGGTTGAGGACCAGCATTCCAATGTACGCAGGTCCTGCGCCATACTATCTTGTAAATTGTTACTTTACCATGAAGCCCTTGAGTCAGATCTCCTATGAATATGTTGAAGAGGAGCGGACCCAAGACCGAGCCCTGCGGCACCCCGCTGGTCACCTCCGTTGTCTCAGAGAAAGTACCGTTAACCATTACCCTCTGAAGTCTGCCACTCAGCCAATCATTGACCCATGCCGTTAGAGTCTCTCCTAACCCCATCGATTTCATCTTGTTTAACAGTCTGCGATGTGAGACGCTGTCAAAAGCTTTACTGAAGTCTAGGTACACTATGTCCAGTGAATCTCCTTCGTCCAGTCTTTTTGTTACCCAGTCAAAGAAGCTGATGAGGTTTGATTGGTAGGACCTACCCTTGGTGAATCCATGTTGATTGGGGTCCCGTAGATTCCCTTCGTCCAAGACCGTGTCCAATTGGAGTTTGATCAGTGTTTCCATGAGTTTGCATACTATCGATGTCAGACTCACCGGTCTGTAATTTGCAGCCTCTGTCCTGCAACCCTTTTTGTGCAGAGGAACGACGTTAGCTGTTTTCCAGTCCAAGGGAACTGTCCCTGTACTCAGTGAGAGATTGAATAGCTCGGCCAACGGTTCTGCAAGGACATCACCTATCTCCATGAGCACTCTGGGGTGCAGATTGTCCAGTCCCATGGCTTTGTCCACCTTGAGTTTTGTTAGCTCAAAGTAAACCTCGCTGAGTGTGAATTTAAAATTCCGAAACGGGTCTTTTGTGTTTGACTGTGGCTTCAATTGAGGGCCGGACCCTGGCACCTCGCAGGTGAAGACCGAGCAGAAGTATTCATTCAGTAGTTCAGCCTTTTCGGGATCCGATTCTGCGTAATTCCCGTCCGTTTTTCTCAGGCGTACTATCCCATCTGTGTTTTTTTTCCTGTCACTGATATACCGGAAGAAGGATTTGTCCCCTTTCTTAATGTTGTTTGCTAGAGTTTCTTCCACTCGAAGTTTGGCCTCCCTGACTGCCGTTTTGACCTCTGTGGACTTGATCCTGTGTAGCAGTTGATCTTCGCTTTTCCCCGTGCGTTTGAAGGAAGCAAATGCATTTTTCTTCTCCTTAACGAGACGTGAGATCTCTGTGGTGAACCACTGGGGTTTGTCTTCGCCGTTTATGTGATGATTTTATGTAACGGCCGGTTGCCTCATGTATGACAGATTTCAGGGATGACCACATATCCTCCACATTCCCTGTCTTAGTTTGGTCCTGGAGCGCCTGATGGACGAAAACTCCCATGCGTGTAAAGTCTGTTCCTCGGAAGTTGAGTACCTTTGTTTTAGTGTTTGATCTATGGAAACCTTTCCTCAGGTGGAACCATACCATGTTATGATCGCTGGAGGCTAGCTTATCTCCCACGAAGACTTCTGAGACACTTTCCCCATTGGTGAGTACTAGGTCAAGGATCGTTTGGGCCCTGGTGGGCTCCATTACCATTTGATTGAGGCGTGCTCCCCTTATGGAGGCTAATAGCCTCTTGCTGCCGCTGGTTGTTGCTGAAGGTGTGCTCCAGTCTACATCCGGCATATTGAAGTCTCCCATTAGTACAACGTCTCGCTCTCTCCGAGATTGAGAGTGAGACCAGAAGGCTTTGAGCATGCGCAAATGCTCAAAGCCAGTCCAGCCCAGCCCAGACCAGAAGAAGGAGGATCTCAGACGCACTGCCCAGCCCAGGCTGCGCCAGAAGAGGGGTGATCTTCGGGCACTGGCATGGTGCCAAGTCGGGTAAAGGGTGTCATTGACTGCTCGGGGGGGTGGGAAGTAGGATCGCGGTGGAGAGGGGCAACACGAGTGGGGGGATGCCGGATCACGGGGGGGGGGGGGGGCGCTCGTACAGCGAGGTACCACTGGAGTAGTATTTTTTTTATTTTTTATTTTTTTTGCCCGTCCTTCAAAAGAAGTTCAGAACGGGTTACTCAAGCATTTTTCCTTTCTAATGTACCTGGGGCATCAGGGGGATTAAGTGACTTGCCCAGGGTCACACGGAGAGGTGGGGGTTTGAGCCCACAACCTCAGGGTGCTGAGGCTGTAGTTTTAACCACTGCGCCACCCTGTCCCCCAAATTACCTCCTTGATGCAGGTGTGTCTCCATCAATTACATATTGTTAGTTTAACTATTCTATTTTTCCTTATAATTTAACCATAATACTTCATTTTCTTGGATCTTGGGTTGTTTTTTTTTTGTTTGTTTTCAATGATCAGTACTTTCCCTGGGGTATTTTCTTTTTTCCTTCCTTCGTAACATTTAAATATCTCTGTTATATACGTGATGTCTTCTCTTGGATGCTTTAATTAGATTGTGAATCCGTTCGGGACAGAGAGAGTAGCTCAAAATACCTATGTATTAGTATTGTAAACTGCTTAATACTTATGTTCAAGTGGAATATCAAATGCAATAAATCCAATCCAATGACATAACAAATTCACTTGTTTACCGCAGTAGCCTCTCAGTTCAACGCGGTTGACAACAACCAAAAGGCTGTTCAAGCCCAATGGATTATAATCACATTCAGAAGAATTTGTCAAATAAGGTTGGAGTTTGACATCAGGACAGAAAAGGGTTTAACCCAGGATCCAACTTGAAAAGATAAAATTCTATGGACAAACTGTTTGTATATTCAACTTTTTACAGTAGGAAATGTAAATAATCTAAAATGCCGAAAAAAACGTTTTCTGTCAGTGAATTTAAAGCGATCAATAATATAATCAGGTCTAAGGCCAAACAATGTCTTATAAAAGGTACAACCTAACTTGACTAATAGTCTTGCCTCAACTGGGAGCCAACGTAGCTTCCGATAGAATTTAGTTACATGATCAAATTTTTTCAAGTCGATTATGACCACATTTAAGAGAGTTCATTTAATTTGTCGACTGTCGGCTTTTTTGGACAGGAAATCACTGGCCACTATCATTCATTCTTTAATAATGGATAGGAGTTCTTATTGCAATGCACGATATCGAGACCAGATTCAGCCTCTTTAGACTATGTTGACTAGGGTGTGATTTGGGTGGCAAAGCACAGAATTGTACTGTATTATACCCAGCTAGAAGGAATTACTTTGGTGACCAGATGGGCCCTAAGTAACTAAGGCAGGAGTGGGCAAACCGTTGGCCTGAGGGCCGCATTCCCTGACTGGTTTAGGAGCCAGTGGAGGTCTAGGGTAAGGGCTAGATTTACCAGTTCTCATTGACGTATTAATGCACTTTTTTTTTTTTTCGATGTTCATGTGTGTTAATTTATTTAACATGTAAGTACTGGCTGGAATTCCTGATGAGGAGGGGGCCAAAAAATGATGCACTGGCAGATCGTCGTTGTCAAAGCCAAGATCTAAGAAACATAGCAAACGACATAGTAACATCTGCCTTGTAATCACAATTTCATGATTAAATTAAAATATATTTTCTTTGTTATTTCCGGGTCATAGACCTTAGAAGTCTATTTGATACTGACCTTAGTTTCCAACTACTGGACTTGCGGTTGAAGCTCTCTGCAGCCTATCCAAAACCATCTCATTGAAAGTTAGCGATCCTCTGTGTTCATCCCACGTGTTTTTGAATGCCGTCACCATTTTCTTTTCCACCACCTCCCTTGGGAGGGTCTTCCAGGCATCCACCACCCTCTCCGTGAAAAAGAAATTCCTAACACTACTCTTAAGTCTACCGCCCCTAAACCTCAACATATATCTTCTAGTTTTACCAATTTACCTTCTCTGGAAAAGATTTGGTCCTATATTAATACCTTTCAAATATTTAAATATCTGTATCATATCACCCCTGACCCTCTTCTCCTCCAGAGTAGACATGTTGAAGTCCTCAAGTCTCTTCTCGTACTTCTTTTGGCTCAGACCCCTTACCATTTTCTTTGCTTTCCTCTGGATCACTTCAGTCTTATATCCTTGGCCGGATGTGGCCTCCAAAACTGAACACATTACTCCATGTGGGATCTTACCAATTGTATAGCGGCATCAACACCTCCTTTCTTCTGCTGGCGACGCCTCTCTTTATACAGCCTAGCATCCTCCTGGCTACAGCCACCACCTTGTCACACTGCTTTGTCGCTTGCAGACCCTCAGACAAGATCATCCCAAGGTCCCTCTCCCCATCTGTGCATATCAGTCTCTCGCCTCCCAGCAAATACATCCCCTTCGGATTTCTACTCCCCAAATGCATCACTCTGGACTTCTTTGCATTGAATTTTTTTGTTGCCAGACTTTGGACCATTCTTCCAACTTTTGCAGATCCTTTTTCATATTTTCCACTCCCTCCGGGGAATCAACACCGTTACAAATCTTGTATTATCCACAAAAAAGGCAAACCTTTCCTTCTAACCCTTTGGCAATATCACTCACAAACATATTGAACAGAATTGGCCCCAGCACCGATCCACTACTCAACCTTCGTTCCTCGGCAAATTCCATTAGCCACCATACTACAATGATCCTGTCTGTTTTGGGATGCTGTCAGAGATGCATAAGAGTATTATTCTTTGCCCCTGTGGTTTTGGAATGAAGTCTGAGTGGAAATGAACTATTTCATATTTTTAGTCTGACACAGACTCCGCATTTTAACTAGTTTAGTTATTGCTGTTAGGTTGTGCTGTGTTTTTATAATGATTTTTTTTTTAAGTTATGAACTTATAGCTGTATATATAATCTGCGTTGTGCTTTTAATGGGTAAAGCAGAGTATGAAGACTGTAATAAGTAATGTTGCTTTATCTTTCCTAGAGAAAGTAGGATAAGAATATGGGAAATAACCTTGTGAATTGTTTTTAGAAAAACATTATGGTTCATTTTCTTGTGTAAAACCAAATCCATGGTAGAAATAAGCTCCCAGGCCTCTTTTGAAGGACGGGGGATATTAGTGGGAGGGCGGCCATTGATAATTAAGGAAATCTGTGCAGGGTTGGAGATCTAACAGCCAAGAACAACCCCTTGCTCTGCTCCTGCCTCTTTGGTGAATGTTGAGCCGACGAGTGGACCTGAACCTCACTCCTGTAGGAAGTGCCTCACTCAGGGAAAAATTCAGACAAAAAAAATTGTGCAGGAGGGAATTGTCTGGATGGACTTGAAATATCAGAGTCCAGATAAACAAAGTTGAAGCGATCGAGACTGTTTTCATTCTTATCTCTAATGTGAATTTGTGATTGATCTGCGTTTTTCCTCTTTTCACCCGACAGGCCCGCCTCATCCCCTCAACTTTCACACGACGATACTCATTCACGTATTGAGCATTACGCTAGCAGGTATGAAGACCAGCCCAGCCCGTCTGGCCTATATAAGTATACCTTACACACACAGAGCACAGGTTTGAAACTTGCGAACAGTACAGCCATTTGCCAAAAATTCAACCTTAGTATGTTGGGAAAAGTTCCAATTAATAAAGTCTGAATACCTCAGGAGAAAGGTCGCAAACGTAGTCTTTCATCTCTAGGTTCTGGTTCAGATCCAGCTCAGGTCGGCAGGGAGGAACTAAGAGAGACTGTGAGAAATGAGTTGATGGCCTAGCTAAAATACTTAGAGCGCAGGCCCCGTCAGACCCCCGGAAATCGGCAAATTCTGCTGATTGGTGACAGGGACCACAGGAGTCAATATCTGTGGTATTAAGAAAGCACTACAGACATATCACAAGTGGCCTCACTGCTCTGTAATTTCCCGTTGAGGTAGCTGCATTCTCTTTAGAAGTTTTCACGTTCTTTAAAATTAGCTGTTATTTCCCAGGTTTTCATGTGTTCGGGTTACACAGATTTGCCCCCCCAGCACTGCCAAACTCTGTCCTGCACGGATTTGTCGATGTACCGGTGAAACCCCAACTGAAATACTCCGGAAGCCTTTTTTCCATAAGGGATATAGATTGGCTGGAGGAAGGTCCATATAACGACTGCCAGAATGGTACAGGGTCAATACCTAACGCCCTATAAGAGGTGACCTAATGTGTACCCTAGAGAAGGGTAATTGCAGATATGAAAGAGACTTTTGTGTACCTCATAGGTATAAATAATGTACAAAAAGCAAACCTTTTCCAGATAAAGAATGTTCTAGAACATTGTGTGTGGCAACAGATGGCGTGAGACTGTCACTGCCAACACCCGTGCCTCATCTTGTCTTCCCTGAGCTCGGGGCCATGCGTGCGACATCATTGCATCAACATCCGCACACGCTCGGAGGCCCTCTAGTCGCGGCCCTGAACTCAGGAAAGGGGAGGCGAGGTTTGTGCAGGGATGGGGTTGTGGACGGAGCAGGAGCTTGTGGGATGGGGCCACGGGTCCTCTTTTTTTTTGTGTGTGCCACAGAAAAACATTTCCTCTGTTAAGTATGCCAGAGCTAAAAAAAAAAAAAAAAGTTTGCGGATCACTGTTCTGGCACAATAGAGACCATGGATTAAGGCCCCCAGGATTTAGTCTAAGGAGCGGCCTCAAAAGCTAGTTCTTGTGATGGATAGTGGAAGTGTGTTGCACAGTGGTCAGAGCTACAGCCTCAGCACCCTGAGGTTGTGGGTTCAAATTAGAGAGTTGCGCGGGGACAGAAATCCCACCCATCCCCACCTGTCCCCGCCAGGATCCTCTCCATCCCCACCCGTCCCCATAAAAAGCAGCAATTACTTCTGACAGGATCATCAATTCCACAGTTTCTTTTCTGTTTCCGCTGCTGTTTTCCTTATGGAATCTCTTTGGTGGAACCCTTTTTTTGTTTTCTGTTCAGGTAATTAACTTATAAACCCCCTCTTTTACTAAGGCTGACGTGTCCATTATATTATATGGATGAACCCTGCTTCCAAAGCCTTCCATCCCAGTGGGAGTCCCGTTGGCTAGAGGGGGCTCCCCGTGGGATTCCTGTGGGTTAGGGGGGATTCCCGCGGGACCCACGAGATTCCCGCGATCCCCGTTCCCGTGCAGACCTCTAGTTCAAATCCTAAGCTGCTCCTTGTGACCCTGGGCAAGTCACTTAATTCCCCCTCCCGTTGCCAGGATACATTAGAGCAGTGTTCTTCAACCTTTTTACACCCGTGGACCGGCAGAAATAAAAGAATTATTTTGTGGACCGGCAAACTACTAAGACCGAAATAAAAAAACACATTTCTGCCCCGTCTCCGCAAGCTCGGTCCCCACAAACCATCTGATCCCATCTGCACAAGCCTCAGTTATGATTCTATATTGAACGTATTTTATTAAAGTATAAAAAGAACCAATATTCTATACAATTGTCATTTTATAAATATAAATATTCAGAGCAAGGACCAACAAAACCCCTGTCTCCCCTCCCCTTCACATATATCCTCTCTACTATCAAGAAAACTGATCAAGCCAAATTATTACAGAATGCTACACAGAAATATCATGCTAACAGAATACTGTAGTCACACATGACAGGAATACTGTTAGGCTTTGCAGTCCCCGGTTATGTCTCTAGCAGGATATATATTTCAAATCTGATATATTGTAATGACAAAATAGAAATAAAATTATTTTTTTCTACCTTGTGTGGTCTCTGCTTTCATCTTCTTTCCACTCTTTTCCTTCCAGCGTCTGCCCATTCCATCCACTGTCTGGCCTCTCCCCCTTCCATATATATCTGACCTCTCCCCTTTCCATCCAGCCTGTGCCTCCTCTCTCCTTTTTACATCATTCATTCCAGCTTCACTGCTTTCTTCATTTTTATCTCTCCTACACCAGATCTAGCATCTTTATCCTTCTCTCATTTCTCTGCTGACCCCCTTTCCAGCATCAATCTCTCTGTACTTTCTCATTCCTGTCTCTCCCCTTTCCCTCCTCTAATCTCCCTGCCAGCTGTTTCCTTCCTTTTTTCCTTCTCCCTTCCTTCCTCCCCCCTATCCAACAGTAGCTCTCTTCCCATCCCTTTCCCTCTTCCCCTCCCAGCAGCATCTCTCCTTCTACCTCCCTCCAGGTGCAGTAGCAGCTCTCCCTTTATCCAGCAGCTTCCCAGCCTCCAACAGTGGTTTCCTCTCCTTCCAGCAGCTCTCAGTACTTGCCTGCAGCAGTGATTTCCATAGGCAGCCTTGGGTCCATTGCGCCTCTGAGGAAAGGGGAAGTTGCCAAAGTGAATCACTGCCCTGGTAAGTACAGAGCTGCTAGGAGAGGAGACAGCCACTGTTGAAGGCTCCCCAGGATCTTACTCCTGCTGTGCCCTGCACATTCGCGACCCCCCCCCCCCCCAAGCCGGCAAAAACAGCTTTGCACCACAGGCCCTGCCGCCCAAGACGAGCTGGAGGCCCCTATCCACCGCATCCTGCACGTGGGCAGACTCTCAGCACAGACGCTGCTGATGGCCCCAATCCACACGCTGACCATCTTCCTTCTACTTGCAGCTTCCCCGCGGCCCTCTTTGGCAACTCGGCAGGGGCAGCGATCAAGACAGGCTGCCAACATCGGGACCTTCCCTCTCTGAGTCCCGCCTATTTTGTTCCAACTTCCTGTTTCCGCATAGGCGAGACTCACAGAGGGAATGCCCGACGTCGGCAGCCTGTCTTGATCGCCCGAGGCTTGGAGGAACAGAAGATTTCCGGGGCAGGAAATTTAACGGCGTCCATCTCGCCGGCCCTGCATGGACCGGCAGGAATTTTCTGCGGACCGGCACTGGTCCGCGGACCGGCGGTTGAAGAACTGTGCATTAGAGTGTGAGCCCGCTGGGACAGACAGGGAAAAACGCTTGAGTACTTGAGTGTAAACCACTTAGGCTTAGTGGTGTATAAATACTTAATGAAATAAATTAAATAAACAAGATTTGAGGAAGTGTGGTTTGCGCAGAGAGGAAGTAATTTGGGTAGCCTTGATGAGCTCTAATGGGCTTTCTCTGCCAAAATCTAAAGTATACCACAAAATCTATTGAAATCCATGACAAGACCATCAAATTACTTTTTGCGTCAGCCACTGAGCACTTAAGGATCCTCTGCTGCCTCACAGTTCCTTCACATCTATGGCTAGATCTGTAAATGACGCTGAAAGGAATCCTATAAAGACACTTCCACTGCTATCGGTTAGGCATGGAGCTCCCTTGCCTGCGTTCTGGGAGCACCTTTGACCAGCCCATGCTGCTCCCTTGGCCATTCCCCCTTGCGCACAAGATCAATCGGGCAACTCGGGTCACAGAATAGGCGTGGATCAGAAATCTGCAAGTAACCATTAATCGGTGCCAATTATATCCCCAGTTACTGTAGGCCTGGATCACAGATTGTGTACTAACGTTGCTAATTCTGCTGCCTTGTTGCTTTGCCCCATCATGAGTCTTTACTAACCAGTTACTAAAGCTTGAAATGTTGGGAATAGGAATTTTTTATGATGCCACATGTTACTCGGATTGCAAGGGAAAATGTGTGTTGGGGGGGGGGGCATGGAGCATGAGGCATGCAGGGAGGATAAGGCCTTTTTCTGAAAAAAGCGCAGAATGTTTCTCATAAGAACTGAAGAGAGGGAAGTCCCAGATGGGACACACCTCATCCATGCTGAGAGAAGAGCTTACTTCTTCAGGGAAGATTGTCAGCTGTGGGTCTTCTCTCTCTAACTTCAGCTAGTGAAATGTGAGAAGAGGTCCCAGCCTCCTGCCATCGTCCCTTTCCTGAGAAATGTTCAAACATCCTGAAAACTGAGCTGTAAGACGTGTGGGCCCTGAGAAATGTCGTTTTTCTCATTTTTAACAGGCTAGCTGAGATGGAGAACAGCAACGGCTCGTATCTGAACGACAGTATTTCACCTAATGAGAGCATGTGAGTATTCAGTGTTCTTCTTTCTGACACTGCCTCTTTGTCTTCCTTCATGTCTGGGGAAATGTTTCCTTTGCAATATGCTGTATTAAAATATATGCTGGGCTGGCCTTTGGTTGAGGAGAAGTGTGGGGTACGGTCGTGGGGAGGGTCTAGGTTCAGCTAAGGGCTGGCAATATTGTAGACACCAAGAAACAGAACAGCACAGTGGAAGAGATGTTCCTGATGCAGTCTTTAATTGAGTCAGCCAATTGTAGCAGGTCCACTGGTTCCCAATACAACGCAATATCTTCAAACAATTAGTATTGGTGTTTAAACACTTCCACGACCTGACACCTGACTATGTGCGAAGAAACTCCCAATATACCACTCTTAGCGGTCCCTCCATTCGCCACGGGAACCCAGACTTTCCAACCCTCCAGCAAACAGCCTCCACCAGGAGACAGCCCAAAAGCGATCATATTCCTATATCACACCTAAATTATGGAATCAACTCCCTCCTGCCTTACAGCAACAATTATTTCCCCCGATGAAGGTCAGATGACTGAAACGCTCAAGCAACACGCCAATAGTCATACAGAAACATGTAGAAATGTTCACAAGATAAGGGAAGGGTCGGAGGCATCGGTGTAAACGATAGAATGTGGACTTGTGATAACGTACGTTATAATAATAATTATTTTATTCTTATATACTGAAAAAGTTCTAGGCGATTGTGTGAGGCGGTTTTAGGTTCTAGGCGGTTATGTGAGGTCCTATGCACTGAAAACTGTCAACAATGTATGAGAGACCTGCCTCCTTTTGACCCCTTGAGGGTTGCCTTGATGGCGTTTGTGATGTCATAGAAGGAAAATGTTGAATCTGTATTTGATTTTGAAGGCTCGTTGTGAGCTAAATATTATATTCAAGGTACTGAAGGGAATAGGCCTAGTAGATTAAGACAGGTTGTTCACCCTTTCAAGGTAACGAGAACGAGAGGGCACTCTCTAAAGTTGAAAGGGGATAGATTCCGTACAAACGTAAGAAAGTTCTTCTTCTGCCAGAGAGTAGTGGAGAACTGGAACGCTCTTCCGAGGGCTGTTATAGGGGAAAACACCCTCCAGGGATTCAAGACAAAGTAGATAAAGACAGGTTGTTCACCCTCTCCAAGGTAGGGAGAACAAGAAGGCACTCTCTAAAGTTGAAAGGGGATAGATTCCGTACAAATGTAAGAAAGTTCTTCTTCTGCCAGAGAGTAGTGGAGAACTGGAACGCTCTTCCGGAGGCTGTTACAGGGGAAAACACCCTCCAGGGATTCAAGACAAAGTAGATAAAGACAGGTTGTTCACCCTCTCCAAGGTAGGGAGAACAAGAAGGCACTCTCTAAAGTTGAAAGGGGATAGATTCCGTACAAACGTAAGAAAGTTCTTCTTCTGCCAGAGAGTAGTGGAGAACTGGAACGCTCTTCCGAGGGCTGTTATAGGGGAAAACACCCTCCAGGGATTCAAGACAAAGTAGATAAAGACAGGTTGTTCACCCTCTCCAAGGTAGGGAGAACAAGAAGGCACTCTCTAAAGTTGAAAGGGGACAGATTCCGTACAAACGTAAGAAAGTTCTTCTTCTGCCAGAGAGTAGTGGAGAACTGGAACGCTCTTCCGGAGGCTGTTACAGGGGAAAACACCCTCCAGGGATTCAAGACAAAGTAGATAAAGACAGGTTGTTCACCCTCTCCAAGGTAGGGAGAACAAGAAGGCACTCTCTAAAGTTGAAAGGGGACAGATTCCGTACAAACATAAGAAAGTTCTTCTTCTGCCAGAGAGTAGTGGAGAACTGGAACGCTCTTCCGGAGGCTGTTACAGGGGAAAACACCCTCCAGGGATTCAAGACAAAGTAGATAAAGACAGGTTGTTCACCCTCTCCAAGGTAGGGAGAACAAGAAGGCACTCTCTAAAGTTGAAAGGGGATAGATTCCGTACAAACGTAAGAAAGTTCTTCTTCTGCCAGAGAGTAGTGGAGAACTGGAACACTCTTCCGAGGGCTGTTATAGGGGAAAACACCCTCCAGGGATTCAAGACAAAGTAGATAAAGACAGGTTGTTCACCCTCTCCAAGGTAGGGAGAACAAGAAGGCACTCTCTAAAGTTGAAAGGGGACAGATTCCGTACAAACGTAAGGAAATTCTTCTTCACCCAGAGAGTGGTGGAAAACTGGAACGTTCTTCTGAAGGCTGTTATAAGGGAAAACACCCTCCAGAGATTGGTAGACAACTGGAATGCTCTGCCGGAGTCTGTTATAGGGGAAAACACCCTGAAGGGATTCAAGACGAAGTTAGACAAGTTCCTGTTGAACCGGAACATACGCAGGTAAGGCTAGTCTTAGTTAGGACGCTGGTCTTTGACCTGGAGGCCGCCGCGTGAGCGGATTGCTGGGCGCGATGGAGCACTGGTCTGACCCAGCAGCGGCAATTCTTATGTTCTTATTTAAATAAATGGATATTTATATTTCCAATTAACCGATTATTAGGGCAATTGATAACCTACTGACCTTCCTGAGTTCTAATCCGTGATACTGGCTTGTATTTATTTTATTTAAAAAAAACCTTCTAGCCTGCTTAAATCCTCAGTGGACTAAACTGTAGCAGGTCGCTCAGCTTCATTAGTTCATTAATTTCTTTTGGTTTTTTTTGCTAAATGCCAAACTAAAAAGCTCCTAAACTAGAAATATTTATAATCATTTCCTATAGAGAAAAGCCTCTGTCGTCAGAAGAGAGTTTGGGGACTTTGGCTAATCTTCCTTCGGGATTATTCCTCTGCCCCAGAGACAGGATCCTGACCCCCCAAATGAAGACTTTTTAGTATGACTTTCAAGTTTCAATGCATGACGCCTTGGGACTTCAGAAATCGAAAACTGACCCTAACCCCCAGCGGACCCTTTGGTTTGGTTTGCTTTAAAAGCTAAAGAAATGGTGAGAGAAGATTTGGTGCAATGGTGTTCTGATGTTCGTGGTGGGTCCTCTCCTTTCTCCTAGAGACGACGAGCATCTCCTAATCCAGCACTACTGTCAGAGTCTGAAGCAGGAATCCCCCCTGAGTCAGCCCCGGAGCCAGCCTCGGAGCCCCGCCCAGATCCTGGTGTCCTTGGAGAGTGAGGAGCGGGGCGAGTTGGAGAGGGTCCTGGCGGATCTGGAAGAGGAAAACAGGTCAGTCCCTATATGCCACGGGTTACTATCTGGTACACTCACTATAGGGAGAGAGACACACTGCTCTGGGCAGCTGTCTCGGCATCAGGGACAGGTGGCACTTTGGAAGCACTCTTATGAAAGGACAGGAAACAGCTATAAAGGAAGCCATCCAGTGGCGTAGTTAAGGGGGTGGAGGGTGATCTGCCCTGGGCGTCGTCTTCGTGAGGGCATAGGCACCCGTACTCCTCTCCGCATGCGCACTACTTCCCTTCCCCCACACCTCTGGAACATTCCTGGCGTGAGCAGCAACCCCCAAGCTGCTGTCGCACTAGTGTTGGCTCTTCCTCTGATGTCACTTCCTGGACCCGTGCCTAAGAAGTGACGTCAGAATAAGAGCCGACGCAGGCTTGGGGATTGCTGCTCGCACCGGGAACAGCGTAC